>NW_028258379.1:20450000-21075000 GCF_053883595.1 Heterocephalus glaber
TAATGGCTTTGAACTTCAACATGTGAATGTGTAATTACCTACCTACATATATATCTACATATTAAACTGCTTCACAAGAAATTTAAGCACTAATAATTCTTCTAGGAATTTTTTGACACTTTTATTCAAGTATGGCTATAAAAATATAAAATATTCAATGGCTCTTAGTGAATGATAACGATTTTCCATCTTCAGAATGGTGACTTTCTATAAAATTTATCATAAATTTTCTACTACACATCTGAGAATATTTACAAAAGATTTTCCAAAGAATACTTTATTTAAGTTATTTTGCTGCTGTTATTGTGGTACATCTTCTTTTAAATAAACTTTTAGTCTTGAACATTCTGTACTACTCTTGACAATTAAAGGATGAATACTTGGAAAACACTGACATAATTACTCAAACATATCAGGTAGAGGACCTAAACAAATAACATGAAGTATTACACTGTGTGTTCTCAAATAGGGGAAACCTACCATGTGCCCAGCAATATTCTTTAAATCAATACTGAATATAACACCACAACATAGTGTTCTGGTCAATCTTGACTTGTCAACTTCACTAGATTACAAGCCTCCTGGAGTGGTGACTGGAATATAAGGGCACTAAGCTCATCAACAGTTTAATCCCTTGATCAGTTCAGAGCTGAACAGGCTAGCAAGAGGTAGGTTGTAGCTGAGAAAAGTGAGTTGTGGGGGGCATGACCATGGGGACTACATAAGGCTGCTTATCCCTTCCTCTCTTGTGCTCTTCTGCTCTCTGCTTTCCAGCTTCCAGGAGTTGAGCTGTTTTCTTCTGCCACACCCTACTACCATGATGTCTCTGCCGTGAAGTCAGCAGACTATGGACTGAAACCTCTGTAATCCTGAGCCAAAATCAATCTATCCTCCTTTAAATTTTGAGTATCAAATATTTTGTCCAGTGATGGAAAAGTGACTACTACATGTGGGCAAGTATGTCCCTTTTGGAGACGCAGAAGCTCAAAGAGGTGATTTTACCCTGTAGCAGCAGAAGGCAGAGATAAATATCAGTCCTTGATTTTTGAACTCAAAACTCTATGAAAACTGACAATGTATGCATGCTAATTACAGTATTCACTATTTTATCCCACACATTTCAAAACTTATGAGAGTCATTTGAATACAGCCTTATTTCCCTACCATTTGCCATAGAGGATATGAAAAATTTATAAGTGTGATTTCTAAGATTAGTAGTGATAGCCACATATTACCCAAACTACATTATAAAAACTAGTCAATATATTAAAGCATCAATGACATTAAAGAGAACTACTGTATAATTCTTCATATTGTCTTTTGTAAAAATAAAATTTTATTAAAATAAACTGAAATCAAAATGCCATATCATTCTCCTTCTGGGTTACTGAAGTGGCAATAAAAATGAATATCCTAAAATCAATGGCCAAATGAAAGGAATGTGATAACTACCACTAAAAAGTTCTAAAAGTTGGGTGTGGAGTCTTGGAAAGAGAATAAGAGGAAGAGATACAATGTCATGCTTCCATTTGTGAACATGGAACCAAAGAGACCTGATAATCAAAAGCAAAAGGGCAGATTACTTTCACCTGTCAGACACACAGTGCACATTCAGCACACTGCCTTGGGCTAATATCAGCCCCTGGGGCAAATTTAATCCACAATCAATGGTAATAAAGAATCTCAACACTTCTAACTGCACAATGCTGATGAGATAGTCCAAGAGTGCTTTGGCCCCATCTAAAATATCCCCATTCCTATGCAAATGAAAAGCAGCATCTCTCATCACCATGCATGGACTGAAGAGGCAGTCATTAAATCTCCTATCCTAGATGTGTTTACATCTCACATTTAAACCACTGTTCAATGTCTTCATGCCATTTTTTAAAGTTGTTGCTGAAGGAGTTTATTCTTTGCCCCTCTTATGAGACACAATGACTACAAAGGTAGGTGAATACAGTCACTCCTATTTCTTAAAGTATTTCAACACTTTTCTTATAATATGCCCCAAATTATTAACAGTATAGCTTCTTTTAGAATATGCCACCATTTATCACAGATTTGCGTTAACCAGAAAATTATTAGAACTGCACTGAACAGATTAGCGGATAGCATGCTAAAACAATAATGTATTCATTTGTCAGATTCAACATGATCAGATTCAAATACATATTCCTACCTCATCAGTTCAGATGTCTGTAAATCTACAAATTCCCTGATTGCCATCTTAAGGAAAATTTCTGCACATTACTTGTAGGGTAAACATTCTTCACCAAGTCTGGTCTTTCTAATATTCTTCCAGAAGTACTAAAATGTAACTATAATTAAAGTGCTACAAGAATGGGAGCAGGTCAAGCAGAGTGCTTACACCTGCAGGGTTTCTTCTCTAGGGAACGAAGTGATCATATTTTCAACGAAAGAACTAGCAATATTTGCTACTATGGGGATGGGTAACATGCTTCTAAGAACAAGGAAAAGAATAATCCAGGTGGGAAGGACGAAAGTGGGATTTAGTTCTACTCAAATCATCACACACATTCCTCTAGTTCAGTACCCTATTACCTGTAAAATGGCCAATGTAAAGTTTAATCTGAATAATGGTGTATACCTCAGTGAACATGGGATCAAATTCTCTGAGTTTGATTTTTTGACCCATTGCTCAAGTTTATGCTGCAGGAAGAGTACATTTCATGTACCACCCCAACATCATGATGAAACCCATACCGGAAGAAGCTACTGGCCAGTTGGGCTTAAGTCACTTATCTGGCAGGAAAGACTTCTGGTTTCTGCAGCTGTCCGATCAGTAGCACAGACTAACAAGAAAGATGGCATTACAGTGGATAATTATCCATAGAGGAAGACAGCTAAATAAGAACCATCAAGGATAAACAGAAAAATGATACATGCATTGAAATACCAAAATAACCACATCACACAGTCATGGAATATTATATGTTAGCTTCATCTTCCCTTTATTGATTGACTTAAAGAAATAAAAACATGCTATTTCATAGAACATATACTCTGGTTAAACATTTTTAAATTAGTGGTTTTTTTCTTTGATCTTTTGGAGTATACTGAGTTTGTCCTAGTCATTTCAACATTTATCTGAATGGAGGTTACAATCAGAAATTAAGAGTTTTGTTTTGGATTAGTAATATAAGATTTTAAGATATAAGGAGTTCAAAGAGAAAGAACAAAGTAATATTCAGCTTCTGGCATGCAAAACAGTATTATGGAGCAAGACATGCTATCAATTTGAGAAAAATGCTTTTTTTAATACTTTATTTTAGCAAATTAATGGACTTCCTTGTTTAGCTGACTATAATGGAGCTATAATATAAGGAATAGCTACAGCTATAAAATAAAGAATATCTAAACAGCTACACTGTAATATAATGAATATCGAAACAGGAATAGGATATGACATTGGAGAGAGTCATGTCTCAAGAGGGTGGGAAGAGAGAGGAAACAAAACAAAACTGTGTCACATGGGAATCGATTCTTCCTTCTCTGTACTCTCCTAGACAGGAAGGTCATTAGATTAGCAAGGGTAACACTAAGAGCAGAGCAGGGCTCTAAGTTCTTATTCCTTGTTCTGAAAGAGGCTGCCTCTCAATCTGTCTCAAAGGACACAGCCAGGTCACTCTGAGGAGAACAGGAAGGGAGAGGACCAAAGTTTGACCGGGTTGGCCTTTGGTACTGCTGTAGTCTAAGAGGAAAGCAGACGCAGCTCAGAGTCTGCCTGGAACACCTACCTGAAGGGTGGCCTTGGCTGTTTGGGAGGTTGCAGAACAGACTGGAATCAATTCCTGGATGCATATGGATATCTTAGAGAAGTTAAGGGCAGCAGTGGGACAGGAGGGAAGACTGGGTCAGCCAGTGCTACAGGACAGCATGGTCCAGATAAAAGCAAGTAAATGCCACCTTACACTAGCTGATTCTAGCCAAGAAAATCCACCACCATGGAAGGCAACAACCAACTCAATGAAGAACTTCACTCTGGAGAGGAGCCAGAGGACCCAGCTCTTCTCCTCTGTCTCAGAACTGTCCTCTCCCTAAATTTCCAGGAGGCCCAGGATAGACTTAAAATGAATGTTTTAAATTTAAACAAGACCCACCATTTAGCTGACTTTTTCCTGCTAACCTTCTTTCCTGTCCACCAGTCTTCCCACCTCAGACATGGGAATTCCTTTGTTTTGATTCTTCAGACCAAAAGCTTTGCCATCAGCCATGAGCCTTCCTTTCTCATAAGTCCCAAAACCTCACACACTTCCCATTGCTCCCTCCACTCCTTTCTCCCTTCCTTCTTGTTCCTCAAACATGCTGGACACAGCACTGCTGCGGAACCTTTGCACTGATACTTTGTGCTGGTTGCTAGAATGCTGTCCTGCAGATGTTACATGCAAACTGTTCTCTCCTTCTTGTTCCACTGGTTACTTCTTCAATGAAGACCACTCTGCCTTCACTAGCACTGCTCAGCTCCCAAATGCTCTTTCACTGCCCCCCATGGGCATTATTGTCTTCTATAATATTTCATAATTTACTGTTTGTTTTTATCTGTTTATTTCCTGCCAACAGAATGTAATCAACACAACTGCAGGGCTCTTTGTATATTTCATTCACTATTACATTTTTTGTTGCAAAAACAGCCTAGAAGAATAGTAGGCACTAAACAAGGAATGATTAACCAAGGCTTCAAGATAGAAGAGGAAAATCAGATGAGTTACAGACCAAATTAAGGAAATATTTTTCATATATAATCATTTGTCCCTGACATGACATGTATTCAAGTACGATTTATGTTTTCACCCTTCCTCATCCTCCAGTCCAGCCTCTGCACCTTGTGATGTCTACGGAGAATCAAACCAAAACCATGAGGTTTATATAAAAGCAGCAGGTAATGTTTATAGAATACTTTCTACCTACTGTTCAAGCGCTTAGCATATATCACTAAATGTGATACTTCAGACTTACCAGGTAAATAGAGCAGTATTATGAACCCCACTGAACAAACGAGGTAACTAAGGCACAAAGTCACAGAAAATGCTTCCTGAGGCCACGATGTATCAGAACCAGGATTCAAACCTAGGCAGCAAGACTTTAAAGGCCCTGCTCTTAACTTGATCTTGGGCTTTTGTATCTCCAGGAGTTGATAGACACCTTGAAGCTAGAGCCAGCTAATTCGGTGCATTCTGTGGGATTAAGAGCTATTTCTTTAACATGCAAGCAAAAAAATTTATTTTTTTAAAAGAGGTACAGAAATATAAATACATAAAGTAAAATGTTGAATAAAACACTTAAAAATTAGCAAAGTTTTTCAAAGCATATAAATAACACCATTAAAAATGGATGCTACACACCCAATGTGTCTAAAAGCATACCTTGATTTAGTGTAATTGTCTTATATGTTTCATATGTTTCCTGGCCTGTTAGATTGGCTGTTAATCTGTGACAATTAACTTCACATGGACTTATAAAATAAATAAATGACTCTGATGCTGGTAAAAAAAATAAAATGAAAATTTTAAAAGGGGAGAGAAGAGGAAATAAAAGAATTGAGATGTTCTATGTGCATGTATCAATTCCTCACATTGAATGCAATAAGTATGTACTGAAAACATGTACTAAAAAATTGATTAATTAAATATATCAGTAAAAAAATGTATTCTACAGAAGAGTACTTATTTTTGCTATTTTTATGTTAACTTTGGAGAGAATGGAACCAATGGAAGAGGAGGCGTTCCTAAAACAGAGAGTAACAGCATACAGATTGAGGCCCTACATCCATTGTTTCAGTTTTAAAACAGCAGAACTTTTAGGGAGAAAAGAAATTACTAAACCTTTCTCAGTGCTTTCCTTCATTTGTATTAAAGATGATGAAAGAGACCGTCCCCAGCTCTAAAAACTGAGGTGGTCTCTAAGTTCAAATTAAATTTTACATAGAAGTTCTACAGCATCTTCCAAGAGACTGAATTTGCTTTACTATTCCATCCAGCTAAAAAGCATTCAGTTATTTAAGACTTTAAGCATAATCTGTATTTTCATGGCACAATAAACAACCTTTGCTAAGAAGTATCAGTTTTTAAGAACTCATTTATTAGGGCATATTGAAATTTAAAACTTTAAAAGAACAAATACTAAAAGCAAGAAATTAGAAAAGAAAATGTGTTCATTATTTTAATTGGGTTTGATATCTGATTTTCCTATAGCAATAATTTCTAATTCAAAAATATTAAAAATCAATGTCATGCAACTTTAGCTTGTTCTCATGAGATAATTACAGACTCACATGCAGTTGTACAGAACAAAGAAAAATTGCTTATGTCCTTTTCCAGTTTCACACAATGGTACTGTTTTACATAACTGCCACTATCAAAACTAGGAAAATGACACCGACATAATTCAACAAGCTTATTCCAACTGCACCAGTCTTTCTCTGTACAACTCTGTACATAAGTCTAGTTTCACTAGTTTTATCATTGTTTTCATATGTGCTGATTCCTATGAACACCAACACTATCAAACAGTAGTTCCAACACAAGGATCCTCCATCTGACTACAGCCAATCCCCTCCCTATTTTCTTTTAAAATACAAGAAAATTAAGTTAGGAGTAGCATGGTAATTTAGATTCAACCCACAAAATGGTTATTGATAAAACTTTAAACTACTAGAATTAACAAACTATTTAGATTACCAAGAAAGATGTATATGTAATAGGAAAAACACACTAAAAATAACATCTTTATTTGTTCTTCACCACACAATTAAATTTAGAATATCAGTATCTCTGGGAAATCATTTTAACATATAGGCTTAGAGCATTAGAAGATTTGACTGAGATTACACTGGGATTTAAGCAGCCAATACTCAATTGGAAGGCAAAGAATCCTATAAACTTTCCAGCCAAGAAGCTAGCATTTGAGTAAAAAAAAATATTACAAATAAATTTCCTTAGAAGAAAAACGTAACATATTCTAAATAAAAAGTGGGATTTAGATATTTGAAAATAATTTACAAGTATAAAAATTTATAAGCATAAAAATTTATAAGTATAGAATAAGTACAATGTTAGAGATAAAGCATGTGCTTTCATACTATGCATGAATATATGAATAATATAAAAGCATCATATGAGTGAAGATTGCATACATGTTAGAATCACATCTGTCCTTTAACAGATAGAGGCAAAGAACTATTCACAATGGTATCCAGAACTATTCCTCATTACCTTAAAAAAAAAAAAAAAAGAAAGAAAATTTTAGGCCTAAGAATTATGCTTGCAAAGTGTAAATGTATGTAAACTACAATTTTCTATAAAACTAAAACAGCTTATATTCATTTAGGACAAAATTTTCCCTGACTGTCTCTCCTTCCATCATTCCTTTCTTCTTCTTCATTGCCTTCATCCTTACTTCTCCCTTCCCCTTTGTTCTCCCTTACTTTTTTTTATTTTATTTTTAAAAATTTTTGAAATGGAAACTTTCAAACTGATTCAAAGGGAGAGAAAGATAAGTATACTAAACTTATATACATATAACTCTGCTTAAGAAATCACCAATGCATGACTACTCTTTTTCACCTATACCCAAAACCACTTACAATCCCACTACAGCTTTTCTGAAGTGAATATTAGAGCATATCAAGTCTTCTATAAAGTTTTCAGTATGTATTTCTAAAACAAATGATTCTAATCTTGAAACCATAACTTCAACAATTTTATCACACCTAAAAATAAATAATTCTTCAATAGTATATCATTAAATAGTCAGTGTTCATATTTCCCATATTTTTTGGTGAGGTTTATTTACATTGAGATCATACAATGGAATTTCATGCAATGCACTGGCTGACACGTCTGTTAAGTCTGTTCTAATTAACACATTCTCTTGCTAGCTGCTCATTCCATTTGCAATTTTTTTAGTGGAAGAAAACAGATCTTGTGGCATGTAAACTTTCTCCACATTCTAAATAATGTTGAAATAACCCATTTATATACATATATATGTACAGATATATACATATGTACATGTACATTTGTATATATACATATGTATATGATACATATACATGTATATGAACGTGTGTGTATGTATACGTGTACATATGTGTGTACATACATACGTGTGTATATGAATGTACATATATATTATATATATAGTTTGTGAGATCTAAAACCTTCATCAGATAAAAGCTCAACAAGGTATATATGGTTGAGAGAATGTGGAGAAGACTACCTCATCAAGAATGCGAAGGTTTTAAAAACATCTAAAACTCTTCACAACATTTCCCCCATATGGGAGAAAATTGAGGGGGACATGAAGGAAGGTCAATTCTTGTCAATCAAATATAGATAGGCTTGTAACTAGTTTATAACTAAGATAATCCAAGAGGAGTGATACTTTGTAATTTCCGATGCTTGGTTGGAAAAGCCAATGAAGATTTGTCCTGTGTCCTGGGGCTGCCATATTGTGAGGAAATGGTGTTATTCAATTTTATGCAGTGCTAGGCTACAGGTCATGCTAATTCACACTGCAGAAAGGTAAGTGTTTTCAGACAATTCTATTCCCCATGTATAGTGTCAGTTCCAGCTTTACAGGCTTCTACACTTAAGTTTTATGATAAATTTTTGTAACAACAGTGACAGGTTTGAGGGGCATAACGCTAGCACGATGAGTTCTATGTCATATGGATGCTACTTTTTGGTTATGAGCCACTGTTGACCATCACTAAATTAACAAATGAGGAGTAAAATAATGATGCCATATTTCTATCATCAATTCTTCATATATTTGCTGGAATACTTCAAAGAAAAGAAACTTTTGCTCATCGACCATTTGGTTGCTACGAAGAACAGATCACATTGGAAAAACAGGACAAATGCTTCATTTTTTACCTTTAAACTACTAGTTTTTAAAATGAATTTTTTCCACACCATCTTTGAAAGTTAATTATGAGATTTTATAAAAAGATCACTGGAAACTTTGAGGAACCAGGAACAACAGCAAAGTGTGCTGCTCTTCATATGATAAAAGGGCTACACATTGAATATCAACACAATTTGAAAGGTGAAAATGAACAACCAAAAAAAATGCTGATATGACAAGGGAAAAGCTAAAATCTCACAAACAGGGATAGAAAAATAATATTACCAAACTTGTACATGAAATGAAAATCAAAGAGGAAGAACATAAGATAGAAATAACCAAACTTTATCAAGATATGCAGAAAAAAGTTGCATTAAATGAAGAAAAGCATAAAGATCTAATAAGAAAAAGGAAATGGAAATCTCCTTTCAGAGTTAATGCAATCTCAGAGTTAAATAACTCAAGAAAAAGAAAAACAAAATGAAATAATCAAACTACAGCTGGAGTTTGATGCCAAACTAGCAATTGTTCAGACTAAATCAAAACCCTATCCAGATGTTACTATTTCCCCACAGAGTATCTATAGAAGGAAGCTTCAATATCTTCAAAAAGAAAAAAACAGAGATTGCGATTCTTCGTAATACCATTCACAATTTGGAGCAGCGCCTTTCTATTGGCAAAGATTCTCACCTTAAAGGTAGATGATTTTGAGTATAACAGCAAATTCATTAATTACTATTTACTTTTTTAAAAAGCAACTGAAAAATTCGGTTCCATTTTCAACATAAGTATACTATCTAAATAGCCTAAATAATAAATGAGACAGCTTTAATCATTTAAAAAAAAAAAAAAGGTCACTTATACAACTTTGTCTAGTTTTCCTCAATGGGATTTTTTTTCCAAATTTGTAGTATATCACAATCAGTGTTCTGACACTGATACATTTCACTACTTTTGAGATTTCTCCAGTTTTATTCTACATGTGTGTGTGTGTGTGTGTGTGTGTCCCTATGATTTCTGAAGAAAAATCTATTGTCAATGGAATTGGTATTATGTGGTAAATAAAGAGCTATTTTTCAATATTTTATCTTTATCTCCAGGATCCAATTAATTATGGCTCACTATGAAATACTTGTTTAGGGTTTGTTCATCGTTAAGTTTATTCAGCTTCTTTGATTTCTAGGCTTGAGCCTTCACCGAGTTTGGGAAATTCCAACCATTATTTCTTCAAATATTGTTTCAGAACAACTTACTTTCTCTTCTCCTTCTGACAATCTGATGATACAAATGTTGGTTCTTTTGTTAATGTCACAGGATCTCTGGTTCTATAAATTTTAAAAATTTATTTTCTCTCTGTTCGTAAAACTGGGTGAATTCTTTTCTCCAGTTTATAGACTATTACTGGCCATCTTCAATTTAATATTTCTTTTTTTCTCTAATTTTTATTAGTACACATTTGCAGAGCACAATGATTACTTTCATTGTAGAGACTTAGTATATGTATATATTACATTTTAATTCTTTTTATGTCCACTTCTCCCCTCCTCCCTCCCCATCATTCCACCTATGGGTCCCTTTTCCATTTGAAAAAGATCTATCACCCTGTTTCCTATTATTTATCATTTATTTTACTCTTTAATTGTTTTATTCATTGAGTTTCTGATATAAGAGAATCATGTAATATTTAAGCCTTTGTGGCTGATTTATCTCACTTAACATTAGGATCTCAAGGTACATTCATTTTCCTAGAAATTACTCATTTATCCTTCTTTATGGGAAAGTAGTACTTCATTGTGTATAAAAACCACATTTTCACTGTCCCTTCATCTGTTGATATATGTGCACTGATTCCAAGATTCACCTATTATGAGTGATGTGGCTATAAACATAGGTATGCATGTATCACTGTAACACAATGAATTTAACACCTTTGGGAAGATACTTAAAAGGGGAAAAGCTGAGTAAAATGGAATTTCTAGTTTCAGTTTTCTGAGGAATCTCCACACTGATTTCCAGTACTTGTATTAGTTTATATTTCTACCAACAATGTAGAAGAGTTTCTTTTTTTCCCCACTGTCTCACCAACATGTTATTACTTCATTTCTTGATGATAGCCATTTTATCTGGAACAAGATGGAGTCTTGGTGTTGTTTTCATCTGCATTTCTCTAAGGGCCAGAGATATTGAATATTTATTCATGTATTTACTAGCCATTTGTACTTCTTCTAAGAAATGTCTATTTCACACACTCAATTTTTGACTGGGACCTTTATTTTGGGGAGTGGCTAACTTTCTGGAGTTCTTTCTATATTTTACTCTTCTTTCTGAAGAATAGCTGGCAAAAAAAATTTGGCACTGTGTAGATTGTCTCTTCATTCTGTTGTTTCTTTTGCTGTGCAGAAGTTTTTAATTTGATATAATCCCATCTGATGATTCTTGATATTATTTCTTGTGCAATTAGAGTTGTTGTTGTTTCTTTTTTAGAAAGTCACTGCCTATGCTATGTTAGCAAGGGCTTTACCTACTGCATCTTCCAGAAGACTGTTTGATTTTTTGTATTTAATAACTTTCCATTTTTAAAAAAATTTTGACAGGTTCTGGCTACATGGTCTGGGCTGGGTTTGAACTTAGTACATAGCCCAGGTTGGTCTCAAACTCACAAGGATCTTCCTGCCTCAGCCTCTCAAGTGTTGGGATTAGCAGTGTGCACCACCATGCCCAGCGCATTTTTTAGTATTTAAATTTTTCATCCCTTAAGAATTTATCAGGCATGGTGGTGCACACCTCTAATCCCAGCACTATGCAGGTTGAGGCAGGATTGCCATGAGTCCGAGGCCAGCCTGGGCTACATAGTGAGTTCAGGCACAGCCTGAACTACACAGAAGACCCTGTCTAAAAATAAATAAATAAATAAATGAATAAATGAATGAATGAATGAATAAATAAATAAGAGATATGGGTCTAGATTCAATAATGTGCACTTGCACAGCCAACTTTCCCAACAGAATTTGCTAAAGAGGCTCTATTTCTGCCAGTATATGTTTTTTTGGCTCCTTTGTCAAATATCGGATGGCTGGATATGCCTATCCTGTTCCACTGATCCACATATTTGTTTTTGCGCTAGTACCATGCTGTTTTTATAACTATAGCTTTGTAATATAACTTGAAATCCAGGTTTCTGATGCCTCCTGCTTTGCTTTTATTGCCTAGGATTGCTTTTGCTATTCTGGGTCTCCCATAGTTCTGTGTAAATTTTAGAATTGTCTACTTTTAGTTCTGCAAAGAATGCTTTTTTTAAAAATTGAGATTGAATTATTTTCACCTATTAGCTCTGCAAGCTCAACAATTTTGACAATATTGGTTCTGCCTCTCCAGGAACAGGGGATATCTTTCCATTTTCTGATATCCTCTTGGATTTCCTTTCTCAGAGTACTATGATTTTCATTATAGTGTTGTTTTGCTTCCTTTGTTAACTCCTCAATATTTAATTCTTCATAAAGTTATTGTGAATGATACTGCTTTATAATTTATCACTGAATTCATTATTGGGGTAGAGGAATGATATTGATTTTTGTGTGTTGATTTTGTATCCTGCTACACTTCTGTATTTATTCATTAGTTCTAGTAGTCTTTTGATTGGAACTCTTTGGGTCTTCTATGTAAAGGATCATGTCACTGTCAAATAATAACTTGACTTCTTCCTTTCCTATAAAATTCCCTTTTATTTATTTCTCTTGCCTAGTTGCTCTGGAAAAGTTTCAAGTACTATGTTGAACAGAAGTAGTGATAGTGAATATCCTTCTCTTGTTTTTGATTTTTAGATAAAAAAAGTCTTCAGTTTTTCCCCATTTAATATGATGTTGGCAGTAGTCTTGTCACAAATGAGTTTTATCATAGTGAGATAAGTTACTTCTATAACCATTTTCTTCAGGGATTTTTGTCATGAATAGAGGTCAGATTTTGTTAAAGGCTTTTCCTACACCTATTGAGGTGATTATGTGATTTTTGTTCTTGCTTCTGTTTAGGTGATGTATTACATTTATTCACTTGCATATGTTGAACCATCCTTGCCTCTTTGGAATAAAGCTTACTTTGTCATGATGTATGATATGTTTAATGATTTCTTGTATTCTGTTTGTCAGTATCTTGTTGAGGATCTTTGCATTTATGTTCATTAAAGAGATTGGCTTGTAGTTTTCTTTTTAATTGAGTCCCTTCTGGTTTTGGAATCAAAGTGATCTTAGCTTCCAGGAATGAGTTTGGAAATATAAATCCCCTTACAATGTCATTGGAGTTTGAGAACTGTTGGTGCTAGATCTTCCTTGATGTTCTCATAGATTACAGTGGTGAATTAACCAGGCACTGGGCTTTTCTTAGTAAGTAAGTATTTTATTATTGTTTCAATTTCATTGCCTCTTATTATATTGTTTGGACATTTTATATATTCTTGGTTCAGTTTTGGTAATTCATATTTTCTAGAAATGTTATCAATTACTTCTTGATTCTCCAATTAATTGGTGTACAGGTTTTAAAAGTGATTATTAATAATCTGCTGGATTTTGTCACTGTTCATTGTGATTTTGACTTTTTCGTTTCTAGTTGAATTGATATTTGTCTTTTCTTTCTCATTTTGGTAAGATTGGTTAAGAACTTTTCTATGTTATTTACTCTTTTGAAGTACCAGCTCTTCGATTCATTGATTCTTTGTATTTTTGGTCTCAATTTTCTTAACTTATCCAGTGATCTTTTAAATTTTCTTCCTTGTACCAGATGGTTCTTGTTTCTCTAGGACCTTGAGGTACATCATTAGGTTATTTGTTTGGGCTTGCTTGGTTTTTCTGATGTGAACATTCACATATTCACAATTGTGAACTACCCTCTTATGACTAGTTTCATTGTGCCTCATAGGTCCTCATATATTGTACTGGTATTATCATTCAATTCTACCATCTGTCTAATTTCTTCCTTGATTTCTGCTGTGATCCATTCATTTTTCAAGAGAGTATGGTTTACTTTCCATGTGTTTTCATAATTTGTTACCATTTCAGTACTGAACTGATCAGCAAACTTTTCTTTCCATGATGTCCACCTGGTATTTTTTTAAATTTTATTTCTTTTTTTTAATTACATGTCATATCATTATCTTCAAAATAGCTATTTAGTACAAGACATACCAAAAAGATTCTTAAAAAATAAACAGGTAGTAACACAAACTTTCTTTTCAATGAACTAAGATAAACTATTAGTATAAATGGAATAATTAGAATACGTCTTGCAAAGATTTTTATATCTTGCTGAGATTTTCCAATTCTCCAAGGAAAAATTGAGAATTTTAATGAGTTTCCTCTGACAGTTTTTTGATACTTCCAATCTCTGACTCATTTTAATGTTCTAGTTACTGTCTCATTCATTTTCTTGGTTCTTGGTTAGACAAGTTTTTTTGTTTTTGTTTTTGTTTTTTATCATACATATTCTGAACACTGAAGCAATTCTGGTAGAAACTCTGACTTCTATTTATGTATTTTCGTTAAGCACTGAGGCTCCACATGTGGCTTCTGATCTGGTGCTTTAGGTGGTGACTCCAAGGGCAGTTTAATTGGCAGACTTTATAGTACTGTTCTGGCCTGATTGTTGATTTGCTGTTTCCTACTGGCCTCTATTAGAGGTCTCTGGGGAAAATAACCCCAGCTTTTGACAATTCTTGGCTTCTGAAACAGTAAGTTTTTTCCAGGCCTATCATGTCAATTTTTATCCCTCATTGAAATCAGCCATTTTTCCCAGTTGTTCTGGTTTCTTTTAATGGTAAATAATATTTAAATACCACAATCTACATGCTATGCATGCTCACTGGTCTCTGTTTCCAAAACTGCTGTATTTAATAGCACAACAAAATTTTTTAAGATAAAATACAACATTCAGTCACACTGAAACAATTCAAATTTAGTATTACAGAATGTTTACTTAAACTTAGTAATCTATCTCTGTCATACTGCAAATCTCCATTCCCATTAATATCCATAAAATTAATCACATGATTTATCCCCCAAGACACAAAATAATTTCAAAATGTCAGTACCAAACTATTTCAGGTTTTTTACAATTCTTTTTGTCATTAAGGCAAAAAACATATACTGACTCAAGTACTGTGCATTTTTAAAGATATGAAGACAAATTTTTATTTTTTTATTTATTTATTTTTTTGGTACCAGGGATCGAACTCGGATCCTTGCTCTTGCGAGGCAGGCAGCAGAACCATTGAGCTAAATCCCTGGACCCAGTTTTTATTTTTTTTTGCACATGATTAAGGCATAATCATACATCATTAGCTACACATTTGCTTATTTCAAGTTTCTTTTCCTTAAGTGTATCTTTCCTTAAAAATCACATCAAATATTACCTGGATTAAATCAAGATAGGTAAAATTATTTTTAAATTTTTCAGAATATCACACAGAAACCATAAGTATATATAACTCTTATGTTTCCATTTATTAATTAAAAATAAATCTATGATTTATCCTTCCATTTTTCTTCAATATAATAAATACATATATATTTAAGTATCCTTCATTTATTAGACAGTAGCATCTTATGTATTTTTTTCTCATGTTAGAGTATAGCCTAGATAGATGTACATCTTGATCTGCCGTTGTACAAAGAACTATTTGCATTCCTTTTCATTGCAGTATATGACTATATTCTGGATATGTCCTTCTTTCTTCAAGCCCCCTAATAATGGATACCTGGGTTATTTCTAACATTTCACTATTAAAAGCAACACTGCAATAAGTAATCTGATTTATTAGGCTTATTACATTGTTTCCACTGCACCTCTGACACATACACCTAAAAGTAAGATTTAGGAGACAAAAAGGAAAGGTTTATGGAACTAACTGGATTCAAAATCATCTTCAAAGAAGCCCTGTCTTTCCCACAAGGAGTACATGAAAGTATCTGTTTCCCTACACTCTCTCACCTCACAGACATTGTCACACATTAATGAGTTTTAATATTATGGTATATATATTAAGAATGTATAGTTTCTATAGTGTCAGAAACTGAAAGTGTAAATAAGGATTAAAATGATTAAAATGAATAATTGATAATTTGAAATAGGAAGAAAAGCTCCAAAGGGGTAGGGGTGGTGGGAAGGGAAGGGAAAAGAGAAGAAGGGAAAGGAAAAATTATGAGAAAGAAAAATAAATGGAAACGAAGTCTATGTAAACAGGGAAGGGTGGAGGAGGGGAAGGGCACACAGGTAATGGGGAAAAAATAAGAACCAAGATACATCATGTACAGGTACAAGCACCCAATGATAAATATAAACAAACTGTATACCTAAAATGTACCAATAAAAGAATTTAAGGGGAAAAAAAAGGATGTAACTTCTTGTCTGTGATATAATTTGTAAATATTTAACCCAGTTTGCAATTTGTCTTTTTATATTGCACATGGTGGGGATATTTTGGCCATTTAAAAAACTGTCCATGTAATCAAAATTTTCAGTTTCTTCTTTCCTATTACCTATGAACTTGCAATACTAGGTAAGCTTTTCCTATAGCAACATTATAAATCATCTGCTTATGCTTTGTCTAGCATTTGAATAATTATATTTTTATATTTAAATCTCTGACCCATTGAAAATTTATACTAATAGATTATACTCATGTCAAAAGTAGATCAAATTTTTATATTTTATAAGATATCCAATTACTATAGCAGTTAAAAAAATCTATCCATCTCCATTGATTATAAATTATTGTGACTAAATTTCTCAAAGCATCTGAGTCTATTTATGGATTTTCTGTTTCCTTTGATTTGTCTCTCTGTCATTCCTTTAAACAAGTTTTATATTGAATTTTAATGACTGTAGAATTAACTTCTTCTTTTCAGGATTTTTCTATATACTCTTGCTTTTTCATAACTCCAAATGAGTTCTCTAAGACCCAGCTTAAAAAAAATAAAATCAGATCTATGTGTACTGAGATATTAAAAGTATAAATCAACTTTAGAATAAATGATATCTTTATGATGTCTGAGTCTTTCCAGCAAAGAAAATGATATGTTTTTTACATTTTCCAATATATTTTCATATTTTTCAGGTGTTGTTTTATAGATTTCCTCACATGTGCTTTGGTATTTCTTGTTAAGGCTGGGTATACCTAGATATTTTATTTTCTTCATCAATAAATGAAGTTTTCCATTCCATTTTGCCACCTGGATTGTTTGTCTGAATGTTTCCATTTCTTATTATCAACAATATGGATAGTTTGCAAATGAAATGAGAATGAGTAGACTGTCACATTTCTATCCCATACAACAAATCTAAAATTTAGGAGAAAAGTTAAAAATAAGATAATAGCAAAAAAAAAATGTACCAATACAAAAAATAGGCAGCACATTAGTTCTGTACTAATACGTATTTCTAAACCCTGGTCCTTTGAGGAAGAGAAACAGATAGATATTCTATACCTATAGCTATTTGTAAAGGACAACTATTTGGTAAGGAGAGGTATGGACAGTCACAGACTGACTAAACTATGCCTCTATTAATGGAAACATAACTCACATTATCAGAGGTTTTATACACAGACTGAATACTTTCTGGGTTGTTCTTATGTGCTTTATTAGATAATTTGTTACTAGACAATAGATTTCATTGAATTTCTCATGGGAGACCCCACAATTACAACATGGAATCAATATATCATATTGAGTGCAGGAGAGAAAAAAGTTAAGAAATTCAGACAACTAAGTATGGTGGTACCCACCTGCAAACCCTGCACTCTGAGAGGCTGAAGCAGGAGGATAGCAAGTTCAAATCCAATCTAGGCAATTTAGCAACACAGCAAGACTTTGTCTCAAAAATAAATAAATAAAAAGGAATGGACATGTAGTTCAGTGAGAAGGCCCTGGGTTCAATCCTTATTACCATCAATACTACTACTACTACTAATAACAACAACAACAACAATAATAATAATAAAATTCAAAATAAGAACAAAAAAATCAAAATGTATCAATTCGTATCTACTTTTTGTAGACTGGGTACATATATTTCTCTGCATCACATATCAAAATAATAATAAAAATACTTTGTGGAAATACATTGTGGAAAAATAAGAGTTGAACTGTCAATTTCATACAACCTAACTGTTAGACTGCTATATGAGTTATTTTGGCGCATTATAAATATTAAAGAAAAATATTTAAGTACTTCAAATACTATACAACACATACAACAGAATAGAAAATATAGCAAGTCACTTATAATTTAAAGTTATCCTTAAAAAGAAAAAGGCCATTAAATTAACCTCTTCTAGTATAATGCATATATCAATCTCACCAAACTGTCTACAGTTGGGAATTTTGCAGCATATACATTCTACTGACTTAATTGGATATTTTCTTCAACAGAATAAAAAAAAATCATAAGTAATTTAGAATAACAAGAAATGACAATATGCAAACTCCAACAAAACATTTACCCAGAACAATTTCAAGACTATAATGTAATTTTGGAAATAAACCATCTGATATCTAAATTGCCCACTTGTTTCTTTTAAGTAGTATAAAAAGCACAGGCTGAAATCATTAACTTGCATACTCTAGAGCACTAAAGTCAATCTTGATAATTCACCAAAGAGAATGAACATCCATTCACTTCAGAGAAACGAACTATGGCAGCTAAAAATAAAACAGCTCTCTTGGCATGAGAAAACTAATTAATTTTGTTTGTTTTTCTGCTCATAAGAAATGTTTTCCATTGTTTCTATTGATCAAGTTAAATGTTGAACTGAGGCAATATTAAAACCAATGAATTCACTTAGAAGACCTTTTCTGTTACTATTCTCAATTGGTTATTTATTACAGGCTCTTTGTTCTTCCTAATAAAGAAAAAAGAATGTCCCTTGGAATATGCCCTGAAGAGTGTCATATGAGACTATGATGTGCATGTGAGCACATTTATATTCACAATGTATGTGTGCATGTATTTTCTCCCATACTCACATACTTCCATAGAATCAAATAACAGAAATAATCACTGGTCCTTCAAACAAACAGGAGCCAAAGGCTAGTGTAAGAGAAAATATATATGACAATAGTATATTTGCTCTTTCAATGGCCTGAAAATATTCCCCACGCCTAATGATGTTTACTTATTTCATTATTTTTATCTTAATCTAGTTTTGGTTCTTTTATTCTAATAAAACAACATGAAATTAATTTATTCTTTCTGGTCTAATTTCAATGAATATAAAAGGCCATCCTCGGGAATTAATGCCTCATAATTCAATAATCCTCTTTGGAAATAAATTTTTATTTTAATAAAGATGGTAAAACACTGAAAATATGAACATTAATGGTATGATCTGCATCCATCACAGTAAAGAAGCTAGGATGAATAAGTGCAAAAAAAAAAAAAAGTAGTTATAGGTCTTTCGAAAGAATTCTATATTAAAGCTTCTCACTCATTTCCATTTCTGCACTCCCAAACAATGCTACAGCTCCAGGAAAGCTCCCTATAACATTTTCACAGGTGGACATGAAGTCCCACAGCCTAGGAACTTCTCTTCCCACCCCAGGCTCCACCCAACTCCTGCATGAAGGGACAAACCAAAGCACACAGCTCAATCTTGTTGTTCCTTCAGACAGCTACTCTTCAGCCACCTCTTAGACACAGAAGTTTTCACACTGTCTTTAGGAAGTACAGCAAACTTTCCCTTCCAGCAGCCTCTGAGACACTGCTCAGGGAATCCTGGGGTCCTAAGTCCCCAGAGTATGGCTTAGAAAAGAAAGGGACAGGGCTGTGAGCTGCACACCAGGCACCCATCCTTTTCCTGTAGAAAGAAATTCTTAAGTGCAAGGATGAAGGTAGGTGATTCAGATGCCTCATATAGAGGCAACTCCAGATCACGAGAATCCTCAGGACTTCCATAGCTGTTCACCTACAAGTGTTCTTGAAGTTGTGCCAAACAAGCTACCTTAGTCAGAAACATATACTGTTGATATCTTGAAATGAGAAATAAGTCAGTAGTCATGGGTGCACTTTCCTGAGCTTGGCATTCCCTATTAGATCCAATCCAAGTCAGACCAGCCTTCTACTTCCAGCCATAAGCCTACTAATGCTTATCTGTAGATCTCAAGGTTGAACTAAGTCCACTTTTTGATAGATAATGCCTTGAGCTGTCTGGAAGGAACATAAAAGTTAAATTTACTCATATCATAGGGCAGTCAAGGCCAACACAAGCATACTACCAAGTTGAAAAATACTGTAGGTCCTTGTTACCAATAATAAAATAGTATCAAGAAAAGTACTTTATATGGGAGGCATTATAAGTAAAAAGCAGCCTCCCCACTGCTCCCAGAATTATCCTACAATTAAAATGAATCATTTGACTCACTTAATGGAAAATATCTGGTAGTTTATACAAAAACCTCTTCATAATCTGATACTATATCAGATTTCCAGTTCACCTTTTCTCGTTCTTGTTTGATAAAATTAATTCCACTTTCTGTGGAAAACAACAACTGCCATATACTGTATTCTTGTTTCCCTGAATTTCTTCCAATTTCTTACACAAGTATGACCTTTTTAGAAATCTATTACTTTTGTAAGCTATTTCCTTTGTCTACTTCCTCACCTAGCAAACTCCTCTTTCAGAGTTTAACTGAAATATTACCTCTCAGTTCCTGACCCATCAAGTTTTAGTTAATATCTCTGGTATCTGTTTATACCTGGTATTTTATGAGTACCTACAATAGTACCTACAAAGGCAGTACATACATAAAGAAAATATTCTTTGTATCTCCCTTGTCTTCAGCACAGCAGGTTTATGGCATATTCATATTGTCTTATTTATTTATCTCCTTGCTAAGACATAGTACACAAACAACAGCCACAAGTTAAAGGAGGAAAGGTTTATTTTAGCTCACGGGTTTCATTCTATAGTAGGTTGGTTCCAAGGCAAGGTGATAAGGCAGAGGGGCATAGCAAAGGAGAAACAGTTCTTGGCATGGCAAACAGGAAGCAGCCAGCAGTGGGGACTCCCTTTCCCTTTTATTCCACCCAGGCTACACACCTACTGACTGTTGCTACCCATACCAGGTGAGGCTTCCATTATCCATACCCACAACTATGCTAAACCAATTTAGTTATCACACACCCTTAATCCATATTCACACACCCTAGACAGAGTTACCTCTGAAAAGTCCCGCCTATGAGTACATAAGGCATTGTGGGGACATCTGGATACAAGCCATAACATATATAAAGTATAAAATGCTTTTCAATAGAATAACTTCTGTTTAACATTACAGGGAATGGGTTGAAAACAGAGATAGTGATTTTACATTTAATTTTATGTAAATTGAATTTATCACCCTACAACCAGCCTATTTGCACAAAACATATCAAGAGTCAGTTGCATGGAAAATCTTGGTTATTAAACACTACGGAAAAGCAACTGGAGCCTAGCTATTCAATGCTGCAGTTTCCTATTTTATTTTTCAACAACTAGTGTTTATCTCTCTCGCTCTGCTGAGTAGTGAAAAGTTAGAGAATTGAATCCTTTGAATATTATTTATGTACATAAGATCCAATTTTAATGTTCTGAAAAAAATAAAGCTACTTGTACAAATATATTGAATATTTATTTATTCCAAAATGCTAGAATTGAGCAAATTATCAAAATGTAAATCTCAGACATCAAATTATACAATATGCTTCTCTCTAAAAACAGCCCATATGTTCTTTCAGATGTGTGTATAAAATTGGAATTTAAAATTTTCCTACTGAGAACACACAGAAGAATCACTAAGAAGAGTCCATCTGTCTGTCTGTTTCTCTCTCTCTGTCTCTCTCTCATTCCCCCCCCCCCCTCTGTTTCTCACGTTTGGAACGTTAAGTACACTGTTCTGAAGTAGGAGGCTTTGGCTGAAGTGCCATTATGTTAATGGAGCACCCAGATACACTTCTATTCATATGTGAATGTACACATGAGCACGTGTGTGTGTGTGTGTGTGTGTGTGTGTTAAGCTTAAAAAAAAACTAAGGCATGGCACAAAGTAGGGTTTCTCAGTGTTCAGAATCAGTTAGCATCAGATCAGAAAACAAAATGCTCAAACTCTCTCACAGACAAAACTTAAATTCCCACATCTTCCCCATGCTAACTGAAGCTACATCACTTCAAATCATATATTGCGTCACAGTGTCACAGGAAGTGTGATCAAAACTGTGGTGAATGCCTCTGCCAAGTGCCATCTGTTGGGAAAGCTCTGGAATATTATGGTGTATCCTTACCTGCCTTATTCACAAATGTGGCACTGTGCAACTTCTGGCTCTTCCGCAAAGTCAAAATGATCATGAAAGGTCAGTCAATTCAGGACATCAAGGCAGCCACAACAGTGCAACAAAAGGTGCTCACAGAAGAGAACTACCACAACTGCTTCAGAAAGTGGCAAGATTGATGGGATAAGTGTTTGGGAAGCAGGGGCAGTAATTTGAGAAGGATTAATGGCAATCTGTCTTGAACTGTAATAATTTTTTATTTTAAAACACTTGGTATTTTTCTATTATATCTTTGGATGTCATACATCACAATCAGTTCAGAAATAATCACTCTAGCTGTCAGATGAAGTATTAGCATGAGTGCAAGAGTAGATGCAGACAGGGAAGCTAGTAGTTAGGAGGCCACTGCAAAAAATAATGCCAAAGCAAAGATGATTTTGAAACAAGAATACAAAATGAGACAGATTTGGAATATAATTTAGAAACAGAGCTGATAAGATTGTTTAATGAATTGAATTTGGCAAAAGAAGGGCACAGGAATTTAATGAGATCACTACTTTTAAACAACTTAATGGAGATGAAATTAACACAACTTACAACTCATTAACTCAAAGTGTGCAAATCAATGACTTAGTATAGTATATTCAAGTTGTACAATCAACACCTCATTCAGTTCTAGGACATTCATTTCTCCAAAAATAAGCCCCCTACCACCAATTTTCCCCAACCCTTGAATTCATGCACTCACTTATTCAATGTATCAGCCAGTGAGTTTGAATCAGTAATGCTATAGATCATATAACCATCAGGTTTGAAAGATTCAAGTGTTAAGCACATTTCATGTAAACATAATCATATAACATGTGGTCCTTTATGACTGACTTTCAGCCTTCATTCATGTTGTAAAATATATTAGTGTTACATTTCCTCTTATTGCTAAATAATATTCCACTGCGTGAGTATACCACACTTTATTTATTCATTCATTAGTTGATGGACATAGGGGTTGTTTCCTTCACCATTCAGGCTACTGTGAACATTTGCCTACAAGGGACATATGCATGCCAGTTTTTGTATGGATATATGCCTTCACTTATCCTCAGCATATACCTAGGTATGGAATTGCTGAGTTATACACTAACTATGCTTCACTTTATCTGCTTTGCAAAGTGGCTCTACCATTTTATATTCTCACCAACAGGGTATGAGAGTTCCAATTTCTCTGTATCCTCTCCAACAGCTGTTATTATCTATCTTTTCCTTATACCTGGTCTATTGCATATGAAGTGCAAGTATTTCTTTGTGGTTTCAATTTGTGTCTCCATGATGGCTAATGTTCTCCCTGCCTCATGCTAATTAGTCATTTATATCTAGTTTGAAGAACTGTCAGTTCAGGCTTTTAACCATTTTTAATTGGGCTGTTTATCATTTCTTTACTGAGTTAAAGGAGCAAAGTAAAATGCTTGAAGTAAAAGCAAGATTAACTACGAAAGAAATAATAGGTAAATCCAGAGTATCACAGTAGTTCACAAAATTAGTAAGTTTTTAAGGGCTGACTCTGCCATCACTCACTCTGAGTGATACCTGTGCCTTGTATGGTGACCAGCAGAACTGGATGTCACGTGTTTTAAGGAAGATATGTAAATACCAGAAATAAAACTTTAAGGCGAGAAAGAAGCCCATTAACTTCTGATAGAAACCTAGAATATTTAGGACTCCTTCCCTAGAGAGATGAACACTTAATTTTAACTTTATGGATCAATTCAAATCAAGGGCAGTGGCTACCTGAACAATAGTGTTTAGGAGGGATATTGAAGTTGTGACTGACAGAAGAAATCAAAGTTGGTAATATCTGTCAAGAACAATAAAAAGGGAGAATGGTAGTGTGTGTAGCAAGGAACTATCTCAAAGAAAGTTTTTACATTTTGAACATGTAAAAGAAATTCAAAATTTGCAGAACACAGTGCTTAATTTTAAAAAATTGAAGACATTGGAGTACTCACTTAGTATTTTTAAAATGATCAAAAGAAACTCAAGAACTGTGCTCCTACCCAAACATCACTTGCTACCACTGTCAGACCCAGACAAGTTAAAAGGATCACCAATCTAACATGGTATACCATTTCATATACATCTTCTCAGGGCTTTTATCACCAACTGAATCCTTATCTTCATGTAGCTTAATAAAGCCAACATAGTAAGATATTTTATAGTAAGTTATTCTTCCATGTAATTGAAAGTATGAACCAGACTAAAATGATATCACCAAGTCTTACATGAATGAGTAGCAATGACTTTACAAGTATACATTGAAAGCCTATGCAAATTATTAATTCCAAATTCATTAACTCTAGCATAGGGAAGATTTCACATTAGTCTGCATTTTATATTACCTTTTTTTTCCTTTTTAACAAATAGTTCCAAAAGATTTTCTTCGACATACTGCTAAAGAAGTTGACCAATGCAAATTTTGTCTTTTAACAGTAAAATTGTATATTTCCTTGTAAACACTAATAAAATTATTCTGACTCAAAATAATCACACTAATTTCAAAGATGAACCCAAATTTGTATGACACAAAAGTATAAGTTTAGTAATAAAATCATATAATCTGTAAGTATACAGGCATTTTGTGTTATATACATTATCACATATGTGTATGTTACCTTATGTTTTCAGAAACTGAAGGAATAACGCTGACTACATTGAATTCAGAACACATACTAGAAAATGAGGAACTACTATTTTAAATTTTAATTTGACTTAAAGTGATCTTGCAGTGATACTAAGAAGTATATCTCAGCAAGAAGAAAACAAAATGTATTCTGTCAACCCCTGCTGTAGATATTTAGGGATATAGCTCAGAACATTAATCTGTCAGGACTCTTTTTTCAAGGAAGGCATAACCAAGTGTCATTAGGTGAAGCGAAAGAGCAGGTAATAAAATTGCTGTACCTGATCAAAAAGGGCACAAGAATACAGAAAGGTAAAAAAAACAAGAGTTTAACACCAGTAAGCCTATCATTTGGCCACACCTTTGTTTTTTCTGAATGTTGGCTTATTTCTCTACTATCATAAATCATTTCTTGACATGGAATATTGTCTCTGACAGAGAAAGTTTATAATATTTCAGTGTCATGAAGAAAGCCAAAAAGAAAAAAAAATCATCTCTTCTATTTTGAGTTTGAACTGTTCAATCAAGGAGGGAACAGAATGGCCTACAATAGATCACGTCTCTTGAAACAGTCCGTGTGGCAAAGGGGAGTGAGGTACCAGGCCTCCTTGGGCCAGTTAAGGAGATACACTGGAAGAGAAGACATGAAACTAGAAACTCACCACTTTTAGTGTGTATTACAATTTGCTGTCATTCATAAACGAAACATAGAAGTGAGAAAATGCAGTTAGAACAGTTTAGGATGTAAATGCAGCACTACAGATATAAAAGGTAGATATTTGTTTTCAATAAGAAATCCACCTCCGTAAATGCAACAGATACGATCGCTGGTCTTAGTAAACTTACAAATTCTATTGAGTCACCATCTGGTTACTGTGGAAAAACACCTGAGATAATTTAAAGAAGGAAAGGTTTATTTTGGTTCATGGTTTCAGAGAATTCCGTTCATGGTCGGCTGGCTCTAAGTCAGAAACCGCATGGTGGAAGGGCCATGCCAGAGGAAAGTTGCCTGCTGCATGGCAGACAGGAGGTAGAGAGAAAGGGTTGGAAAAAGCCAGAAAGAGAGAAAGGATTGGGGACAGGATAAATGCTTCAAAGGCACACCTCCACTGACCAACTTTTTCCAACTGGGCCCCAGCTTTTACCACTCCATTAAAATACAAACTTATCGAAGAATTGATCCATGGATGGGGTTGCCACCCTCACAATCTAATCACCTTCCAAAAGCCCTACCTCTTAAAACATGAAATTTCTGGGATACATTTCAGATTTAAATCATAACAGAGACTAATGGGAAACACAGACAATATATAAATATATGATCATGTATGCAAATAAAAGGGCAACTTTCTGAAATAAAGTAATAGGTTGCAATAATGGAAATAACCTACTCAAATTGGGTGATTCAAGCACCCAAGTTTGTCTGAAGAAATGATAATTAGACTCAGACTAAAGGAGAAAGAGGTCAAAGTTACATCTAAAGGGGAAGGACAAACAGGAGGTACAAGGTGTAGGTGAAAGAACAGATGTGAGGCAGGAATGGCTTTGCCATGTAAAAGGAAAATAAGAAGACCAGAGTAAAATGAGTTTATGAGTTGGGAGAAAAAATGGACAAAGCCAGAGAGTAAGCAAAATTCCTCAGAAAGATTATTACAAATCATGATAAAAGACCCTAGGATAATTTTCCTCTTGGTTTATGGATTATGGAACAGTGAGGTAGTTGCATGATATGCTATATTTTCAAAATCTTCATCCCAGGCTGCTGAATGGTGAATGACGTAGAATGCTGAAAGGTAATTCTAGCAGGAATTCAGAAAACCAGAATGCTAATAGGAATGGAGACAAAAAAGACTAGCTTCAGAAGGTTTAAATTGGGAACAAGGACTCCACTGGTAATAGACTAGAAGCCTTGCATGTTACACATTGGCAAAAATGTATCTACACCTTATGTGTCTTCTGAGACATGTGATGAAGAGCAGCTGACGAATTGATCTAGGAGAAAATATCAAAGCAGACAATATTCAGGCTGTGGCATAGGTATGGCTTGCTGTTTTTATCACCATTTAGAGTGACAACTGAGGGCAAAAAGCAGAAAAATTGGAAAAATTTAAATTTTAGCCCAAAAAGAATGGCACATAAAGTTGGAGCCCAAGGAAGGATGGTTGATAAAGAGATTAGCACTATTAAAAAAAAGAAGGGTGGGACCCCTCTGCAGGGCCCAAGGACAAGCAGCTTACACTGCCCCCTCCTCCCCTGCCTCTGCCCTCCTGGCTATGATTCTATCTTCTTCCACACTACAGAGGCAAAGGGTGGCATAAAGGCCATTGTCCTGAGCTGCAGAAGTGAACAACAGCAAGAGGGCCTCTCTCAGGCTACTTGATGAAAACTGAAGCCCACTGGAAAAGTGAAGAGAATCTCTGCAATAAAGGCACACCAGACCACTGTATTTGGTAAGTTGGAGGGATCATCACCTCCCATCGGAAGCTGGACTATCTTCAGGGGAAGGGCAGCTGGAACCTGCAGTAACCCTTGCCGAGTTCAAAACTACAGGAGGACAGGGAGCTCAACTTGGGACTTGCAGCCAGATATCTGCCTGAATTTAACGGGTCTGTGACTGGCTTGCTGAAACACACTGGCTTATATCTGCACACTGCTCCCCACTTTTTTTGTGTGACAGAAGAGATATAGCCAGAAGGAGGCCCTTCATTTTTATCTTTTATTTGTTATTTTCAAAATTACCAATTTTTTTTGCTTATTTTTAATTTTTTTTCTACTCTTTGCAAATTTTTATTTTTCTCTTTTTTCTTTCTCTATCACCCATTCCCTTGCAATCCCACCTTGTTCTTCATCTCCCTTTTGTTCCTGTTCTGGCCCTCATTCATAGTTCTTCACTATTTTTCTTTTGTTCTCTTTTTCCTTCTCTCTCCTGTGTCCTCTGGCCTCACAGCTAACCTTCCCCTATCCTTCTAACTACCTATCTCTCCCTCCCCAACTCCTTCTAACTCCCCATTCCGAAGGGTAAAGTTGCTGTATTGAAGAGTTTATTCACTATAAACCTATGTTGGGTTGGTCCTCGATTTTGATTTAATTCAAACAGTTAAAGGTGATAGATTAATAGCTACCACAAATCGTCATATTCTAAGATTTACTTGATGCTATGGTGTTGCTGACTGTATGACTTGGGCTAAGGTGTTGTGATTGATCTAATCAGTTGCCCTTCCTGGTATAATGAAAAGGAGATAGCCTCAGAGCCATTAGAGACTCAAAACCTAAAGACCAGCTATATCTGGAAGACACCTCTGAGAAGCAATCATTCCATAATGGTTCTACCTACAAGCAACAACGATGCTTAAAATAAGCAACTTCAAAGTGTCAACCCAGGAATTGAACCGAGGACAGTACCAAAAACAAAAATAAGGAGACATTAAAGCAAGGCAGAAACTCAGACTTCCACCCCACAAAGGGCAAATTCTGGGGGAAATGAGGTAGAAAAGTCTGATAATCAACCACCTGGACATGCTGAACTGATAGTACATGAAGTAACAAAACAGGAATGAGGCTCTAGAAAAATTCAGAGCAGAAATAATTTCCCAGATAAATACAGAGATGGTGAGCAGAATGAAAGACATGATTAGAGGATCTAGAACAGAAACAGATTAAAAAAAAGAGATAAGCTCAGAAACATACTGAAAGCCATGAATGCCCAGCATAAGAAAGAAATGGAATCCATGAAACAGATTCAACACAGATATCAAGGAGATTAAAAACTCCACTGAAAGTATGCACAGCAGATTAAGGGAACGTGAAGATAGAATATATTAGATATAGAAGACAGGACTCCAGTTGAAAACCATGAAAACAGAGATTTCTTAAAAATAGTAAGGGACCACGAGAAATCAGTCTAGCAGCTGCTAGATGATGCAGAGAAGAATAATTTAAGACTGATAGGAGTCCATGAAAAAACAGAAATTACAATTGACATAAAAAAACTGTTCACAGAATAGTAGAACACTTCCCAGACAGAGGTACAGAATTTGACATACAGATAAGTGAGCCATATAGAACTCCAACTAGCCACAATCAAAAAAAAAGATCTACACCTAGACATATAATAATCAAGATCCCAGAAACCCAACAGAAGAACAAAATCCTACAAGTAGTTAGAGAAAAGAAACAAATCGCCTACAAAGGAAAGTCCATCAGAATCACAGCAGACTACTACTCAACACAAACCCTCAAGTTAAGGAAAGCCTGCAGCGAAGTATTTCAAGCCCTAAAAGAAAACAACTTCCAACCTAGACTGTTGTATCCTGCAAAATCTGACTGTTGTATCTGTCAAAATCGATGAGAAAATTAGATACTTCCACGACAAAGAACACCTGAGAAAATTCATGAACACCAAACCAGCACTCAAAACAATTCTAAGCAATATCCTGGAAAAAGACAAAGAAAGTCACAACTATATAAGGCCCAACAGAGGGAAGCCACCAGACAAGGTACAAAACTAAAGGGAAAGGGGGGAAAATAAGAAAGAAAACAGCCAAAAATAGGAAAATATCATGACAAGGATGACTCAATATCTATCAATTATAACCATCAATGATAATAGCCTCAATTCACCAATCAAAAGAAATAGACTGGCAGAATGGATTAAGAAGTAAAATCCAACAATATGCTGTATACAAGAAACACACCTAACTCAAAAAGAAATTCATAGATTAAAAGTAAAAGCATGGAAAACAGTTCTCCACATCACAGGAACCCAGACAAAAGCAGAGGTAGCAATCTTATTTGCAGATAAAGTAGATTTCAAACCAAAACTAACTGAGAGAGACAAAGATGGTCACTACATCCTTGTGAAGGGAACAATCCAAGAGGAAGAGATGACAATCCTAAATATTTATACACCAAATACGAATGCCCCCAACTATACAACACAAATATTAATGGACATGAAAAACCAAATAAGCACTGATACAATTGTAGTGAGAGACCTCAGTACCCCACTATCACAAAAAGACAGATCATCTAGACAAAAAATTAACAACGAAATTCTAGAACTGAACCAAGCTACTGAACAAATGGACTTAATAGATGTTTACCGTGTTCCACCCCACAAAATCAGAATACACATTCTTTTCGGCTGCACACAGGTCATTGTCCAAAATAGATCACATGCTAGCTCATAGGACATGTCTAAGTTAATGTAAAAAAATTGAATTTGCCACTGTACATTATCAAACCATAGTGCAATAAAATTGGAAATTAATAACACAAACCACAAAACCCCCACAAACACAGACACTGAATAACACCATCCTGAAAAACCAATGGGCCACAGAGGAAATTAAAGAAGAAATTAGACAGTTTCTACAAGTAAATGATAAGGCTAGTACAACATACAGGAATCTATGGGACACAATGAAAGCAGTTCTAGGAGGGAAATTCATAGCAATGAATGCCCATATTAGGAAAACAGGAAGAACTCAAATAAACAACCTAATGCAGAACCTCAAGCTCCTAGAAAAAGACCATAACAAACCCAAAGCTTGTACAAGAGAGGAAATTGTAAAGATCAGAGCAGAAATCAATGCAATGGAGACTAAGAGAATAGAAAAAAAAAATCAATGAATCAAAGAGTTGGTTTTTGAAAGAATAAGTAAAATCAATAAACCTTTAGCCAACCTTATCAAAAAAAGGAAAGAGAAGGCTCAAATCCTTGCGATTAAGAATTTAAAAAGGTGAAGTCACAACAGATCCAGTAGAAATGCAAAGGAATATCAATACCTACTTCAAGAACCTGTACTCTAATAAAATGGGAAACACAGAAGAAATGGACAGATTTCTAGATACATACAAATTGCCAAAGTTAAATGAAGATATAGAAATTCTAAACACCCCAATTACAATGAATGAAATTCAAAATGTAACAAAAAATTTACCAACAAAGAAAAGCACAGGTCCTGATGGCTTCACTGCTGAATTGTACAAGACATTTAAAGAAGTATCGCCATCACTCTTTAAACTCATTCAGGAAATTGAAAGGGAAGCAATACTTCCAAATTCATTTCTGGAAACAAGTGTTGCTTTGACCCCACAACCAAGGAAAGACCCAACCAAAAAAGAGAACTACAGGCCAAACTCTCTAATGAACGTAAATGCAAAAGTCCTCAACAAGATACTGGCAAACAGAATACAGAGGGTCATCAAGAAGATCATACACCCTGAACAAGTCGGATTTATCCCAGGGATGCAAGGATGGTTCAACATACGTTAAATCAATAAATGTAATACACTATATTAACAGAGCCAAGGACAAAAACCATATGATCAGCTCAATAGAGGCAGAAAAAGCATTTGACAAAATCCAACACCCATTCATGATTAAAAAACTTACACAAAATTGGAATAGAAGGTCTTTATCTCAACCTGATTAAGGCTATCTATGAAAAACCAACAGCCAACATCATACTAAATGGTCAAAACTGAAAACTTTCACACTAAAATCAGGAATAAGACAGGGATGCCCACTATCACCACTCCTGTTCAATATTGCTCTGGGAACATTAGCCACAGCAATTAGAAAAGAGAAAGAAATAAAAGGAATAAAGATAGGAAAGGAAGAAATGAAACTGTCATTACTTGCTGACGATATGATACTTTACACAGAAGACCCAAAAATTTCTGCCAAAAGACTTCTAGACTTAATTGACAGATTCAGTAGAGCAGCTGCATATAAGGTCAACAATCAAAAAGGAATAGTCTTTTTATACACAAATAACAGACTCACTGAGAAAGAAATTAGGGAAATAATTCCTTTTACAATATCATCCAAAAAAATGAAATATCTAGGAATCAATCTAACAAAGGAAGGAAAAGACCTCTACACTGAAAACTACAGCACTCTGAAAAAAGAGATTGAAGAGGATATAAGAAAATGGAAAGACATCCCTTGTTCCTAGGTAGGAAGAACCAATATAGTGAAAATGGCCATACTTCCAAAACTACTATACAGATTTAATGCAATGCCAAGTGAAATTCCAAAAATATACTTCACAGAACTAGGGAAAACAATCCAAAAATTGATTTGGAATGAGAAGAGACCTACAACAGCAAAAGCAATTCTAAGCATCTGAGACATGGCAGGGGGTATCACAATCCCCAACTTGAAACTATACTACAAAGCTACTGTGATAAAAACAGCATGGTACTGGGAAAGAAACAGACCCGAGGATCAGTAGAATAGATTAGAAGATGCTGAAACAACTCCAGACATACTCAGCCACCTCATCTTTGACAAAGGAGCCAACCACCCTCACTGAAGAAAGATAGCCTCTTTAATAAATGGTGTTGGAAAAACTGGATTTCAACCTGCCAAAGATTAAAACTAAACCCCTATCTTTCACCATGCACTAAACTAAGATCAAAGTGGATTAAAGATCTAAATATTAAAACAGAAACAGTAAACTTGCTGGAAGATAAGTTAGGTAAAACTCTTAAAGACATTGGCACAGTAGAAAAGACTTTATGAACAAAACCTCAGTAGCACGGGAACTAGTCCAAAGAATCAACAAGTGGGATCTCATCTTATTAAAAAGCTTATGCACTGCAAGAGAAACCACCAACAGAGCTAAGAGGGAACCTACAATTTGAGAAAAAAATTTTAGCAGGTGTACCTCAGATGAAGGGCTACTACCTAGAATAAATAAAGAACTGAAAAAAGTCAGACCCCCCAAATTCAAAGACCCAATTCAAAACTGGGCATCTAAAATGAGCAGACATTTCTCAGACAAAGAAGTAAAAGCAACAAATAAACATATGAAAAAATGTTCATTATCACTGGTCATTCAAGAGATGCAGATGAAAACAACACTGAGATTCCACCTCACCCCAGAAAGAATGGCTGCTATCAAGAAATCAACCAATAACAAATGCTGGCAGGAGTGTGGAGATAAAGAAACCCTTCTCCATTGCTGGTCAGAGTGGAGACTGGTCCAACCACTGTGGAATCAGTATGGAGATACCTCAAAGAACTAGGGCTAGAGGTCCCATTTGACCCAGCTATTCAACTGCTGGGTATCTTCCCAAAAGAATTAAAAGCATCATATCACAGCATTATATGTGCCCCCATGTTTATAGCGGCACAGTTCATAATAGTTAAAGCTTATAAACAGCCCAAGTGCCCATCAACTGGAAACTGGATAAAGATGTGGTTTTTTCATAAAATGGAGTACTACTCTGCCTATGAGAAACTACAGACATTTATAGCTAAATGGATGCATAATGAGGCCATACTCTTACATGAAATTAACAGGACACACGTGCAAATACCGAATAGTTTCTCTGGTGTGAGAAACTGAAAGTGTAAATAAGGAGTAAAACGATTAAAATGAATAATTGACAATTTGAAATACGAAGAAAAGCTCTAAAGGGGTAGGGCAAGTGGGAGGGGAAGAGGAAAGGAAAAAAAGAGAAAGGAAAAATTATGAGAAAAGAAAAAAATGGAAACAAAGTCTATGTAAATACAGAGGGTGGAGTGGGGGGGAAGGGCTCACAGGTAATGGAGAAAAAATAAGAACCAGGATACATCATGTACAAGTACAAGCACCCAATGATAAATGTAAACGTATTGTATACCTAAAATTTACCAATAAAAGAATTCAAGGAAAAAAAAAACAAGTTCAGTGCTTATCATTAATTGGTTCCAGGAGTCATAAGTGACATAAACAACAAGTACCAAGAATATTTTTGGGGGTGGAAAGTGTAGCAAGTAATGAGGCATTGGACACCAAAAGGTTGTAGCTTATGTGTCAAGTACCAAACAATGAGCACCAGGACAAAATTTTGTAGTCAAAATACACCAAGTATCAAATTCAACTGAGTTTCACAGGTACAGAATACCAAGTTATTACTGTACTTTGCACAGGGGTAAAAACAAAAATGCCTTGAGGGCATTTCAGAAATCAGCAACACCTCATCCATTGAAGTTTAAAGGGTACTTTTGTACAAATTGAGAAAGGACCTTCTAAGCCCCATGTTCAAGAAGGACTGTCTAAGGAATTGGCTTTCTGGGATTCATTTCACTGTGCTCAGCCACCAGACCCTGAGAGGTTGCTGTCGCCATGGTCCAAACAGGCCTGGTATTACTCCCAGTGAGAGCAGACTGATGTCACACACATGATGCCAGTTTTACCAGCATGCACAATGCAGGAGCTGTGGACTCAGAGAGGCATCCAGCCAAACTTCAAAGAAAAGCCTGGGATGTCAGTCAAGGAGCCACTATGAAGCCACTATAAAGCTGCAGAAATGAAGCCAAAGGTGCAATGAAGACCTCAGGAAGTTTGAGATGCCAGGAATATTGAACACCTGCTATGAAAGCTATAGGCCTTGATTAGATTCAAACCAAGACAGAAGCCTTGAGGCATGCAACTAGCAACTCAAGCCCTCGGGAACTCACATCCTTACCATCATGTGTCTGGATGCCAGACATGGAGCTATACAACTTACTATTTACCCTACTTATTTCAGTCTTGCTTTGATCTAATTATTTTCTATCCCACTTTTCCTTCTTAGGAATGAAGAGATTTACCCTGGGCTATAGTATTTTGGAACTCTGTACTTGGTTTGTTTTTTTTTTTTAAAGTAGGAATTCACATCTAAGAGTTTGTCTTAAGTATCACAGGAGACATACACATGGACTTCTGAAATATATTGGGATTAACAAGACTTTGGGGAAGAGATGACTGCATTTTTCATTGTAGGCAAGACAGTTATATCATGTTAGATGCAATTATTAATTTATTGTATTTATTTGAAGATTGAGTATGGCTTAAGTGTGTTTAGGTATCAAGCTGACAAGGAGGGGATGTGACATTTAAGACTGTCAACTTGACTGGTTAGAGAGCCACCAAGGGAATTAGGAAAGTACACTCCTGAGAGTGTCTGGGTTGGTCATACAGGTGTGACTTTGGGTACCATTTTATGTCCCTTGCCTCTTCTACTCTGCCACTGTTCTCTTGCTCTTCTTCTCAGCTATCATGAACTAGGCAGCTTTGTTCTGCCACACTTTTCCATCATGAAGTCTCTCCCTTGGCTCCAGCCCACCATGAACTTAATGACATGAAACCATGAGCTAAATTAAACTCCTCCTTTAAGTTGTGGGTATTGGGTACTATGTTACAGTGATGGGAAAGCTGACTAATACAGACAGAAATGGAACCTGGTTTAATATGAGTAAGAATTCATAGTCATTTCCTGCACTACCACATTCTACAAAGTATTTGATTCATTATCAATGGATCAACAGGCTTATTATTTAACTTCCATGAGTTTCAATTTCCTCATTAATAAATCAAGAATAAAAACAGCCTCAAAAGGAAGATTGTCTATGTAATTATATAAGATGTCTAACATAATGGTTGGCATATGGTTCAGGAACTAAGGAAATAGCTGATCTCTCTCATTTCCTGCTAATAAAAATCTTACAAAATCCATCAAATTTGAAAAAAGAAAAGCTAGAACCAACTTGGTCTAAGATGGGGATAAATGTGGGCCTATGCAATGTCAACAACATAATCTGAAAGGAAAATAATCTAGACCTGATCAAAACATTTACAAACCTCTATATTTTAAACCAAAGACCTACATACTCCAAACAATAAACTCTGAATGTTATAATCATCTAAATTATTTATCATAATCTACACAATGCACAAAAAGTCTAGCTACGAAGATAAATAGATGTCTTTGAAATGTTATTCCTCCTGATTTGCTGAAGTTATCTTTATTACCCAGATAAAAAATTGTGTTATAGTCTGCCTTTTTAAATATATATATATTTAAAACTGAGAAATTCAGAGATCTATGCAAATCACTGCTATATATCTTTAATCAGCTTATATTTTGACATGAGGCTATAAATTATAAGATGATATCAACAGTGTTTTAGATATATTTTTCATAATAGAATTAATATTAGAGTATATGAACTTCAGTTTACATTTGTCATCCGGAACCTCCCAAAGAGGTCTCAACAATCCTATCAATATTACTCCAGATAGTTCTCTCACAAAAAGAGTAAGTGAAAATATAGCAAAAAAAAAAAAAAAAAAAGGTCCTCTATGGCTGTGCCATGCATCACACATGGCTGTGCGTATGAAATATGGGTGCTTAAAGCTGAGATATGCTCTGAAGGTAACACACATACCAGGATTTGAAGACTAAGTCAAAAGGATGTAAATAATCATAATAATTCATTTATATGTTGAAAGGATAATATTTAGGATATAATGGTTACAAGAATATATCTGATATAAATATATTATTAGTACTGGAAAAACTAGCTTTCTGCATGCCGAAGACAACCATGCATTAAATTAAAATCAAAATGGATCAGAGATCTAAATATTAAAACAGAAACACTAAATCTCCTGGAAGTCAGAATAGATAGAATTCTTGACGACATAGGGCCAGGCAAAGACTTCATGAACAAAACCCAGACTGCATGGGAAGTAATGCAAAAAAAATCAACTTGGATAGGGGCCGGGAATTTAGCTCAGTGGTTCTGCTGCCTCCCTTGCAAGCAGAAGGATCCGAGTTCGATCCCCAGTACCAAAAAAAAAAAATCAACTTGGATCTCATACTATTAAAAAGTTTTTGCACGGCAAAAGAAATCACCAACAGAGTGAAGAGACAACCCACAGAGTGGGAAAAAATTTTAGCCGCTAGTCCCTCAGATATAGGACTAATATCTAGAACATACAAAGAATTGAAAAAAAATCAGATCCCTCCCCCCGCAAATTTAAAGATCCAATCCAAAAATGGGCATTTAAAATGAATAGACACTTCTCAGACGAAGAAACACAAAGGGCAAATAAACATATGAAAACATGTTCAACATCACTGACCATCCAAGAGATGCAAATTAAAACAATGCTGAGATTCCATCTCACTCCAGAAAGAATGGCTGTTCTCAAGAAATCAACCAATAACAAATGCTGGTGGGGCTGTGGGGAAAAAGGAATCCGGCTCCACTGTTGGCAGGAGTGCAAAGTGGTACAACCACTATGGAAATCAGCATAGATTCCTCAAAAAACTAGGATTAGAAGTCCAATTTGACCCAGCAATTTCCCTTCTGGGTATCTTCTCAAAAGAATTAAAAGTATCATATCACAACAATATATGCGTACCCATGTTTATAGTGGCACAGTTTGTAATAGTTAAATCTTGGAAACAACCCAAATGCCAAAACAACCAATGAATGAAAAGATGTGGCTTTTTTTTATACAATAGAGTACTACTCAGCCATAAAGAAAGATAAACTTGAGAAATTTATAGCTAAATGGATGCACCTTGAGACTGAGAATATTAACTGAAATAAATTGGACACACATGTAAATATCATATTGTCTCTCTGATGTGAGATAGTAAAAGGGTAAACAAGGACCAAAATGTTTAACAGATAATGTAAATAGGAAGAAATTGTTCAAAAGGAAAGGGAAACTGGGAAGGGGAAAGGGGGAGAGAAGGAAGGAGAAGAAAAAAGAAAAAAATGGCAACAAATCTTTTGTAAATAAGGAGGGGAGAGGGGCTGAAGAATGGAGAGGAGATTGGGAGAAAAAGACGAATCAAGATATATCATGTACAGGTACAAATTTCCTTTGATGAATGTGATGGGTATGTATATTTAAATTGTACCAATAAAATTAAAGGTAAAAAATAAATGTATTAAAATTAATCTCCCATTTTCTTTTTACCTTTCTTCAGGTGACCGTACAGGAAGTTAAAATTACATATGTACTTCATGTTTGTGTCTCTTATCATACTGCATTTGAACAGTTCTGTTCTTCAATGTTACACATTTTTAAATTAAATCATCTGTGTAAATCTTTTACCGAAGATAAGTAAATTAAGGAGTAAGTGGTTGTATAAATAAATAATCTCCAAATATGACATCTCGGGCTAAATGATTTCAAATATTGCTTAACAACTGTTTGAGGGAAATGTTAAATTTAAATCATTAAGTAAATCTTTAAGTTACTATTACATTTCATCTGATGAATAAAAGTGTATTAAATTAAATGTTTATGGGTCATACACTGTGCTGGGTCATAGAATACTAATATATATAAGACAAGCTCTTGATTCTCATGTGGTCTACAATTTTAAGAAATCTATAAACAAGAAGACAAGTAAGTGCAATAAGATGTCTTTGGTGAGTGTGAAAGGTATCTAGTAGTTTTCTAAAAGAAATGTAAGAAGCAGAAGGACCACCACTAGCTTGAGGCCAGCCTGGACTACATAGTGAGACCATGTCTCAAAACAAACAAACAACAATAACAACAAAGAAATGTTAGAAGACATTTTTCTTGATATAAAGTAGATGTAGTGCCACTGATATTTGAGCCTATGAAAACCAAATGTTCTTCAACATGTGGAAGAATCCTGAGGCACAAAGAATGAATATGTAGTACAAATTACTCATAAGGTCACTACTGAGAAATATCCAGTTTCATATTGTTCTGTAGGCAGGATTATCACTGTAGAATATAACACAGATATGGTATTTTCTGGTTCTTGCTCCTGAATAACATGGTAACTCCAGAGATTTGCCAAATATGTCTAGATCTTATTGCAAGAATGCAATCAACATAAAATTATACAAAATTGTCTCTGTTCTTTGGAATATGAAATTCATATACATACAGAGAGAGGCATGGCACACACACACACACACACGTATCAATAATAATGTATTTTGCTATTCTTAGTCTAAGAAAATAATATGTCACTTGAAGGATGTAATAGTTACAAAAGAGAATGTGCCTATATAAGCAAATAACTTGTGTATTTGCTGAGGACATACAGTACTTATCAGAGCACTTACCTAGCAGGCACACAGAGTTTGATCCTTACCACCCATATGAGAAAAAAATTCTTTTAAAAATACTTTTCTTACTGAAAATAAGATTACATATCTTATCATTCTTATCTGATGACACAATTGACAAATAAGCAGGAGAAAAGCAAAAGAGCCTTCCATCATTTGGCAGCAGAGAGCTCACTATTCTTTTTAACCTTTACTCTCTTTTTTTAACCTTTATTCCCTTTTTGCCAATCTAGAATGGTATGGTGAGCAAAAGATAGCCACTACTCAATACAAAATGACAGAATCCTTAAAAGAAATCCTTAAAGAAGTCAAACTACTATAAATAGAAATTAGGACATTCACTATATGATAACAGTAACTCTTAAGAATTGTCTGTATATATGTATGTATGAAAGGGACAAAAAATGTCACACACTCATCATCAAACCCACTCATCTCCCCTGTCCAAATCAAATAAAGATCTTTTAAAGAACTTACAATGAAGAATTTTATTCTGGCTTGAGGCAAAAGAAATGTTTTAATCCAAACTTAAGTCTAGCACAGTAATGCTATTTGCTTCAAAAGTAAGGGTATAGTACCTTTTTCAAAATATCTTACTTCATAATTTAATTGCCTCTATAAGAAGCAAAAAACTTTGAGCCATAAACTATGGAGGAAAATCTAAAATAATGGTAAAATAAGGTCTAAGAACTGATGCCCTTTTTGCATTAAAATATTCAGGGCTAATTGTGATTTTAGCCCTTGTTTTTATCCTTGCTTTGTTCATTGGCCAAACTTAAACACTTCTCATCTCCTTCCATGAAAAAGGGTCCTATTATGTTTCTGGAAGCATGGGCAGGGTTTCTCAAAGCCTAATTTTAAGGTCTTAATTGGCTGAGGCAATAGAAGACCATACAAAGCCCACTTCACAGAGAAGGGTAAGATTGCCAGGTCACTTGAGAACAGATGAAGAGCTAACTGGAAGCTATTGCTAAAATCTTACACAGTGTTCTGGGAAGTTTTACCAAACAGTAACTTACACAGAATGGAACACAATCATCTATCATCATAATACAGAACCTAGAGGGACTGAAGTTAGAGTGTAGAAATGGAACAATTATAACACAGAAACAGTTATCTTCACTTACTAATTGAGTATCTTAACAAGCCAGGCAAACTTTATGGTGACTGGATAATGTGATCGTTTCTGCCATGTGCTGTTAATTTCAAATACTTGGTCATATCTCCTTATGGCCTCTAAATACCAGGAACCATGTGCTCACCATTCAAGAGGTTTGCTACTTAGTAATGCTTTTGTTCATTTGGTACCACTGGATCTAGTCTATTTTTGCATGTGCAAATTCTAACTGTAGCTCATTTATCCATCCATTTACCCACTACCCAACATCTGTGATGACAAAAGACACTTAAGACATAGAATAAAATTATCTTGGCCCTCAGGTAGTTTAATACTTAGTAATTTATAACACATTATAATAATATCCAATTTTGAATAATTTTAAATAAATTAATTCCTTTTTCTCTAAAGACTGGTGACAGAGTCCCAAAACAAACAATCAAAAGCAGAGGCCAATGTCTATTTGTGAAATTCAAGATTCTATCAAAAAAGAAGTTAAAGATCTGGAACTAGCTTATGAAAAGCTTTCAAATTATTTTGTGCTCACATTAACAATAAAGGCATATGCTTAAAAAATCAAATGACAGTTTACACATTAAAGTTTACAATGAGGACTTAACTGCCTATTTCTGCTTACCATCAAGGGCCCAACACAAAGTTCAGACACTTATTGAAATTTCAATAAGGTGCTTATAAATTTTATTTTACTATTACACAGACTCAATGTTTTGTTGTTACTGATGTTTCAGAACAGTTCTCCATGAAATTCATCATTCCTAATTATGTACTCTAGCCTCCATACCTGTTGTATCTGTTTTATTTCTTTGTTCATTTACAATTTACCCAACAACTACTTATTAAGCATCTATAATATGTTAGTTTGCAAAAAAAGAAAAATCAATGCTCTGGTCCTCATTAAATTCTACCTCCTCCTGATCTATTATTAAATGTATTTTTTTTGTTTATTCATTTGTTTTCTCTATTCGCCACTGGAATTCAATTCTTTTTTCTTTTTTTTTTGGAATTCAATTCTTGGGTTTATTCTATCACACCCTTAATTTTCCCAGACTTTCTGGTACCGGAAAATGAACCCAAGTTCTTCACACTGAACTACAATCTCAGCATTTTTAAATTTTTTACTTTGAGAAAATGTTTCATTAAGTCACTAAGTTCCCCAGGCAGGGCTCAAACGTGTGATCCTCTCCCTTTAGCCTCCGCGTGTGCTGAGTTTACAGGCGTGGAATGTCACATCTACCACTGCCCCAGATGTTTTACTGCAGAAAATTTATTCATCCTTTATTTCTATTGTTTGTCCTAAAATACCCAGCCCTTATTTCAAGTCATCCCTAACAAAAATATTTGACAAAAATTAAAATATACAAGCAGGAAAATTCTTCTGTTCCAAGAATTATGATACGCTAGAATTTGGTACAAGAGGAAATCCATGTTGATCATAGAACTCTGTAATTCACAAAGTTAAAATCTGAGAGATCTGAGAAAATACGAGGCATTAAAAAGATGGAAGTCTTAAATGATATTAATTTCAATTAATAAACTTACAAGGGAAAATCGGACATTATTTTTCATCTGTATTTGAAAATCTTTTGGAAACTAAAATGGGGCAAATGAGATCTGAAAAAAACTTGTCTCTTGACAATAACTCTTCCCTAGTAAATCCTTAAATATCCTCTTATTCCATTTCTCCAACTAGAGGGAAAAAAAGGAAGGGGGAGTTGTATGAGTTATTACCCATAAAACTAAATAATAAATTACGTAAAGTCCGTTGTGTGCATGTGGACAACTTTTCAATCTCAATCTCTAAATTCCCCCCAAAACAGCTCCTTTCTTCCTTCTTTCCCCTGCAGTTCAGAAACCAATACACATTTATCTTATTACTACAATAGCCATTACGTGTCTGAGCCAAGGAGCCAGGAGCTTGTAACATCATATTCATATAGGGGAACCTCTGAGTAACACAAAGCATGAAAAAAATCTATCTTTACAAGTGTTCCTTTAATATACAGTTTACATGCCCTTGGGCATTTACAGCATTTCCTTGACCTAGAAAACAGAAGGACACACACTTTCAGTGGTTGCTTCTTTGAAAGCACTAAAATTGCATTTAAAAAAGAATTTCAGAACCAACTAGAGCCACTCCATCAAGAAGTCTTTTCTCCTGTAAAACATGCACCCATATTCATGTAGTCCTCTTCACAGCAGCTTTAAATTCCCTAAAAGCAAAGAATATGTCTCTTTCACATATGGAGTCCAGTGGAACATCACACACTCCAAAGATACTACTAGGCAATCAATGAAAATGAGTCACTTTTCGCTTCCCAACAGCTTGCCTGAGCAAGGCAAGTAATTTTTTTTTTTTTTTTTGGTACCAAGGATAGAACTCAGGACCTTGCACTTGCACGGCAGGCAGCGGAACCAGTGAGCTAAATCGCTGGCCCCAAGGCAGGTAATTTGATTAGCACAAATTGAACATGAGAAGAAAAATGTAAACCATACAGCTAAATTGCTATACTGGCATGGATCTCATGGTACATCCCAAGTAATAATAGAAATGAATAGACATTTTAAGGAGAAAGAGAAAGAGAGAGAAAGGGAGGGAGAGAGAAAGAAAAGTATGTATAGTTTAACGACTTTTGTTTTTTTCACAAAATTGTCCTTGGGACTGAGTCGCTGGAAAGTATGTAAAACATTTCAAAAACTGGAAAGTTTAAAGGCAGGGAGGTGGCATAATGACATGCTCCTAAAGGAAAACTGATCTGAAGAAAGACTGCTTAAAAATTACAAATGAAAAATAAACTAGAAATTGGATGGAACTAAGGTTGTGGCTGTAATAAGATGCTTAATCATCTGTACATGGTTATGAAGGTGTAGAAATTGAAAGACCAATACAAAACAATTGTGCAGGAGTTCAGATTAGTTTACAGAGAGACATGCACCTCAGGCTAAACAACATTTATGTCTTGTCTAACGCTAACCTTGTACCACGATTTACATTAGAATGGGGTTACAATTTGACACAGAGGAGGAGGATATTATAAAGAAACAGCAGGGTATATTAGTTTAAGGTGGAACAAAGGTCAATTTATGGGATGGTGAAATAGTCAAGAAGTAAATATAAAAGCTTTGCAGGTAGAAGCCTCAGAAGGAAGTACAAATATCCATCCCAGCTCACTCCAGACATCAGAAGCACCTATACAAAGGAGAGAGCAAATGAATCCTAAAGCAACCATTTCCCATAAAATATATTTTAGTTATTTGCTTTACAGATTCCAAAAGGCGATAAAGAGGATTCATACACACTTCTATGGGAATTGCATAAACAGCACTAGTGTTGAATTTAAACCTGAGAAGTAGGAAAAGATACCCTAACTATTATCCACTCATTCCTAACATATTTACCAGAGCTTTTTTTATGCTCTCTTAATAGTTGATTAGATTGTTTCTCTGTCTGGATTACTTATATTCTGCCTAGATCTACTTATATTTAAGTAAAAATTAGTATAAACATATGCAGATATAAAAATTACAAAAGCATATAAATGTGCTACTAGGTCAGATTTGCATTTTCTATCTGGTATGTAACCACATATTACATGGTTGTATTTTTCATTTCTAACAGCTTTGTTTTTGTCCTTGTTGATGCATTCTTGCTACTCATACTGAGTGAAAGAATGTTGAGGGCTGTGCTCAGACCTGGGGGTAAAGCCATCACTCCAGGTACAAACCATGTCACCTCCTGCTGTCCTTTTACTAGTAGAGCAGGTTCTAATTCAGGCTCCAGTGGGGAGACTGATCTTTATTTGTTTATTGTGAAAGAAAAGGCTTCTTTATTTCTCCTGTATAGTTTATTTCTTAAGAGCAACTTTTACAGGAAGAATGTCTGCTTGGAAACAGATATTTCAATATAATTGTGTTTGGTTCTCCTTTCTTCCCTTAACAAACACCACTGCAATAAATATATTTATATATTGTGAGAATTGGTGTGCTTAGAATCTTAGAAGCCACAGTAGCCACTTTCCCTTCACTGCTCTGGGGCACTTAGGAAGATTCTCTCAAAAATACATAGAAAGGGTAATACTTGTATGGTATGTTTCAATTGCAATGAAATGAAATTATTATGGGTAAATGTAGAAGTTAATTTTATTATTTTTTAAATTGAAATTTTAAATTATTATCTTCTCTGCCCTGAAAAAGGTTTCTACAAGAAGATACAAATATTAAAGAATACCTGTATTAGATGCCTCACTGACTTCAAAGACTAACACTGTGTTACTTGAACACATATCTCTGTAAAGTGTATATATTAAATAGTCATAATCAGAGTGGTTGAAAAGACTTGTTCCTTAAATAATAATCTTAAAAAATTATAAAATTAACTTCTATATTTCTCCATAATCATCACAGTTCACTGCAACTGAATCATACCATATAGGTATCACCCCTTCTGTGTATCTTTGTAAATAACTGCCACCAATGTTACAGTTTTAGTAACTTCACAGTTGCTAAGCACACTTACATCTTAGCAAAATTCTCTCAACAGAGTTCATATATTTTTTCTAAAGTCTTTGATGTATGAAAATCCTCAGTAGACAGAATGAAGAAGGTAGACAGATGTTAACTGAGGGTATCTGCAGTTTATCTCCCTAGAACAATGATGGTGAACCTTTTAGAACTTTCAATGATACAGATAGCTTACTGTGGCACACGAGCCATTGGTTTGCCATCACTACCCTAGAACTTCACCTGGGTGTGGCAATATTTTAGCAACCATCTTCAGGTAACATCTCAAACTATATGTACTGGGCTGGGGGTATAATTCAGTGAGATAGCACTTGCCTAGTATGCTCAAGGAACTGGACTAGATGCTCAACACTGCAAAAAATAAATAAAAATAAAAATTTTAAACGAATTGTATATACCTGTCCTAAAGCCAATGTATACAGAGTATTCAAAATATAAAGTGAATGTGAATGTTTGAATTTCAAAAATTTATTATAATAAAATATATGTTGTCATTAATCCCCCTCAAACTATCCCTTTTCTTTTGAATATACTTATACCATTGATCTTGTCACTTTCTGAAGCAGTTCTGGAAGTCTTCTTTTGTGTCTTTATGAGGTGTGACTAAAAAAAAAAAAATACAGTGAATGCTGCTGCTCAGTGCCATCCAATGGAAAGGCAGGTTTGTAAAATATTACAGGGCCCTCATCCACCTTATTTACTGGATATGGTAGTATATGACTTCAGGTTCTTCCTCAAAAATGACCATGAAAGCACAATGACCATGAAAGGTACATGTTTAAAAAAGAAAGAAAGGCAAATGTTTTGAATCAATTCAGGACATCAAGTCAGCCACAATAATGCAACAAAAGACAAACTGAGAATTTCCAGAACTGTTTCAGAAATTGCCAACTGTTTGAGAAAGAACAATGGAACAAGTATGTTCAAAGTGAGGAAGAATTTTTTAGAGGAATTAATGGCAATCTGTCTTTTATTCTAATTATATTAAATTTACATATTCACCATATTTTCTGATTATACCATGTATTTTGAAAGCTTTCAAGAGTCAAATTTGTCATGAACAACAAAGTATAAGTTAGACAGACAGAACAGGTCTCAGAGATACCTGATCAATGGGATTTATGTAGATTGCTACAAAAACTAAATATATTATTCTTTAATCACTCAGAATTTTAATAACACAACAGAAAGGTAGGATCTTAAGTGACAGATTAAAAAGTAATAACTTCCATGGTAAAGGTACATATAAGAAAAGGATTGATCTCAGTTTTCTATTTATGGTAAAGAAAAGTTGAACATAACAGAAAATTAGAATTAGCTTCATTAAGTGCTTGCAGCTTAATGTTCCTGTGAACTAGTCAAGAAATTATAGCTTATCACATAACAAAACAATGTCAAAGAAAATTTTAGAAATATAATAGCTATCAAAACAATGGAGTTATACCTAACAATACAATCAATCACTTTTTCAAAAATGAACATTTCTAGTTCTTTAGTCATTATGAGAGTCAAGAAGACTGTTGTAATTTTTAACAGAGTAATTTTCTAACATTATTAATAAAAAACAATGTCTTTATAAATTCAAAGAACAGATTTCAACAAAATTAGGAAAGATAGGATGGTTCTATTTTGCAAAGCATGTTGAGGTCAAAAGAGTATTACTGGATCAGTTTAATATGTTATATGGTGGTATGAATGCAGGCTTGAGTTTTGCCAAGTCTTCTCCTGTCTGTAACTCACTGTCCAATTTTGGAGAAGTAATCTACCCACACCTGCCTCCCAGTCTGAGCTGTTTCAACTACAAAAAATGGGATAAATAATCTCACAAGGTTGTTTTCAATAATTTATATAAAAACTTGGGCATCACCAATGATCAATAGTCATCTCAAAGAGAATGAGAATTATCAGTTAAAAATAAAGATTTAGCATCGTCTGTATAGGGATATCGTTAGGAAACTTTTCAAGTTGTGACATGACTAAAATGACTTGCAAATTTCTAGAGTTCAAAGTCAAATAGTATCAGTAGGGAAAACAATCTATAATCTCTCATAATTGATACGATAAACAGTATTTACATGATATGGGAAGGAAAATGTACGAAAATCTAAATACTACAGAAAACACGAAGGGCTTTACTATGGAAAAATAAATAGAAGTACCCTCTTATTATAAATATCCTGGTTTCAAAAGATGCAGTGAAGAGTGCTAAACTAATAAAGGATATTATCAGAATGGTTTAGTGGGATAATTTAAAATTTTCTCTAATACTTTCTATTTGCCCCAGAGAATAAAACCTAATATTTATATATTTCCAAAGAACAAGGTAGTAAACAACAAATGTCATGCACTTATATCCAAAAGTTTTAAAGTAAACTGGAGTAAAGGGAAAAAAATTCCACTACCAATGTGCCAAAAAAGGGCACAGGGTGTAGATTTTACATACAAAGAGAAGGGAAAAACGTGGTGAGGCTTCTGTAGCTGTTTGAACTTCATTTTTTCAGCAGTGGGAAAACTAATAAAGCTTTGTGAGCTGGGGAGTCAAGAAATCAAAGCTGTTTTAATGAAGATTCATTAAGCAGAACTGATTAGAACAGCCGTCTTGTATGTGTGTGCATACGTGTATGGTTTCTCCAATGAAACACTGTTATTGGAAAGTCAATTGTGGGTGTGTTGGACGTAATTTACTATTAAAAATGCAAAACAAAATTTATGAATGATTTTCTCTTTTGTTTTAATTCGAGCATAGACAAGGTTTGTTTCCGTAAGATGTATGTAACCCTTTCAAAATGCTTTGTTAAACAACAGAGGAAACTGGGAAAGAAACAGCTGGAGCTCAGGGAACTGTGCAGCCTTAAACACCCACTGGAGAGGTCCTGCATGGGAAAGTCATCTGTCTTGCGTTCCAGCAGGCACACGGTGAAGACTAGTCGAGCAGAAGGCAAGGACAAGAGGCTAGGTGATCTTGCCAATAAGAAGTTTCTGCATTCCTTATAGATATCAATTAATAAAGAGCCACATAACACAGAGGTGCCATAATGGTTAATGTATGTGACGTGCTATTTGGACAATAGGGTGCCCAGATATTTAGTTAAACATTATTTTGGCTCAACATTATCTGTAGGGGTATTTCTAGATGAGATTAACACTTGCATCAGCTGACTGAGTAAAGGAGAGTATCCTCCCCGATACTGCTGGGCTCGTACAACCCACTAAAGGTCAGAATAGAACAAGGGAGCCTAAACAAGGAAAAGTTTGCCCTGTCTGCCTGATTGTCTTTGAGCTAGGACAGCAGTCTTCTCCTAGGACTGAGCCTCAACTTGAACTTATACCATAACCTGTTCTGGTTCTCTGGCTTTGAATTCAAACTAGAAATATACTACCAACTCCACTGACTCTTCAGCTTGCCAAATAAGTATCAATTTCAAATGAGGACCAATTTCAAACAAGTATCAATTTCAGACTTTTCTGCATTTATAACTATGTGAGCTCATTCTCTATAAAACACACCCCTATCCTTCTGGTTGTTTCTAGAGGACTCAGATAAGTATAGGAAGTCTAAAAGAGAGGGAAGACTGGATATGTGGGGAAAGACAAGGAAAAGTTTGTGTAATCACTAGCTGTAGTGGACAAGGAAATTGGAAAATGCAATCTTTCTTTCATACCCTAAGAACACAGATAGGTTTTAAAAGCTCTCAGGAAAACTCACATTAATAAACTAAGAAACCTTTTGAAGTTTCAAATTGAAATTTCATAGCTGTAAGAAATATAAGCTTTAAGGGCTGGGGATTTAGCTCAGTGGTGCTGCCACCTGCCTTGGTGGTACCTTGAGTTCGATCCCTGGTACCAAAAAAAAAAAAAAGAAAGAAAGAAAAAGAAAAAGAAATATAAGCTTTACATACCATAAGGTACTGTTCTCTATTTTCAAATATTTCCATTTCAAACTTTATGATGTGCATAAGTTTACTATCAGCAACCACATCTGATACCTAAACATGCTGGATCCCAACTTAAGTCTACAGCAAAGTATAATTAAACTTCAAATACTCAAGAATTCAATCATTATTAAGTTTCAGATCTAAAATGTCCCCCCAAAGTTTTCTGTATTCAGAGGTGGGGCTTGGGGAAGGCAATGGGATAACAAGGGTACCATACTCATCAATGGCTCAAGGTGCTGCTAGGAGGTGCAGCCAGGTAGGGGTGGGTCACTGGGCCCTGAACTAGAGGGTGTACAGGGTTCTTTCCCCTGCTCCACTTTGTTCTCTCCTTCCTGGTTGCCATGAAGTTTGAGCAACTTTCCTTGCCATACTTTTCTACCATGTAGTTTCTGCACTGAAGGCAAGCAACCTCAGCTTGAAACCTCTCAAAAACCATGAGCCAAGCTAAACCTGTCTTGTTTTAAATTATGAGGGTCAGGTATTTTGCCACAGCAACAGGAAAGTGACGAATGCAATCACGAACTGAAGTTTAAATCATGTTCTCAAATTATCAAATAAAATAATTTTTCATTATCTCTACTGATCAGCATCACTTAACTGGATAAGGTGGAGATAGCGTAAAAATAAAATAGTAAATAATGTTTTAAAAAATTAACAAGAATCTTGGAGATGGGGGAGATAGGAGAAATAAAAAGGGTTAAGATGTGATATATATATATGTATGTATCTATATATAGAGAGAGAGATATAGAGATATAATTTTCCAAGATGAATATATTATGTATCCCAAAAATACACTAATAAAAAATTATGGCATGCTAAAAATAAAAATTAACCAAAAGCTAATAAATGAATAAATTATACTTATAAATCATTTCCTAAATTAATTCAGAATATTTCAACATTACATTCCAACATGGAATAGAAAAAAATTGCTTCTCCTTTTTGAACTAAACAATGACTAATACTTCTATAAATAACATAACTGTCCATTATTCTTTCAATAAGAAAAATCAGAAAAACTGATATAATGTGAGGAATAAGTAACAAGCAATGAACAAAGAATGAGTGAGTATGTGGCTAGGAAAATCAGAAAGTAAATTTTAAACCAAAGAAAAATGATATAATCTCATTTATGCCCTACATGTTAGGAAAGATGCCTACAGTTCTCAAGTCCTTATTTTGTTTCTCCCACAAATGAATTCTAAGAAATTATCCTCTGTTCAAGCTATCAGTCACTAATTTCAGAAGCAGCATAGAGAAATCAGCTCAAAAGAGTTTCTCGGAACACCGGAAACAGAAAAAGCAAAGGACAAAGATGTAAAAAAAAAAAAAAAAAAAAAAAAAGTGAGATCATCACTGGTATATAAAGATAAACCAGGTAGACATGCACTTCTGAAAGTACAGAGTGTTATTTTAAGAATCGCTGCCATGAACAGAAAAGCGACTTTGAAACAGTGGAAAAAGAAAAGCTAAGTCATATCTCTGATACATAAAGTAAAATAACTTATCCTGAGGAATGCATAAGGCCAGAAGAATGAGTGCAGAGTATAACAGATTCATCTCTAAGCGAACACAATACCTTGGATCTCCCCCATGTAACAGACATGTACTTGGGAACCAGATTGTAAAAAATATATATACAGTGAAATATCCTACAATCTGGTTTAAACATCCACGACCAACACAAAACCAGGTCATTCACATTTAAATTTTTTTTTAATTGTGGAAAAGGAACAATGCCAAGAATAATGAGCTAAGTATGTTCAAAGCAAGCAGGAGTTTTCTGAGGGGGATTATTCCAATGGTTTTTTTTTTACTGTAATACATTTTTGGTTTAAATATTCACTTGATCAAACCACATTGATAAATTGTTTGCAGCAATTTCCGTCAAATAAAAACACCAGATCTGGTACCATTTGACTTCTGGCTCTTTCCTGAACTCAAAATGATTAATAAAAGATAAATGTTTTGAATCAACTTCAGGACATTAAGGTAAACAAACCAACACAACTAAAAACACTCAGGAAAGGACTTCTAGAGCTGCTTCAGAAAGTGCCAAGAATAGTGGGAAAAGTGTGCTTAAGAAGGCATTCTGAAGAAGATTAATGGCAATGTGTCTCTTTTAGTACAATAAATTTTTTGAATTAAAACAGATTACAAAAGGTTTTATATGCAAATCCAGTGGTCACTTATCATTCCTGCTATCCTTTTCTTAAATACCTCATCTATTCTTTAAGCATATACAAAGAAAGACTCCGTATCTTTCTCAGCTGCCTCTTACTGTGATAAGTGAATCTGCCAAAAATAGTGGTGTACTCAAAGTGCTAAAAGGGTCATACAAAAAGAAATCTTTAATTTTTACACCCTTGTTTTTTCCAAGATTTACTTCTCTACCTTTAACTTTTCATCCTATCCACTCATATCCTCTGAGATCTTGCCATACCAGTTAAACTTTCTACTTCCTGATGAATATTTCTATTCATGACTTTCTACTCAAGATTCATAATCATGCTCACATTTTTCTTTGGATCATACACGTAGAAAATATAAGACTCTAAAAGTTATATTCATTCTATTCTTGGGAACTAATTTTAGACATATACATAGTTTAAATACTCTTTACTTTTCTCATATTTAGGTATTTTGAATGTCATATTATACTAGCAAGGTAGCTCAAGTCATAGTACAAAATGGAGCTAGAATTACTATTAACAATATTATAGTATCTCTAAATGAATCAGGAAGCTATTAGAGAAATAAAATGAGTAAAAATGTAAATCATTTAAATACTATTATAAAATGCAATACATAAATGAAATATTAAGAAAGACAAATGCTGGCCAGGGATTTAGTTCAGTGGTTCCACTGCCTGCCTTGCAAGCGCAAGGTCCTGAGTTCGATCCCAGGTACCAAAAAGAGAAAGACAAATACTGTTACCTAATCCCAGTGTCATATACAAAATACAAACCACTCCAATTAAATTACTTAATCAACTTCTTCCAAAAATTTGTTGATTTGTCTTTTGTTTATTCAGAGTTTAATAAGTATGCAACTAAACATAAAGAAAGGAAAGAAATTTGCATCAATGCCCAGATATCATCTGTCTTCTCAAAACTAAAATTTTGGAAGCTATAATGTTCCTTTTTAAACTGTGTTTTCTCTTTCACTAAACATTAATGCTGATCAATTAATGTTATTTTTTCCATTTTACTCATTCATTCCCTTATTCGACAAATACCTTACCTCAATAATTTTCCAAAGTTATTAGTACATTCTATAAAAGCCTTAAGTTAAAAGCCAATAATTTTTTTTAAATTTACAATATATTCCACATACAGTTTTTTAGAACAAGCAGTGCACGTCTTTAAAAACCTGGATCAAAGAACAAATCACAAAGGAAAACATTTTCTAATTCAAACTATATCATAATAGAAACACACAAAACAGAAATTTGTGAAATCCTCCTAAAGTATTGCTACGGTAGTAACTTACACCTTTAAATGAGTATATTAGGAATGATCAGTGTTAAAGTTTCTAACAGAAAAAGCAAAAAAAAAAAAAAAACAAAACCAAATGATATGTAAAGCAAGTGATATAAAAGGAAAAAGAAGAAATCAATAAAATAACAAGATAAATATTAGAAAAATACAAAACTTGTTTTGTTACAAATATTTTTTAAAATTAACTAACCTCTTTATAAAAGTACAAAAAAATGTAGAAAATATCAATAGCATGAATGTAATGGAAAGCCTAAATAAAGATTGCACAAAACTTAGGAGAAATATTAACCAAAAAAACTTTAATGCCAATAAATTCAACAGAATTTCTAAATAACATTTATCAATACATTTCGCAAAATAAAAATTATAGGTCTAAATGGCTTCACTGACAAATTCTATCATACATTAAAAAAAAAATACAAAATCTATTCAAATGCTCCAACCACAATGAAAGGAAAAACATAACTTGACTTATTTTATGAGCCCATCATTACAATGATATTTAAATCAGATGACATTATAAGAAGCTATAGACCAATATTCCTCACAAATATTGACCCAAAGATTATCAATAAACCATATCCAGCTATATGTAAAAAGAAAACTCTACTATGACAAAGTAAGGATTATCCCAGGAATGCAAGATTAGATTAATATTTACTGGCAGTCTCAACTAGTTGATTAAGGTAAGGAGAAAAACAGTGTCTATCTCCAGTTGATGTTGATTGTGTACCAGGAAAACACTGAATACTAAGGAATCAACAAGAATAATAACAAAAAAACACTAGAACAAACAAATGACCTTAATTAGCAAGGTCAAAAAATACAATGTTAATATTTTTTAAATCAATTGTATTTCTATATACAAGAAATAAACTCTAGAATTTAAAATTGTAAACATTATTTATAACTGCATCATAACAAGAAAATTGGGGATAATTCTAAACATGATGTGTTTGCTAAACTTCTTTGCTAAAACCTATATAAAGTTAAAAAAAAACAGGCTTAATACTTGTTTGCTAAAACCTACATAAAGTTAAAAAAAACAGGCTTAATAAATTTCATATTCAAGGATTAAAAGACTCAATAGTAAGATATTATACCCATTCTTAAATCTATATATTGAACATAATATCAACAGACGAGCAAGTTCTTTTCTAAAAAGAACAAACTGATTCAAAGATGTACGAGGAATTAACATTCCTTATCATTAACACCCTAAAGATACAGGGTAATCCAAAAACCTACCATCATATTCAAAAAGTAGAAATAAAAAGAATCATACTGAGAGATAAAGGACTTTATAAGCTTACCTTCTGAAACTTTTCTAATTTACTATTATCTAAGTACACAAACATATGAGTCTTTAGATTTCTCCCCACTGCCAAGCTCATGTATTCATAATACACTTTGTATTAATCCTCACACAAAGAAATTACTTAAAAGGTAACAATATTAACAATATTCATTAAAATAAAACTGAGTTGTAATCTAGTGTTAATCGGGGAATACTTCATACAGTATATAGAGACCATACATCATCTATCTATAAGTCTCTTAATTATGCTATCTTACTAGCATATTAACAGAAATTCAAGGCCATCTTCAGACATTACTATTTGTACAAATTTTCTTTCAGTTGCCTATAGCAAGTTCTCAGAATATGACTAAAGTCTGTCAAAGACTCAATAATAATACTAAAATGTGATTCATCTTTCCATACTCAATTCTCATTATAACTAAAAATATAAGGCACAGGTTTTCCAAAGGTATATGTTACAATGACAACAGATAAAATGCAGAGGCAAAAAATAAGAACTAATTTGTTTTCTTTTATGCCAGCAACTAAAAATACTTGCAAGGCTGCTCTTTTTTTTAAAATCTTGGAATGTCATTAATTTTTGTTTTTATGTTACTATAAAGTGGATATATAATTGTCATTTTAATCTTAAGTAAATAAATATTATTTTAAATTCTCAATTTTACTCTTTCCTATGGTAAACACTGATATATAGACACATTAATAAAAGTTCTTGGGCAGGGGATTTAGCTCAGTGGTGCTGCCACCTGCCTCGCAAGCACAAGGTCCTGAGTTCAATCCCCGGTATCAAAAATAAATAAATAAATAAATAAATACAAGTTCTTTGAGTCCTCAAAAATTTTAAGAATATAAAATGGTTCTGATACCGAAAACATTAAGAATCACTACAGTACAGTAATAACTTCTAAGCAGTACATGTGGGGAGAACAACCCTAATTATGAAAAGGAAGAACAAAAAAAATTATTTGAAAAAGGATTATCAAATGTTAATGTTCAGATTTTCTTAGTTGGACATTATATTAAGCCTCTTGCAGATCTAGTAAAATTCACCAGCAAAACAATAGCACAAGACCCACATATGCAAGACAGACACACAGCATTTCTCAGTATAACTACTTGTTTTCCTTGTGCCCATCATAATGGATCCCTACTGTAACAGAATGGAAAAGTTTTTCCAAGTTCCTTGTCCAACTATTAAAGTTAGACATTGCCTACATAGTAACCCTGCCACTACTCTCCCAAACTCTCCTCTTAACCTCTTGTGCTTACCTCCACCATGCTCACCACATTCTAATGTATTGTACCTTGACCTATTTATTGCATTTATTTTCTGTCCCCCCACTCAATATAAGGTAAGCTATGTAAGAGCCAAGTTTTATTCTGCCTCATTTACTGATGTGTCTTTGGCACCTAAAAGAGTGCCAAACACAAAATAAATAATTTTTGGATGAATTAATGGGGGTTTTACTGAAGTAAAATGTAAACTGTGTTGTTTTACCAGGTAGAAGAGACACCTTAGCAAACCAATACCTGCACTCAGACAGTGGATACACACGCTGTGCACATGTGAGGGATGCTATGACTAAAGGGAAACTCTTGCAGCTCAACAGCTCCTCTTCTAGTCTCAGAAATGAAGAAAGATAAGACAAGAGACAAGAAAGGCAGATGGATATGAAAACAGTTCAAACTAGAGGCAGTACAAGTAGGCTTTTTTCCAAACCTAGCATTCCATGAATACAAACAAAGAAAAATAAGAATAAGAAGAGCTAACACACCTCTCTTTTCCTGATGTATTTCTTCCAGAAGCTGCTCCTGCCTTTCTATCTGTTCAAAGAGACACTGCAGCTCAGATTCCTTGTTCTGGGACAGCTCCCTGAGTTGCTGTCTGCATAGCATCAGCTGGTGTCGCAAATTCTTCTCTTTGTTTTCTCTTTCTTTTAGTTCCTCACAGAGCCACTGAAGTTTAGTCTAAAACATGAAATATCTACTTTAAAAAAAAAACACAAAAATCCAGAAGACAGTAGCATTTCAAATTAATGAAAAAATAAAGCAACGTGATCAGAAAAAAATACAGATGACTATGTCAAATTTTTTAAATCCATGTTTTAATTTACATACAAGTTTTTAACAGCTAAAATCAGGTTCAGAAATGAAATCATAATGTTCTTAGATTTTTATAAAATACTTGGTATACTCTATCATCCTCAGAAAGGAAACATCACAGAAAAGCTTGACTATTACATCTCTAATCATACTACAAGTGATGCCCTGATCTGACATGTAAAGCAGTCAAGACAACCATGTGAAAATAAAAAGCATCCCAGGATAGGACTATTTTATTTCAGAGACTTTTAAGAAAATGAAGATAAGATTCCTAGTCATGATGGCTAAAAATGCAATAGGTCCAATGAATCAGATAGAGGGAGAGATTATCTATAAACCATGGGAATGAGGTCAACATTTTCCCACATTCAGGAGGCTAGGAATTCATCTAAAAAGTAAAGGTTTGTGTTTTATCAAGAGAAATTATCTTGTTTTCTGCTATTAGCTTTTTGATTACCTAAGAAACCATGTATTAACATAGGATTTGATATTTGAAATTGTATATCTGAGACTAGATATGTAGGCATCTGATTACTAAATATGCTGTCTAAATGTGCATTTGGAAAACTAAAGATATATAAGTTTGCTATATGCATAGCTACCAGTAAGTGCTCTCTTTTACAAAGCATTTGGACCTTAAACATATAAAATAGTAACTAAAACTTAACATTTCTGCTGTTATTCAGTATCATTCAGGTGGGGAAAAACCTCACCACTTGGACAATCCTGCCACTTAAAATATGGTCTACATTTATGGGCTTTAATTAAATAAGCATTTTTGTTAGTATATAAATGAGATACACTTGTACATCCAGTAGTGAGTCTATCTGTGGTCATTAACAAAGTTTTCTGAGCTTGTAAGAAATCTAAAGCCACTCTCTCATTTTTCAACACTATTGTTAAATTTTGTAGATCTGTTAAATACAAAATACCATGATCATAGCTATATGCCTGAGCCACAGATTCAAATTTTCCCCTTAAATAAAAAACTAGGTTGATATGTAAAAATTTTTATGTAACTGTGATACTAATTACTGCTGACTTTTTCATGTGTTAAATGCATTTGCATTCCCAAAGTTTACAAACCTTCTAAAGTAAAGCACTTGAGGAAAACACTTTAACATACTGCTCCTCTTCCCCCCAAGCTTCCAAGAATCAACATTGTTTGTAATAATAGACATTTTTTTGGTTGCGTTCCTAAATGTATTAGGATAATTTATATGCCTATACATGGTACGTTCCAAAATTAGTCACCTAATTTGCTTACAGCTTACATCTGTAAGCAAATACTTAAAAGGAACCTACTTCTGACAAAACTAGACTTATTCTGTTTTTTAAGTTATTATGTTAACTGGATTTGTTCTGCTTTTATCTTTAAGATTTTCCTTGTAAAACTTTTTAACTGTGGTCTGTTAACATTCTTCAGAAGCATGACTTTTAACAGATAACCTGAATAGTATTTTAACATGATAGGTGATTACCTATATGATAGATGAGATATGATACTGACCCTCAGTACCCAGAGGAAATTCCAATAGGATCAAAACCTACTATTCCCACTTTAAGACTGGTGTTACTGGCCTTGTAGGTATTCAACAACAAAGGCCTGGAGACCAAAGCTAAGGAAGACAAAAGGGCAAAGAGAATAACCAATACTTTTGCCCTTACCCTCCAAGGTCACCTCTGACTCAGGGCACAATGGGACCTCAATGAAAGGGTCCTACAACTCCAGTGAGTCACGTAACCTCCCAAGCAGGGGCATCTCAGACCCCAGAGGACAGGAGTCAATGTGCCTTGTGCTAAAAGGAAGGTGACTAAAAAGAGGCCTGTCCCATGCTTCTAAGGGAAGCCATGTGACCAAGCAAGACCATGGCCCATCATGGCAGATAATACAAATGCTAATCATCTAAGGGAGCCAAAAAGGCTCTTTGTGCATTCTTAAAAGTAACTGGAGAAGACTTGCTTGACCTTAATAGTAAAAAGGAGGTTAATTCTGATTACTGACTTGGTTTTAAATGTTCAATGGCCAAATATAAGAGAGTAAAATAGTTAACATTTAAAAAGAGAGAAAGGAAGAGATTATCTTTTTTGTCTTCTCCATAAGATCAAGTCATTCAGGGAGGAATGATAGAAGCCTGAAACAGGAACGGGTTAACAGCCAAATTCCTCAGCCCTTACCTCCTAGTCATTAAAAGTGTAATTTGTGTTTTCTTCTGGGATAGTTAAGAACTTAAAAGCCATTTTTGCTATGAACCATGATTCTTCACCAGGGTCTATAGATGTCCAAGAAGTAACTAAAAGCAGAGCAAAGTTTGAACATTTTGTGTCGTTGTTACCTTAAAACTTTAGAACAAATCCCTTTTGAACTTTGCACATAGGTTTGTTAATATTTAGGGAATATCATCTGTTTAAAAGTTAGCAAAATAAGGTTAATTAGTCCTGAATTTATATAACCTCACTTCTTCAAGATTAAAGACACCAGAATCAGGTATTTCCCAGAACATTCAACATTGCCTGGAATGCATTATGTATATCATTATGCATTATGCATATCATTATGTATATCAAAAGTGTACCGATAAAATTAATTTTAAAAAAGAAACAATGCCTGAAAGCCTCAAGTTATTGTGCTAAATCTGTAATCACCTAGATTTCAGAAAAGGCAGAACCTTACCTGATTCAGACCATCACTGACACAGATAATCCTTAAATGGAAAGGAGCCCACCACTTAGCCAAAAGATTCTAGAGCTATGATACTAGGACTGAGATAATGATCCCACCCCACCAGCTATTCCTTAAAAGCTGGTATCCCAACTCTGCAGGTAAGCCAGCCTGAACTCCTGTACTAGAGTGTGCCCCTCTCGCTACCTAAGCTACCTTTCTTATCTACTAACTTTCAAATTAAAGCCTTTTATCCTGAAGAGAAAAAAGAGATTAAAAAGTTAATGAAGGCAACTGTTTTTCACAGTCTCTAACTTCTAATCTTTATTATTTAGGTACTGGAGGCAAAAATGTGAAAGAAATGTTTCTTCAACCCTTAATACAAAAGGATTAAGTCATGTCTCAAGGCCTTTCCAAATAAGGCCACCCCAAATCCCCAGTTGGTTTTAAACAATCTAAACAGTCCTTACCATAATAAGAATCAAAATGAGTGAAGGAGAATTAAAAAGGGAAAATCAGGCTTAAGTTATTGGCCAGTTTCCTTGAACAGCACTCACTCATAAGTAGGAAAGTTCTAGACCTCTACAAGTGTCAAGACCTCATATCTAAATGGGCTGTGTAGAAGATATAATGAAGTAAAGTTGAGATATGGCCCACAGACTAAGGCCTCCTCACATTTATCAGCTTTCCAACACTCCAGCACGAGAGAAAAGTCACAGCACCTTTTGTCAGAAGGCCTATATAACACACAAGAGCTTCTGTGACATAAAACAAAAATTATCAGTTTCAATCCCAGTTTAATGTTTTTACCCAACAATTTAAGAGCACATATAGAAAATAACTTCACATTTCCTCAATGCTTTTCTACCTACCTCATCTCAATCTCTGACCTCTGCTTACTACCTAAGGTCACTACCATTGATAAGTGGTAATAGAGAACAAAAAGACAAAAAATCTGGTTTGTCCTAACAATAATCCACTGGTTCTCATAAAATTAAAATAAAATAATAACAAAAAAATCCAGAAATAAAGTACTGGAGCAAATTTGTTATGGATTAAACTGTATCCTTGCAAAACTCATATCTGAAAGCCAAAACCCCAAGTGCAACTGTATGTAGAGACAGCTTTAAGAAGGTAATGAAGTGCAAATGAAGTCATAAGTGTAGGTCCCTAACCTGACACTATGCCTGGAGTTCTCATAAGAGGAACAGATGCTAGAACAAACTTTCCCTTAAGAAAGATCAAATGAAGGCTCAGAAACAGTTGCCTTCCACAAACTAGGAAAAGAGATCTCACCAGACAATAAACCTAGCACCTTGATCTTGGATTTTCAGCCTGCAAATCCCTGAGAAAATGAACATCTGTTATGTAAGCCAATGTTTGGTGTTCATTACTGTAGCCCAAGCAGACTAACATAATATAACCCACAGTTTAAATTTACTCTATGAAGCCTTTACTCTATTATCAAACAAAATTAAAAACAGGTTATAATTAGGTACAGAAGCTTGTTGCAAATTGAATATGAATGCAGAGTATGTTATTAACCAAAAACAAAAATATCAATTTATGGAAATTTAATCAACCAATGATCAATTATGACAATCAGTGTTTGTTAGATAAAATACCCAACATCTTCATAAGTATCCCAGAAAAGCAGCTTGAAACACTGTACAGGAATAACTTGAACAATTCCAAATAATTAGTTGACAAGTCTATTAATCATAGAGCAAAACTCATTCCATTAACCACTCACAGGAGCATTTTACAGATTACATAACAGCCTCATTTATTTAACTACATCAATAAGCATTGTTAAATAAACAAAAATAGAAAATTTCAAAGTAAAGTAGATTTTTACCTTCATAGCTGCCAGCTCCCAATGAGGTGGGAATATTTGCAAGTATCTACTAAAACTATAACAATGATCTTTTTAATCTGTGAGAAAACTTCACTGAGTTTTAGTGTAAAAATAAAGTCACAAGGAATGAGTTAAAAGCTAAAAACAAAAGGAAACAAAACTGGCAAATAAAAAGACTACAGCTTACAGAATTAGGAATATTATTAGATTCTATAAATTTGCTGCTTTAACTACTATGTTTCCTTCATCAAAACCCTCAAAATAATTTTGAAATTAAATTCTTATACAATAGCCGGGGATTTAGCTCAGTGGTGCCACACCTGCCTCGCAAAGCACAAGGTCCCAAGTTCGATGCTGGGTACCAAAAAAAAAAAAATTCTTATACAAGAACCAGAGGGAAAAAAAGAAAAGAGAAGGGAAACTTTTTAGAATGTGCCAAAACAAGAACTAAACCAGAACTTCAAAATCAAATCCATATCAATCTAAAATTACAATTGTAATTTTATAATACTTTCTCCACGTCTCACTTAGTTATGAGTTAAGAAGCAAAAATATCTCTATATTTTAATATATAAAATACTTTTCCTCTGATGAAACTAAATGTATTACATTTATACAATCTAAAGTACATTTCCAAGAAATCAATCAAGATACTGAGAATAATGTTTTCACTTTTGTATCAGAAGGATAAAATACTAGATATTTACACCCTCAAGAATTAAATACATTGGGTCTAATACTTCTTATCCTATGACTTTAAAAATATTTTTATCCCTGTCACTTAGAAGACAATATTCATAAATGCAAAGTGTACGCTCAAGTGTAGATTATACAACTAATGGAGAAAAACAATGGCATAGAGTTCAGCAACTCAAGTTCTAAACCCTTCTCAGTAACTAGTTAGCTTTATGCCCTTAGGTTAAATTCAAAACTACCCAAGCCTCAGTTTTCTTACCTACAAAAGGAGGAAGGTCAAACTACATGACCTCTAAAGCTGCTGTGTCAGTTGTACAGCAGGGAAAAGCAAATGTTTTCCAATGCCTAGAACACATTATAGTATAAAAAATATGAGTCCTAGAGATGATGCCAAACAGGGTAATACAGGAAAATCCCCAAACAATGTAGAAGTATATTAATATCACAAAGTTTACAACAGCTCTGATAAATAAAGGCAATGCTTGGGAATTAAATATGTTTATTGAAATCTCATCTGTTTGCTATTTGTTCTTCTATAATGTATAAGCTCAAGAAGTACCTTGAATGAACTCGAGGCAATCGTCCTGCTTCAACCTCCTGATTGCTGGGATAACAGCCCTCACCACACTGCCACAGTGACTCTCCCTGCTATGTGGTTCCATCCTCAGAGAGTACTTGTCTGCTCTGGATTTGAGAAACTGTCCCTACTCTCTCACTGGGAAACACTTTGCTACTTCTCATGATTTGAACCTAAATTCTGATCTGTGCCTGTCTACTTCTTTTGAGACTTTCCTGACTGAACAGAATTTTCTGTTTATCAATCCCTGTGGTGGAATCTCTGTCAATAACTATTGCTGGCTTGTCTGCCAGGTCTCTGCATGCCCGTTTATTCTGCTACTACTAACCCTTGCCTGGAGTCTCCTAGTTTGGCTTGAGAATCTAGATAGCTCCTTCTCCATCACCTTCTCACACAACACTGATCATCACTCGCATATTATCACCAAAATATCACTCCTGTCTTTCATTGCTTTGGAATCTCTGAACAATTTCCTTAGCTCTGTCTCATCTGGGCGATGGGAAAAGCCTCTTAACTGAACTCTCTGCCTTTGATCTTAGCACCTCTAATCCACCTTTCATAGTCACTATCAGAGAAATACTTCTAAAATACTAATATGAGCGTGTCACTCTCTTGTTCAAAACTCCTTTGCAATTCTTCACTAATGCAGATCTGGATCCAAGCTCCTGAAAATGACTTGCAATGTTCTTCTCAATGAACCTGATCTCTGTATCTACCTGCAACCTCCTACCCTGCCATTCTGTCTTACCCATTCATTTGCACTTGCGCCAAGTTGCTTGGGGCTTCTTTGCTTTCATTATACTGTTTCTTTCCCAAGCCATCCCTAGATTGTTTTCGCCTACATCATTCTCTTTTTCCTTTACCTGCCTGGTTACCTTCAACTTTCACCTGAGACATGAGGCTTTATGGTACCTTCTGTATACTTCTATCTCAGCTCTTACACTTATTTAAATATTGAAATTACCTGTATATGTGTGTGTGTACTTTCTGACAAGAGCAGGTTTCTGAAGAAGCAGAATCACGTCTCATTCATTTTATGCCACAGCATGTAACATAGCATCTAAGATATGGGACATACTCAGGAAATTTTGTAAAGCTGAATAAAACTTTACCTCTACATGCCTTGCTAGAATTTATGACAAAAACATCCCTAACTCCTTCCCTGGCATTCCTTGACAATCATCATCTCAACCTTATTCCTTCCTATAAAGTATCATCCTGACTTTTCATTGGTTATTTTATCTGTAAATCTGTTCCAACTCTCAGGTGGACTTCACATTTTGTTATACCACTGTCAACAGAGCAACAGTGATAAAATCCCCACCCAATCCTCTAGTTCTGCTAGAATTAAAACAGAAGAAATTCATTTAATAGATTTATGAAAACAATTACCAAATGCCCTCAGAGGTCCTTCCAATACTGCAAGATGTCAGCATGGGCTAACTGAATAGCAATTCTACTTTCCATACAGTATTTGTCCTCTGATTTCAGATCTTATCTTCAATACTTATAGAGCTGTCCAGTCACAGTTCATGGGAATTACAGTATTGTAGACCATCAATAACCTAGGCCATCTTTCTAGTAAATAGGTTCAATTCCTCCTTAGTCAGTTGGTCAGCATAGTATTTTTATCACAACCCTTTTACACTATAAAAGGCACAGTTGTCTCATGCAGTATTAAAACTGCTCTGATCAGAAGTTCAATCCTATTAAATGATAAGGAAAACTGCTCACTGGCTCCCAAATTAAAGAGCTATGATTAAGAGTCATCTCTGACTCTCATAATTTAACTGAACCACAGCAGTGAAAGCTTTCTGTTCAGAAATGATAACGAATTTAACTTGAAAGGAAATTCCAAGTACACTGCTCTTGTCAGAACTGCGGCATTGAGAAAAAGAAAAAAGCTGTATTAATGTACAAGAGATTTGTCTGGCCAAAAATTTTCTGAGAGAGCAAAGTATGCATATTCTAAGTTTCTTATGCAGGTGGCTGAAACATTAATTTCCATTTATTCCTATCAAATGGTTAGGAATGTACAGGATCACATTTTAAAAGCTGAAGAGGAAAATTTTGAAGATGAGTTAAATTCTCGTGCTCAATCATAATCATTTTCTTTTCCTCTTAAGAATGTTTTTTTTTTTAAAGAGGCTTGTCTAATACATCACTGTCCTTCAGAGGTGACTCTGATCTTCACCCCACCTTTCACCTGCACGTTAATGTATAATCTTGGCGCATGATCCATGCTTACTCAGATAACCTCATCTTCTTGCCATTGTTCTGTCCATGATCAGCCAATTGGAGAGCTTCTTTGCATTTCTTTTTTTTAACAGTAGCAAAGTTTTATTAAAAGTAGGAAAAGAAACAGGCTCTGGAGAGTTTGGGCCAAGTAAAAGTAGGAAAAGGAGTACACTCTACAGTGTGAGGGTGGACCACCATGCAGGAGAAAATACAGTGGCCTTCTACCTATTTTCTTAAGACCAAATTTAAATACTGCTTTTGTTGCACAGTAGCTAGCTTTCTACAAAATTCTTCTAGAAGCATACTGGTTCTGCCACCTTCTTAGCACAAATACCAGAGTTAGTTCTTCCTTCTTCTATGTCCTCTGTCGGTGTTTATGTGTACATATAACAATATCACACACTTCAAAGATTTTTCAAAATGTGTTTACATCTCAGTTTTCTCTATTAGGCTTTACACTGCATGAGCAAAGCGCATGGCTTGCTAACCCTCATATCCACAGGGTGTGTCACAACATAGAACACAATCAATAAATCTTAGCTGAATAAGCAAAGACTTTAGATGACAATATATACAATGGTAAGACATTAATTATGAGTTGCACATGGCACATAATCTGATTTTTCCATTCTTTACTTGGCACTAGAAAAGTTACTTTCCTTCTCTGAGACCTGGTTTGTCTTATTTTTCAAGTATGAATAATAAAACAAAAGGATTCTTTCTTATTATAAATTCATTAGATTTACAGTGCACGTGGTTTCCTACAGAATTTAAATGAGTTAAAAGGTTTTTCAATATTAGCATCTTAAACTGAAGGAAAATAGACTAAAAAGGAATGAAGTACATAAAACTCAATACTTAAATACCTACAACTAAACTGATCATAATATCCCATATATTTTAATTAATGAATTGCCAAGTTGATCTGAAATATTAAAATAGCTAATTATTCTACACAACAGTAATTCTTTTTAATAAAATTAGAAAATTATTCAATTTTTTTTTGCTTACTTTCCATTAAATTTAAAGTATAATGCCAAAGAACCACAAAGCAAGGAAGCTATTTTTAGAAGAAAAATTTTATCCATCTCACTTTGTGAACAACATCAAAAGAGCTAAAAAGATGTGCTGTCTGCTTACACCACAGATGTGGCACAGGCACGGATGATTCCATGTAAGCCCTATGCAGCTGGCAGGTTTGTTTGCTCTTATCTAGAAGAACCAAAATATATTAAGTTCATAGGTCTACAATGAAGATTAGTTCTAGATGCCTTGACCTTTGTAAAAAGCCAGAGAAAATAAATTCCCAACCCAAGAAGAAGGCAGAAGAATACATCTCTATAACTATCTGATCCTTAATATTTCAATAGTTTAATCTTCCTTTATTCTCTTACGCGAGGCCTATATATTAAAGCTGATTTTTAAATGTTAAATTAAGAAACATGGAAGTGTTTTAAATATGCTATCATGATATTTTCCCTTACAATGAAGTATTATAGCTTCATATGCTCAGTAATATTTCAAAACATATGAATAAACCAATAGGGTGGCTTAGAGATCATAAATATTATGATAACTTTAGGATGAGCAAGTATATTTACCTTACTTTCTGCTAACCAACGATGTGGGTCATAATATACATCAGGGCCAGAAGATAAAACCTACAAAAAAAGAGGAAAGATTACAGAAATGGATTTTTCTGTGATATGAACTTGCATAAATTAAAAGTTTGGGGCTGGATATCCAAAAATGCACTCCCTGGACCTAAGGATTTAAAAGAATAAAGTTGTGCCAAGTATTAAACTAATTCCAAACCATTTGTTAAGTGCCTATATATGTTTATTTACTTACTATTTATTGGCAATAAAAATCAACTATCCAGTATTGTCATCATGAGAATCTCAGACAGACTCCACAGAGTTTTACATGGCAAATAGCCTTGATTAAAGCCAATTTACTTCATTTTTCTTTATTTTTCTCAGTCTTGTTCTACATAATGCAGGTTTAAATGTGATTACATGGAAACAATGTTTTTCTCATTTATCCTTCTTTAATTTAATACTACGAAGGTCATTTTGTCTCATCAATGACTGTGAAGAACAGATAAAAATTCATCAATATGACCTCACACAAATATTGGTTTATATTTCAACATAGTAACAAATTCTGCAATAAATTATTGTCTGTATTTATCTTTACACCAATTCCTTGCCATTTAGTTTTTTGTCTTTTTACTGATGTACAATTATTCTCAGAAGTTGGCAATGACTTTATAATTACAAACAAAGCCTTTATATCAGTCCTGCTTTCTTTCAACCCTGCACTACATATACTATCATCTTTTTAGATGCATTCTGTGTAAAAATATCCAATCTGTCTACAAAGTGATATCTATTCCGATTCTCAAACACTTCCATATCTCCTCATATGTGAGCACATTAGAACCCTATCAAGACTATCTTTAGATAATTCACTTAGACATACCACAAATGTATATTAAGCATCTATCATATGTCATATACAACAATGTATTCCTATATTCAATCTTTCATCCACCTTTCTATTTAAATCTCATACTATTCTCTTCTTTTTCAGTGCAATTCTTCCTTATCACTCTAGTATTCAGTGTTTTCTTCCTCTCCTAACTCTACTGTGTTGTTCACCATGTGTCAACATCCATTTGTCACTGATTATAATATACTTTTGTTTTTCATTCACCTATGACATATACTCAACTAAATCTTTCTTGACCTCACGCTCATGACTGAAGTAAAAAAATAATCTGATACAAAGAATACAAGTAATGTTCTAATTTTATGATTTGGTTCACAGATTTATAAATGACTTCATGTATAAGGAAAAAGCCTTGATCATTTCTAGTGGTGTAGCTTAATTGCTCTACATTGCAGCTTATTACCTAAAAAGTATACAATCAACCTCGTAAGGCCAAGTATAGATCAAATAAAACAAGCATTAGCACACTTTCTAGCCCACAGAATATACTATCACTGCATATCAAGATATCATCATCAATAAACAAACTTCAAGGTCTGTTCTGCCAAGAGTACTATAACAAGTATCTGTCATTAGAAAACGATAGAGGAGCCAAATGTCTATGTGAACATCTTACCAAAAACACACCAAATAGTAATGATAGCTAACATTAGTTCACTATCAAGAGCAAGGTATTTCATATTATAATGTACCATTTCTATATGTTATTTTACTTTATCCTAAGGAGCCAACTTGTACCTGAAGATGGGGGTCCTGTGGGAAGATAGAGATTGCACAACTTGTCTAAGATCATGTGTTAGAAATGCATTAAACCTACATCTTGGTCCAAAACCCACCCTCTTTTTAATCTATAACAAAATGAATATTGAGTCCAACCACTATGTGAAGAGATAGATTCAAATGAAGATATCCAGAGCTGAGCTACATTTAGCTGAGCTCTTATATTATCTAAGACTGCTCTATAAGAATGAGTACTTTAATCCAGACAGTTTTGTAAAGGTTTCATAATGGCAGTGATTTAATCTTACGTCTGTCTTTAAGTTTTCTTTACTAAAGTTTAATGGTTAGCACATACGCTGGCCAGTAAAAAAAAAAACTTTAACTAGAGATAATATAATATTCTCCAGAATGTTTCTCCATCTGTTATTAAATCCATTCCATACCATAGCCCCTATATAAAATGAATGAAAATTTTATCAGCAACATTTCATACCTCAAGAAATAAGAGATAATTGGAAATACTCCTTTTTTTGAAAATATTATAAACGCTTCTTCTGCCACTCTCCCATAGAATTATAAGGTAAAAAATCAGACTATCTTTAACAAATCCATTGGTGGTTTTCTTGTGGTAACACCAAATACTAAATTCTTGGGTATTAAATTTTTTCAAGTGTGTAAGAACAAAATAGTGCTAGTGGGAAGAGACCCACAATGAAAATATACACTCTTCTATATTTACTTTCTACCCATGACTTGAATTAAATTAGTCTTTCTCTAACTGAAGAAGTATAAAAACTACCACCATCATTCCATGCCTGAAAACTTATGAATGAATAGGATGATTTTTGGATTATGTTGAGAGGTCACTTTGTGCCTTATAAGGAAATACTTACTCTCCTGTCTATGCACCATGTTTTTGCCTGCAATTGTCCATAGCAAAGTTTATTTATCTTATAACATGACTCAAATGTTTCTACTTCTACATTCTTACATGATTAAAAATTATCTGGACACAAATATTTAAATATAAGGTAAATATTACATTAATATGTGCTTCTTTTAATTCAAATTAAGATTTCCAAGACCACAGATACTTTAAATATATGTAAATAAGACAAGTCTTAAATGTAAAAAGCAGCATTAGATAGGGAAAAGAATACGCTAGCATTATAAATGGCCCTATATTAGCCCCAAAAGAGTCAATTTACCTCCTAAAAACAATTTCTGCTCATATGAGGCTCATGGAAATGACATCTGAATGTTTTTTAAAAGATAGTATAAAGAAATATAAATTATAAAAATTCTATCAACTCTAAAAAATTCTACCAACTGAAATATTTCTTTTTTTTTTTTTCTTTTTTTTGTACTGGGGATCGAACTTGGGATCTTGTGCTTATGAGGCAGGCGCCGGAACCACTGAGCTAAATTCCCAGCCCTGACATATCTCTATTAAAGGTGAATCCTAAGAAACCTTCAATTGCATGAGTCGAACTATAGTTTGATATTCTTTTAAATACCACTTAGAAGAGAAAAGAGGGAAAATATAGGGAAGAAAGGAGAAAATAAAAAGAGAGAAACCTAGAAAGGAAGATTATTCTATAGGACCACAAAGGAATGAAAAAAATAAAAAGAAACACCTGAAAAGCAAAAGGCATCTAATTATAACATCAAAATTTAAGTGCTGTCGCATCATAAAATGAAATGACTACAATGGTAAAGCATGCTGAATTAAAATGCATTATGGTTATACTAAATCAAAGCAATCCAATGCTCTCTACACCCAACATAGCAGTACCAGAACCTACAATGATAGAAGTGCTTGCTTACTTTCAGGGAATTCAAAACATTCATGATCACTTCTGCTTTTATTTATCTTTTCACTCTGACATAAATTGAGCAGCAATGCTCCATTTTAAACACAGAAGTATATTAAATATACTCTGCTTAAACAGGGAAGCCAGACAGCATAGTAGTTACTTGTTTAGGTTCCACAGTTAGACTCGAAACTTCCAAGTCAAGGTTTAGCATTTACTAAATGTATGGCCAGGGCAAGGTACTAACCTCTTCAGGTCTAGTTTTCTCTTCCCTAAAGTAGATCTAATTAGGTACTTCAGGGATTCAGTAGTTTTAGGGGGTTAAAGGAGACAATGTGTACATCATACTTATCACTGATCTCATAGTCTCAATAGAGTGGACCCTTGAATTATGACTGGCTTGACATAACAGCTTGGGTTACGACTAGAATTTTAGCTTGAAGTTACAAACAGTCTTGAGTTACAACTGAATGTCAGCCACTTGTGCTTCCAGATGGTCTCAGATACAGATTTAACCCTTAAAGAGTTCTAGAAGGAACACTACAACATCCTTTCCTGTGTGGGGTTGAGAAATCCTGGGCCAATGTCTCTCTGAGGACACTGAGATCTGCCTGTATACAGGAAAGAGACTTTGAAGGCTGTATAGAGGAGTCTGAGTCTTCAATTCACCAACTTGAGTTACAACCAGCCCTTGGGAATGAATTGAATTCATAAGTCAAGTGTCCATTGTAGATGGTAGCAAGTTACATATTGACAACAATAAAAACAGCCTATGATAATAAAAAGTTCAAACCCCAGGACTCTTGGCTCCAAGGATATTTTCCTTAGTCAGAACTGCTGTCCCACTCATTAAACATTTTACTTTATAGAAAGAGACAAGCAATTCAATAAAATAGCCCCACACTTTCTCTCACCATGACTGTACCATAAATATTGTACCTCGCTCTTAAAAAATATAAAATATTATTCTATTTCACAAAGCTTTCTGAATAAAACTATGACTATGTAATCATACATTACAATTCCACTTTATAACTATATATTAGGAAACTGACTGAAAACGTAAGGCACAATGAGAACTCATAATTACTTTCAATTTATCTATTGAGTCCCTGGAGAAAGTTTTACAAGCTGCATCAATTTCCTTTCCTATCACTCCAAGAATGGATTCTTGTTCAGTCTCCAAGCAAAGAAGTTGATCCTTAAGCTGCAATCTCGCCTCTTCCATCCTCCTTAAGTGCTCTTCTTCATTGCTTATATGTTTTTCCTAAGGCATTGATAAGAAAAAAAACAAAGATTCATTACTATCTAGAACAAAGAAATACATATAATATCTATAAAAACAAAGAAATACATCAGAAAGGAGATCTGACTTTGTCAGATCTAAAATGAAACACTCTACCTATTTTCTAACTGAGGTAAGTTACAGAGTTCAGAAATAAAAACATTTGGAAACAGGTGGGCAGATATTTAGTAAACAATATTACTGTAATTGAAACACCGAAGTTGAAAAAAATTACTGTACCACTTTCACATTACCATTAACAGATAATAAACTAAAAGCTAACATCACAAAGTGATTTTGAGTTTGCCCTAAACATTAGTAAAATACAAGAAAATATAAAGTGTCAAGTATGATGCCACTAGATTCATTTGGGGAAAAAAAAACAAAACGTTACCACCTTTATTTAGTAAAATTATTTTTTAGAAAACCTAACTCTTCAAATGTGGTCATATTACATAAATGCTTTTGAGATATGAAAATCTGATGAAACATGGGCATATAATCCAAGAAAGCAAATACATTTACTGAAAAGAGCTTTTCAAAGAGTTTTCTAAGAGATTATATAAGACTTAGGGGCCTATTCTGGACAAAGCAAGTCCCAATCACTAGGCTTACACAATTTCATTACAAATTGACCATTCTTAATTCAAAACAACAAAATCTAAAATGCCCACTAATCCAAAACTTTTTGAACACCAATATGATACTATACAGTTTCAGAGTTTGTAGCATTTTGGAGTTTGGGTTAGCGATTTCTCAACTGGTAAAGTCCATGCAAATATTCCAAAATAAAAAAAAATTCAAAATCTAAAACACTTCTGGTTCCAAACATTTCAGACAAGGGATAGTCAACCAGTTCTAGAGAAACTCAAAGTGGTACTACAAAAGGCTTGTAATAAAATATCAGAATCACGAGAATTGTACAAACAAACAGTAAACCAAACTCATGATTCCTGGCTATTAATGTCTTCTATCATTGCATACTATACTAATCATCTTTAACTACTCTATTAAATGCAATAAAACCAGGAAAATCCTGAGGGCAACAAACCCCAGACTGAATGTAGAAGATATAACAAGGAGATTCACTCATTAAAACTAATGATGAAAGGCAGAATAATGTTTAGCAAATAAAACACAAATCATATTTCTCAATTGAACTCATATTAAACAATGAATAAAACTTCCTCTTCTCAAAAAGCAGACACTTGCACAATTTACCTTCTGCATTTATTTCTAACCTCATCTTCCTCCCTTCTAAATTACCTGGTACTTTGATTCCCTACTTTCTCAAGCATCTGTACCAGTGTTTCCCCTGACCACAGCTGACTTACATAATTCTACCTGAAGTTGTAATACTTCAAATGGTGCTAGTAGCCAAGAGACAGCATTTATCTTGATGAGTTCACCTTATTCCATCATCCAGGTCTGGATCTCAGCTCTGCAAACTTAGGAAGTGGAGTTTCTTTTCTTTCAGTGCTCTGAGTGGAGTCATCTTGCAGTAGGAGAATAACATTAAGCTCACAAGAGACTAATGTTCAAACCTGAATGCCATTCAATTAACAACATTCGTTTACAATGAGAACCATACCCGCCATATGGATCAGAATGCTAGGGTCAGCATAACTAGTACATTGTCTCCCATAGACTAAACTAGATGAAGAGGCAAATTATCATAGAATGTTGCTTAAGGAACAGGAAATCAGAGCAAAAAGATTTCTTTTTGTAAAGTAATGTTTAAAAGGCATCAGGCTAATGGCAGCCCAGGAGGTTCATCTACACATCAGGGATTTATAAACCACAACAGCAGTCGTGTTCTATTCTTCTGGGCAGTGCAGGGATAGACAATGCTGGGGAATATCTCTCTTTCTCCTTTGTCTATATTTGGTGTCTGTCCAAATTCTCCTCCAGACTAATATACTACTTCTTTAGATCTATCACTATTTTCCCCAAGATTTACTCTCATACAGGAGCCTTTCTAAAAAAATTAACATCTTGGCTCTGAATAACATTTGGTAGGTAATTTTATAGCTTATTTATTAGAAAGCAACCATACTGCCTAGTCCTTACAGATACTTATCTTTCTACTAGTCCTATATATCCATCATCTATCCTTCTTATCCTTCAAAATTCATGCTTCAAAACCCACTCTCCTTTCTTTCCTGCACTGCCAAAAAAAATTATTCCCAGGACATTATTTATATCATAGTATTAAAAAATTAACAAGTTGTAACATAATTCTTTGTGCTCTTATCTCACTCAATAAACTGTAGCTTCGGAAGACCATGTGTATTTATAATTCCCTTTAAACTACTCCACTTTGCTGAATACTGTATGTGCTTTAAACACTTTTTGAGGACTCAAATTCAACACTGTAAAGGTAACTTCATTAATTGTCCCACAGATCTGTATCCTCAGAGGCTACTAGAAGGTTTCCCACTACATAGGACCCCCAGATGACTGTAATGGTTGTATGTTAATAATGCAACGTTAATAAAGAAAATGCTCTATCAGAGGTTAGTGATGTATTAGAAGACTCCCTGGATTCTAAATCCAAACAATTCACAATGATGTTCTCGTGGACCTTTTTATTTTTGATTTCCTCACACCCATCTCTTCTATCTACCACCACTTTTCTATGATCTCCATTACTTGACTTTTTAAGAAGAAAAACTTATTTCCATCTTTTAGTATTCTCAAAAACTGTTATTATAGCTCTGTAAGTTATATTATCTCTTTAGCAAAGGCAGAAAATGTGATTACCACATCATTATCCTTTGTGAGTCAGCATACTATATCCAATAATCCTTTGAAGTAAAAGTCACAGAACCATGGGCTCACAGGAACCTTAGAGATCAGTACCTGATGTTTCAGGAGCTTCTCCTAACATTTCAGGTAAATGGTCGTCCAACCCTATGTGAACATCTCAAGTTTCAAGGAACAGAGTAACTCACAAAGCCACAAAATCTACTCATTACAGTAAGTACTGTACTTTAAAGTACACACATGAATTCTCCACTCCCACTAAACCTCTAACATTCCAGGAAAACATTCCTGTTCTTTCCCCCTATTTTTTTTTTTAATTTGACTAGGTTTCTGACATTACTCCATACTGATCTCTATCCTCTGCTTGTACTCCAAGGGCTTCAATAAAGAGTTAAGGAAATACGTAAGCATTACTAGGGTTTGGATGTGGTACCCCCCGCCCCAGTGGTTCATGTGTTGGAGGCCTGGTCCCTATTATGGCAATGTGAAAGACAATGGTATCACAAGACAGATCCTAGTAGAAATCATTGGAAGTGTTGTCCTCAGAAGGAGTTAATTTTGTCCTCTTAGAACTCTGGTTAGTTCTCATAAAAGCGCTTATAAAAAACCAACACTGGCCTGTTCCCAGTTTATTTTTGGTTTCCTCCCTCACCATATTATCTCTCTAGCTTGCACACTCTTCTACCATGATGCTATCCATAAAGTGATGTCAGGGCCACTAACAAGCGGCCAAACAACTTAATGTTGGACTTTTAGCTTCCAAATCTATGGGCTACATAAAAATCTTTTATATATATATATATTATTCAGCCTCAAGTTTTGTTATAGTAACTAAAATAAATCTATTACAAGCAAGAACATTTTTCTGTGTACTAAAAAAAGAGTAAATGTCATAGGCATGACTTTTTGGTACATATTTGCCATACATAATGATCACATTCAACATAGGGAATTTGTACCTGTACATAGTATAGACAGACATGACTTCTCCCCTCACAGAGCCAACAAATCTACAATTCTCTCCAAGAAATTTCATCACTTTTGTTCTACCCCAATCTAGTTTTGGAACACCTACAATGAACACTAGTTAACTAGTGCCCATGATTAACTCTTTTTCTTAGTTTCATAATTCAATAAAAGCTCGGGGGGCGGGGGGGGGGGGGCTGCACTAAATGGGAAAGCAAATCTAATTCCAGGAAATGAATGGGGCAAGAAATTGGCTAAAGTGAACCAAATCATTCTAACAGATTTGAGGATGCTCACGTTAATGAGGGCATATGATAATCATTAGGCTTTATTAGCAGATTCCTTAACTTTTCTGAATTCAGAAAGGGTAATATCCAATGACCCTATAACAATACTACCATATTTTCAGAGAACCAGATGTAAAACACAGTATTTTAGAATTCGTTTCAAAATATAGAAGAGATAGTCTACCTTCTGTCGTTTAGGATAAACAGACACAGATGCCCGGGGGCAAGGGAATATAAGGAGGGTTAGGGAATGAGATGGAACAAACATAGTAATCTAGGGGATTCAAGAAGATAGCTTTCCTTGACAATGTCCAACCTGGAGAAAAAACCCGAGAGAATAAATCCAACCCTTAATTTGTGAAATCAAGAAATCAAGGCAATTAAGTAATGTGGTTGAAGTGAAAGAGCCTACAAGCCAGGACCTGAGTACTCTGTGTCACTGACTACAATTCTCTCTTAAAATGCTAAAAAGACAGTTCTTAAAATGGGTACTGAGAAAGACAATGTGAAAAACTCAGAAAAGTTATCAGTACATAGGAGCTAATGTAGTATTAAAGTAGAATAACAAAAAAATTCCAAATAAGCATTATTATAAATGAAAATATATGACATTTGGTATATTTACAATAGATTGCCAAAAAAGCACATCTAATATAGACAATATCTCAAATTACTAAGGGCTGTCTAGCTACCTACCTACCTATATGGTCATAAAATTTACTCTTGGTCGATTTTACTTTAAAAAGGTACTAGTAACCCACTAAGCAAAGTATACTAAGCAAGGTATATTGGCAAGATGGCACAGGTTTTATGAAGCTTCCATTTTATGACAGGAAAGGCTTATATTTTTGGCACTTATGTCTAAAAGAAGTAAAAAGTAAAAGTGTCTACAGTCACATTGCGCATGCACACACACACAAATATTGACTGGCTTGATCACTTAGTTGACCTGTAATTCCAAGGTTAAGAAATACTGCTCTAATTATAGATTTATGACACAGCATGCTTTTTGTAACTCACTTTCCCAAAGCCTCTAAGATTATAAGGAGATATAATCTTAATGGAAATATTACAAATTCTATAAAACCAGAGCATATCCAAAATAATATCACCTTGATAAAAGCTTATGAAATTCTTTCAATGTCTTATAAAGCTCCAAAAATGCTACTTTATTACCAATAAATTTATTAGATGAACTGAAAACATTTCTCCACATCTTAACAGAAATATTGTTAAATAAATCACACATATGTGACAAAATAAATCATTAATTGGCAAATATACTGTTTTACTTTTACTGAGAACTACAGTAAACAAGCATGACAATATTTCAGTCCCAAGACCACATTAAAACAGGGGTGGAATAGAATACAGGGGTGGAATAGAAATAAGGTAACATCAGAAAAGAGAAAATCAAATTATATTAAAGGTCAAAATTGAAACTAAAGCAATTCACTTCAGTTATTTGGAAGTTTGGCTTGTTGAAAATATAGACCTACACAAATCACCTAAAAAGTTTTGAGGAAAAATATTTCCTTAAGTCAGTATAACTGTTCTATCTAAGCTTTAAATACAGGACATTAATGTTACAAGGCAAATTATGTAACATTCCTGATCAAAACTTAGATCTGTCTGGAAGCTGCTTATCTGAGTCTCTAAAGAAGGCTTACGTCACTTAGGCCAGCAGTTGACTCAGATGTACAAAAGTTAAGGTACAATATTAAATACCAACTGGAGCAAAGGCTACTGAATAAGGGATATGCTGTATATATTATAGGAACTTCAGAAAGAGTTTTGTCTGGAATATTACCACAATGCAGCTACAACTGCCTTACAAAATAGCCCAAAAATCAATAATAGTAATTTTTGAAATCTCACTTCACATTGGTCATAACATAGCTACATTTTTCAAAATTACTTCTTAAAAATAAATCTTACTGGGCCGGGGATTTAGCTCAGTGGTTTCGCCGCCTGCTGCCCAAGTGCAAGGACCTGAGTTCGATCCCCGGCATCAAAAATAAATAAATAAATAAAAATAAATCTTACATGACAGTGAATTTCTTAAATTCAAAGTATGGCTATGTGTTAAATGCTTAGGTTGGTATAAAAATAAGCAAACAAGTAATAATACCTTAAATTAAAGAAGTCATATGAGATTGAAAAATATCTCCCTGGATTCAATCTATGTGTAGTCTTTGTCCTTTATGAGATCAGTAACAGTACTCAGAAATGAGGACATGGAAGGTCATTAACTAAATGAATTCTTAATTCATGATGAAAATCCAATAACATACACCTCTTCCTCACCCACACGGATATTATAGTAACAACAGACAACCTGAGCTCTTAGGAATACTAGGTGCCCTTTCTCTGAGCTTCCACGGCACTATGCAGGATTTTATGTTATACCACATGCTACTATATGTGTCTTCTGTCTTCTCACCAGCTGAGTTCCTCTAGGGCAACAATCTCATTCTTCTTCATTTAAATATACCGGTAACTAATGCTGGGTTTCACCCAGCATTCAATCAACTAACTTTCTGGAACATAAATATCCTTTATGTTCTATTCATTTCACAAGCATCCTTTCAAATGTAGACTCTTACATATCAAGGATACTAGATCCCAAGTATACACCAACGAAAAAAATCCGATTTTTGAACTCAACTTGCAGTGTTTCCACAAGTTTGTTTTGGTTTATTTTGCCACAAATTCACTACTAAACCCACTGAGGGTAGTCATCTTGTCAGTAACAGGCTATCGCAATCATTGTGTCAGGATAAAAGTCACACAAGTGAGAGCCCTAGCAGTGGTCAGAAGTAATCGGAGGAAGAATCAATTCCAAAGCCAATAAGATCTGTGAATGAATTATAAGTGCACTGATGTATGACAGAATGAGCTAGTTCTTTACTTTTAGGGATTTGACATGCAAAAAAATAATTCCTACTAAAAGACTGGTGTTCTAAAGCAGAAACACTGCTATTTTGTCGGTTAGATACACCTATTCTTTCTCCTCTAATAAGTAGATTCTTTACACTATTTCCTTCAAAACACAAGAAGTTATGATTAATACTGTTTTCTGAGTAAGAGCTGAGAGTCTTAGTAATATAGTGGAACTAACAGAAAAAAGGAATGGCACATTAGAACAGTGGCTATATCATTTGATGCATGTTCAAATGTAGGTGTGAAAGACTTTCCAACCCATAATCTTTTCTTCCACAAGCTTACCGAAGTTATTCATAAAACATAAATATATTGGTCAGCTTTTCGACTGTGGCACAAAATACCCGAAACCTGCAACGTAAAGGAAGTGGTTTAATCTGACTCACAGTTCCAGTCCATGATTAGCTGCTCCAAGGCACAAACATCATTGCAAAAAGGTAAAGTGGAGGAGAACTGATCAACTCATAGCATCCAGGAAAAAGAGAGGAGAAAAGCCAGAGAGGAAGGAGCCAGCAACCAGATCATGGTTCCCCTTGTGATACACCCACAACCCACTTCCTCCAACTAGGCCCTACCTCCTAATATCCCATTCAGCTATGCACTTATCAATGGATTAACACCTTGATGAGATAAATCTCCTTACAATCCAGCTACATTATACTTCTCCAGGAGCTTCTTAAAATCCAATCCAGTTGACAATCAAGATGAATCAGGACAATAAACAACCAAAAAAAAAAAAGCAAAGATTCAACTTTAAACTTTTAATCTCATCTAAGGAATTTATTCTTACGGCAGGATTTTTGGTATCCTTTTCTGGAACAGCATTGAGGAATACAAAGATTATTAGTAGTATAATCAAAAAATGCTAGGAGATGTAGCAGATACATTACTAGAAATACCATCTAAAGTTGAAAACAAAAATACTTTCTAAGCAGTATTTGATGGATTCATTATTACAATCATTTTGTAAATTATTATGTCTTGCACTTAAGTCAAATCCCTAGGCAAAAGTAACATTAGTTATTTAAAATCAGATACATTTTATTAATTTCTATTTCTGAACCAAAACAAAGAAACAAACAAACAAATAGGCAAAGAAACAAACAAATAGGATTTTAAATTATGCACTTGGAAGAAGTTTAATTTTGAAAAGAACAAAATTATTTCTCTCAAGACAAATGTTTATAAACTTTCTGTGTCTTTTTAAAAAATTCATGATTTCTTCCTTTTCTCAAAGAAAACTTAAGCATGCATATTTTACAAAAGAATACCAAAAGTTTTAAAATGAATCCACAGATAACTCACATACACATAAATATTTCATAGATGTTTTTCCTAAAATCTACAGTATGTTGCTTAATCAACACTAAATGACAAAATTGAGTCAAAAAAAAAATTGAGTCAACAAGCAATGAAAGAAAACCTTAATGAAAACAAACATAGGTATTCATTTTATGTACCATTTAGATCCAACCAGTCAGTGAAGACTGGCTAACTTCAATCAGATATGATATAGAAATCTTCATGAGGCCTATTTCCCATAGTTTTCCATACTACAAACAGCCAAGATATAACCTTGTTCATGTTGGTAACTGGGGAAAGTAATCAGACTACTGATGTGCATTAGATGTGGGCAGTAGGATGGGATTTCAAACAGACTGATGGACTTAATAGCCACACTTTCAGATCTACCTGCCTCTGAAAGCCACTCATGCTGGGCCTGATATCTCACTAGGTAGGGTGTGGCCCCAAGTCTTTCCCAGCTTTAGCTATACTTCTTAGGTGTCCTCTGTCTAGTCCTCACTCTCTCTGTAGCCAGCTTCCACTTCCTTACTCTCTGGTTGCCACAGCCTGGGATGCATGAACAGAAGGGCGTTTGGTGCAGGGGTGCACCCCACAAATCACAGGACATGGAAAAAACAGGAACTTGCTGGGTTCAAAGACTGCAGGTGCTGGACAAAAGCTACTCATTCAATAACTTTCAGGAATAATTCACGATGTTAATGGTCAGAATACCCTAATCAAAAGACAGACTGGCAAAAGAATCAAGAAACAAAATAAAACAATATAATGTACACAAGAAAATATTTAATACAAAAAGAAATTCATAGACTAAAAATTAAATGATGGAAAATAGTATACCACACAACAGGAATAAAAAGAGCAGAAGAAGCTATTCTATTTTCAAAGTAGACTTCAAACCAAAACATATCAGAAAATGCAAAGAAGGTCACAATATATTAGTTAAGGGAACAATTCAACAGGAAGAGATAACAATTATAAATATATTTGTACTGAACACGAAGTTGCTCACCTTCAGAAAACACTACTGTACATAAAACATCAGCTAAATATCAACACAATTATAGTGGGGACCTCAATACCCACTGTCATAAGTAGACCAACTAGATAAAAATAAATAAATAAATATCAGAGTTGAATAAACTTTTGAACAAATGAATTTACAGATATCCTCAGAGCATTCCTCTCAACAATAGAATACACATTTTTCTCAGCAGCACATGGAACTTTCTCTAAAATAGACAACATGCTAGCTAATAAAGCAGGCTGAAACAAGTGCAAAAAAAAATCGAAATTATACCATGCATATTATCAGACCATAGCACAATGAAATTAGAAATCAGTGGCAAAAAAAACAATAGAAATCATGCAAACACCAGGAAGTAAATAATACACTCAAATAATCAATGAGTAACAGAAGAAACAAATGAAAAAATTAGACAGTTCCTACAGTCAAATGACAACACTAGTACAACATACCAGAACTCATGGAACACAAGGAAAGCAGTCCTAAGAAAGAAGTTGACAGGTCTGAATGCCTACATCAGAAAAAGAGTGAACCCAAATAAATAACAAAATGTTGCACCTTAAGGTACTAAAACAACAAAAACAATCCAACTCCAAAACTAGTACAAGAAAGAATATTATAAAGATCAGAGCAGAAATCAATGAAATTGAAACCAAAAAAAATACAAAGAAACAATAAAACCAAGAGCTGGTTCTTTGAAATAATAAATAAAATAGACAAACCTCAGCCAATCATACCCAAAAAGGGGGGGGGGGGGATAAAAGACCCAAATCAATGCAATTTAAAATATAAAAAAAGAAATTACAACAGACATCACTGATACCCAGAAAATTATTGGTAACTACTTTAAAAATCTGTATTCCAATAAATTGGAGAATCCAGAAAAAATGGAGATTAATAGATATGTATGAATTTTAAAAATTGAACCAAGAAGATATGCAAACCCCACATAATCCCACAACAGGCAATAAATAAATAAATAAATAAATAAAAGCAATAATGAAAAACCTTCCAGCTAAGATGAGCATAGGACCTGATGAATTCACCACTGAATTATATAAGAAATTCAAGGAAGATTTAATGCCAATATTCTTCTTTTATGGTTTGGATCTCGATGTACCCCCAAAGCCTCATGTGGTCATAGGCTTGATCCAGAGTGTGTGAAGCTGGAATTGATTCATGATGCAATGCTAGGCTCAAGGGCATTAGGATTAAGGGTATGAGTGCCACCCACCCTAAGTAGTCTAAATAAAATAAAAGGGGCAAGGAGATGCTCTTAATGTTCTCTCGTTCCCTTTGCTACTGTGTGTATGCCATGTTGTTTCTGCTCTGCAATGACTGTTTGTCATCCCTGTCTTGGAGTCAGCCAATTATGAACTGAAATCTCTGTGAACTATAAGCCAAATAAATCCTTTCCCTTTTAACTTTTGGTGCGGGGTATTTTGTCTCAGCAAGGAGAGAAAAGTAACATATTTTCAAACTCTTTAATGAAATTGGGAGGAAAGAGTACTCCCAAAGTCATTCCTGGAAACTAGCAGATAAGAACTCAACCACAAAAGAGAACCACATGCCAATCTCTTTAATGAACCAGATACAAAAATCCTCAACAAGATACTGACAAAGAGAATGCAACAATTCATCAACAAGATCACCTATGCGGACCAAGTAGGCTTCATCCCAGGGATGCATAGGTGGTTCAACATACACAAATCAATAATTAATACATCACACAAATAGAAGCAGGGACAAAAACCACATGATCATCTAACAGTGGTAGCAAATCTATGGCGTATTACTGGATTTTTCTTTTAAGACAAAAGATGTTAATGTGTGAAGTTGCTTTTTCTAAACTAAAACCTCAATATTCAGGTTTAATTGGAGTGTTGGCAGTTAGCAATATATAAGTAGGTTTTGTGTTGTAGTTTGGGCATCATTTCTAAAAGGTTTGCCATCATTGATCTAACAGATGCAATAAAAGCCTTGGACAAAATTCAACATCCATTCACGATAAAAACCCTGAAGAAAATAGGTATAGATGGACCATATCTCAATCTGATAAAAGCCATTTATGACAAATCTACTCTCAACATCATACTAAATGGGAAAAAAAATGAAAGCTTTCCCTCTAAAATCAGAAACAAGATAAAGATGTTCACTACGGATGTTCACACCACTCCTATTCAAATAGTACTTGAAACATTACCAGAGCAATTTGCAGAGAAAAATTATAATGCAAGATACCTAATATTAACAACCAAATCAGTACCACAGCAGGATACAAAATCCATGCACAAAAACAGCATTCCAGTATACCAACAAGGAACACACTGAAAAAGAAATATATTAAAATTCTCAAAACAAAGACCTAATCAAAAAATGGGCAAATGGAATGAACTAACTTCTTAGAAGTACAAATGGCCAATAAATATGAAAAAAAATCTTCAACATTGCTGGCCATTAGAGAAATTCATATTAAAATAACACTAAAATTTTGTCTTATTCCAGAATAAAGTGGCTACCATCAAGAAATCAAATAATAACAAGGCTGTAGGGAAAAAAAGAATCCCTCTACACTGTCAATGGGAGTGTAAATTAGTACAATCACTATGAAAATCAGTATGGAGATTCCTAAAAAAAATAGAAATTCCATTTGACCCAGCTATTCCCTTTTTAAACATCTTTCCAAAAGGGCTAAAGGCATCACATTACAGTGATACATGTTTATAGCAGCATAACTAATAATAGCTAAATCTTGGAAATGGCCTATATGTCCATCAACAGATGAACAGATATAGAAAATGTGGCATTTATATCAAATGGAGTACTACTCTGCCAAAAAGGACAAACTTGGGTTATTTATAGGAAAATGGATGCACCCTGAGACCGTAATACTAAGTGAAATAAATCAGAGACGCAAGTTTACATATGACATGGTTTCTCTTCTACAAAAAATTCAAAATATAAATCAAGAATAAAATAAAAGACAGAGAGTAAGAAAAGGGGGAACAGATCTTTTGAAAAAGGGGGAACCAAGAGATGGAAGGAGGGGAGAGGCCAAGAGGATGAAAAAGAATGAAGATGTGTTATGTATACGGACCTATTCCCCACAAGGAATGTAATCATAATGTTCTACAAGGATGTACCAATAAAATATAAAAAATAAAAATACTATATGATAAAAAATAAATATATTTGCTTTCAGATTAGTATGTGGTAGCTACAGCTTTATGCTATTCATATGATGTAAAATACATAAAGTTTACAAATAAACTACCAAAGAAAGAATACTATCTGCCTAAAAATGGCCTAGAGTAATTAATAAATAAATGTTAGAAGTTAATAGCTCATTTGCTTCTACTTTTTCTCCTTTTTCTAGAAAAATGTGAAATCAGAGAACTCCGCCAGCTATACTCAAATAGATTAGTCAAAAGCTGAGCAAATGTGACTCTGCAAATTAGTGACTATTTTATAAACAGACATCCGACAATCATATATATTGTCAAAAAGGAGCAATCCTAAACAGATGGTCACATTAGAATCAAAACATAATTTTTTGTAATTGACAGACAACAATGTAGGTTTTGTTGTGTACAACATGATGTTTTGAATTATATATGTTGTAGAATGATTAAGTCTAGATAATTAACAAATGTATTCCTTCACGTGGTTATCAGTTTTGTAGTGAAAGCACTTAATATCCAATCTCTTAATAGTTCCCAAACACAAAATTTTAAAACTCTGATTCATTTTTTCTTCTTACTGACACGTTTTTTGTGAAAAGTGCAAATTTCAATTATATTCTTCTAACAAAATCATTGATTTCTATTCCAAAATGTACTAGACAAAAATAAGAGTATATGGCAGTTAGTTGAACATAATAACCCTAAATTTAGATTCAATGCTAAGAGTTTAATGCAAAGACAGAAAAGTGAATCATTTTGGTGACAATAAATAAAGGCAAAAAGTATAAAGAATTGTTTCTACCATATTTCTATGTAATTCTGGGCAAGTCACTATATTTTCTCAATTTGAGAGTCCACCATCTCAAAATGTAGGCATCATGCTTATACTTGCAAATTTGAATTATAATTACCATTTCTTAAAGATCCACATTTTATATTTAAAAAGTTCTTCCAGTGTTTTTGTTTAATATAAAAATAGGTTTAAGATATGCTATATGGTTTCACTCAAATGATGTATATAAAGCATTTCAGGGTTAGGAATAAAAATGTATCACTATGAATCTTTATCTATTCAACTATTCAGTTCCTATGTACTGTGACAGCCTTAAATATCTCACAGTTGGTGGTGTTAAGGTATCTCCTACTTGTTTCATCAAAGTTATTTTCATCTTCATAAAGAACTAATAACAGAATGTAAGGTCCCCTAAAGATAACTAAATATAACCATTGAAATAAGAAAGTACTAAGTTAGATAAGTGAGGAGCTCAGAAAACCTACAAAATCTATGTACTACCCAGAAATGGGTCCTACTGATTCTGACATAATAGAAATAGTAAGATCCACAACCCTGAGTCCTATTTCCATTTCCACCAAAGGACAGCTGTAGTTCTTGAGCAAGTCAATTAATTCTTTGGGCCAGAACCTCATCTGTAAAATACTGGGAGTTCATGATTAAGGTTCTTTTATGCTTTATAATTACACTGATGTCAAATGTTTTGGGCAATATCATTTTTGCTTCAATAGTCTAGTGCTACCTTGTAAACTCTGAAATAATGCTTAGCAAACAAAATATTATGAGTGTAGGACTAAAGAAAATAACCTCAGAATATTTCTATCACTATTTCTTCATTCACTACTTTCTCATTTCTTATATCTGCACAAAATACTATATGTATTATTTGATAGTACTGTCATATTTATAAAACCTAAGAAAAAAAGAATACATGTAGTATGAACAGAATAATCTAAAAATAAGTTTTCCTAATTTTAGGCACAAGCTATTTCTAAAATATTATGCAAACCAGGCATGGTGGCACATGCCTATAATCCCAGCAGCACTCAGGAGGCTGAGGCAGGAGGATCATTGTGAGTTCAACACCACCCAGGGGTATATAGTGAATTCGAAGGCCAGTCTGAACTACTTAGTGGGACCCTGTCTCAAAAAACCAAAATAATTAAATAAAATAAAATATTATGCAAATATATTCAAAACTAAAAACAATCTTTTAATACATTTACTACAAAATTACTGTACTTGAAACCTCTATAAAGATAGTCAGTGTCATTTATAAGACCCTATCTGTTTGAATATAATTTTTTAATTAGATCAGGTAAAGATTTGTATAAATTAAACATTTAAAACCTTTGCAATATAAACATTAATGCTTGTTAAGAAAAAACTGATTTGTCCACTACTCTTGTTGATTCACATATGCCACTGAAACCGATAAAGATGTTTATGACAGAATAAACAGTATTATGAGATTCAAGGTAAATTCCAAGAGAATCAAAAGATTAATATCACTAGGATCCTTCCAAAGCAGAAAAAGGAATAAAATATTTTCCACTAAAATTTAAGCAAAAGGGATAATAAATTTTAATGATAACATAAATAGGAGAAATTTCACTCTATAACATTTCCAGAGAGCTTTTTAAGATCTTCATAATAGTCTTAAATGCGTATGTAAAAGTTCTGTAGATTGACTGCATTATACTTGTGTCTGTCATGAAAACTTAAAAATATTTGAGAAGCAAAATCAGATGTTAGAAAAAATATCATTTATTAATACTTCCCACCACTGAATACATGAGGAAAATATGCCAAAGATAGCTTTTCCACAATATACTAAGAGCAATCTTCCACCATCGATTAATGCTATCACTAATGCCAATGGTTTAGATGAATCTTTATGCAGTTTTAACATTTCTTAGTTTATCAAGTAATAACAGCATGATAAGAAACATAGACTAAACAAAGCACACAAATATAGAGCAAAACTTTTTGAAAACTGCATGTATTAGTAGCCTCAGTAGCATCATGTATTAATGTTGAGGATGGACAAGGAAGAACATCACTTTTAAGCAAATAAGAAAGGCTTCCCTTTTCAGTACAGCATAGCCACATTTTAAGTCCCCTTCAATCCATAAAGCTGCATTTATTAGGTTTATTACATTGTTTATATCATAATCTGCAAGCTAATAGTCACTGGGTTTCCTTCAATGAAAACACATTTTTGTTTTGTTTATCTTTTACCTAGTCTAGCGTGTGTGTGTGTGTTTGTGTGTGTGTGTGTCTACATACACATACCACTTTCTCTATAATCAATTATAAGTTACCTACTCTGTGTCAGGTTCTGTGCCTGACCTTAGAGATGGGCAAATAACCAAGATGTGATTCCTCTCCTTAAATCCTTAAATACCAAGCATAACTACAAAACTGCCCACTATTAGGCTTGGTTACCTTTATGCCTTCACTATCATCATTGAAGAATCTGCCAGTTCTTTCACAACAGTGCTTCTTTTGTTAACCATCTGTCTCAAAGGATTCAACATATTCTCCCTCTAATCTTTTCAAGCAAAATTCTGGGGCTTTTTCACCAGATGGGCCATATGATATTATTATTATTATTATTATTACTATTATTTAAGTGCAGCAAAGGCAGTCTGTCAGTATTTGATGTTTGATTGATTGAATTCTTGCTTGAACCATTAATCAGTAAATATTTATAAACACCACTATAGTAAAATAATGGCAGCTACCATTAACTGATATATTATATACCAAATATTGTACATAGCATTTTATATATATTCTCACATTTAATTCTACAAAGAAAGTTTCATTACAATATTTTAAGGATGATAAAACTGAGGCTTTGAGTTTTAAGTAACATAACTAAAGCCATAAAGAAAAGGATTCAAAATTGACATCTGCGTAGATAATAGTTACTTTTCATAAGGGACTTTGTACATAAATGGGTCTTGCAGATTACACACTATTTTGAAGGAGAAAGATCATCTTTTGTCTGCATCAGCACACACCAGTGGTGGCCAACCTATGGCACACATGCCGCACCTGGCTGGCTGTTATCATTGAAAGCTCTAAAAGGCTCACCATCACAGGCATCCACCATCAAAATTTCAATACAGGTTGAACACTGCTAATTGCTAATCCAAACATCCGAAATTCAAAAAAATTTTAGCACCAAGAGGATGTTACAATTGCAAACTCTACACCTGACCTCATGTAACAGTTTTCAACAAAAAACAGGCATAATAAAAATACTGTATAAAATTACCTTCAGGCTACGTGTAGAAGGTATATATACAACACAAAAGAATTTTGAGTTTAGACTTGGGTCTCATTGCCAAAATATTTCATTACGCATATGCAAATATTCCAAAATCTGAAAAACTCCAATATCTGAAGCACTTCTACTTTTAAGCATTTTGATAAAGGATACTCAACCATTTTCTACTGACTGAAAGGGTCAATTACAGATCCGGTTTTTATCCCCACCCTATTCTCAGGATCTAACACGATGTCAGCCACATAAGTGATGCTCAAGACAAGGCAGTGTAATAAAATCATTAACTCTTCAAATTCTGTTCTAAGGTGAATGTTCCATTTATAGCAATGTGTGGTGACACATGTATATCTGGAACATCACAAATAGGATCAGTGAAAAAACATTTATCTTAAGTAGATCAAGGTAATTATTAGATTTTTCAATAAATCAAATTTTTCAACACTATTTCTTAAAGGCAGGTAAGGAAATATAAAACATTTTAGCACAATTTCTAGTTAATATTTTAATTAGAGAAAAGTAGGAAAATTTAGCATCATCTCCACAGCAACTACATCCTGGCAACAGAAACCTTAAATTTGTACAAACATTAGATACAATCAAAACAAAGAATGACATAAAAACTAAATTACAGCTGTTGTTGGCAAGACTGTCGGCTGAAATTTAGCATGTTAAACATATTTAATCATAAATTCCAAGATACTTTATTTCCTTGGTTTAACAATTACTAGAGTTAATAAGTACATAAATACACACACACAAAAAACTTTACAAACGACATATAGAGGAAAGGTGAAAAAAAGCATTAAGAAAGTTTCTTTTTAAAAATTTATAGCAACAGCCCACTCAGTTCTTTCCTCATAGGTTTTAGGAATCCTCAACAAGTTTAGCATTCATTTTACCTCTGCCTACACCTTCTCCCATTATCCTACTTTCATGATCTTTTGGACATTAGAACTCTGTGACATTCCATTGCAAATTCTTTTCAGAAGTTAGTAGAAGCAAAATTTAAATACTGTCTTCTATTACTAGTTGACTTTGTGTCACAAGACAAGCTCAAAAGTAGTGACTTCTAAAAACCTTTGATATACTTCCCAAAATGCAGTAAGTGGCAGTCACTCAAAATAAATTTAGGTATCTACTGAAAGGAAAGCAGTGAGCAGGTGGGGATGTACAAAGTTACAACCTTCTTAACTTTCACTGTCCAAAATTATAAAAATGAGAATAGTATCAATTTCAAAAATTATTATGAGGATTAGCACACAACACACATAACCATTAAATACTTTAACTCTGAACCTTGTTTTCTTCATAGAGCAATGAAACCTAACAGCTACAGACTAAATATTTGTGACTTCCCCAAATTTCTGAATTGAAACCTAATCTCCAGTATGATCTATTTGGAGGGGGGTTCTTGGGAGGTGATTAGGTCATGAGGGGAAGCCTTCATCAGTGGGAATAGTGCCCAGATAAAGGAGGACCCAGAGAGCTCCCTTGGTCCTCCTGCAGTGTGAAGACACAGTGGAAGATGTGGTGGATAAACAAGAAAAGGTGCTCTCACCCCACACCAACTCTACCAGTGCTTAGATCTGGACTTCCTAGCCTCTTGAATCACAAGAAACCAATTTTTCTTGTTTTTCACCCATCCAGTCCACAGTATTTTGTGACAGCAGCTTAAAAAGACTAACACAAATAGTTGTGAGAATTAAATGAGTAAAAATATATCAATCAGTTGGCATAAATTCCTGACATAGAGTAAGTCCTCAATAAATCATCAATTCTTTCTTTTTTACTTTCCCTCTAAATTTCAATTTTAAGACATAGTAAAAACTTTAAAATCAAATCTACTAGAAAGTGAATGGTTGGCTAAAAAATAAAAATCACAGCATTGTAATAAACTATTTTTTCTGACAACCATATTACAACTATGATTTATTAATACAGAATATCTAAAATGTGTTCAAAAAGAAATTAAAATACTTTTTTTTTGGCAGTACTGGGAACTGAACTCATGTCTCATGATTGCTAGGCAAGTGCTCTACCACTGAGCTACATCCCCAGCCCAAAACAAGTCTTTTTAACATGAATTAGCACTCATTCATATTATTACCTTTTCTTCTAGTTTGTCTTTCAAACACTGATATTTTAGCTTCATTTTTTTGTTCTCATTTTCATTCTGGGTTAATTCCTCTGTCAGTCTTTCACATTGTGACTTCAATTTCTCCAGCTGACAACGATGGATTTTCACTATATTCTTATCTTCTAAGCTTTCTGCCTAAAATAAAGAAAAGAGAAAGTCCACTGGCTATAGCCAAACTATACCAAACTAATCACATTATATCAGTGTGAAAATACTTCCAGATTGTAGTTCTCTCAAAGCATTTTAATTTTTACATAAAAATAAAACAAAAAATGCTCTTTGTATTTATTCACTCAGCATGTATCAAGCACTTACCAAGTGACAAGCATTATGCTAGGGGCTGAAGATAATAGATATGAACAATAAAATAGAATCAACAGCCAATTTAACAACAATAAATGAGAAGAAGTATTTCAAAGTGGAGGCTGAGCATTTAGGCAATCAAAAGAAGAGAAACCAACTGCTGAAACAGGAAAGAGGTGTTAGACAAGTGTTCCAAAAGAGAAATTTTATGAGATGATACTGTTCACTGATCAGTTTCCTCATCTATAAAAGAAGCTTAACTTTCCTGTTCTTCCTAACTCCTAGATTTTAAGAAAGAATTATGTACTTTTGTACAATGTAATTATTGATACAATTATTATGGCACTAGAAAGATTATGAATTATAACAGCTAAGAAACTATAAACTTAATCTGAAACTGTTTCAGCATCAGTAGTGTGAAATAAAGTACCTTTTTAGTCATCTTTATTTAGATATAACTGAAATCAGGCTTAAAAAATAAACATTAGGAATAATCTACTCTGTATATGGAATTCAATAAAGACTTGCCAGGTATGCGAACTTAAAGAACTTTGAAATATCAACAATGTAAACACTGTATATCAGGTACTGCTAAGACATTCCATACAATTTTTCATTTCATCTTCAAAACAACTTAACCAGGAAAGCTATATTATTGTCTTACTGCCTCCTTTTTGAAACTGAAGCACAGGGAAGGTAATAATAACTTGCCCAAGGGTACATAATGAGTAAATGCAGAGTCAAGATTTGAACTTGGAAATTATAAGTATTTTCAACTACTCCATCACACTGCCCCTCAAAAGACACGTGTTTTAAAAACAAAACAGTTGAAATTTTCAATACTAACTGTCCACACCTACCAGTTACTAATACTCTGTAAAAAAACTGCATATAATCTGTTTAAAATATGTGTTTTAATGCCTAAAGTGTATCTGGTTGTTTTCTTTTTATAAGTTTATTATATGTGTTTAATTAGGTATGTAAGAACAGAACCATTGGGAACAACTTCCTGAAAGGAGGAACTTTAGTGAGTTTTACACACAATCTGTATTTTCTTTACTTCACAAAAGCCTTACCTAAGATCTGATGCCACTGTGAATTAACAAAGAAATTGATTTTTTTATGAGAAATCCTGTACTTGCAGTTCAAAAATAAATTTACAAAATAAAGTCTCTCATCAGGATAACTGCTCAATTACAAGTTTAAGCTTCAGTAAATGTTTTTACTTTTCTTTACCTCCTATAAAAAAAAGCCCAGATGGGGCCGAGGATTTAGCTCAGTGGTTCTGTGGCACCTCGCAAGTGCAAAGTCCCCAAGTTCAATCCCCGGTACCCAAAAACAAAGAAAAAAGCACAGATAAATGAGAGGCTTCTCCAGAAGGTCGGGGATGTACTGGAGCCAACTGACAGGGATGCCAGGAGCCAGTGTGCTCATCTCTTCCCAACTTCACCCCTGTCTCCTGCTGCCTTGTGTGAAATCAGCCAAGACGGGGACACTTACACCAATGTGTTTGGCAAATGCTACAACACAGGGTTTATTTCCCCAAAGAGCCTGCTTTTAAATATTGATCAGCATATCAATTCCTAATTTAACTAAGAACTTATTTACTTTTGTACTTTTTATTACTCTTACATTTCATTTTAGGGTTCGCAAAGGCTGTGTTTGCAACAACTCAGCAATATACAAGAACACTACTCTTCCCACTCTGTTGATAAGGCATGAAAAGGGGAAGTCATTTGACCAAGATCATTCAGCCGACAAATGGCAAAACTACACAACTCCATCCTGTACTTTTTGGTTCCAATAAGAGGCTACAAAATGATTTTGTTGAAGTTACAATAAAGTGATAGTCCAACATCCTGAAAATATTAATAAGAGGTATGGCATGTCAGTAAAATATTTTAAACTTAAATTTAAAAGTAGGTATGAGGGGCCGGGGATTTAGCTCAGTGGTTCTACCACCTGCCTCGCAAGCACAAGGTCCCGAGTTCAATCCCCAGTACCAATAAATAAATAAATAAATAAATAAATAAATAAAGGTAGGTAGGTATGAGAAAGGTAATTCTAGATGAAGGGGCAAATGTAACTAATTTGCATGGGAAAAAAACAGTTGGTGTATCAGAGCTTACTAAATTGAAAAAGTAATCAGGAAGCTGAAAGACACAAAAGTATAACGCTTGTAGAGCTACTCGCCTAAAACCCTGTTGTACGTAATTCAGTATACTAAATCTATGAGGATTTCTGCTATCAATTCTTTTTACTTAATATAAATAAATAAAAGTGTAGGATTACATTATTAAAACAGCATGAGGTGAGGATAGTTCCTTGAGTGTTAATTTACGTAGTTTAAAATGCAACTGCTGGCCCTGACAGTCCGCGGTTCTCCTTGTAGCTCCTGTGCTACTCTTTGCAGGAGATCAAAGTAATTCAGAATTTAGGCAGCTGACTACCTGGGTTCAAATTCTATATCTACCACTCTTCAGCAGTTAAGACTTTGGGCAAGTTATTTTACTACTTTGTATACCTCGATTACCTCAAGCTCTACAATCTGTACAAGTGATGTGAAGATTCAGTGAATAACAGGTAAAGTTGTAGTAGGGACTGACATAAAAGGTTGAAAACATATTTGCTAATAATAGCATTATTATCACAGCCAATCAAACAACAAGAGAGAGAGAAAGAGACAAAGAGAGAGAGAGATCTCAGTTCTTCATAACCCTAATTCTAGTTTTGTTTCTGTCCTCAGAAACTCTGAAGAACTAATATACCAAACTTAAACAACAGTAAAAATGTATATTTTTCACAATCTACCATCTCTGGGTTGTTATCTTACAGTTAATATCACATCATAGTTTATAATAAGAAGGCAGTATTATTTTTCTTAGTAGCATACAATAATGATGTACCATAAACCTGACGGTGTCCGAGATTCAGTAAAGGTCTTTTACCCTCCATTCTGATGTGCTTACCTAAGTTAATGACCCCAAATTCAAACTGACTATTTCCAGAAGACTAAAAAAGCCTGAAAAGAACCCATTAACCAGCTATAACATTCCATAAATACCAGCTATTTCAACATAATTTCATTTTGCAATGTATTTTTTGCATTTCGAAGTCTTTTGAAAAACAAACTACAATTCACTTTTAAAGATGTACCCATTCACTCAACTACTTAACAGATATTTACAAGTTTCCAGAAACTATTTAAGGCACTGGAGATATAGTTGTAAAGAAATTAGACTCAAATTCCAGTGTCCATAGAGTTTTCATTCTAATAAAGGGAGATTAAAAAATGAATAGTATGGGATCTATACTATATGATGATAAGTTTGATGGAGAAAAAATTAAGCAGGGAAGGATAGATCTGTCATGGTAAGAAATGATTGCCCTGCTTGAGGATAACACTAAAGCCATTACACCTTAGAAATACCTCCCCAAATGCAAGGTCTCAATCAGGCATTTACCCAGGTAACTTGGATTTGTAACAGAAGGGGTAAACCTCAAAACTTTGGGTTTACACAGCCTATAAGCTGATCCACTTTAGTTACCATACTAATAAGGACTGTGGTTACAGCCTCTATGGCCTTGACAAGTCTTTATCTTTTATATTTTAGGTCGTAAATACTGAATGAGGGCACATTTCAGGTCCAGAACTTACTGCCACCTCTACCTTTCCTGAACTCCCAAAACAGCTAAATGTTCCTTTTAAAGGGCTTCAATGCTGTAAAATAGGTGCTCCCAGGTGGCTGCTATAACTCATTTCAACCTGGTCGAACAGGCATGAATAAACCTCTTTATTGTTGGCTTTATCTTCTCTTCAGTGCTTGGGAATACAAAATGATCTCTAAAAGTTTATGCTTTATTAACTTCATGAGCCACCAGAAAAATTCCTTCGGTATCATCAAGGTAATTCAGCATAGGTACCTTCAGTGTCCTAATATGATTCTCTGCTTCACTCTTTTCTTTCTTAAAGTGCTTCATCAGCTCCTGAATATTTTGTTCATGTCTCATTTTCACACTCTGCAAAGATGATGTGAGATCTTCCAGCTCCCTCTGGTGAACATCTCGTTCCAGCTTTAGCTGCGTGATGACAGTAGCTGTTTCTTCATCCTTGGATTTTGCCTGGGCTGTGAGGTGAGAAAGATCCTTAAGCACCATTTTCTTGGCTCTCTCTTCTTCGGCCAATTTATTAGCAAGATCTGCTCGAATGGCACTTAAATCCTTGATAGACTCTTGCATCTCAAGAAATTTAGATTTGTCCTGAGCCTGGCTCTTCTTTAGTTCTCCAATTTCTTCCTCCAGGTGAGCTTTCTCAAATTTAATCTGGCTTTGAACCATATTCTGCTTTTTCAATTCACTCTCTAGTCTATGGATGGTATCTAGAGAATTCTTGACTTCTTGTTCAAGGTCAGCTTGATGAGACCTAATATCATTTAGTTTCTTCTCCTTAGAGTGAAGCTCTTCCTCTTGAAGAGCACGCTTAGTCAAGACATCACTCAATTCTTTTCGAAGATTCTCTATCTGTTGCAATGCCGTATAAAGTTGACTTTTCAAATCATCCTTTTCTTTTAGAATCTGAAGGGTTAAGAACATAAAGCAAAAAAATAAATTTACTGTAAAGTTCAACATAGATTCTGCCAGGTAACAAAATAAAGTTTAGTACATAAGGAAAAGAAAAATTAATGAAATAATACTCCTTTTTCCATTTTTGAAGAAAAGTGGAAAATATATAATTACACTGAAATAGTACAATACTGAAACATGTATTTTGCATTTTATTATCAATACATATCAATTTATGACTATAAGTAATCATTTAAATGTAAGAAAAAATTGAGGAAAGAAATGGGGAAAGAACTATCATAATTTACTAGAAGTTGAAATAATCAATTATTACCTAATAACAATGATGTGCATTTTAATGGCACACTTTTAAAAAAGCAGAAAACTTCAAACAAACATAGAAAATAATATAGGGGGGAAAAAAACAGCGAATAAATATATGAAAAAATGTTAAAAAAAAAAAAAGAAAATAATATAGGGAGACATACAGATAAAATCTAAGAAAGGTTATGATATAATAAGCTATTATTAATAAAATAACATCAGCATTGACTAGAAGCACCTCAATATACAACTAGGAGTTCTGAAGACCAACAAAGGTAGAAATGAGATTAAGACTGAACAGAATGGGAAAGTGCTCAAGAGAAAAGTAATGGGTGGGCAACTCACTTTCCGGTCCCCCTCTGTCTCTCTTAGACAGAAGAAGCTTTCTTTCTCTCAATAAATTTTTCCTATTTTTTTTTTTTCTGGTACCGGGGATTGAACTTGGGACCTTGCACTTGTGAGGCAGGCGGCGGAACTACTGAGCTAAATCCCCGGCCCAATTTTTCCTACTCTTAACCTCCACTGTTCCTAGAATTCATTCTTCCACTTCAGAGAACATGTACTCACGTTCTGGACATCTAGTAGTTTGGGAGGTACATCTCTTCCCCCTATATCATTTTGGAGGTCTTCCACCAAGATTACTGGATGGAGGTAAAAGTTTTGTTTCATAAGTTTTAACTTGGTCTTTTTGCTTCATAGACTTACTTTTCATTTCATAGGATCTGGCTATTTGTTTCACAGATTCTGGTTTTTGTTTCATAAATTCTGGCCTTTGTTTCAGCTTTTGTTTCAAAAGTGTCTTAATTTTAAGTTGTGTGTTTTAAATGTTTGTAAATTTCTTATTTTTCTTATGCATTGTCTTTTGTTAAAATTACATTTTATTCTTGTTTTGTATGTGCTTCATTTGGACTTAGTTGCTTAAAAATGTAAAATGGGTCTCTTATAAAATTGGCTCAGATAAAGACAGTTCAGACTTATATCTGTCCCTTATGGAATGCCAAACGGTGGTTACTCTGCCAGCTAGTAATTGCCCTTAGGGCAGCTGCCACTCTCCAAGCAGAGGACAGGTTTCTACAATTGCCCTCTGGTGAATCCCCACTCCCATTGACACCAATGGGGGGTGGAATGTTGACCAGATAGGCAATTGGGTTCCTTTCAGAGACAGATTTCTGATTGCGTGGAACAAGCAGAAACTGAGGTGACAACTGAGGGGTCAAGGCCAGGGCTACCCTCTGCCAGATACCCAAAGGTACCTCAGAAGAAACTAGCTCCTGACAGCCCATCTGGGTAATCAACAGAAAATCTCCACATCTTGTCCTTATCTGGACTCCTCAGTGAGGTGAAAGGGGAACTCTGTCAGTGATCATCAGAGTGATCTGAAACGATGCCATCAGAGCCCTTTCTTAAGCCTCTGTTAAGAGTTGAGCTACAGGTGTGGACTGCTTTCTCTATTAATAAGACCTCTAGACAAATGTACAAAACAAATCTTTGATAGAGTAAAAATACCTGAACCTTTTCTCCCACCTAGGCATGGTCTTCATCATTTATGCGTGTAGGGGAGAAAAATACCTTTTCTGATAGGTTATGGACTTTGGAACGCTGACTTTGGACTTACAAAATGCTGTATGGTAATTTTGGGGGATGTTTAACCAGCTTGAGCTTTATTTGCACTTTTTCCTCTCTGCTAGTGAGTTAAAAACTCCACTGAAACTTTTCTCCAACTTGTTGGGAGTTCATCTGAAAATCCCTTACAGTCAGATCACTCCTCCTTCCAGAAAGTCAGACTAAGGCAACTTGCAACAACTGTTTTGTCTTACACTAGGGAAAATAGCAATCAGTAACTTGCATTTGTGTTTTCACTCCTTAACTAGAATATGGGACTATCTTAGCCAGCCTTTCTCTTCATTCATGAGTGCATAGGAAGTTCATAAGAGTGCCTTTACTATGTAGACTGTGGCTACTAGGAGGACCTATGAGTTTCAAATACTTAGTGAATTTAAAATGAACCTTAAAGGAGTACCCTTGTCTTGCTAATAAAAGTTGCCTAAATGACTGGATAGATAACAGAAATTTCTCAGAGCTTTCCCTGCCCTACGGCCCAGGGCAGAATCTCTGAAGTACCACCTCTAGAGTCCATCTCTTTTGCAGGAAAAGTGCCCTAATTTGACTGTTGGCTTATTTCCCTCTCTCTCTTTCAAGGAACTAGATAGCAGTGGTTTAAATCTCTTGGTTTGCTAGCAACACTTCCCTCTCTAAACAGGATGGTTATGGCTGAAGTCAATTGTAACTTGTGCTTTAAGAGAACCTACTGGAGTAAGGATATGAGTTACCTAAAGAAGATAAGATCATGTGCTGGTAAAGGGTAGACAGTCCAGTCCTGTTTTATTTTCTGTTTCTCTCTTCAGAGGGTAGCTACGGACCATGGAGTGGTATAAACCTGGGGATGCCCTAGGGAGCACAGGAATCAAGCAGAAACTTATGGGATGCTATATTTGTTTGTCTTGTTTCAGATTAGGAACTCCATATCTGAAGCTCTTACTCCTTTAGAATATATTAAGGAGCAATTTAGTATTTCTCTACACCCACACGTGGTGTGCCTACCTCCTAAAGCCAAGTACACAGAGGAAAGTACTATGATGTTATCTCACAAATAGAATTATACTGTAAAAGAGAGAAGAAAACGGTCAAAATCATCTTATGTTGAGATTTTCTTTCCATTAAGAAGTAACTCTTGCTTGTGTTCAAATGCAAATGTGGGCCACAGAAAAATGAAAGACACCTCAGCCTTAAGGCATTCAGTACCTCTAAATCTGAGGCTACTCCTCCTCACCCTTTAGAACCTGAGAACAAAGTTTCCAAGACAACTTTAAGCCTTGACCACCAGGTGCAAGGGTGGAGTTTCTAGGCCAGCCATAATTAAAACCTCCATGAGGCTATATCCATCCTTAGCTAAGTTCAGATCCCTCAAAGACAATATCCCTTGCAGGAAGTAAATGGCAAATATGGGACTACCTGTGTTCATGTGTCTTTTTCTCTCAGTAATCTTGGGCAGATCAAATGAGACATAAAAGTTTTCATTCAGATAACCCTGATATGTACACTGAGGTCTTTAGAGGACTTACTCAGATGTATGGACTAGATTAGAAAAAAGTAATGTTGCTCTTAAATTAAACATTGATTTCTAATGAGAGACAAGTAGTATTAAAAGCTGCTACTACATATAGAGACAGATATTTTAATTTTGGAAGCTCAAAAAGACAGGCACCCAGGGGAACAACTGGTTTCTACTAGAACACAAGCAGTTCCTATACAAGACCCCCACTGGCCTGCCAATCAGATAGGAGATTAAATAGAAGACATTTTCAAGTGTGTACTCTTGAAGGTCTAAGGAACATGAGAAATAAGTCCTTCAATTATTTTAAATTGTCAACTATTTATCAGGAAAAATAAGACATCCCTACATCCCGATTTGATAAAAGGAAATACCATAGTTTCTCCCACATCACAGTCTTGCAATATGTAGATGGTATGCTGTTATGTGCCCCCTCAGAAAAGCTTTCTAGCCAAGACACCTGCTCTGCTGAATTTTCTAACAGACGGGTTATAATACTTATAGATCTAAGGCACAACTTTGCAGCCTTGAGTTAAAATATTTAGCCCTTATTATATCTAGGAGAACCCAAAGACTGGGGGAAGAAAGAATTTAACCAATTCTTTCCTTTCCACAACCCAAGACTCTAAAGCAGCTAAGGAGATTCCTGGAAATTGCAGGCTTTTGCGGCCTTCAGATAGCAGAATATAGTGAGATTGTGTGATCCCTCTATTAGCTTATAGAAAAACCCAAGAGACAGAAACCTGGGGACCTCATTCCCAGACTGCACTCTAGCAGTTCAAAGAAGCACTTCTAAGTGCCTAACTATGCGACACCATTTCAGTTTGTATGTTAATAAAAGGTGAGACATGGCTTTGGGAGTGTTTCTACAATACCAGGGAGCTGCTCAACAGCCTATAGGATATTTCAGTCATAAATTGGATATTATAGATTCAGAGTAATTCATTAAAAGGGTAAGCCCTAAACAATATAGTTAGAATACTTTCATTCTCTTTCAAGAGGCAAAAAGCAGCCATTTGGGTTCTTTGCTTATTGGTTTCATTTTTCTGCTTGGTAATGAAGTGGGAGTCAATCATAGCTTTTGTCTCTGGAGATATGTTTTCCTAAGGACTGCAGATCCACTCTGGAAAAGCTGATCTTAATTGTCCTTCTACACCTGAGATGGTTAAGATTTAGTTCTTGTACCATACTTAAAGGCACTCTTCTGTTCCTTCTCTACTGCCTTATTCCTGAGAAATAATGCAGTTTGATTCAAGGTACTTCCCTTTTCTGTGGCTGCTGGATTTCAAGACAAAGCTTCCAGAATGGTGAGTTTCCCCTCCCTGGAATCCTTCCAGAGTAAAGCTGACCTTCATTTTTCTCTGGGCCATATAGAAAACTGGTCTGGGTTTAATCCTGAAACTCTCAAAAGATAAATGTAAAAGTTTTAGTTCAGATTTATCTGTCCTTCAGCCCCCAGGCAAAACTAGAGAATGGTTTAAGAACAGCTAACCTGGCCCTGGCCACTTCCTTGCACCTCTTGTCAGCTGCCACTGGCACTGGATGAGATAAAGCCTAAGGGGCACCTTAGATTGGGCACAGAACAAGAGGGATAGACAGGGATGCCTTTTCTTTTGTTTCTTTCCAAAATGGGAAAAACTGTCATAGGTAGACATCTGCAGCACAGCAGGTTGCAGCCTTGGCAGGCCTTCTTCCCTCACTGTTTGAAATTCATACTTAGCTCCAAAGAGTGTCACCTAGTCTCTTCTACATGCAAATCTGGCCTGAGCAGACCCCACTGGAGATAGTTAAAATTACCTTTAATAGTCTGTCCCTTTAGAGGGAACAATTACATGTGGCTATCGAACAACTATGGTTATCAAATCAACAATGAGAAGCCTGTATAGCTGGGTATTCCAGTCAGATAAACCATCAGCTTAGGGCCCATCTTAAAATGGTCTTTGCTTTCACAGGTGTAGATTTTTACTCCTTTTGATTCTCATTACAAGAGATCTCTGTTAATTGATCTACAAAGTTCTGCCTAGTCTTATTTATAGTTATAAACCTAAAAATTATAAAAGTTATTATAATTCAACTTGGCCAGATACATCTGACTGCACTCTGGTTTACAAACAAGTTGTCTTATGTGTGTGTGTCTGTCTGTTCAATTTGTTACAACATGTACAGCTGTTACGTTTGAGCTTTTTTCTTTTGGCATTTTGGATTTTTTAAGATGTTTGCCTGTAACTCAAGTTAGCTTATAGATAAATGCAATTAAAGACATGCTTCCCCCAGGTTGCCAGATTATCCAAATAATGTCAACTGGTTTTACAAAAACAGTACATATTGTTGTCTATGTATAACTTGGAATCTTTCATTGGTCAAAATAATGTGTTAATTGTTATGATCTGGCTCTCACAGGTCATCTAAAAATTTGTTAAGATAATTAAAGACTCTTAGGCTTAGGAAATCAACAATGAGAAACCTGTATAGCTGGATATTCCAGTCAGATAAACCATCAGCTTAGGGCCCATCTTAAAACGGCCTTTGCTTTCACAGGTGTAGAAGATATTCACTCCTTTTTGAATAACGTGTTAATTGTTATGATCTGGCTCTCACAGGTCATCTAAATATTTGTTAAGATAATTAAAGACTCTTAGGCTTAGGAAAACTATAGGACAGGACTCCCCTTGGTAAATAAAGGAGTGGCTGCCTGGAAAAAATTTATTCTAGCCTTTGTTCACAAAGGGGATCCCAATAATTTCCATAGCCTTGTGGGAAATACATCACTAAACATATCATTGTGATAGGTATACACTCGTAATGGGCTGTTTTCTGTGCAAAAACAATAAGGTTTTATTTAAAATGTTCTTGATACAAAACAAATTAAATGACAAGGGGTTTCGTGTAACTGATATTCATTGTTATTTCATGGTATACTAAATATCATTCATGCCTTCTGGATGTACAGGTCTTCTAAGATATTGTTTATGGTAATGATCTTTTATGACTCAGGTATCTGCCTTTCTCTTACACTCCAGCTACTTGTGATAAGAGGTGCATGTCAAGCAAGCATGAGAAAAGCAGTCAAATAGTTATCTTAAAAACTTATGTGATGTATATGTGTCACCACACTTAGGGATGCTCAGTCACCAAACAGTTGAAACAATGTCACACTAAAATTAGAGGCTAGACATTTTGAACTCCTAAGGTACATTTATAGGCCAATACGTATGTTCTCTTTAGATGGCATCCTACTAAAGGATAACAAATAAGAGTTTTCTTTGTCATTTAATGTCTTGTGATCAATGGAGGTGTTTGATTGAAAGACTATTTCATACTAGGACATGTAAGTGTTACAAAGACAATTATCATGATTGTCATGCTAAAATACTATGTGTGGCTCTTGATCTTAAGTTTCTCTGTAATATATAACTGTTGTCTATTAACATTCTACAGGGATTCAACTACTAAAACAACCATGGTTGGTAAAAAATAACAGCCCTCTAACTGTGCTTTACACTTCAAACATGCTTGATTTCTTAACTATTATAATAGTTAAGCTCACTGCTCCTACTGAAATACTTATCTCACTGATCTTCTCTTCTGGGTGTTCAGCAACTAAAGTTTGGAGACCAAAACTAGAAAGGTAACTGGGATATGAGGACAGCCATTTGGCCCTGGCCCCTGAAGGTCAACAAAGAATCCAGGACATGAAGGAACCTTTTCTACAGGATCCTACATCTTTGGTAAATCACTCAACCTCCTGAGCAGGGAGATTGCTGGGCACCAGAGGACAAATGTACCATGTGCCAAAGGAGGGTCACCAAGAGGGAAAAATCTCCCACACTTTCACTAAAAGTAACAGGGTCAAGCAAGGCCATGACCCATCCTGAAGGCTGACACTGACAGAGGAGCTGAGAGGCTCTATGCATGGTTCTAAAGTAATACCTGAGGAGACTTAACTGACCTTGATAGAAAGCAAGAGATTCATACTGATTGACAAGCCTCACTTTAATTTGGTCTTAAACAGCCAGCGAAAAGAATAACCAAAAGAGGTATAAAATAATTCCACAGTAATAAAGCTAGATGTAAAAAGGGGCTCCAGTCACTGACCCCTTCTGGCAGTTTCTATCTCTACCAGTAGCTGACCATGATTATGGATCATTAGGAAAAAAACTATGGTAAAATCATAAGAGCTCAGCTAGAGTTTTATATTTCTTAGTGAAATTTTTTCTTCAAATTGTCTCTTCTTACAGCTGAAACTAGAGAAACTTATGACAAAGTATCAGACTTATAGATAACCTCTTATCAATAAAAGAATCTAAGAGTCAGTAGGTTACAATCACTATTTCAATTTCTAAGTGTGACTTTCTTTCCAACCTGCCCTTTCATTCTAGTGTGCTCATGCTTAGATTATGCTCTAATTTCTTAAAAGTTTTGTTTATTCTTGCCTAGAGGCTGCCAAACTCCAAGCAGTCATACAAATGGAACCAATGACAAATGTGCTAGACTTCTTTTACCGGGATCCACCAGATCGACCTTGTAAACAGCTCATAACTGCTAAACTATACAATATGACTTCTATGTTGGATTCTGAAGTCCCCTGGACCTTCTCCTTATCCTCTTTGTGGGAGGCTATTACTAGTTCCTCCCAGTGGAAACCCTTGTTGGCTATATTCATAGCAATCCTGCTGCCCTTATAATTTTGCCCATGTATTCTTAACTATTTCTTTGGCTTTGTCTCCTCCAGACTCAAAGCTATACAGCTACCAAGATGAAAATGCCTGGCACCCATCGAAGGCCTTTAGATAAACCCTCTGAGGAGTAACTCTAACTGCTGATCACAACTACAACCCTCTTTAGCCAGACGTAGCCAGACCAATCTTCACCCTTTGCCCCCTCACAGCAGTTAGGGGTACTTCTTCAGAGGGGGGAATAGTGCAGATAAGAAAGTTAATTAGATATCTTGTAGACAGTTAGACAGGGCCAGCCCACAGGTGCCAACATGAAGGAGAGTGAAGACACATTCACAGAAGGCCAGCATTGTAAAAGGAGAGAAATTAGCACACTCATGTAGGATCAATAACAGTGATTAATATTCCAAACAGGTATCAATCATGTGGGTAGGAGGCCAAAGTCTTAATCCAGCCTCTCCAGAAAATATCCCTGACCCACCCTTACTGAAAATCCTTGTAAGCGTGCTACGTGACTTGCTCCCCCATTTGATCCCCATTTAATCAATATTACCTGGGTGACTATACTTGTAATCTTATTGGTTGGTCATGGTTTTGTCCCACCTCATGCCCACCTTGTAAAATTCCACTGGGTCTTATAGTTTTGTCCCACTTTGTACCCACCTCACTACATGGCTGCTTGTATAAAACATCTTTGAAGTGTGGGGTGGGCAGGCAACCCACTTTCCGGCCCCCTTTCTGTCTCTCGTAGACAGAAGCTTTCTTTCTCTCAATAAATTTTTCCTATTCTTAAAAAAAAAAAAAAAAAAAGAAAAAGAAAAACAGAAAAGTAATGGGCATTTATCACATTCTGCCAGGTTTGCTAAAGGTCAGCGATTACACTGAGTAGCAAAGACCAAGAACTAACCATCACAGTCCCTACACCACCCAATCATTGCACATGAAAAAGTGGGCAGCCAATGGAGCCAGGATTATTTCCTGTACAACACTGGCACAGGACAATCTCCATACATGCTTACTGATACTCACACATCTTGAAACTGAAGGTGGTAGTGAGTCTAGCTTTCAATTAGTCCAATCTGATGGGGAAAAAAAATGAATGTAAAAAATGGCTGATCAACCAGAGGAACGGAGAAAGATCAAAATCAGGTGTTAATGCTCAAAAAAAGGAAAAGGAAATAAAGTATTTGAAAGATATGAAACAGATTTGGGAACTGAAGATTTGAACATAGAACAATTACAGATGAAGAAAAATCTTAATCTTACAGATGAAGAAAAATCTTAACTAGTTGAGAATGTAGAGTGATTTGTAGGGCCTTGTAAAAGAGGAAATTTGTAAAGAATAAACATACATAACCAATTAGTTACTGACTTAAACACTGAAATTAATAAAGATGATGGAAAGAATTATGTGTAATGAAACAGGCTACCAAAATCCCTGAAAAACTTGGAGACATAATGAGAGAGGGGAAAAAACTAGCACTGAGGAACAAGAATGGGAAAAGAATATTCCAGCCAGGAATATTCATTCAGAATATTCAGAAAAAAGAAGCAAATGGAAACATTACAGACCAGTGATGGTGAACCTGTTAGAGTTTTCAATGATACAAACAGCCTGCTTTGGCACACATGTCATAGGTTTGCCACCACTTTGAAAGATAGCCTGAAAATGGTCCTGTAAAAACAGAAGAATGATACTGACTAAAAACATGGCATTCAGAAGAACAAGAGACAACTCCTCAAAAGCTTGACCACAAAATATGCACTGTTTTTTTCATTTCACTAAAAGGTAAATGGAAGAATTTTTTAAAGTTATATTTCTGCATGTTAAAAAATGCAGAAAACACCAGTTTTCTGGACTTTTTTGAATTGCATATGCTAGGATGGCATACATATTCTTTAAAAAGTGATACACTTATCCTTGATCCTTTTCTCTTTAAACTATTTTAAAAATTCAGATTTTATAAGACAGCATATATTACATATAACTATTTCTTTCTCAGCAGGAGGGAAGTACACAGAAGGAAAAGATGGCAATTTAAGATTCTTAAAGTCAAACACTATTAAGCACAAAGCTCAATATATGGGCAAGCCAGTAATTTTGGCAATTCAGCAGGAAAAAAAAGCAGAAAAGAAAACCTGCGAAAATATTGTCCACTTAAAAAAACCAATATGAAAGAACTTAGAAACATCCAGAAAAGCACATACTAAGATCAGAGTCAAAGTTCAGATTTTTCCCTTTTTCATTTTCACACTACATATAAAAACCAGTGATTTCATACAGCACTTTAAAAAATTTGTAACTGATAAGTAGGTTATTTGTATCTATACAGTTTTAGTCTCTCAGTATGTGTACATCTAAATATCCCAAAAGTATATCACAATTCCCTGACGAAAATATATATGTTATTGCCTTTTACGGGAAAAATAAACCCTGACCTGTTTTTTCTGCAATAATGTGCTATTCATCTGATACTACATATCCTTCAGTAATGAAGTAGTTTTGCAACACCTTACCAAGAGTCCAGAAATGTATACAGTAAGAATAGAAAAACATGAGAGCAACCTTTAAGAGAATAAAAGCATTTAGCTTTTATATGTATTTTTTTAAGTGGCAAATATTAACGCAGAAATAAATTACGTTAGAAACAGAAATGGATATAGGCACAGAGCCATTTTACAAATACAAAGATTATCTCCTTTGACTAGATAAACACAGGTCAGGAAGGCTATTACTAATACTATGTTCTTTAAACAGCAGGATGTTCTATTTATAAACTAGTACCATTTTTATTTTAATACTGTATACATTTCCACATATGCCCTGAAATCACTTTTTGAAACTAGTTAGCTAAAAACAAAAAGGGAGTAGACTATATTATTTTTGTCTCAAAGTGACTTGATAATTTTATTAAAAATCAAATATTTCTTATATGTAAGATATTTTTTAAAAAATTGTTTAGCATGTATTTCCACATGACAGATTTATCAGATACCTCCATTTGTAGTGAAACAAATCTTACTCTTTCTTCCTTGATTAACCATTGCTCTAACTGCGACATGCTGCATCAATTTTTAAGGCTTTTAAAGGAGAAATTACAATGCCTGCTGTGATAATTGTGATACCATCTTAACTGTGGCAATCACTTTAAAACTACTTCTTTGCCTATCATTAGCAATGCTAAATGATAAAAATAATTATATCAGGAGTATTCTGGGAAATGATTGTTTAACAATTTTTAATATTCTGAAAACTCACTCTAGAAAACTCTCAGCAACATGCTGCATGATTTGGGATATTGCCTGATGACACGCACCCTTCTAAATTTCCTCTAATTAAGTAAAATTCCCAAAGGCTTCTCAATCGTTCTCATCAACCACTCTTTTGCTAGTTACTTCCCTTATCATCAGAGTCAATAAACTAGTTGCCAGATCAGGCTGACAAGGGATTAATCAAGATAGAATATTTTCTAGGATCAAGTCCAGCAAGATTCAAGTCTGAAAGCTTTAAACCACTTTACTACATGGCAGCCAGCCATTCCCTATGTCAGATGTGTGAAAATGAAGAGCACTCCACAGTTGAGTACAAAGTGCTCACTTCCTTCATGTTCTATACATCTGAGAAATTCATATGTAAAAGATAAAGCATCTTCTCTGAGACACCTCATCTGAAAAAGCGTCAGTTGCCCTGAAGTGCCATCAGTTGATTTTCTAAATGTAACATAAATACATAAACATGTATAACATAAATACCCTACATTTGTAAAATATAAATCTCACATTTTGTTTTCTTTTAAAAGTCAACTTATTCAAACGATTACTCTTCGGGAATTTAAGAGTTCTTGGCAAGTGACAAATGACAAAGCACAAATGATAAACCAAGACTAAACAAGGACAAAAAATCAATATCAACTTTCCTGCTTTTTATCTTATGAGCATCTAGGTTTAATTCTTCTCAAAGATATGGTGGAGAATCAACATAAGAACAGCAAATCCATTTAAACTAACTGATTATACAGAAGAAAAGATGATGTGAAATAAGTATATGCTTTTTTGTTGCTATTAAAAGGGCACAAGAGCAAAGTCTTGAAGAGACTTGTTATGTGATAAAACTAATCAGTGAGACTGTTAATGTCACTCATTTAATTACACATAGTTACTGCCAGTAAAATATAGCGCAATAGTGACTAATGCTTTTTGGGGAGCGGGGGTACTGATTCAACTAAGGAATATAAAGCTAAACTGGGGCAGTGGGAAGACCTATTTTAAGGGTCAACTCTGTAAACTTCTGGAATGTTAAACTATTAAAAAAAGTTTAAAAAAATAAGAAACTAAGTAACTTTTTACCTTGAAATACCCAAACATAAAAGGCTCTTCTTTCAAGGACATATTGATAGATTTAATGCATAGCATGGTACTCAAGTTTGTTGAAAGGATGGATGAATGAATAGCTAGATGCAGTAAAAATCATTCCTTAGGAATTTGGTTCTTATACCTGATTATTCTTTTCTGTCAGTTGATCAAGAGTTTCAGATTGTTTCTCCAGTGCTCGCTCTAATTTTTTATACTTAAGCTTCCATTGCCTAATGGACTCTTGAGCTTTTGTTTTCAGGTCTTCTCTCCTCTTTTCTGCCTCCTCTCTCAGGACCTCTGACTGCTGCAACTCACTAAGGTACTGCTCAGCCTGCTTGGTAGCATCCTCTGCATGGTGAGTCAGCTCTGAGATCTGGAGGTCAGCGTGCTTACGGTCAGACTCACATGCGTCAAAGTGGTTTTGAATTTCTTTGAGTTTATCCAACATCTGTAGTTGTTGTTTTTCCCTGTTCTCCAGTTCACACATTAAAGTCTAGGAATAAAACACACAAAACATTAAAAATAAATTAAATAAGATGTCAAAACTGAATGTGCAACAGGTCATCAAATATGAATCGCTAATGCTATTGAAATGGAAACCATCAGTATTAAATGTTGCTAACAATCATGCTAGAAAATCTGAGTATTTCACAATCACATCAATATTTTTGTATATTTCACAATCACATTAGTGTATTTCTGTGTATTTCACAATCACATTAGTAAACAACAATTTTTATAGAAATATTACCTCTCTTTTATGCTATTATCCAAAAGGGAAAATGCATATATTTTCCATTGTCACTAAAATAAAAGGCATTGTTGAGAAAAACAATGCATTATTTTAGTAAAAATCTAGGGCTTTGCTCAACTAAAGAAATGTCAGTTATTTAGAATATGTCAGATTATTAGAAAACCATTAGAAGGAATATAACATTTCATTCTCTGACAGCACAGAAAATTTTACTGCGATAAAATAAAAATCAGTAACAATAAAATGGGCATGAATGACAGAGACATCAGTATAGATAATACTATATTTAAAAGTTAATTTGAAAGATTCCCAGTAAAATGTTCATAAACAGATTATTTCTGGCTAAACTGATATAATGTTGTAAATTGAAACACTAATCTCAAGCTGTCATGAACCACTACAGTAAATAAAGATTTTTAAATAAACTTAATTTATGAAGAATATTTTCCAATTAAGAAAAAAATCTTAAAGTCTCACTTTCCTAAAATATGGGCAGTCTTTAATATATTAGAAATTATACTAAACATTATGATTAATACATATATATATATTTTTTGGTACCGGGGATCGAACTCAGGTCCTTCCACTTGTGAGGCAGGCAGCAGAACCACTGAGCTAAATCCCCAGCCCTGATTAATACATATTTTAATATGAGAACAATATTTAAATTAAAAAAACAAAAGAATATTGCTTTTAAACAAGAGAATGTTACAGCCATTAACATTAATCCACTTATAAACTTTGTAAGAAAGTGCCAAATTAAGAAATTAAGCACTTACTATGTGTCACATAAGCTATCCCTGCTGACCCTTTGTTTCCAAATACCTAGGATTAATACAAGTGACATAAAAAGGTCGTGTGTCCAAATAAGAAAGGGCTAAGAAGGGAAGAAAGACACTGTGAGCTGGATAAACATTAAGTGTCTGTCTTGTACTAAACCACTGATAATTGAACAGACTAAAAACATTCACAAAGTTCTTCTAGCCCCAACAGCAGATTTTTTAGGTCTCAATTCCAATAGCCATGATAAGTGGCTCAAATAAAGTTAAATATAATTTCCCCTTGATTAAAGTCAGTTTGACATTAAGCCAAAAAATCTTTTAATAATAATGCCTTGAAAACATTTATTTTCTGAACAAGTTTGCATGTGCTCAGTTTGCTAAATTCAATGCAAACAAAACAGTAAACAGAACTGTGTACTTGTTTGTATGGAAAATTCCAAAAAACAGAAAACCCTACTGACTGTGATGCACTTTTGCCATTATTCTAACAGTTTTACTGATATTCTATCAATTTTATTAATGAGAGGCAACCAAGTGATTCCACCCAAAAGAGAAGTGGAACTGATTTTTTTCATTTTTGGAACAAATACATGGAACAAAGGTGATTATACCTACTATGGGTCACACACATGATTTATAGAAAAATTAATTAGGCCTGGCTTCAATAAACTAACTGGGGAGGTATTTATACTAACAGTTAATTACAACAGCACATAGTACTAAATGCTAAAACGTGATGGAAAGTTACCTGAAAAGGTCTGTATTTTACAGTGTGACTAGAGAGGGTCTCTCTTAGGTAGTGATGTATATGCTGAAATCTAAATGACAAATAGAGCTCGCAATAATAACTACAACTACTACTGAAATTTACTGAGCACTTGGCTTGTGCCAGAGATTGAACAAATACCTTCTATGATCTGCCTCATTCAATCCCATTGCAAGACTAAAGTTAAGGTGTTACTCTCATGCGCATTTTGGTTATAAGGAACCAATGCTGGTAAAGTTAAAAACTTGGCCCAAGAAAGCATGAAAACTAACAAAGCCATGGGGATTTGCACCCAGCTAACCTGACTCCAGAAAACATGTTTTCAACCCTCTGGTAAACGTCCTGATTCTCAGTTGACCCTGACTCCATGCCACCTTGGGCACCACTCCAAGGATTCCATCTTGATGTTTTTATCAGAATTGCCACCTTTACGGTAAAGGTCCCTCTCTCAGCCCCCAGCCACCACATCAGGCCTTATCTACCAATCTAACCAGTCCTTTTACTGTCCCACTACTGCTAACTCTGTTTTTTATTGTTAGAGATGACCACTCTCTTGACATTTCTTCTGCTTCTTTAAATCCTAGAGTCTCTATCCTAACCTCCATATTCTTTTACTTCAGACGCACTCTTGCTTATGCTTCAAACTCCTTTACAAAACTGGTCAACCACTGAAATTTAACAACAAAGTCATCAATTCTAGATGAACTAAAAAATTTTCAAATTCCTATCTCAGGTTCCTCAGCCTTCCAGGGAAAATCCACATAGAAGGATCAGTCGATGTGACTGCACCTTGAAAGCCAGCTTACCGGCAACCAGAAATTCTTCCACAAGTCTCTACCCAGTTCACAAAATGGTCATTCCAAAAAGTCTCATGTTGTACTCCACCATCTTTTCTTTCACTTTTAGTAATTTAGTATAGCTCCTCCTTCGGGGAAAAACTGAGGCAATTAACGCAAGGTGCCTCAAAAATGTTCTAGTGATATCATTCTGAAACTGACCAATGTCTAATCTTCTTGCTCTCCTGGCTCTGGGGAAGAGAGCTCTTTTCTCTTTACACAAACTAGCCTATCTTTGGCATGTCATTCCGTATCTGTCTGGAACTTCACTGTATCAATCCTGTCTTCTCTTCTACCTCCTAACCTCTTTCCCTACTGGATCATTTTACTCATTTCTCCTGTCTTAAAAAAAAAAAAAAAACTAATAGTTTTTAAAAGTAAAAAACAAAAACAAATTAAATGAGCAAAAAAATGTATTTAACTCAATCTTACATTATCTTCTAACTAGCACTGTGTACTTTTCATCCTTTAAGGTCAGGTCCTATGAAGAGGAGTCCATACTTGATACCCCACAATCTTAATTTCAGTTCATTTAATTTGCTATACATTTTCCTTCCTATCATACAATTAAGACAGCCTTTATCAAGATAACTAAATATCATCTACAGCCAAATACAACTGATTCTAAAAGTGTTTTCTTACCTAGTTTCCTTGTAGCATATGACTGTTAATTACATCTAATTCATTCTTGTCTCTCTTAATATTGTTTTTAATATTGTTTTTTACCTCTTTTCCATTTTCTTCCTATTTTTTCAGAATCTCCTTTCCTAGGTCTCTGCCATTTGGTTTTCAAATACAGCTAACTCTACGAGGTCCCAATATTAAATATTATCCTATCCATATAATATTCTTCTTTTTTTTTTTTTGGTACCAGGGTTCAAACTTGGGTCCTTGTGCTTGCGCAGTAGGTGGCAAAACCACTGAGCTAAATCCCAGGCCCTACATATAATATTCTTCGTAGTTATAGAAACATAAGTACACAGAGGTAAGTGATTCCTAATTCAGAAGCTAAATATTTTAAATATCTAATTGTATGATTTTCAACATGTAAAACTATTACAGGCATCTCAAATTTACCATGTAAAAATCTGACTTATCTGATGCCCAACTCCTTAAAAAAAGAATCCTATTAAAATTGAAAGAAAGCCTCTCTTTGATGAAGGAAAGACACGAAGGTAGAATTATATATTAAAATAGTGAAAAGAAATAACGATTGCAGAGAAAGAGAAAATTAAGAAGAGAGAGATGTTTAAAAGTTTACAAATTGACATAAGATTCCATCTTGAGAGTCTCAAAGTTATGAGAGACTCAAGAGTTACAGAATTGTTTGTTTTCCTGTGGCAACTCTTGAATCTAGAATCAAAACAAATTCAGCATTATTTATTCCTGTAATTATACAGTAACTGTAATAGGCATACAATTAATATATGCAAACCCAGATCTTAACCACACAAATTTTTTTCACATTTAAAAATAACAGACTTGCACATTAACATGTTACACATAAGAATTCACCTTGAAGAGGATTTGAAAACATAACATTTCTGCATGAGAGTTTAAATAAACAGAAAAGGATGTGATATAAGTTAATAGTCCTCAGTGAACCTAGTCTGTTCTGTAAGACCTCACAAAGGAAGTAAGAGAAAATAAAAGGATGACAGACAGAGTAAAGTGTGAAGGAGAAAAAAAATATATGGAAAAGAACTGATGAATCAATGACCAAAAAAGCACAGGAAGAGCAGTAGAATGGGCCACTAGGGGCTGTTTGTAAAGAGTAACATAGCTCAAGAAGACTAAAAGGACATTGGAAAGTAAAGTCAGAAACTGAGTTGACAGGATGCCGAAATCTACTTCAAGCTTTCAAAGGTTTTCCAGCAAGGGAATAACATAGTACAATTATTTACTTAAGTCAGATTAATCACCAAACAATATCATGCTAACACCAGAACATTAAAATATTATGGTATTAAAAAAAATTGAAGATCATCCTTTTAAAGCAGGGATGGACTTACAAAACCAATTCTTTTTTCATCTGAATTCAATTTCAGCCATCAAATTCAATGAAATTGGCTAATAATAGATAAGAACAAACTGCACATGTGAGAAACTTGATGAGGAAAGAAAAACACACACACTTGTCAGTTTTAGGAGGAAGATACACTTTGTTCCCATTTAATGAAATAAACATTTCCTACACTCAGAAATATCCAAGTTGCTGAGATACAAGGATGAGTAAGATGATATGGCTCTAAGAGTAAGTTCTCCAGCTTTGGAGAACCATACAGCCTAGCAGGGAAGACAGATAGGTACCAGTTATTTTAATAAACGCAAGGCATATGGGCAATCCTTTCTTTCTATTTCAAATTTTGCCTCTCTCCAGCCTATACTACCTAGAGTAACCAGATTTTTCATTCCTCAGTCCATTCACATGATTATATGGTATTTCTAACAATGATACTTTCTTCACAAGAAGGGCCCTGAGCAAACCTAAGGTGATGACGAAAGGAACAAAGGATGATAATTCAACAGTTGCTAGTAAAAGTGTTTAAGAGAAAGAGAAGAAGAGGTAGAGGAAAAAAGCGAAAAAGAGAAAAAAAAAATGCATGCCCATGCCAGGCAATCCCAGAGCTCAAACAATTCCCAGCATTACTAAAGCCAGTGTTCCTATGACTCCTGCTCTCTCTTTACCTTTAGGGTCTTTCACAATCAAGTCTCCTGCCTCTAAAATAAGGCACTGGTCAGGGAAAAGGGCTTTGGAGGAGAACTGGGAAAAAGGAAAAGACTAACAAGAGAATCTGATCAATAAGACCCTGCTCCCACATATTCACAAATAATGGCTATCTTAAGAATTCAAACTAATTATGATTCATAATGTTTGGAAAAAAATGATCCCAACATTACAGACAAGCCAAATAAACATGTGTAAATCCTCTGTTCACTGTGGAAAAATTAATGAAAGAAAAAAGTAACTCGTTATATTTGTTCAATTTTACCAGTTTCATAACAACTGAGAAAGCCATTTTTAGGGGAAAAATTAAGCATAAACTTTTAATTTTCATAATAGCTAGCCTGTCAGTTATGGGTATATTAAATATATAACATAATGGTAACGGCTTTCTAGTTATACACATATACTTTTAATATACAAGAATAAAATGCATACTATAAAATTATGTAGCTGTTTTATATTATACTCATTTTATGGAACATAAAGGATAAACTTAAAATTTCAATTATTATAGAGATTAAACGTTTTTGGGTTTTATTAAGTTCATTTGAAGTGTGTTTTGGTTCCAAAATTTTCATGAGAACTCAATTCTGTATTACCATATATCCACAAAAACACACTAACCAAAATAGAATTATCTAGAAAAGTACATTGAAAGTACCAACTGTCTGAATTTACCAAAATGACACATTAAAGGAAAAATGATGCTTTAAGCATAGGCATATAAATATTTGTTTCTTTACAAGGGCAAAAATAGTATGCTGTTAGCTAACAAATTGTAAAAAGGTCACAAACTGACCGGCATTTTAAAGATAATTCAATTAATTCTCTCTAATACTGACCTGAAAACTCAGAGTGAAGAGAATAAGGAAGTTCTATCTAAGACAGGATGCAAATACCTTAGACAAAAGGAAGATGGCTAACTCAAGTACAGGAAAAAAATATTAAAATTTTACTTCTATTTTTGTATTTATTAAAATTAAACTATATTTTATTTTAAGATGTAGGAACTTTTCATAGTTTTCATGTAATCAGTTAATAGCACTTAGAGATGATTTAGTTTTAGCTAAACTAAAATGGACAGGAAACTAAAAAAAACACTAAAGATTGAATATCTCATTACTAATATGTGGATATGTATTTGTATATGTGATTTTAAGATTAATATGAATTTAACCAACATTCATTGAGCGCCAACTCTAGACTCTAGGTATTCTAGGGCAATGAAAAATACAAGGCAAGGTCCTGTTACTTAACTAAAAGAAAACCTAATTAATGGCACTGTTGTATATGACCCAAGAGCAGTCAGCAGTCACCTTCTAATAACTCTTCTGTTTTCTGAAGGCTACAAAACAGTGCTCAGGACTCCTTTGAGCTACTGTATTTGGGGTACAAATCAGGATGTGTCAAATAGGTGCCATATAGAACAATTTTGAATGCAGAAGTGAGGTAAGGATCATATTCTTGTTAATTTTGACTTTGCTGCTGGTCAGCAAGGTCACAGAACAATTTGTTCTGTGGTGAATCTTCTCTCCTTTTGTGCTCGTCAAGAAGCCTTCCTAGGAGTAGCTTCCCAGTCCTTCTTGGAAGGGTAGGCAGGATCCAATCTGTCATTTAGATTATAAACATCTAGCACATCAAACACCTTGGCCAGTTCTTACCACACTAAACCTTAAGTGATAAGTTTTACTTTTCAAATAAACAAAAGAACTAACAGGTTTAATAGCCCTTCTCCTGAAATTCTCAGATTCTAAATTAAGCCATGGCCCACTCACCTCCAATGGGAAAGTAGTGTGGCATATTCTTGAATGTCTGATGAACTCATTCACCTCAATATAAATTAGATGTTTTATGAATTGATACTTACACGTTTTATGAATTGAAACTGTGACCTGATACCACTATCAATTGATTGCAGAGACGACTAATCAATTTTCCCCAGTCAGGAGAACTAAGGAAGGCAAGTCTCTTTGAATAAAAGAACTTAAATCAATCAAAGTCTGGTAACCCCAAAATATATCTATGTGAAGCTAAATTAGGCTATTATTCATTGAAACCATCATATATAAAAATTTTTTAAAGTGTGGATTGCTAGAAAGCGGTCAACTTATTTTAAAATCTAATCAACTTATTTTTACTCTAGCAGAGTACTTAATCTTTTAAGATTGATTCAGACTTTTAATGAGTTAGTGAACAAACACATAACAGGAGCCATTGTAATAATTGTGTCACAAATATTTTTTCTTTAAAGATGTAACTCTCTGTTCTCTATCATACTAATTTTGGCCACATACCCTGTTATCATTTTCTTTTTTGCCAAATGAAGCAGAAACACACAAAGGACATTAATCCCAAATATTAGGTGTCTACATTGCAGTAATTAAAAATAATTATTTCTCCACAAATCCTATGAGAAAATATCTGTTTCATACAACTACTTGTACTTTTTAATGAAACATGATACTAAGTTTAAGCAAAGGGCAGAAAATAATGTTCAATTAATTAAATACATTCATCTCTTTGTAAAGAAATAAACTATTAACTTGTGTTTCATTAGCCATAATATTCCCTACATGGACAATTTTAAAGAGGCATTTCTTCAGACTGTTCAACTTAAAACACAAAGGGGCATATAATTAACATCTAGGTCCCTGCAACACATGAAGGAAATGATACCCTGGAATACACATCTCAAATTACATTTGTGTTTTCATAATTTTTCTCACACTTTATTAGACTAATAATTTTATCTCTGCCACTCTGATGTTTAATGTAGATGCTTTTGGGAAAAAGAAAACAAATATATACAGAATAACTATTCTGCTTAAACAAACTGTTGTTCAGGACTGCTTCTGACTGAGGTAGAAAACACTGGTTATACATCTGCTGTGAAATCCAACAGGCAAAAACAGGTTATCAATAAAAGACATAGCCACCTATATCTTGCCAATGCTAATGTAAGAGATTACTATGATTACTTCTGCAAAATTAGCTTAACATGTATTTGAAGATCTTGAATAGCTCAACTAAAGAAACATTCTGTCACTCTTAATTTCATGACATACTTGAGGAAAAACTAAATGTAACCTAATATGTAATATTATTGTATTACATCATTAGAGAATTATAGCTTATTTGAAACAAATTAGACACATTATATTTCATGATACAATAACCTTGTGTGCTTAGAAGAAATGAAGTTTTCTATTTTTGACATGAGGAGGAGTTTGAAGCCAAGGAGGCTAAATCAGGTACAAGAGCTAATACTTCAAACAAAATCAGTAATCCCTGTTTTAACTCCAGTAAACACACACCAAAAAAAATGGCTTTTGGAGATTTTCCTTTAATCAGCCCCTCAATAAAGTCTATCAACATTGCTCCCATACAGCCATCCAATATTCAAAGTAAAAGTGAATGTGCTTTCTATACCACTAGAATTCAAGATACGACTCCTAACTAATTCAATCACATTGCCATGTGTTAAGTTCTACCAATATTTTAAGTAAAATAAAAAATTCAAGTACACTGACTTCATTTCGGGTGCAACAAATCCATATAGCTAAACTACAATGGACACCACAAATTAAAATATCTCCTTCATTGCTGAAAGTGCTACTGGACACTAGAATAGAGTTTGAAATACAAATATACAGGCCTAATACAATGGCTTGATAGTTTACATAGTTTTCATCTCCTTTGGAGCTCTAAGTAGAGCCCCTTTATTTTTTCTAATGTTAGTTATAAATATTTTTATTTTTAAAATATTTTACTTGACAGTACAAAAACATTATTTTCAATAAAAATGAAAACATACTGGCCAGGGATTTAGCTCAGTGATTTCGCTGCCTGCTGCACAAACGCAAGCACCTGAGTTCAATCCCAGGTACCAAATAAATAAATAAATAAATAATGCTAATATGTCTGAAGAACAATGTGATTGAACATGATTTATTGTTTTTTAATCTTTTAAGATCTAGCTTTAAAGTTCACTTCATTTTGATATTTGATTTTAATTGTTGTCTAACCTGAAATATATACCTCGCTATTAATGCTAATAATTTATGTATAGACTGTGTTAGATTTTAAGTGTCAACTGAGAATAAAGAATACTATTTATTCCTTTCCCAAACACACCTCTTGCATTTTTCTTTCATTAGTACAGGGAACAAGAGTTCCAATACATTACTGGATAAGAAAGGAGCCCTTTCATCATTTAAAATCAATATTGCACTGTTAAATATGCTGTTGATATAGGTTTTTAGTGCACATTCTTCAATATTAGGAAGTTTCTTTCTCATCCTTTTGACTAAGAGTTTCCCTAATTAATGGGTATTGAATTTTTCAAGCCCTTTTTCATTATGTATTGAGATAATAATGCTTTTTCTACTATATTAATTGATTTACAAATGTTAAGCCAACTAGATATCCTAGAATAATCCAAATAAATACACACACACCTACACAAACACATGCATGCACATATATCTAGCTAATACTAGCCCTTGGTCAGATATATCTACTGTGAATATTTTCTCCCAGAGTGGTTTGTGTGTGGGTGAATGGTTTAGTTTTATCCAATGTTTCAATAGTACTTTACAGAGATTTTTCATTTCTCTTTGGTTTTATTAATTTTACTATGTCAAGTCTAGTTTATAATTTTCATTGTTTTTGTCCTGCTTAAGGTTCTTAGAGCTTCTAAAATATGTGAATTGATGTCTTTTTTTCTTCAAATATTGCTTCTGCTCCACTCTCTTCCATTTTTAGGACTCCAATTACATGCATACAAGAACTTTAGACTTCACTATATCCCATAGGTCTCTTATGAACTTTCATGTATTTTCTTTTTTGTGATTAAGAATGGATATTTTGGGGGCCGGGGATTTAGCTCAGTGGCACCGTGCCTGCCTCACAAGCGCAAGGTCCTGAGTTCAATCCCAGATCCCCCAAAAAAAAAAGAATGGGTATTTTCTTCTGACTGGTATAATATTTCAAGAAATGGGATTTCTAAAATGGCATTTTAAACAGTTCAGCAGTCCCTATTTCTCATAAAAACAACAAAATCTTGTTAAAATATTTTTTTAATTAATTTATCTGGAAATTTTCCTAACAGTTCAGAACAAATGGAGAAATCTTAAAGAAAATATTAAGTGTTGGTGAGAAAAATAAGAGTATATGGCATGTGAATCGCTGTAGGGAGCCATTCTACATAATTTTGGGGAAAGATCATTTTGCAATTAAATTATGATTAGGCCTAGTCTTCTTGCCTACAGGCCAGCTATGACGTCCCAAAACATAACTCCACTTTGGCCTCCAGTCACACCTGAGACCTCAATGGTCCTGTGATGCCATGACACTCAAGGGCAAGGTTACATCAGCTGAAGACATCCTGGTTCCTTGAGAACCGAGCAGTAAGACAAAGGTTTCACCTGGGAAAGGACAAATCCCTTATCAGCTTAACTCATCCCATCTACCGTTGTAAGAACGACATATTCAGACATCATAGTCAAATTATTGAAAGATAAAGACAACAAGCCAGCAAGAGAAAAGTGACTCGTTGTGTATGAGGGAACCTTATAAGATTAATCTCTGACCTCTTACAAAAACAATGGAAATAAGGAGATACTGGTGGGACAAATTCTAGGAGCTAAAAGACGGGCAACTAAAGTCTTATATAGGGCAAAACTGTCTTTTAAAAGTAAAAATAAAGACATATTCTTTTTGAAAGTATTTCTACTGTTTTGTCTTCTGGTGAACATTTGCTTTTATGTACATTGTTCTGTCTTGCGGGTGGGGCAGAAGCCCTGTTGATGTAGTAGGAATAGAAGAGCCCCAAGTCCACTTCCTGAGACATGGACCCTTTCTACCCTAATCACCATTGCCTACATCAACTCTCATTATGATTCTGCCTGTCTTGTCAGCTTGGGCTGCTATAATGAAGTATCACTCACTAAATGGCTTATGAAGAACAGAAATTTATTGCTTACAGTTTTAGAAACTGGAACTCGAAGATCAAAATGATAACACGTTCAGGTTCTGGTTTGGGCCCCCTTGTGGGTTGCAAACACCCAACTTCTCTTTATATTCCCACATGTCGGAAAGGGAGCAAGTCATCTCTCTGGCCTCTTCTAATAAGGGCACTAATCTCATTCATAAGGAATGTGACTTCATGACTTATTACCTGTTAGAGTCCCTATTTCCAAATATCACACACTGGGGATTAGGTTAAAACATTATGAATTCTGGGAAGGATGCAAATATTCTGTCCAGAGTATTATACATCCATGCTGAAAGGCTTGGTTTCACTGGCCAATCAATAATTCTATACTAAATATGAATTCAATGATTGGCATTTTATTAAGAGCAAGGGTTTCATTGGTTATATTTGTGTACCTTTGGAATGTAGCATCAGATCAAATACCTAACAGGCTTCTAATCAAAATATATTGGATGAAAGACTGAATAAATTGTTTTCCTCATTGCTAACTAAAGAAAAAACAAAACATAAAATATAACCAAACTACATATTACTTTACATAATCTAAGCATACATACAGATGGCGGTCTCATAAAATTCTTTAAAATAATAATGAAAACACATGTCTACTCTCTGGTTAAATCCTAACTACTCAGCTCTTAACTTCACCTACAATATATTTTGGTTATAGGATTTCTAGTTGATTCTTTTTATAATTTCTTACTTTCTACTAAAATTAAATATCATATGACCTAATTTTTTAAAATATTAACAACCACTGTCTTAAAATATATTTCTGAAAACTCTAGTATCTGAAGTCTGTATGGCAATTTCTCTTTCCTGTTTATGCTTGTCTTCTTTGGTAGTCTGGTTTTGTTTCCTAGCACAATTGCTAAGTTTTGACTGCATGCTAGGCACTGCATGACAAATCACAGAATTAATGCAAAGCTCTAGATTATATCTTTCTCCCTAAAAGATCTATCCTTGTTTTGATTGGCAGTGAGAATAAGGACAAGATAATCTCGCAACAAAGCGGTGCTACAGTGTTTGTAAGAGTAAAACATATTTTTGGCTCTCCCATGCTCCCGGAGCTTAGGGTAACTAAAGTCTGGGATGTCTGCCTGGGTTCTTCCTCTTTGGGAGAGCATCCAAGACCGTCATAGCATCAACAGTGTTTGTGAATCAAAACACATTTCAGGGGAACAGTACTAGTGAATGTCAGAACAACTCTGCACCTGCCACCTCAACAAAATACTTAAATCCACTCATCCTTGCTTCTTAGATAGCTTTTTGATGGCTTTAAACATATATTGTAATGTATGTCTCACTCAGCTTTTCTAATTTTCCTCAATAAAAAGTCTGTTCTGCAAAAAAATTAGAACACCATTAAAGGCAGAAACTATCCTGTTCTTTAACTCAGAATTGACAAAGCTTGCCTAATTCTAGTATCTTATCATCAGATGTTCCCACAAAATAAAATACTGTATGTATGATACAAATATATTCTTCACTCAAGTTGTAGAAATTAAACACATGTAAAAAAATTACTAACACTCACCTTATTTGTATCAGCAATGAGTTACTCACTAAAAACTAAAAGAATGCTTTCTCTGTGTATACAAATAATTTAGTTTTATTGTTGAGATAATTTGTACTGCTTGAATGTTTCGAACAGTATAATGAGCCTACTGACTTTTTTTTTGTTTAACCCTGAATACAACCTCATTTCTTTTTATGCCCTTATAGAAAGCTGTCTGAAAACAAACACCAAAAAACGATTTAATTTGTTACTAAAAATGATATGCTATCAAAGTACAATCACTCTAAAATAAAAGAACTATGAAGACTACAGGAGGGAATGAAAAGGCAGGAAAAGGGGGCGTAAAGGAGTGTAATGGGATGGATATGATCAAAATATGTTTTAAGCATATAACACAAACTACATTATTTTTAGAAGACTATAGGAGTCATCTGTGACCAGTCAAAATATGCACTTTATAAAGTACAGTTAACCCCTTTTGATGGTATTTGTGGTAGTTAAGAAATGAAATGAGTAACTATCATTTACTTGGATATCATAAGAACATTACTTCATTAGTTTCATATTACTCAGTTTTCTCTAGTAAGTCTTTCTATAATTATTTCCAAAGCTATATAATTTATCTTTATAATTACTTTTTATTAGACAGAGTCCGGCAATGTAGTTCAGGCTGGTCTTGAACTCATGGCCATCCTCATACCTCAGCCTCCTGAGTGCTGGGATTACAGGCATGCACCACCACACCTGGCCTATAATTACTTTAAACATTAAATGAATCTAGGATCAATATATGTAGTTATTAATACTTCATATTTTATTTTATAAAGTACTTAAATTCTCTCTCATACAGACATACATAAGAATCACTATTTATATATTAAAAACATGAGAATTTATTATGATTTCAGAAAAAAAGAGGCAGGATAGAGACTTTTTTATTCCTAAATTGTTTCTTTTCTGACCATATTCAAATGGTAAACTTTAATAAATGTTAGTGATACATTAAAAAAAATTCATTCCACTTCTATTGCCTGACCTTCTGGAAATATTCATGCAAAAATATAATTACAAAAAACAGAAAAGCTACCTTTTTCCCAACTGCTGAAACTCATATTTTTTCCATGTAGATAAAGGTTGTGGAAATTAAATCGTGTCTTCTAGGAAGTGTAAAGGCTTATTTAGTTTTAGGGATTTTATTTGTAAAGCATCTCTGCCAATAGTCTTCTTTATGAAAAGCTCAAAGAGTATATAGCATTTATGGACTTAGCAATTTCCTCCAATGTCAGAATAAATTTGGATAGTAACAAATGCAAACCTCATCTCCACTTAGTTGGTTAAATCTGGCTTCTGACTACAAAATTTTGCTACCAATACTTGTTTTCCTATAATCTATCCTAGATATTAAAAGTTATTTAATACTCAAGTAATATCTTATTTTACAACACACATTTGGATAAGGAAGAATATAAGAAGTTTTAAAAAGCAGTAAAAAATTATAGCCAGTGTAATAAGGTCTCTAAGATATTAGATCTCTCATAATCTTGAAAGGAAAGGAGTATTGAAGGGGGTAGTACTGTAGAATAAAGTGGTCAGATTTATATAAGAAATGCAAGAATTAAAAGACTCGATGCTAGAAGTATGGCAAAAGAAATAAACTTTCCTCTGTTTCTACTGTACTAAAAAAGTTATTATTATTTTTCTACTATCCTCTCTCAAAATATTCCGCTTATGAATAATCATGTCAGTTGTCAATTACAACTTTCAACATTTAATCTAAATTATGCTCAGCATCTTTTTTTTTTGAAGTTCTTAGTTGAATTTGAAAGTCAAATTTTCTTCAAGAAGAGTTAAGTTGATGGAAGATGGAGGCAGAGATTAAATCAGGAGGAATCATTGATCAAGGATGCTTGGAATTCTTATGAATACAAATAGCCTATCAAGGTTAATGAGGTTTAACGTGAGTTTAGAAGGGGAGATGCACTTAGTATTTTCTACACATACGCAGATGTAAGAGCTAAGTTACAATGTGAAAGATAAATTACACAAACTCAAATGTAGCTTCCATCCACTTAGGTTTTCAAAGAGCTATTTTTACCATTTTCCCCAGTTTAAAACAACTGCTAAAAATATATATTCCGATGTCTCACTAACACAATTAGTGAGTCTTTAAGGTTCCCTTAAAGATTGACAAGTCTTCCAGGAATGAATGTGCTATTTGAAATGACTGAACTGATGATAGCTTAAAGAAAAACTATAATATTTTATAACATTATCTCAGTCAACAAATGTTAATTGAACACATGATACATATTAAAACACTGTGGGAACACAGCTGAACACAGATATTAGATGCTGTTTATAATCCACACCCATTTATGAGTTGATAAGGGAAAGAACCCTTTAATTCATAAGTGACTTCCATAATGTACAAATTTGAATTCTAACATCAATGTAAACTGGTAAATGCCCAAAACAAAATCTGCAGACAATAACGTATCAAAAACAAAAAACAGTAAATGTAAGATTGAGTGTCAAAGCAGAAGCAGAAGAAATGTCATATCAACACATTCCAGATAAAGATAGAAAGTCTAGCTACAGTAAAAAAGGATTTCTGGTCATAAGGACTCATTAAAAGGAGGTGAGATGGTGAGAAACTGTACTGCGCCTATGGACAAACAGCCCTTTAGGCATTATTCTCTGACCCTGTGTTCACCAAGCAATTTTTGATTTCAACTTCCAAAACCTAAGTATAGAAAATTGGGAGAATGGTGTCCTGCTAGAGAGAAAAGTTTTTAAAAATCTATATGGGGCTCCTACAGGGCAAATCAATGAACTGCCACTCTTTTATACACTATTCTCTTATGAGTTGCATTGCTAACAATAACTCCAAGACACGCAAAACCCAAGTTGCCAGATGAGAAAACAAGATTCTGAAACATGGTATCTTTACCAAGGTAAAGATAGTCGATGGAGTCTTGTTGACCAGACAACTGGTCTTCTCCTATATGTCCTTTTCTACTTTTTTTTGATCCAGTTTGAAATTTTAAGAAAATATCCAGAATACCTTAACATAATGTGTGATGGCACCATAAGGACCACAATGACATGAAGGGTTATCGCTTACAGCTGATAGAACCCAGGAGGGCTTCAGTGGGGGAAAAGGTTAGGGTCAAAACAGAAAAACATTAGGACATTACAGAAAAAGTGAAGAACTGGAACAAGGATAAAAAGATGGAAATGAGTAAGGGAACTTAAGAAAATAGGAACTGTCTGACAACGTCATATATAAGATTCGGTAGGAGAGTTGTGAAGTCAAGGTTAAAAAGAAAATGACTGAACAAATTGTAAGAATTGTTACTGTATAAACATTCTTGGGCTTGACTAGTAATCTCATTTTGTGCCTCACTTTTGTACATATTCCATCTTCAATAAGTGACAAAAGAGGATTAATTTCCATTTTCATCGAATGTAAAAGGCAACAACAGCCCCATACTACCTAAGATTTTCTAAAAATGAAGCAGAAATTGAGCTGAGTGGTGTAGCTCAGTGGTAGAGCATTTGCCAAGCATGTGCAAAGCCCCAGATTCAATTTCAGCACAAGAAAGAAAGAAAGAAAGAAAGAAAGAAAGAAAGAAAGAAAGAAAGAAAGAAAGAAAGAAAGAAAGAAAGAAAGAGAAAAAAAGAAAGACAGACAGACAAAAGGCCAGAAAGTAAATGGTATTCAACTAAATTAGAGACATTCTCTACTGCTGGTGGTTACAATTCAGTGACTTCTGATCTGATCTCTCACAAAGTCTGCACCAGGCATCACTTTGAGAACAACTTAGAAATAAAAGATATTCAAAAGCCCACCAAAAAATATGAAAAATAAACAAGGCTTGGTGTAGTACTGCATGCCTACAATTCCAGTACTTAGGGAGACTGAAACAGGAGGACTGCAAGTTCAGCTGCTGTTGGGTAACTCAGTGAGATCCATCTCAAAATAAATTAATAATAATAATAATGACAGGGCTGGCAATATAGCTTAGTTGCAGAGCACCCTTGAATTTCATTCATCCCTAGTACCAAAAAAAATAATAATAATAATAATAATAATCGGAAGTGTTACTGAGCCTGAAATAAATGATAGAAATTTAACTAAATTGATTATTTTATTTAAAATAAAATCTGAAAAATTAAAACTGGCAATTTCTCCCAGGGCTGAACACTGTCTTTTTGTAATGTAATTTTCAACAATTGGAGGAAAAAAACTTCACCCTCCAAAAGGGATTAGTCCTTCAGAGCAAGACAAACTCAAAGAACCTCCTCTATCAATGTTCGAATGTCAGAGGCAACAGAGCCAATCAAGTGGGTTTTCATCCACTGCTACTTTGCTAGCACCAAGGACAGTGCCTGGCATAGACCAGAGGCCAATGATACTGTATGTGTGAGTAACAACCCTCTCTAGCTGCTTTCCACATTCAAACTGAACACATCCACCCAAACTAATCCAAGAGAATTCAAACACTTCTCCTAATCTATGTGAAAACTGGCTAGTAAGGACTATTAAAGCTAGGACCGAGGAAAGCCAAGCTTCTTGATGAGAACACTACATGTATTAGGCTACTGATGGTTATTTTTTTTTTTAATGCCCATGTATTTTAAGACATTTTTTCCAATTTATACTACAAATAGTAAATGAGAAAAAAAAAAACAGGAAAGAGAGAAAAAGAGGGAAGAGAAAAAAAAAACTAATGTGTTTTTAAAAGAATAACAAGCAAAGGGGGCCTTTTCTAGCTTTTGTTCATTACCAAAGTTTTTTAAAATAGTTAACTTCACAGCAAGATCATATTTTAGCATTTTCATCAGCTGGATCCAGAGTCAAAATAATACCCATGATGCAAACTTTAAAAGTCATGTAATTACCACTGCTCAGAGACTATTTCTGGTATGTATTTATTAAACATACAGAAGCCTTTGTAAAGACTATCTCAACATTTCATTATATAATCTGAGTCAAGCAAAATCTAAAAGACATTTTCTATTGACATGCTAACAAGATGAAAGGGAAACTCAGACTAGAGTAACACTGAATATTTCCTTCAGGTTATATAAAGTTAAGTACTGTCAATACCAATTTTCTATCTATCATAATTTTTAAAATTCTTCAAATGCAGCAACTTATTATAATCAGCTAATAAAACAGATACAACTGCACTAATAAAAACAGATACAAGGGAAGGTTGATACATATCTATTTCCAAAAGTGTCATCTATGTTTGATCAAATTTACATAATTATAATTTATTTATTTCCTTTTATGAAGTCCTTTCCTTTGATTTTTAATATCTTCTGATAATTAGCTGTGCTAGATAAAAGGCAAGAGGAAACAGCAGATGCCTAGTAGCACTTCATTCATGGCTACCACATCATTCATGAGTTCCATACCGCTAATTAATGGAAGCATCGCAACTCTACCTCATGTAGAACAGCTGGAGGTCTGAAAACCTGTGTAGTTTCAAAGAAAAAATAGCAATAATTCTTTTCTTCCAGTTTCATCCCTTAAATAAAAGATAATTCATTGTTCAGTCAGAAAAGAAAGTCCCTTCTGTCTGTAGAAAGAGCTCAATTGCTATCAGAAGATAAATATCTTGAAGTTTAATAACAGTTGAAGATTTCACTATGAAATAATAAAGGGAAAATAATCTAGATTCCTCGCTTTGAGGTCCCAAATGAGAGAAAAATGAATCCATAGGAAATTCTGTATAAAGTAAACAAGTTATTAGTATTACTTTATATTATCTATACTCAAACTAAAGATCACAAAAATAATACATCTTTATGTTAAACCTTCATTAAGTAATTGTACTAAATAAAATTGCAGTCTTTTAAATACAGCTTAAAAATAAGTCACCTCTATTTGTGCTGACAAATTTGCTTTCTCCTTGTCTTTTCGCTCCATGCACCGCTTCACTTCCTCTAACTCAGATGCCATTGTGCTGAAATTCAGCTGCACTCTCAAATCTGACATCTGCTTCTCCAGATTCTGTTTTTCCCGCTCTACCCCTTAAAAGAGAAAATGTAAAGCTCAATGGTTGTTCTTTATTCATAGGAGAATGTAATTTCCAATGGTACTAAGCCCTGATGTTTTAATTCTCTAGCTAACATAATCTACCTACTGACACTCATGCTCAAGATATTTCAGACTTTGCCAGTCTAGTATCACATGGTTTTCAAAGACATATATATTATTGTCATCCAATATTATTCCATTTTGGTACAAAAATTTTAAACCTTATCTGATTTCTAGCACAATTTATTTCAAGAAATCTTACAAGTTTTCATTTTCTTCACATCTCTACTGCCAAACTTTTAAATAAAAATACTGAGAGAATTTTCAAACAAGGTTTTATATTTAACTGAAGTTACTGAAGTTTACACAATGAAATAAACCCCTTTTTTTTGCAACAGAAACAACAAATGATGCTGCTAAATATCTGATCATGTTGGACTACCAATTTGCTACTTTTTAATAATTTTGAGACTATTTCCTGTAACTATAATATTGAACAATGTAAACTGACTTAGTATGTAATTCAACAGGAAATTCTTGCTCTGTGATACACAGGCTCTATAATATCATGTTCTTCCAATATAAAGATAAGTATAAAAACCCATCTTCAATGAGCCTGCATTACCAGATCACAGACAAGAGATATAAATAAAGTAATTCCTTTACTCCAAAATGTCAGCAACTGGAATATATACTATCAATTCAAAGCTACCATTTTTCCAGTAGTTTCCTTTGCAGGAAAGAAAAGAATGAAGACAAAACTATCAATTCAAATTTATAAAGCATTCCTAAAATACATCCAAACTTCAGAAATATTAAAATGTTCTAGATTGTACATTTTGCGATGGAAGACATACAGGCTTTTCAACAGCATGAGACGAGCTCTGACAGATACAAGAGCATTACTGAGAAACAGAACAAAAGGCAGTGTGATTAACTCTACGGTAGTGAAAAACTAGAGTAAGAAGAATTAGGGCCTAAATTACATTTAAAGAATGGATACAAAAATTTCACCAAGCAAAGGGATGGAGCTGAGCTGTTATTTTAAGGAAAGGAAATACTATAAAGCATGGAGGTACAAAACTGGATTTACCATCCAGGTAACTGCATTCACAGCTATTCTACATGGCTAAGACATAATATGAGGGTAGGGAGAGAAGCAGTAGGAAAATTATGCATTGCTAGGCAACTTAGATTTTATCCTATAGTCCAAGGGTTAGCACACATTTTCTCTAAAGGGTCAAGTATTTTATCTATCTGCTGCTTTCTGTCACAACTACTCAATTCTGCCATTGTACTGCAAAAGTAACCTAAACAATGAGTAATGAATGGGAATAGCTATGTTCCAAAAAGTTTATTTAGCAAAGCAAGTAGCAGTCTGGATTTTGCCTGTAGGCCCTACTTCACCAACTCCTATTAGGTCTCTAACCTGAAAATGTACATATTTGTTCCTGTGTAAATGTAGGTATTCATTTCATAAATACATGTAGCCATTCATTTTAAACATGTATTTTATAAGTATATGTATACATATGGGTATACAGCATGTCTCAACAGTATGTACATAATGATATACTGCATGATGTATATACCATAAATATAATTATGAATATATATACTAATGAATATATATTATATTAAATATGGAGGCACAAATGTATACATATATACACATGCATATGTATACTTTAGGAAAACTATATTTTGTATGGTGACATATAATATTGTATATATTTCATAACATATATACACATAAAATATTAGTATGGATAAATATACATGTATAAACATTATCATATGTTATGCAAAATTTAGCAAAACTGAAAACACTTTCATGTTTAAAATATAAATAACTATTACATATTTATTCCGGATCCAAGATTATCTCATATTGCATTTTATAACACCTCAGTATAAGGTAAGTTTGGGGAAGAATAAACCTAGGCCTGTGCTATGATTTGAGTGTCTCCTCCAATACTGCAATTTGCCACTATAATAAAATTAAGATGTGGTATCTTGAAGAGGTGACTATGTTAGAGGGCTCCACTCTCATAGACTGATTAACGCCATTATTGTGGGAGGAGGTTAGTTACCATGGAAGTGGCTCTGTTATAAAAACTCTCCCGTTGGGTCTTTGGTAGTCTGACTCCCATATACCATACACAGGCTTGCACTCTCCCCCTCCCCTGACACTCCCTGTCCCCTGTGTAGTCTTGCTCCCACTTTCTTGCTCTCTGGAGAAAATAAACAGGAAACAAATATGAGGTGTGATATAAAAATATAATTAATGTTCATATTTTTAAAAATTTTTACAATAAAAGACACAGTACCATTAATTGCCCTCAAAATATTCTCTCTCCCTCACTTCAAACACACTATCCCATCATTCTTGTCCCTTTCTGAAGCCATTCTGGAAGTCTTCATTTTGTATTTTCAGTTGTACCATCCTAGCTGTCTCAGTGTCTTGACTCAACTCAAAATGTTTACTTATCCTGGTCATTTGAACTTTGAGAAAGAGCCAGAAGTTGCACAACACCAGAGCCAATGAATAAGGCAGAAGAGGATACACTATAATGCTCTAATGATCCTGCTTCTTCATCGTGCGCCAGTCACCATATTTTTGACCATACTTTGTAAAGACATTCACAAAAGAGAATTTCCAGAACTACTTCAGAAAGTGGTGAGAATAATGGGATAGGCATGTTTAAAGCAAGAGGGACTGCTTTGAGGGGGACTAATGGCAAAGTGTCATTTACTGTAATAATTCTTTTTTACTTTAAACATTTACCATATTTTCAATCACCCCTATAAATAGTGAAAAGATTCCTTTGGCTTTGACTGAAGAGCCCAAAAGTAAACCAAGCAAAACTAATTTTAGAAGCAAAGGTAGAACCCATTTTACAATGAGCAGAGGAACAAACAGCAGTTAAAGTGTTCCAATGACTATGATTTCTTCTGTAAAACTGTCCTTAAATAATGCAAATATTCTATAAAGATGAAAAACTCTAGAATTGTTCATTATTGCATTGATAAGAGAAATTTCAGGCAGATTTTCTAAAGCCTTGATAAGTAATTAAGTTAGATTTTTCTATTCCTCAAAGATAATACAACAAGTAGTTCCCATTAACCACACACATTGCTTTCTATGTGTTAATTTGCTACTTTGTGTTAATAACAAACTATCACAGACCAGGTGCTTTAAACTACATAAATTTATTTTCTCAAAGTCCTGAAGCCTGGAAGTACAAGATCAAGGCACAGGCAGGGCTGGTTTCTGTTGAAGCTTCTGTCTTTAACTTGCAGGTGTTCTCTTTCTCACTGTGCCCTTACATAGTTGTACCTCTGTGTATATTTTGTCTTTTTCTGAATCTCCTCTTTTTATAAGGACAGCAGTCATTCTGGATTATGGCCCGCCCTAATAGCCTCATTTTAACTTAATTTCCTTATTATTGTTTTGTGGTATTTTGCAGTGCTGGGGATTCAGCCTAGGGCCTCAGGCATGCTAGGCAAACATCCCATCCCTGAGCTACACTCTTAGCCCCTTAGCTTTATGTCCAAATACTACAGTCACTCACTTCCTAAGGTACCAGGAGTTAAGATTTCAGTACATAAAACTTGGAAGAAAACACCTCAGCCCACAGTATCTTAGTATTAACACAATATATATATATATATATATACTTTTTTTTTTGAGGCAGGGTCTCACTATGTAGCCCAGGCTGGCCTCAACCTAATGGCAATCCTCCTACCTCAGCCAATCATTGAAGATTTGTCTGGCAATGCAGAAATTCTACTTAATACAACATACTGTGTGTTGGGGAAATATTTAACTTCCCTGAATTTAATTGCACATCAAATGCTTATAAGTTTCTCCAGTTCCGGGGGTGTAACTTAGTGGTACAGCATGTGTTCAGCATAAGCAAGGTCCCTGGGATTGGTCCCCAGCACCACAGTACAACAACAGAGAGTTTCTCCAATATTGTGTTCATTTCAGTAGAAAGCTTCATTACTGGAATAAATTTCAAGCTAACCAATCTGCACTTGCCTATTAGAAACCACTTTAAAATCTAAATACACAATTTGTGTTAAACCTGAACTTTCAAAAAGAAAAAACAACCAGTCACTAAATTCCACAATCTAAATCAATATCTCTACTGAGAAGGTACACAAATGTAATGTGTTTCTAACCCATACTAAAAAAATCTGGCTAATATGGCTCATGACCAATTCTGAGATTTTGTCACAAAATCTCCAGATAACCAAAAAGGTAAGATCTTACTTTTAATTGTTCATACATCAAAAAATTAGGACAAGAAAAGGTGAAAATAGGTGTATTTACAATTTAAGTACCAAGTACACACAAACACACACACACACACACACACACACACACACACACACACACAGGCATAGGAATAAAAAAATGGAAAAACTTCCACTATTACCTTTGCATACTCTCAGAGAAAGCCCCATGAAATAAGCAGGTGTGAAAACTGAAACAAGTTTAGAAATCAAGCAGAGAATAAATACAACTGATGCTAAATGATGATCAAGTTGTTGGAAAATTTTGTAGTAGATCAAGAAATAGGATGACACTGAGCAAAATAGAGGAATGAATTCAGAGAATGAAAAACCCGCACATTTACAAATCAGAATAATACCTCTCCTAAACCTCCAGTCATCTCCTTGTTCATCCTGACAGTTTGACTGCAGCTTGGAAATCTGGGGTACTTGAAGTTGTAAACCCTTCCGATCACCTTCTGCTTTTGTAAGTTGTGTACGCAGTTCTTCTACCTAAATACATTTAGTCAAAAATGAACGCTTATCAATTTTCAAAAGCAGGAAAAAAAACAGAACTTAAAAATTATTATAAATTATTTCTCTGGGGGAAAAACATTCACAATCTTATGGACTATCGCAGACACAAGCTGAAACCAAGTCAATCTAATCTCCTTGCCACACAAACACAGTGGGACTGACTCCTGCTCCATTTTTTTCCTTTTTCAATGTTTATTAATACATGTTACTGTACACAGTGATTACATTCATCTTGGGAAGTTGGTACATGTACATATCATAATTCTTTTTACTTTTCCTTGTCCTCTCCTCCTTTCCCAATCTCTAGTTCCCCTTTCCATTTGTAAAGGACCTATCACCCTGTTTCATATTATCTATCTTTAACTTTGCTCTTTATTTTCAGTTTCTCATATAAGAGAAATCATGTGATATTTGTGCTTATGTACCTGATTTATTTCACTTAACATTATGGTCTCAAGATGCACACATTTTCCTATAAATGACTCAAATGAATTCTTTGTGACCAAGGACTTCTCCACTGTGTACATATATCACATTTTGTTTATCCATTCATCTGTTGACAGGCACACAGGCTGCTTCCAAGATGTAGCTGTTAAGAGTTGTGCTGTTATACACATGAGTATGCATGTATCACTGAAATATGAGGTCTTTGACTCTTTGGGGAAGATATCCAGCAGGGGTATCCTGCTTGGTTTTTCCACTCTTCCATTCTTCCACATGGAAAGAGTGTCTTTTCCTTCTCTGCATCAATAAAGAATTTCACATCATTTTGTTCTGTTTTGTTTTTTGTTTTGTGATGCTGGGCACTGGACTCAGAGACGTGCATATGCTTGGCAAGTACTCTACCACTGAGGTACATCCTAGGGCCAACCAAGTCTTTTTAAATTCCTTATTTTGATCTCAGTCCACTCCACTACTATTAGCTCAAATCACTTCCAAATAAGAACTACCTATTTTTAGTTTTTTATTTTTCATTTATTTTCTTTCATGTGAACATGGTCTGTTGGTTGTTAAACTCAAGTGAAGGGATCATGGTTTAGCATATTTTGATATCAAAATACAGTTCAAAATAAATAGGCAATAGATGCTGTTGAATAAAGTATGAATTTTAAAATCAGGATGTTTTATTCATCTTTATGTTTCTAAAAAGAGATTAGCAAATTGCCTATGAGATAACAGGTAAATCTCCAATGACCATAAACAAGTTAGCAGTGGCAAAAGGATTCAGCTAAGTTCACAGTGACACCCTGAACAAAGAAATCTCTTACTTCAAAAACTGATATTAGAGATCACACACAAGAGTTCCAAAAAAAATCAAATGGAATTAAATACAAATACAACTTTAAAAAAAATTCTGAATTCTGCCAACATTGATTCCATGTGACCCACTGGCAGCAGAAAAAGTCAATGAACATTTTTAAAGGTTTTATAAAACAGGTGCTATGGTGTATTTTCAGCAGCAATTGTCAAAATGCTAAACTCCTTCTGAACATCTATGATGGCTGACATCTTTGCCTACAGAGCATATTACGTGGGTGAGTTATGCAACATGCATCTCAAAACAGAAGGCACAATTGTGCTTTGTATTAAACACAAAGAGGCAGAGAAAAACCCATACACCCATATTCACTGTACGTAAGATGGCTAAAGTTCTAAGAAGCACCAAACTCCCATTCCAGGCTAATGAACTTCAAAACATTATCCTTAAAAATTAAGCCCTATCCTTGCTTAAAAGGGGCCAGGTAGCACCTTGAAAACATGAATAAAAGGCAATGGTGTATTCAAAGTAACTTGAATATTCAAAGTGCCATTTTATGTATTTTAGGTCCTCCTTTATTCTCCATTGCCTCCTTGAATAAAATTAAGCTCCTGGAAAAAATTTATCTTACACATCCAGTCTTATTTTTACAATGCTCATGTTAAGAGAGATAAGTGGTTGGAGTAGCAACTAGCAAGATACACTGTCACAGTGGGAACTTGGACTGGTATTTTGTATAAGGTTTTTCAGAATCTTCATCTTTTGCTTATGTGGGTTAACATAAGTTCCTCAGGGGAAAAAATTTTTAGACTTAGTTTCTTCTTCATTTCACAAAGACAGTTAAGAGAGAATAAGACTCAATCCTGATTTCACGTAATAGCAGATTCTCATTGTTTGCATAGACTTACCTGATGTAAAAGTATTTCTCTGCTGTCTTCTGACTGATTCAATAGCCTTCGAGATAGCTCCAATTCCTGTTCAAGCTAGAGTTTCAATAAAGGATTTTTTTTAAATGTCCAATTGAGCAGAAAATAAATTGTGCCCCAATGGACAAAATAGGGCCTATGAGGCATACCACAGAAGGAAAATAGCAGAACATTTTTCAGGAGATATTTACAAGCAATATGCAAGGATAAATATCTCATCATAAACATGTATAAATACTCCATTTAAATGATTTTAATTTTAATTTCATAACATAAAGTGCACTAGACCAGGCCTCCTAGAGGTCTGAGATCTAGTCAGTTCCATCCAAGTGTGATAATGTTTAAATCTTTTCTTGAGCCTCAATTCATGTCTAAAGTAAGGACTTTACATTAGAGCCTCCTGAGATCCCTTTCAGTTCTAAATCATTTTAATCTAAATTCTGAAACAATTTTTTTCCTTTAAATTAGAACATGTAATGTCAAATGAACTAAATTAGAATAAAAACTGCAGAGACCTAATGATTCAAAGAACATTTAATCTAATTGGTGGTTTCTTATATCTCTAATATTCATAAAATATTCCTAAAACTTTTAAATTTCCAAATTCAGAATAAGATACTTGGACTATCATTAATAATATTGCTACTAATTAAATATTCATGGAAAATGTAGCTAGTTAGTTGGCTAAATACCCTACAAAGTCTGAATATGTCTACTTTATTTCAAGCTGAAAAATGTGGTAACATGGGACACAAGTTTGTTCAAAATTTAGAGCTTCCATATGCTATATTTGTTTGCATTTCGTAACAATAAAGCTGTTTTGGTAAATCACAAAGCTATATTAAGATGTTTTTAAGTGCTAAGGTTTTTAATAGTCATCCTGAATAACTGCATGTAAACAAATTGCTGTATAACATATTAATCTTTAAAAACGGTACTTGTGGTAGATGTGCCTATCAAGGAGCATGAAAGAGCCTCACAGTGATAGAACAGCTCTGTTTCGTGACTGTGGCAATGGTAAAAGGAATCTGCACATGAGCTAGAGCTGGACAGAACTACAAACACAGATACAAACACACATATGCACTCAGAAAACAAGTAAAACAAAAAAACTGGCAAAATCTGCATAAGTTCTGTGATTACACCAATGTCAATTTCTGGGTTTTGATATCAAATGGCAATTATGCAAAATATAATGAGCACAGAGGATGTTTTCAGAACTAAGCTACCAATATCCTTCTTCTATAATGAAAATAAATATATCCAAAATATACAGCCTTCAAACAATAAGTCCTTCCTAAAACTGCAACAAAATCAAATCCTTTAATTGCAACAAAAAGTTTAATTCACCTCTCAAAAAGGAGAGCAGCCAGAGGTGACAAGGTAGCAGGTAACCTGTGCATTTGTGTGTACACAGTAAAGGGCAGCAGAGCCGTCAAACCAAACTCACATCAAAGCATAAAGGCTTTGCTGTGATGTAGTGAACAACCTCAGACATGTGTTTCAAGGCCCACAACAGATATTACTGATCCCAAACCACATTATTATTTGAAAGATAATGCTCAAAATCTTACTTGACTCTTTTCACTTTCAGTTTGTCTTAGCTTATTTTTCATTACTCCCTCTTTCTCTTCTGCTTTAGTTTCATGTTTCCTCAATACCTACAATGAAAGAGTAGAAAAGAATATATTATTCCAGAATATGTATAAAACTGAAAGTCACTACTAGGATTTATTAAGTCTGAGGAGGCTGTTAGGAGTTGCACAAAATCTATAAATGAATTACAACCTGTGCCTTCATTGAAGCCCTAGGAATACTCCAATTTCTTGATATTTCTAATCACTTTCCACTAAAGTTTCATTTTCCCTCCATCTTTGGGAATCTTGTTACACCTTTAGAGAGCCTATACAGCTAACAGTTACCTTGAAAACAAACAAAACGTACCGCCTACTAAAATAATAGTATTTAAGTACATAATCTGCTCAACTATTTAGACATAATACCAAAACCTAGCCCACTAGTTTTTCAAATTCTAAGAGTCCACACTATAGAAACAAACTTAAGGTATCATCAATACGTATGTGACATTTTTTTTCCAACACACGTAAGTGGCTATTCAAATTCTACTTCATGTTTAGAAAAGAAAGCATTCATTTCTACAGTTTCCCCTTTAATAAAATGGAAAAGAACTTTAAGAAAACATATATCTCTAAAATTAACCACAAAATTGTGTTTTATTTTGTTTCTATGTTAAAAAGAACTAAATTTAAGGAAAAACTTACACTTAGAGTGGACTTTTTAATATGTAAAAGGTATTCTACTTTCAAAAAAAATTTTTTTGACAAATTTAGTACTTATAGACATTACCAGGTGTATGTGTAAGGCCACACAAATTAAAAAAACCCAAACTGCCTGAAATCCTTTCCGACAAGATCAATAGAAAAACAATTTTTAAGCAAACAGCAAAATATGTTAAAATATGCTTTGGTGTAAGTATACTGATCATAATCAATTTCATTATATTATATATTCAAATACCTCCTATGTCTATTTACTATGCAAAGATTTAGGTTTAGATTTAGATTTAGATTTAATTATCCATGGGGCTACTACTACATGTATATATAAAATAAGTATGAATGTCTACCCAAGAGATGAGCTTGCTCTACCATGACTCCTAGTCTTATTAGTAAAATATCAATTAAATAGGCAGAAAAGTATTTTAAAATAAAAAATAATTCTGATATGACTATAACACTCTTATAGTCTTTAGTATTACAGGCATTATGTTTAAATACATTAAATAAATGCACAATATATATTAAATGTATACATGTAATCCTCATAACTCCATGAGTTATTATCAAGAGGAATATTGGGGCAGAAGAAGTTAAATAACTTGACTAAATCATTTACTTAATGATGAGGACAAGATGTAGATTTTGGACCTGCCTCACTGGCTCTCCAGGTTGAAATAATACTACCAACCTTAAACAATGTTTAGTCGAAGACTGAATAGCTTGATACTTGTAAAGCACATAGGTTGATATCTAGCACACAACAAATGTGTAATAAAAGTCAACATTTACTATTATTAAAATCATAATTCCTCACAGGTACTTATCAAATGATCTTGATTGTATGGTAAGTGGAATTTGTAATACTATTTCTGTATGTATGGTGTAATCAATTTCAGCTGGTAGGATGTTTATACATTTTCTCTGATCAAAATCCTAGAAACTTGAAAATTACTGCTTTATTATTTCCATGATTCTTTTTTTTTTTTTTTTGTACCGGGGATCAAACTTGAGACCTTGTGCTTGCAAGGCAGGCACCAGAACCACTGGGCTAAATCCCCAGTCCTCCATGATTCTTTAGTATGTTCCCTACCCAGGGATAGTGTCTGTAAGAGAAATGTGAAAAAAGGCTATAAAGAAGTTATTGTTATACTGCTTCATCAATCCATTCTGTAAAATTTAGAACTTTCTTTTCTACAACATCACCATTTCATTCTGTCTCTCTTTTTTTGTACTGGGGATCGAACTTGGCACCTTGTGCTTGAGAGGCAAGAACTGGAACCACTGAGCTAAATCCCTGCCCCGTCTCATCTTTTTAACAGTTACACTTAATCAGTATCTTTCTTTTCAAAGCTTTCCATTGGACTAAAAGTCAGCCTGGGATTTTCTACAAAGGGCAGATTAAGAGGAAGACTTCTTCAGGCAACTGACAAGTTAGATTAAACTGTAATCTGTCAGCTTCTACTTCTACATTCAAACTCCTGAGTAGAAGCCACTCCAAAGGAGTATACAGTGAAGCTTGATCCAGGCTAAGTGAGGTCATTCGAGGCCATAACAGGTAAAGAATAGAAGGAGTGAGCAGCTCAAGAAGGGATTGTCCCACACACCATTGCCATCCAAAGGTGAATTCAAAATCCATCTCAGAAGATTCCAGCTTATACTTGCTAAGATGAAATGATCCCTCCCATGTGATTCTGTGTGTTTTTCATGCCTCAGATTGTCTGTTCCTCTGTCCTCTGCTTACTCTTGAGTTTAATTTACTTACGAATTTAAACCCTCAAAATTTTTCAGTGAAGAAATTTTTCCAGTTAATAAACTGGAAAGACTCTATCTCTGCCCTTTTCCCACGATTTCCAAGTATTAAGTCAGAAAATGGAAAGATATCCCCAATGTTGCATAGGCAGAAGCAATATAGTCAAAATGCCTTTAACTCTAAAACTATTAAACAGATTTAATGCAATCCCAATCAAAATGCTGGGCCAGGGATTTAGCTCAGTGGTTTCCCCGCCTGCTGCGCAAGAGCAAGGACCCGAGTTCGATCCCCGGTTCCAAAAACAAAACAAAACAAACAAACAAACAAAAAATGCCAATACCATTCCTCACGTAACTGGAGAAAGCAAACCTAAAACTCATATGGAACAAGAAGAGACCTAGAGTAGCAAAAGCAATTCTGGACAACAAGGGCCATGCAACGGGCATCGTAATCCTGAACTTCAAATTAACTGCACTACAAAGCTACAGTGATAAAAAACACCACAGTATTGGCAAAACAAAACAAATTAAAAAAAAAAAAAAAAACAGGCCTGTAGATCAATGGAACAGAATACAGGACACAGAAACAACCTCAGGCATACTCAGCTACCTATTCTTTGACAAAGGGGCCAGCCAAATCCTTTCACTAGAGGAAAGATAGCCTCTTTACCAAATGGTGCTGGGAGAACGGGCTATCCACAAGCCAAAGATCGAGACAACCCCATTATATCTCACCATGCACTAAGCTAAAATCAAAATAGATCAGGGCTGGGGATTTAGCCCAGTGGCTCTGCTGCCTGCCTTGCAAGTACAAGGTCCCGAGTTTGATCCCCAGTACCAAAACAAAAAAAACAAAAAAAGCAAAATAGATCAAAGATCTAAATAGTAAAACAAAAATAATCTCCTGAAAGACTAAATAGACAAAACTACTGAAGACACAGTGTAGGCAAAAGAATAATACTAGAAATTCCATTTGACTCATCTACTCCCTTTCTAGGTATCTTCCCAAAAGAATTAAAGACATTGCATCACAATGATGTATGCATATCCATGTTTTGGGGGGGGGGGGGGTTGGTACCAGGGATCAAACTTGGGACCTTGAGCTAGGCAGGCAGTAGAACCACTGAGCTAAATCCCAGGCCCTGCATACCCATGTTTATAGCAGCACAATGCATAATAGCTAAATCTTGAAAGTAGCCTATATGTCCATCAACAGATGAATGGATAAAGAAAATGTTGTATTTATATACAATGGAGTACGACTCTGCCATAAAGAAGGATAAAGTCAACTCAGTTGCAGGAAGATGGATGCACTTTGAGACAATAATGTTAAGTGAAGTAAATCAGACACACGAGCTTGAATATAGCATGGTTTCTCTTACATGAGAAGTCCATATATATAAAGTGCAAAATAAAAAAGACAGTAGGAAAAAAGAGAGAGGAAACATGTTATTGTAATCAACACAGGCAATGTACCTAAAAGTGTACCTTGATTTAGTATAATTATCTGTTTTTTATGTTTTTTGACCTATTAGTCTGGCTCTTAATATATAATTGTGATAATTAACTTGATTAGGACTAATGTATCTGATGCTGGCAAAAAGAATTTTTTTTAGAAAAAGAGGTGAAAGGGAAGGAAAAATAAAAGAATTGTGATGTGTTGCATACATGTACCAATTCCCCACAAGGACTGTAATCATTACATACTGTAAATTTATACTCATAAAAATAAGTATTATTTTTAAAATTTTTTAAATCATACATTTAACAGTGAAAAATCAGTTACATTAACATTTCTCAAGTGTTTGCTTAATTCTGATTAAACACATTAAAAATATTTTAATTCATATACAATCTTGACTTATTTAAATAGACATCCAAATAGATATATGAAAGGCTTTATTTGATTCAAAATATTCTTCATTTATCAAGAAGATTATATTTCTAGGATTAACTGAAAAGCTTCCAAGTCTTTAAGGTATAAGTTCCAGAAGATACGCACCTCTTTGTAACAGTCACATTTTATTTCTAAGATAAAACCTGGCACATATTAGGTGGTGGATACATGCTATTGAACACATAAATAAATATTCCTGTATAATCTTTGCCTCCACCTTGCAATTACCTAACTATATCCTTCAGATACTAGCAGGCTTTTCAGATTTTGCCCATCTATCACTGCATTCTTCCAAGTATCAAGTTGTCTTTCTTAAAAATGTTAAGAGTGTAGTGATGATATAAAATAAATATCTGTGTTTAAATTAAAGAGGTAAGTCTCTTCCAGTTTTCAGAACTTACCATTTTAGTTTTTTTCTTTAGAAGAAAAACAATCTACTGAATGGCTTTTAAATCTTTGTTTTGAGATAACATAAGATTTACAGAAGAATAGTAAAGATAGCTCGAATTTTCCACATTCCCTTCACTAAGTTTTCCCTAAAATTAACATCTGACATAACCATAGTACATTTACCAAAACTAAGACACTGTTAAAAAAAATCATTAAGCTATTAACTTTTATTCAAATGTCTGTTTTTCAATTAATGTCATTTTTGTTTCAATATCCAGTTCATAATACTATACTGCATTTGTTTCCTTCACCTCCTCCCATCTATGAAAGTTTCTTAGTTCTTTCCTTATCTTTTATGATATCAATATTTTTGAAGAACACTGGTCAGGTATGTTACAGAATGTCCCTCATTTTGGGTTTGTTTGATGTCTTCCTGTGATTAGACAAAGTTTATAAATTTGGGAGAGGGGATTAGTACAGAGGTGAAGTATATTTCTCAGTGCACCACTGTGGGGTCAGATGTAAACCTTGAATGCCTGACTTAGTAAGGTGGTACATACTGTATCAGCAAGTTCTCCCGCCTCAAAGTTAATATTCTTCCCTTTTTTACTATCTGTATTTGTTAGGAAAGAGTTATTAAGCCTAGAAGCATTCACCAGAAGAATTAATCCCCATCTCACAGAATATCAACATGGTTAAAACCACCAAAGCAACTGTCCTGAGAGACACTTTGAGAACATACAAATATAAAGTTTCACCCACCAATTTTAGCCCAGGACCATATGCATAGTACATCACAGAAGCAACCTGATCTTTTTTGGGCCTAAAAAAGTCCCCATCAGACCTTACAGATTCTCACAGGCCAGCCTACCAATAAGGAGAATGGTGAATCTCTTTATATAAACTTCAAAATAATGTGCTCATACCAAAAACATTAATAATTTAGAATTTGCACGCGACTATCTTAAGGGCATAGAGCACACTCATTAAATCTCCATCAAACATGTCTGTTTTCTTAATTCTCCTGGGCTATCCACCCACCAAGAATTCTAGTTCTTCTCTGTTCCCTTACCTCTTGGCTCAGTCTCATGGTTGGATTTCTCTGCAGCTTCCAGACCTTTTCCACAGATTGGCAATCTTCCTTTCTGATTAAGGCAGTGTTATTTGCCTGTAACCTAGTTATCAATTTTGAACATCTAAACTCAGAACCACACCTAACACCTCAATTTCCCTTATCCTTTAAAGAAAGGATTCATCACTTAAAAGGATCCATTCCTCTTAAAGGTCAGCATGGGGAATAATTATCTCCATTTTCATACTAGTAGATATTTATTCCAATCTTAATTTCTCCTAATTAGTGTAAATATTAATCATTTTGCTTGATTTGGGGAATGAAAATCAATAAGATGAACTTTATTCAAATTATATTTTCTATTACACCGAATTATACCCAATATACACAAGCTCTTCTGAAAATCAACTGTTTTTTTAAATCCAAATCTTTATATATATATAACCCAAATTTATATATATATGCTTACTTAATAGCAGAACCTCTAATTCTCTTGAATATAAAGAATATACTAAAATAAGCTTGTATTACTTCTTTTTCCTCACTCTCCACTTTTCAACACCTGATTACTTATAAGAACTTTTGCTTTATGATTGCTTTCCCAAAACAATATACTTTTCCATTACAGTTCTACTTAACTGCCTGAAACTTTAACACTGGGGTTTTTTTCTCTCTCCTTTTAACTCTTAGAATATGTCTTAGAAAATTTAGTAAGTGAGCACTTAAATTCTATTTTTTTCAATAAGAGAAACAAAAGTGAGGTATTGAGGAGAAATCTAAGCCCAATTACTACACTTCTACAGAAGAAATGCCATTAAGTTTTAACCCTTTCTCCATCTCCTATACACCATGAGTCAGTAAACAAGTAATACAGATGCAATATTCTACCCTAGAATATTGAACCAATTTTTCTACATTGTCTAGTTCAAAATGAAAGACAAAACCTGCCTTTTAAGACCTATTAAATATATACTGATGTACTTTAAACTTCTGAAGACAAATAATATTTAAAGAGAAATATTTTTAAATTAACCAAATCAAAATTATAACCCATTTCTTTTAACCTCAGTAATAGACTTTAACTCATTTGCTACCTGTTTTAAGGGTGTAAGCTTGCACTGGATTTCATTTCCATTTGACTTAGATCAAGCAACTTAGAATTAATACTAAAAGTGACCCAGTAAAAGTAGTTACAAAAGAGGGAAAAGCATCACATGCCAATGAATTTCTATTACTATGTTATTTTGCCCTTTAAAGCTTTTTTTCTTAAGAGCACTTTAACTATAAAGCTATTGCTCCAGAATTCAGATTGTCTCTTACACTTTTAAGATCACAGCAACAACACTAAGTCTTAACAGAGGGTCTCTGGGGCACATTTAAGTCTTTAATAACAACAATTTTTCTTTTTTTCCTTAAGTGAGCCTATTTCCATTTAAAAGACTATCATGGTGAGTACTATACTACTGCAGCTCTTTAGAGGAAGATGATTCTCACACAGTCACATACACTCAAAAAACACAGCTTTTCCTTTTTTGACAGTGGAGAAAAGGAGGAATGGAAAATGTGTGTGCCTCTCTCATCAAACCAAAAAAACCCTTAAAACTTTGACAATAAACATATTTATCAAGTGGCTCTATCAGACAACATATTCAAAGATGCAAAACAAATAGGGAGTTACAAGCCCTTTGTCTGCTTCAAATGGACCAGCAAGCTTGGTTATAAGGGGAGTGGAAGGAAATGAAGATCTCATGTTAACTCCCACACAGACCACTAAATTTCCCAGGGAAAAACAGGGAATGGAAACTATCCCAGCTCATCCTGATCATCAGCAGTGTTGCAAATGCATGACTTAGGTCACAAGGGCTAGACTTTGTTGATGATTCACTAGTAAAATCATAAAACTACAGAAAAACAAGTCTGTGCTCATATCAAACAGCAGGAAAGTATCACTCCACTTGAAGGTACAAATTGTCGAGTCAGATTTTTTCCTAGGAATAAAAATAAGCAAGTTGTATCACTGAGAACTGGACAATAACTGCTCTTTTTTAATATACAGATTTTTCATGTAATTATAAAATAAATGTCAGCAAATATATTAAGCTTCACAGAATACGAGATTCTGATCCAAATCAGAGTACATGATCTATAAATTGAAGTTACAAGATGTTTTTATTTCTGTATATTAAAATTTTTAGATAGCATTAGAACATTTGTTATATTTCATATCAAACAAAAACTTTATCAACTACATAGTGGGTATAAAACCTTACGATGAAAATTGTTAATTAAAATTTTTCTGACAGATGTGAATTTGGTATCTAGTTCCAAAATTCTCTACAGAAACCTTAACTTTGCTCCAAAACCATCAGAGATCAATAGAATGAATATTCTGAAAAAGAATATATATGCACAATATAGCATGTCATTGTTGCTTAGAACTAATACTACTTATTTAAATTAATAGATTTTATTTCTGTCAAGTTCTGTGAATTTTTAAATTCTGTTCTTTCCTAAACAAAATTAGAGATTCCCCGCCATGAGAACTAGATAAAGTCATGGAAAATTTTAGCCTTTAAGTTTATCCAGTTGGAGATCACCAGTGCCAACAAAAACCAGGGAAAAAAAAGTTTCTTTTCAAGGCAAAAAACAATGCATTCTAAATCCCTAAACCAATATCTAACTCAAAAACAGTTCAGTGGATTTTACTAAAATTGGTCAAAGAAATTTTTTTCAGCCATGACCAAGAAAATTCTATACCAAAAGCTATAACTAAAACAAAAAACCCTACTGTGATAAAGAAAAATAGAATCACATGTTGGAAGTCAAAAGAAATCCAATATACTGCAATGATAACACACCAACTTTGAGGAAATCAAAGTAAAGGTGGTTTAAAAACTTGCTGCCAACTAAACTATGTAGTATATTTTTCAGATGTAAATGGTAAGCACATTATGAGCAAAGTCAGAAGATGCAACCACTTCTATTTTTCACAGGGTATAGTAATACCCAGTATCGTGTAGTCAAATATGATTATCAGAAGTATTTCTAATCATTAAAATCCTTAATAATGTTCTTTAAAGGTTTATGAGGTTTTCAAGCACAATACTCAAAGTTTCTCTTTGAGAATGGTCTAGATGTCCTTTTTCTTCATCTTCTTATATTATAGGCATTTATTATTTCAGGAATTCAAGTGTTCCTCCAGATATTACTGGGGCAGAATTTAGGCACTTATTACTAACCTATGTTCTCGAAGGATGAGCGTCAGTTCCACTATGTTAGTATTTATGGAATCAGTGATTGTTTAGGGCACCTGGAGCCAATGAAGCCAAACAAGGTCATGAGTTGAAACACCAGGAGAGTCAATTTCCTTTGCTGTATTCCATGGCCATAATCTTTACCCTAAACCTTAGCCGAAGGCCACACAAAAGAGTAGGCCAGAGATCATGGCTGAATCAGCAAAAAAGTTACTACTATATAAAAATAACTCAAAAATAAAACCCTTGTTGACTAGTGTCAGGATTTCATTCTTCAAATGTTATTAAATTTGCCAATCTGCAAAACAAATCCTTAATTACTGCATAAAAAGTTGGTATGCTTGAAAAGACATAAAAGTCTTTTAACTGCTTTAATTCAAAAACAACAATGGTAATAAGTATTATTCCCTAAAAATGCCATTGCTTTTACTGGAACTGATTATATTTTTATGTAATCTTTTAATAAAAATCTTGCAAGTAAAGTTAAATGTGAGCCCAACAAGTGCACTTTCCAGGATTTTCTTTAGAATCAAAAAGCAAATGCTTTTTAGTGAAGGGTCTGTTTTCAACCACGTAGTTTCCTCTCAAAAAAAGACATCCATGGTTTTATTAGAAATCTGAACCAACACAATACTTCATTTGACTTTCTAAATGCAGGGCCACTAAGGTTAAATTGTTGACAAACAGAAGATCATGGATAATTATGGAAATTTAATTTAGAGTTTCTCAAACTTTATATGTCTTTGAACAGAAAGCCCTGTAAATATACAACATCTTTCATTGTTCAGAGTTAGAGGATGTTATTTTATGCCTTTGAGTTTTTCAGGGATTTTTTTTCACTATTTGCTAATAAAAATAAAACAGTACTAAGCCAAAGAATAAATCAGTCTGTAGCAGAGTGGTCTGTTTGTACAATATTACTATGTACTCAGTAGTTGCCCAATAAATATTAATTGATAATGATGGCAAAGGACTTTATAAGCAGAAAGACTAGCATAAATTCACTGAAAATGTATATAGAAACATTCCACTCTTCAAGAAAACCATGACATAGAAATTAAACAAGTCCTGCACACAGAAAATCTCAGTCTATTGTCAGGCAGCTGTTCAGTCACCAGGAGCAACAGACATTTTTCATCATCATCATAGCATTGTCTATCTGCATATGGTCCTGCACAGAGACACACACAGATTCGTGCTGCCCTTATTTATTATAATTTACAATGATGATATTGGCAAGAAAAAGTAAGTACATTGCAAAATACATGAAATTAAATAATAATTTGAGATCTAATAATGTGTGGTGTGAACATAAAATGTTTCAGACAAACACACCTCACAGTAGCAATAGGGTATTTATTTCCAATGTAAACCTCCACTATTTCCCAACAGAATTTGAGGTATTTCATAAGAGTACTCACATATATCCTTAGAAAATAGGTACAGTAAGAAAAAGAGAGGCTAGAGTAGAGAAAATAAATAATGACTCTTCAAGAACCTAGAGAGACAGCTGGGCGTGGTGGTGCATGCTTGTAGGAGGACTGTCACAAGTTCGAGGCCAGCTGAGCTACATGGTGAGTTCAAGACCAGCCTGAACTACACAGCAAGACTCTGTCTCAAAAAACCAAAAAACAAAGAAAAGAAAAGGAAAGAAGAGACATAATCAAAATGGTGAAACTAGGGGGGAAAACCCAAACAGAATCAGAACTAAGAAGCTAAAAGAAGGGCCAGGGATTTAGCTCAGTGGTTCTGACGCTTGCCTCGCAAGCGCAAGGACCCGAGTTCGATCCCTGATACCAAAAAAAAAGAAGCTAAAAGAAAATTGATTAATTCAAGAAGACATCATGAAAAACACATTTTTCAAAAATACTTGATTAATAAAAACAGTGTGAATTTGTATAGATGGTAAAATTTGTATAGATGGTAAAATTGAAATGAGCTGAAAATAGGCAGAAAGTACACTACAAGAATATATAACTGAGAGTTTTAAGTAATTTTTCCTAATAAATAAAAACTCTGAAAAGACATACAAGTCTATACGTATAAACACTGTATAGAAATGAGATTGTAGAAATTTTAGGAAAACTTATACATCAATTCATAAAACTGAACCATTCAAAGGAAATCAAAGGCTAACAACTGGCATGCTACTTCTCCTGTGATACAGAATATATTTCTAAACTTTCAACTTTCGTTTTATCATTATTAAATACAAGGGCCTTGAAACATTAAAATGGAATATTCTTTAATCCAGTTGGCTCTTTAATTCTTTCCTAATGCCAAAGAGACAATGTGGCTTGTAGAGACTTGTGTCTACATATCCACAATCCATCCAAGAAGTTTGACCTGAATGGAAATTCCAGAATCAAGAGCAAAGTTGACACAAACATCCTCCAAACACTCTTTCAAATTCTTTTCTAAAAGTTTTGGGGAGAAAATAATTTCATTGAAAGAATATCATAATTGTTTTAGTGTCATCTGGAATAATAAAAACTCTAAGAAAACAGATTATAGGTTAAATGACGAGGTGGGAGGAAAAGAATGAAGAAAAAAAAAAAAAACAAGGAAGATTAAGAATGATATATCTTGGACCTGCACACTTCAAGCTGTGCAAAATAGTGTCCCAACACCTTTGAAAGATAAATCCCATAATACCCACTCATTCTTTTCCATCCATTTCCTTTTAAACAGCATACTGACATTAATGGTTCTTTCACAACCTTGCAAAGAAAAGTATTTACTTTGTCCTTGCCAAGAAAAATAAAGTAAAATAGAATAATCCACAAACATACAGGAGGGAAGAAAACAATTACCTTGGCATGACATGATAAAACAGAAAGCAATGGTGTGAATCTAAACCACCTCAGAATTTAAGTGTTTCAGCTATTGATTGGCTAAGTATTTAACGAGTAGCAATAAGCAACTGAGCAGAATTACATTAAAAAAATTTTTTCTAAAATAATTTTAAAATGCAAAGTCTCAGCAAACATATGGTCTCTTCCACCCATACTTTGCCCAAAGGCCCTGTAAGAGGTAACTATTTCCCATCTACAGTACATCTTATAGAGCCCTTGTAAATCTGGAAACATGTTTTTACTGAACTACAGTGATTGTTAATATCTCATTTCCTCAACTGAACCCGGAGTCCTGAAATGGAAAAGGCAAGACAGCATTTTAGGAAACTTTAAATCTGTAGTTACCAGCACATAGTAGGTACATAATATTATTGGCCAAATGAATATTTTAGTAGGTACCATTCTAACTACACAGTATGAAACATTCATTCATTTACACATTTATTCATTCAAGAAACACTTAATGAGCCCCTACTCTGTATCAGAACCTTTTGGAGCTTTCAATGACATAAGCAGCCCACTGCAGCACACAAGCCATAGATTTGTCACCAGTGGTCTATGTGCTAGAGACACAACAATGAGCAAAAGATAAGTGCCTATCTTCATAAAATCTGCATTTCGATCGGGGGATAGACAGATGACAGGTAACAAAAAGTGTTATAAAGGAAAAATAATGAAGGGTAACAAGCCCAAGAATAAAAAGGGGATATTTCATCTAGAATGGTTAACAACAGCTTTCTGAAGTAGAGTTCTGATTGACATAAGGGCACAAGCCATGTAACTGTTTCAGAGTTGAAAATTCCTGGCTCTGGGAACAAAAGGTACAAATGCAGTAGTTGTCTGGCATGTCCATGAAATAGAAAAAAAGGTGGGGTAGTTGGTCTAGAGTTGGCATGAGGAAGGACAACAGGAAATTCATGTAAGAGAAATTCAGCACAGTTTAAATATTTTAGCTTTCACCCCATATGTGATAAAACAAACCACTGAAGGGTTTTAAAGAGATACAATATTACTGTATCTGTGCCGGAAAGACATAAGAACAGAAGCAAGGTAGTAGTACATTCAACCAAACAGGAAAGGTGAGTGGTGAGACAAGAGAAGAGAGCAGGAGTGGTACAGGAAATAAACAGCTTACAGTTCAGAAAATATTTTTAAAACAGAGCTGACAAAATTGAATGATAGAATGTTAGATGGGAAGAATAAAACAAAAAGAGAAGGCAACTTGAAACTATGAAAAGTAAATGTATTTATTACCAAGAAGTAATATATCCACTACTGTTTGGATGAAGCACACAAAGAATAAGATTGAAAATGTTCTGAACAAGTTTACAAGTTAGAAAGGGAAAAAAACAGGAAGCGGGAGCTCCAGAGAACCAAGTCTGCCCAGGATTTGTGGCTCTGAATTGTAATTTTTTTTTGAATGATTTAAGGATGTTTATTTACAAGATACAAATGTTTAATATTTAATAGGAATTAAAGTGCTTAATTTTACAGTGTTTTCAATTGTCTGCCTTTATGACCAAATATACATATGTTACACAGTATATACACTATGTGCAAGTATTTTACATTCATACAGCTAGGAAAGAAAAATCATTATGTACAGTTTTCACATTAGAGTCAACTCTGAAATTATGATAACACATCTTCTCAAACTTAGTCAACAAATAAAAACAATCAAGATAATACTTTTTAAACATCAGTCAATTGTCACAAGATGAAATCCTAGTGTTTTTTATAAAAAAAACTTTTTATATAGATAGATTGTTTTGCTAATGAAAGACAACCCCCCCACAATAATTCCAATATCCATATACTATGTAATATATAATTTGACTCTATTATAATGGTCCCCACAGACTACTGTTTCTTCCAAACCTATATTTCATTCTATTTAGTATTAACTTATTAAAATACACTAAGATTTCTTGATTTACTTTTTCACCAAACCTACCACAAGGAATTTTAGGAAAAGTGATGACCTTTATGTAACTCAGTGCCTCCACAGGTTAACTAGAAGCTTTGTGCTATTTCACCCCAATGTAGAAGACACTGTGCTCTGCCAAGGGTTTAGTCAAGAGAGTATAATACCATGACTGGCATTAGAGGAATGTTTGCCCCAGTAAACTGCAGAGAAAATGGTCCAAGAGAATGAAATTATCTCTTAAAAGGTTAAAGGAAAAAAATGACAAGATACCGTGGTCTGTAACTTAGAAGCCAAGGTCAGAGCCTGGGTGCAATGGGTCACATCAGCATGTAAGTACATGGATTTGTATCTTATAGTTCATACTCCTTGTGCAATCTGAGTATTTTCCTCCTAACATCCATGTCTCTGATCTGGACACGAGCAGCCTATCTATCTTCTCTCTGTTCATTCTTGCTTGTTTCAGTTTCTAACCTCATTCCTGTCCATCCTATCTAAAGAAAGCAAAGTTATCTCCCCATGACAAAGTAAGAGTAAGGGCATGTAAAAGGATGAATTATACATTAAAAATCCATGTGAATAATTTATGTTAAAACACTTGTTAAAAAAAATTTCTATAAAAATTTCATTCCTATGGAAGGAGAGAATTGAAAATCAACCACTTTTACGTATGTACATAGAGGTATAAATTCACAGAAAGGGTTTTTAAGTAGACCTAGTGGTCTCTACATAACACATACTCATTTTCTAAACCTAGAGAAGCTATAGTAAAACATTATGTGTTATGAAAATGAAAAGTGGTTTGATTTTAATAAAACTGGATAAGAATGAAGTAAAATGATTCGCTATAGGTATCAAATACTAATAGAGCCCTAAGAATAGGAACTGGTGAGCCCCAGTTCTGATATTGACACATTCATGGAGAATTTAAAATTTTAGAATAAAAACAAAGACATTCTTGTCTTTCAGATTTTAGCTGATAAAGTCCATGTGCTTAATCCTTAGACTACTACGAATATCATGTGATGTATAAATTTTCATACAGCTACTCTGCATTACAGCAAGGATACTTGCAAAAAAATTAGACCTTTGTTCCCTAGAAATTTATTTGCTCCCATTGGTGCTATTCCTCCAGATATACACATTATATAGAAAGGTCATGATTAGAGATGTATCACAGACACTATGCTCAGAATAACTTACGGCTTTAGATATAAACAAATGAGATCTAAAATGTGAAAGGAGAAAGCCCCGCACTGTCTCCATAAAATAGAAATAAGAAAAAGATAGAAATAGGAACTTGCTGAAGTATTTTTGAGAAAAGGTTCTTAGAAGCCATCAATGGATCTTTAACAACCCTGAAATACCAGGAAGTTTCAACAGTTTTCTTTATAATTAAATAACTAACTAGAATAAGTACTTTAACAAAATCCACAGAGAAATCTGAAAAGGTAGTTCCTGTAAAACTTTCGGTAATTTAAAAAATTTGTAGTAGGACAGCCAAGTGAGAATAAGTATGCCAACATATATGTTGAATTGAACTTCATGGACAACAAAATGTAGCTTAATAGTGCAGGTGTGCTTTAATTGTTTTACTACCTATACCCTTTGTGAAAGTAAAAATGTTTTTGATAGTACAGTGGACCCTCGAGTTACAACTGGTTGGACATATGAACAACTTGGGTTACCACCAGAATTTTAGTTTTAACTTACAAAGTCTTGAGTTACAACCCAAATGCCAGCCACTTGTGCTTCTAGATGTCTCAGATACAGATTTAACCCTTAAAGAGTTCTGGAAGGAACAACATCTTTTTCTAAGTGGAGCTGAGAAACCCTGGGCCAATGTCTGTAGATCTAAGGACACTGAGATCTGAGATCTGCCCGTATACAGGACTAACTTTATTCCTCTCCAAGACTGATCCAGGCTAGCAAGACTTGGGGTCATGTTCTCAGGTAATAAACATGAAATTGTGTAACTTTTTTCTCACTACCATATAAGTTCCATCAAATGATTAGCTAATAAAGTGGCAGCTCTAAAGGATGTTCTACAACTTAAAAAGAGAATAGCCAAATGTATATGAAAAATAATCTAAGCAGTTTCTCATTTCTTGAGCATTAAATAACATCAGTTTCAAGATATTCAATAGAAATATAAACTATCTAGTAATGTAATTAATCATAAGAGAACTATAAAACATGCCCTTTTATCAAGAAAAAGAAGATTAGCCAAAGGAAAAATAGTAACATTAAAACACCAATAAAAAATGATAAAAACTGGGGTCACTGGATAACAGGGTCCAAAAGGCAATGATTATTAAGAAAAAAATGATCAGTAGGAAAATGAGGTTTAATTTTGTACAGATTAAAAATTTAGAAAAAGTATCTTTGGGATACTTCAGTAGAGCTCAAAAATATAAAAAGTAGAAAAGAATAAGAGAATAAGAGAATACATTATTCCAGTGAAGTAAACTCTTTATCAAATTATAATCTCTGTTTAGTATATATAAAAAGTTTATTACAGAGGAAGGAAGAAAGAGACAGAGAGAAAAGGTAGGGGTGGACCCCTCACTAGAAAGCATTAAAAAACTGTAACAAAAAGGCACAGAAATTGCAGTTTTAATATTAAATACATCAAGTATTTTTTTAAATGGTCCCTGAGCTCCATTATTAACAACACTGTATTTGGGGGGGGGGGGTACTGGGGATCAGTACTGGGGAACTAAGGACCTTGCACTTTCGAGGCAGGCGGTAGAACCACTGAGCTGAATCCCGGGCCCCTACATCAGGCATCTTAATGTGTAATGTGTCATTTTATTTTTAACAGGAGAAAGCTATATAGTTTTAAATTTGAATTTTTAACAAGTAGATAATTAGATTTGTTTCAATTGCAAAATTTATGCCAAGTACATTTTTAGCCTTAAAAACGCTGAAGGTATATATTTTATAAAGAATCAGTCTTCAAATAAGTTTGACAACTTTAATAAACAAGTCCTACTAGGCCACAACTGATGGTTCAATACTGACGACTAGTGGCCATAATATATAGTAATTCCTTATCAAGTATTTATCCTATAACTTTAATCAACTATATTTGAAACATGAAATGTAAATTATATGAAAAACCTAAATTAAAAAGATTTTGTCCTTACAAATGTCCAGTAAAACACAGGAAAAAGTTGTATTTACAAAGTCTCTTAAAAAGATGTTTCTCATTATTTGCAATTTCTCAAAACAAAAACCATTTAGCATTTTTGCAGACAGTTTATTCACAATCACAGAGCTGAACTGACATTCTTTCAGTAATATTACTCCAAAAATAATATGTCAAAGAGGTCTTCCTTTAGAATTATCTGCATAAGTCCACCCTGTTTCATTTTTCTAACTTTGTCTGTTACACACTGAGATTTCAAATATCCAACTGTCTTCATTAAGTTTTCAATTTAATTTGAAAGCCAGCAAACCACTATCTGAAAATGTTTTATTCCATAAAATAAAAATTTTTTTAATCATGATTACTTTTTTATGCTAAAGGTTGAGCTCAAGGCCTCTACACTAAGCTGCATCTCCAGTCTTTTTTTTTTTTCCCCCTTTCTGGAAACAAGGTCCCTCTGGGCTTGAACTTGGGATCCCCTCTTGCCTCAACCTCTCAGAGTGCTGAGATTAGAAAAATGTACTGCCACACCTGGTTCTGTGATTGAATTCCTAAAGAATATTTGTGTGACTTTGGTCATATCATTTAAACTACTACATATTAAAATATAAGGAAGTTAAAATCAATTAATCTGCCTGCACTTCCTTCTTCGAAACCCTTGAGTGAAAAACATTTTTTTACCAAAAAGGTTATGCACAGCTAACATTCCTTCCTTCAGCAACTGTTCACTGAGTAGCAGTCTGCTCTCTGATTAACTCTACTCCAAGTCTCAGAAACAGGAATGAGCAGGATGGACGAAGACCGTGACAATGGAGTCCACATTCCAGTGAGGAAGGCACATTATTATGTACATAAGCAGACAAATAAGCAATAATTACATTTTGTTAAGTGCTATCATAAATAAAGTAATATGACAGAGCAATAGGGCAAAAAGAGGCTATTTTTCAAAAAAGAAGCACAAGAAAGTTCTCTGAACAGGTAACAGTAATGGCTAAAGGATGAGAAGGCATAAGGTATACTGAGCTAGAAGAAAAATGTCTACAGCACTAACAAGAAACCACTATGGAGGCCGGGGATTTAGTTCAGTGGCACCGTGCCTGCCTCACAGGATCAAGGTCCTGAGTTCAATCCCCGGTACCAAAAAATAAAAAAGAAAGAAACCACTATGGTTAGAATATGGGCTTCTTAGAATAACTTAGTTAAATAAGTTTGTTAAAATTTTTAGAGTAGCTATCAAAAGAATGGAAATATAATCTACAACTTCAGAGTATAAAACACATTTCAATGCAATGGGAAACAATAAAGGGGGAAATAGAGAATCAAATATTTCTAAATATACTAATCACAATAATATAATATAATAATATAACTAATCCAGCCAGTAAAATGCATCAATTTATCTGGTGATATGTTTTGGTTTGTTCTGTTTTGGTTTTTTTTTAAGTCTAGCTATAAGGTATTTCAAAAAAATAAATAAAACTACAGAGGAAGGATAAAAATAAAGAATAAAAAATAACATGCCATGAAAATAGTAACTGTAAGAATACTAATACCAAAAGAATGTTAACATTAAGTTTTTTAAAATAACTAAGAAGTAAATTATATACAAGAAACCATATAGACTAAATGAAGTAAAACTGAAAATCACAGCGAGAAATTGACAATCCTTATTATAATGGGAAGCTTTAGACTGATATATTAAATAATATATTAATATACAAAAGGACAGAAAAGAATTTACAAACTTGACCTACAAAATTTATGTGTGTATGTGCAAATACTTGTGTGTCACACTTTAACAAAACAGAAAACCTACTGAATCATTTTAATCGAGTACTTATCAAAAAAAGGCCATAGAACTGTTCAATGGAACTTGCAACAAATTTCAAGATTTAAACTAAAAATAAGTAAGAGTTGAAAACTCAGCAAAATAATTCTTATAAATACCAAAAACGGTACTCTTAGTAAGTCTTGAGTAATACAGAAAATTATAATAGAAATTACAAAAGATGTAGAAAAAACTACCAAAAAATATATAATAAGGTATATGATAATGTTTTGGTTTTTGCAGTACTAATTTTAAAAAAATAAAAATAAATACTTAATGTACATATCTAAAAATAATATAACCCTAAATTTTAAAAATAGGAAAAAAGTAATAAATTTAAAAGAGTAGTAGAAGCTGATAGAGCTTTAAATAAAGTAAAACTAGTGAAAAAGAACATAGAAATATAATCATATTTCTAGCAACACAAAGGGGAAAAGAAAAAACTACATAATAAAAAAGCTTAGAATTATTTTTAAAATAAACCCCAAAACAGATGAAATAAAATCATTTATTAATAACTAAATTGGCTTAATAAAAAAGGCTACATAAACCAATAAACAGTTTTAAAAACTGAAAATCTGAGGTATCAAAAAGATAGCAAGGATAAATAGTTCTGCAGGTGAGTTTTAAGTATGAGAGACTATGTCTTAAATGAACTGAATCAGGAAACAGAAAACTAAGGAATCTACATGTGATGGTAAATCTTGGCTGTCAGACTGGCTTGAGCATTGCCGAATGGGTTTAGTAAAGCTCCCTCTTGTGTGTGTCTGAGTGAATCACCAGGCACGACCTTGGCGACTTTATCTGGCCCCTGATCCTTTCTTCTTTCGCCCCAGCAATGGACAAGCTGCCTAATACACCACTTAGCTGATTTTATAAGATTAGTTTAACCTCATTTCTAAAATCAAAAAGGTAAACATAGAAAATTATAAACTGATTTCAACCATAAATATAAAACTACTAAAGAAAACACTGGCAAATTAATTCAGCAATGTAAGAAACAATATAACCAAAAAAAGTTCTCAGGCATCCAAGAAGGCTCAACATTTATTTAAACCAATCACATTTAAATATCAGAGAAAAACACACCAGCAAGACTCTGATAAATTTCACAATTAATCATGATTTGTTTTGTTTTGAGACAGGGTCTTGCTGTGTAGGTCAGGCTGGCCTCGAACTTGCAGTGATCCTCCTGCTTCAACCTTCAGAGTGGTGGATCACAGGTGTGCACCGCCACACCAGATTTAATCGTGATTTTAAAAGTAAATGAAAAAGCAACAAAACTCTGTCAACTGAGAAACAGAAAGAACTGTTAATATGATTAAAAACTGCACTGTAAACCAGAAGCAAATAGCACACAATGATGTTAATACTTCAGAAATATACAAAAGTAGGAATAAGTGAAAAAATTCTTGCTATCTTTCCTTCTATTCAACATCACACTTCAGGTTCTTGCCATATAGTAAGACTGAACTAAAAAAAAAAATTATAAAATGTCTAAATTGTCTTAAATTTCAAATGATATAATTATCAATGCAGTATATGTCAGTAAAACTACTAATAAATTATAAGAACTAATGAGAGCATTGAGCAAGATTGTGATACAAGAGCCACACTTAAAACCAGCAGTTCTTAAGTAACTGATCAGAGATGCCATCAAAGAAAACATCTCATTCCCAGTAGGAAGAAAAAACACAAAGCACCTAGGAATAACACTAATAAATTTTTCATAAGACCTTTATATAGACAATTATAAAACATTATTAAAGAGAACTGTAAGAGCTCTTCAAATTAATCTATATATTTAATACAATTATGATCACATGCCAGCAGAATTTTCCATGGAGCATGATAAAAGATTTCTGTTATCATTTATCAGAACCTAATAAATAAATAAAAGCTGTAATAATTACAATAATATCACCACAGGGATAGACAAACAGATCAGTAGTAAGGCAGAAAAACCAAGCAGATATGATAGGAAACTAGATACAGGATAGAAGTGGCATTTAAATAATAGTGGGAAAAATTATTCAAAAATGATGCTGGGACAACTGACTAGTCATATAAAAATAACTTAAATTCTTTTCTCTATTTAAAAACGAAGTGTCCTGAGGGAGCTCAAGCCCCTTTTTTCCCTAATACTGAGGATTGAACCTAAGGCCTTTGCACTGAGCTACATCCTCAGCTCTTTCTTATTTTTTATTTTGAGGGAAGATCTTGCTAAGTCACTACATAGCCCAGGCTGGGCTTGAAATTTCCAACCTTCTGCCTCCAATCTTTTAAAATAAGCAAAAGTTACAAACATAGACTCTATATAAGTAGAAATGTACTCTACCTACAAACATGTGAAAAAGCTGTCCAAATTCACTAAAAATAAATAAATAAACACAAGAATGAGTTAACACATTGTACTTAGCTTGGCACCAATTTTAAAGAACTGCACGATTGCCAGAGTTTCAGGGCAAAAAGCCGAGCTCCAGCATCCCAAAAGACCAGGCTCAGCCACTCAACCTAAAGTGCCAATCAAGGAGAGGAGCAGTGTGAGGGTCAGGAAAGGAGCTTTAATCAATATGGCCATGCTGGGAAGGACAGATATAGAGGTTCAAGACCTGTCTTGGAGAGGATGACTAAAACGTTGGGATTTTACAGAAAAGGGAACAAAGGTGTCGGGAGTTTACATAGCTGCCAGGGTGAGTCATCCTGGTCAAGCATGGTCTGATTGACTGGTCTCAGCACTAGCTCTTCAGAGTTCTGGGAGACGCATCATTCCACTGGGAAATGAGGGCTCCTGCTTGGGGCAAGCCTTGGTTCCAGGGTAATTGTTCCCACTTGGAAAAAGGGCGACCTCAAATAGGGGTCCTCTATGAGGCTCAGCCTTTCCAGAGTCTTTTTGTAGGTGACTGCAGGTTTGGAACAATGATTGCAGATTTTTAGGCATCACTCCAGGGAGTCTAGCAAAGGAATCTGTAAAAATTGAAAAAATAAATGTCCCTGCAAATCCCCTAAATTACTTCGCCGGTCACTTTGTTTTCCTTTTGGTACTGGGGATTGAACCCAGTGCCTTCACACTAAGCTATATCAACAGGGTCCTGCTATGTCGGTAAGTCGTCCAGAGTGCTCTCGAACTTGTGATCCTCCTGCCTCAGCCTCCCGAGGGCTTACTCCTCTTGTCCTCAGCCCGGAAGGGAGAGGAGACAGGACAGATAAATTTATGGCTAATAAACTTTGTACTGCCAGTGTTTAGACAGACACTCCCTAAGTGAATAACACGCCTACATGCAGAGCTGAGCACGGATCTAGCCCAAAGTTTTAAAGGGTAAAAGAAGACAGGTACAAAATTCAAGGTAGAGATGCTAAGCTTCATCTTGGCTTTTAGTTGGGCATCAGCTGGCCCAGCCTCTCAGTCCCTGTTAGAGTACTTCTAGTAAGAATAAAGAATATAGGAAAAGGAGCCACTATCAACCATTGCTGAAAGAAATGTGAAGTGTCAGAACCTTTCAGAAAAGTAATTTGATGACATATATGACAATAAAAGGTATATCAAAGACAATAAAATGTAAGTTGGAACTGCATCCACTCAATGGAGAAATTTTCATGAAGTACTAATGAAGAGAAAAAGCAACATGTAAAAATTTCTATTAAAATAAAAGCATGCAAAAATCCTTCTATAAATAAAGGTATTTATAGTTTAAATGTTTATCCATGATAATTAAAAGTACAAAGAATAATATAAATGGACATATTCCAAACTAATAACAAGAATTCCTTTTTTATTGTTTGTTTGTTTTTAAGGAATAAAAAAGACTTGGTTGATAAGAAAAATGTAGAGAAGAGGGAGAAATGAGCCATGTAAATAAATAAATAACAAAGTTATATTTTTTTAATTACTTTCTCTTTGCTGAGACAAAACACCCAACACCCAAAGTTAAAGGAGGAAAGGTTTGGGCCAGGGATTTAGCTCAGTGGTTCCACCGCCTGCCTAGCAAGAGCAAGGTCCCGAGTTCAATCCCTGGTACCAAAAAAAAAAAAAAGGAGGAAAGGTTTATTTTGGCTCACAGTTTGTTGAGGTTTCAGTCCATAGTCAGCTAGCTCCAAGGCAGGGTGGCATGGCAGAGGAGCGTCACAGAGGAGAAACAGTCCACGGCAAGGCAGACAGAAGGCAGCAAACAGCAAGCCTCCTTTTCCTGTTTATCCCATCTAGGCTATAAGCCTTTTGGGTGGTCCTACCCATACCCAGGGTGGTCCATCCCATTAACCACACCCAGAACTATGCTAAACCAATCAGTAAACTAATTTACTTATTAAACACCCTTAATCCCAATATCACACATCTAGATCCAGCCTCCTCTCAAAAGCACCACTATAAGAGCATGAAACTTTGGAGGGACATCTAGATACAATATATAACATTATATTATCAGAGAATAGGTATGTCATGATATTATCACAATTAGTTATACATTTTAATTTTACAAGGAAATACATTTTATACTAAGTTTTTAATAACAATGTCAAAAGAACTATATGAAAAATAAAAGTAGTTAAAATGGGCTGAAAACAATGTATAAGGTCAGTAGCTAAAGTAAAATTTGACAAATTTTTAGTAAGTACAATGTTCAAATGTTAGAAACCCAAAATGGTCATACCAAGTACAATTAAAAGAGCTAATGCATCAAGAAATACTAACTAGGTAACAGTAATAACCTTGAGATAAAACCCTTATGTAGCATGTACCATCAGAAAGGAGAAAAGTGAGGGAGAAAAGGCCTACTCTGTAAAAGAAGAAAAACAGGCAACGGGGTTAGGTTTTCTAAAAAGAATAAAAAATGTGGCTAAAAATAAAGTGTAGATTTATACTTCACACACAGCTTCACTCTACAAGAAAGGATACTAGAGCAGAAGTTCTAAAATTTTCCTTTGCTACACACATTTTCCCATAAAATACAGTAGTAGTACATGTGTGGTTGCAGCTGTCCTATTGTGATACTGAGTGCTTTCAAGCCCTTGGTAGTCAAAGGGCTGTTACACTGCCATGCTAATCTCTGCCTACTATATCCCATGAGATCAGTTTGTCCACAAAAAGGACTGAATTCTAGAGCTTAGGTCCCAAGGATCAGGAAAACAAGGTGCATCCTCTGGACTTTCCATGTTTTCTATGGGCTGGTGTTTTATTTTTAAACTCTCACTTTTTTGCCAATTCAACTGGTGATTCTCAAAGCTTAAGGCAGCTGTTTTGATGATTAATATGCGGGTGATTTGATAACCATTTAAAGAAAAGTATCTAACAATATCATGGGGAAAGGGAGGGTTGTACATGAAATAAACACAAGCAAAATTGTAGGGGATATCTATGAAAAATATGGCGGTAAGCTATGGAAAGAGGTGAGCTAAAGTGAATGGCTAGCAAGAGTTTCATAATTCAGCCTTGGAAAGGTAAGTGAAAGTGTTCAAAATCTCCCAGCCCTAGAAAGATCCCCATGTCTCCACAATAGGGAAGTCTAAAATAAAGTCCAGGAGAGGGGATTAATGAGGCCATGTTAGAGTATTTTTCTGACTATGTACTCCTCTGCTTTCCCACTGAAGTCTCAAGGGAAAGCCTGAAGTTGTTAAAAAGACATTAGAACAGGGCCGGGGATTTAGCTCAGTGGTTTTGCCACCTGCTGTGCAAGCTCAAGGACCTGAGTTCGATCCCTGGTACCAAAAAAAAAAAAAAAAGACATTAGAACAACACCCTTGGCTTGGAAGCATCTCCCCTAATGAGTCCAAACAAAATACATTAATAAACAGTACCAAGGGTTTTTTTAAGTGAAGTACCCATATTACTCAGCTTCTCTGGAGACAATACATTGCTGTGCAAGAATTAATAGCTACTTCTTCATTAGGTTTTTAAAATTTGGTGCTTATAACAAAAGATGAAGAAAAATACTGGAAAAAAACAATTACCTCAATTTTCTCTGTATGACTGTTTTATTGATAAGTCTCACATAATCTGGTTTTCTGCTCTAACACAGACTGCCACTGATCACAGCTCTCACCTTAGAGACTCAACAGTTCCTTAGTCTTCTTTACCCTCTATTAAGGTTCTGTGTCCCTGCCTGTATGACTTCCCCATGAATCACGTTTCTTTGGGAAGAAAGGGGTATTGGAGATTGAACTCAGGGCCTTTCCACTGAGCTACCTCCTCAGGCCTTTTTAATTTTTTAAAATTTTGAGACAGGATCTTGCTAAGTTACTAAGTTGCTCAGGCTGGGCTCAAACTGGTAAGCCTCCTGACTCAGAGTGCTGGGATTATAGGTATACACCACCATGTCTGGCTACCTTTAAATTTTAAGGCACCTGAATTACCCTCTGTCATATGCAAGCATGAAATATTCTTGATGGATATAAGTGGACGAATTAGCAATTTAATATGCTATGAAATAGTCTGAAAAGCACATATAAATATACACCCAGCATTTATCTTATGGTTTTATATTTTAAGTAATTCAACTGAAGATGAAGAAACAGTCAATTAACATGAAACATCTAATTTAAAAAAAAGACTAGTCAAAAATTCCCAAGATGTACACCCAAGAGAAGATTTTATATGAAATTTGAAGCTGCACAAAAAAATGGAGAGTTTATGCTTGTAATATAATTAGCTCCTTCCCAACACTAGCACCCACCAGGGCTACCCTTCACTGCATCAAGTTAGGTTACTAGGAGCCATCTGATAAAAAGGAGCTTGTCATATGAAAACATATCCTTATAGTAAGGAAACTTTGTTTACATAACAGTTCAAAGAAAAATTGACAACATTTAAATTTGCTTTTAAAAAGTTTTAAAGTTCTAGAACAATCACTCAAAATTAATGAGATATTTGAAAAGAATGTTATTTCACAACCTATATAAAAATATTCATCTCTCCTAAAGAAGAGACTTCTACTGAGATATCAAAACAGAGTGTTTAAAGTATGATATATAAAACCTGATGGCTAGTGAAGAGCCTTACTAAATTAAAATCCAGCATTCATCTGACTTCAGTAGTATGAGCGGTTGTGGCTCAAAATAGGAAGTGTTCAGACCAGGAGAAAAGCAACAGAAAAGAGTGAACAATTCCTTAAAAACTTTAAAAAAGGAGACTGGCTCTCTCTTGCCCAATTTCCAATGATGAACACTGTTTTTCGTTAAATGGGAACAAACAAAGTTCCCTGGATCTAAGAACTTTAGATCACCAAAAAGCAGCAGGTTTCAACCAAAACCGCAAACTGTTTCCTCGCAATATGACATTGCACCTAGGAAGCTTTGACATGCTGGGATTTTTAATGAATTCTCCCAATTCTTAATAACTTTCATGTGTCATAATTTTCACTAACATTGAAATACGTATTTTGAGGAAGCGAAAGAGCATAGTGCCTAAAAGTCAGCACCTATTTACTTACCTATGGATTCAATTTCTCACTACAGCAAGAAGCAAAATACATATTATCAGACTGTATAAGAATTTCCATAATGATTTTTAATATGAAAAGGAAAACAAAGCATCTTCTTTCCTTAAACATGACCTTTTCAGATAAGAAATTTAACTTGGAAGCAGGAAAATGCCTAAGTTAATCTTTTCCAGTTCCCACGGCAGTTTATAATCCAAAACCACCTTTTAAAAACATATAGGTCATTGCTTATATTAAAGTGACAAAATATGAAATTAAACATCTCTCATCAACAACAACCCTCTACTGTATTGTCAGAGATGGAATTCCAAATCACAGCTCTAGCTTTTAGTCAAATTGACAATTACAATGCAAATACTGAGACTTGGTTTCTCAAGAATAGGGGTGGGAAGCAATCTTCCTTCCCTCTTTCTTTGTAATTTTGTGCATTCTGCAAAGAGAGAAAAAAAATAAGTACAGAAAATTTCTCTAATTTTCTCTTGCAAAAAAGAACAATTGTCTCTTCAGTACTATTCTTATGCTCACCAGATGCAATTTGCTTTGAGAATAAATGTATAAAAATCAAGGTTAAAAAAAAAGGCTACCCACATGCTGTATCTAATTATTCAACAAAATATCCTCTTGTAAGTAATTACCAACTAACAAGGGTATGCCTCCTTTTGTGAAATGGAAAAAAATGGAATTTTAGAAATCAAAAGCAGATTTTTTCTTTCAACTAACATTATAATTTCAGGGTTGCAATTTTTGTTCCTAATTTTGAACTGGCAGTGTCTCTTAATATTTAGAAAACTGTCAACTGATAAAAGCTAATAATCTGAAAGTGCACATTAGTATATTTTTAGAAATTTTAGAAAAAAACATTGTTTAAAAAAGTTTTTCATTTGTATTTAATCTTTTGGTTTTCTTTTTGTTTCTAATTTTTATACTTTATATATAGATTTAAGAAACAAAAGGAAATTTCAACAAATTAATTTTCTAAAATGAAAATAATGAAATATAACCAATGTAGTTAGAATGTATGACTCTACACCACAAGTTCTTCCTTACAGAAAAAGTCCATAAATGTAGAAGAAAAAATAGATTTTTTTTAAAAATTACTATTTTATTTCACTTACAGTAATAATTATTCCAGGTAAGAATCAAAACAGATGCTAAAAGTAATATGGCATAGTATGATTTTAAAAAGAAACAGTATTTTCAAGTCTCAAACAGTTTCCTCATGAAACAAAGAATTTAAAAGAATAATAGTAACTATATAGCAAAGAAACCCAGTAGCCAACATCGTAACCAAGTATTCAATTTTCACCAGTAACGTGACCAATCAACATTACATGACTTCTGATACGATACTTTGGAAAGGATAGAACAAACCCAACATGAAACACATCCTACAAAATAAATTGCTAGGACACTGCAAAGTCATCACAGATGACAACTAAAAAACTGTTCCAGGTTAAAGGAGACTAAAGGGACATAACTAAATGCCATGTCTAAATCTGGATGTTTATCCTGGATCAGAAAAGACATTACTGACAAAATTTGCATAACCTGTAGATTAAATGATACTATTGTACTGATACTGACTTCCTGATTTTGTACTGTGATTAGGGAAGAATATATATATATATAACAAATTACTTAAATCTAAAAGTATTTACATCTGCAACTTTCTTAAAAATGTCTCAGGGGCCGGGGATTTAGCTCAGTGGTTTCGGCTGCCTGCTGTGCAAGCGCAAGGACCCGAATTCGATCCCTAGCACAAAAAAAAAAAGGCTCAAAACAAAACTGTTCTAATTTTCAACTTTATCATAAATCTGAAATAAAAAAAACAAACAAACAATAGTACCTACCTGAAGGGTAACATTCTCCATTCTGAGTTTGATAAACTAATTCAGGGGTTGGGAGAATTCTTCTGCCAAGGGCCAGACTGTTAATGCTTTAGGCCAATGGGCCATACATTTCCAGTCATTACTACTCAACACTGTCATTGTGCTATAAAAGCACTCAGGGATAATATACAAATAAAAAAGAATGGTTGTTTTCCAATAAAATTGTAGTTACCAAAATAGTGAGTCAGATTTGGCCCACAGGCCACAATTTAAAGACCCCCCCCCCAAGTCTAGTCCATCCCTAAAAATAATTAAGCAGAGTAATTTTATTTTCAATGTTCTATGAGCATATGTCAGACACTATGTTAAGTGCGTGACTAGCGTTAACTCATTTATGCTTGCACTAATCCTGTTACATATACATTATTATTATTTCCATTTTCCACAAAGGAAAATAGGACCTAAAGAAGTTTAAAAACTTGGCCAGGATCACAGAGACAGCAAGTATGAACCAAGGTAAGTCTGATTCTATACGAAGAACTTAACCAATGTTCTATACTACTTCTTATATGGGTTAAATTATGTCAGGTACAGCAACTAAAGAAGTACAATTATTAACAATGATTAAGTAATTATCCAAATTTAAGATTTATATTCCAATGAAGTGCTTCTTACAAACCTCCTGAAGCTGTAAGGACATCAGTCCCAATTGATCCTGGCGTCTTTCCACCAGTTCTCTTTCTGTACGCATCTCTCTCTCTATTTCCTGAAGTCTCCGTTCCACTCGATCTGAAACCTCAATATGAATAATGACAAACAGTGACATGATAAAGCTCTAAATTGGGGCAATAGCTTATGTCAGATACATTACTGCCTAAAGCATTTAATTTGCACATATTTGTAGTGCCCTCTAATGACACTATTAAAATCAAAGTCACAAAAGAAAGTAATCATTGCTTTTTAAATAATCCACACCTGGAATTCAATAACAGGCTGCAAGTTTTCCAAGCCACAATACAATAATTCAATTGCTCAAAGTTAAAAATAATATACTAGAAAAGAGTGCCCTCTGGTGATTTAGGAGGAAAACACCAATGTTGCCAACAACTGTATTTATTATCCTATTAATGATAAACTGTTCTATCCATTTAGTTCTCAATACTTAGGAAGTATTGATGTTTAAGTGCAGCAAGTAATTAAAGGGGCTTCTCAATGATTTGTCAATCTTTTTAATGACGATCTACTAAAAAAATGATCAAAAATAATTTCAAATGAAATATTTTTGAGACATGAAAGAATTTTTCCCCTTGATACAGACTGTCCTTACCAAAAGTTGTGCAAATTCTAACACATTTCACATATATAATTACTTTCCCCCAAAATAAAATTTACACTTTTCAACAATCTGTATGTTTGGCGCAAGAGGATACACTAAATAGAAGATATTTCGTATTCATTTCAATGAAGCAATAAATACAGCTCTCTTATAAACAAATCTTTTGCCACCAATTCTGTGTTTGACAAAGAGATGAGAAAGATCTGGTAATGAGGAACCTTACTGTAATGATGAGAATTTTCTAAACTGGTTTGCATGATGGTTAAATAGCTCAGAAAATTTACTAAAAATCACTGATTGCACACTTAAAGTAGATTATTTTTATGGTAGTATTGATCAATCAAATTGTTTTTCAAAAAGACAAACTCAATTTTAATTAGTTAATAAATGCTGAGGCAAAAGTGTTCTATCAAAAATTAGCAGTTTATATTTACTAAGACTGACAAGTCTTGTGGATTTAATTTCTAGTGGAGAACAATTTTTCTAGTAGAAAACTTTAGAAGAACTAGACCTATCTGCTAAGATAGTCATAGTGCTTTAATAAAAACTTTACTCTTCAGCAAAAAGCTCCTAATTTATCCTAAATCAACCCCAATACTACAAGTTACTATTGCATTCAAAATAAATACAGTACCTGCTGTAATAGAAAAAAATATTAAAGTTGTGCATTCATTTTTACAAAATAAAAATATTTCTACTGTCCATTAACTATAAAGGTTTATAGCAACACTTAAATAATACAGAACCATCACACATATATTATTAGAATGACTGCATGAAAAAATAGAAAATACGTGTTGAGGATACAGAGGAATCAGAATATTGGAGTACTGTTGATGGGAATGGGAGATAGTGAAGGCCTTTGAAAAACAGTATGGTTAGGGCTGGAGATGTAGCTCAGCAGCACTATGCCTGCCTGGCAAGCACAAGATCCCGGTTTAAAAAAAAAAAAATGGTTGCTTCTCAAAGCAATTAAAAATACAAGTATCATATGATTCAGCAATTCAGTTTACAAGTTTAATCCAAAATATGTTAGTCTCAAAATGATATTCATACACCATATTCGTAGCAGTACTGTTCACAATAATAATGTCCACTATTAATAATGTCACTATAATAATGTCCACTATTAATAATAATGCCCAAAAGATGGAATTACCTTAATGCCCACTGATGAATGAATGGATGAGCAAATTGTGAAATATATGTATACAAATACATACATAAATACACACATATATAGTGGAATATTATTCAGCCTTTAAAAAGAAGAAAGTTCTGACACATGGTACTACATGAATAAACCTTGAGGACACTGCCAATTACAAAAAGACAGTATGTCATTCTACTTACATGAGGTACTTGAGAAGTCAAAGTCATAAAGATATAAAGTAGAGGAGGCAAATGAAATGGACACTTCACAAAAGAATTACAAATGAATTACAAAGAATTATACAGTATTACAATAAATACCTGAAGAAATGCTCAACATCGTTAGCCATTCAAGAAATCCAAAATAAAACAACAGGGCTAGGGATTTAGCTCAGTGGCACCGTGCCTGCCTCACAAGCGCAAGGTCCTGAGTTTGACCCCCAGGACCAGGAAAAGAAAAACAAAGAATACTGAGATTCTATCTTACTCCAGAAAGAATGGCCATCATCAAGAAATCAAATAACAACAAATGCTAGAGAGGCTGCAAGAGAAAAAGAACCCCTTCTACACTATTGGTAGGAATGTAAATTAGTACAACCACTATGGAAATCACTATGGAAATTCCTCACAAAACTAAAACTAGAAATTCCATTTGACCTGCTATTCCTTTTCTAGGTATCTTCTCAAAAGAGTTAAAGACATCATATTACAGTGATACATGCATACAGGTGCTTATAGCAGCACAATTCATAATAGCTAAATCTTGGAAGCAGCCCACATGCCCAGCAACAGATGAACGGATAAAGAAAATGTGGTATTTACACACAATGGAGCACCAATGTGCCATAAGGAAAAATAAACTTGAGTCACTTGTAGGAAAACGGATCCACCTTCCAACCATAATGTTAAATGAAATAAATCAGACACACAGGCTTAAATGTCACACTGTTCCTCTTATGTAAGAAACCAAAAGTAAAAATAAAGTTCAAAACAAAAGATAATAAGAAATTGGGAGACAGATCATTGTCAAAGGGGAAGGGGGTCAAGGGATTGGGGAGCGGGAGAGGGGAGGGAAAGAGGCTGAACAAAGGAATTAAGATGGGTTCCGCACCCAGACCAACGTCCCGCAAGGCACGCAAACGGAAACGCTTACGAATCCACTAACTAAAATTCAAAATAAAGTAGAATGGTGGTTTCCAGGGACTAGTAAGAGGAGGGAAATGGAGAGGTGCTACTTATTAAATTTCAGTTTGACAAAATGAAAGGGGTTCTAGAGATGAGTTACATAAAAATGTGAATATATTTTAACACTATGAACTGCAAAATGAAACTTGGTTAAGATGGTAAATACTATGTCATTATATATGTTTTTCCATAAAGTACAATTTTAAAAAGTAGAATGATTTAAAAGTAAAAATAATCCATTGATACAATCCAGAGAAAAACACTATTATTCACCTTGTTGTATACTTCAACAAAATGTGCTATGTACACCTGCATTGTTATACAAATACACATGTATTTCTTTTCCTAAGAATAACTGGATTTATATATGAAATTTTATTATTGTTGGAGTTCACACATCATAAACAACATTCCATAACAAATAAATTTGTATCCTTTTTCTTAATGATATACTTTCCATAACTCACTAGTTACTCGTTATTGATAGACAATTGGAAAAACATTTATTTTTACTACTATATGCACTGCTGTATAAGATCATTTTTGTGATCTCACCATAAAAACTTTAAAACAGAATTGGCATTTTCAACAGACTTTTAAAACCAAGTTATGCATCACATATGAAAACTATACATTTATATGAAAGAATTTTGTGTTTTTATCTAAATCTTTTATTCTAAAAAGAACACTGTGATGAAGTAAATTATTAAATGGTGATCACACAACTATTAGTAAGAAAATTAGGCCCAAGGCAAGGCTCTAATTGCAGCACTATCTTGTATTCTTTGAGCCCATTTTTTTTATTGTTAAATTCTTTTAATGGTACATTGTAGGTATACAGCACAATTACATTTCTCATTGGGAATTGTACCTTTACATAATGCATCTTGGTTCTTATTTTCTCCCCATTCCTAGCCCTTCCTTCAACCCCTCCACCCTTCCCTATTTACAAAGACTTTATTTCCATTTTTTCCATTTCTCATCATTTTTCCTTTCCCTTCTTTCCTTTCCCCTGCCCCTCCCACTACCCCTACCCCTTTGGACCTTTTCTTCCTCTTTTGCATTATGGATTATTCATTCTAATCACTGGTACATTTTAGGTATACAATATAATGACATCATCAGTGGAAATTTGCACCTTTACATAATCTCTCTTGGTTCTTATTTTTCACCCTTGCCCCACCCTCCCTTCAACCCCTCCATCCCTCCCTATTTACAAAGATTTTGTTCCTATTTTTCCATTTTCTCATATTAATTGAATTCCCTTCTTTCCTTTCCCCTACCCCTCCCACTTCCTTCCCTTTTACCCCTTTTCTTCCTATTTCACATTATCTATTATATGTTTTAGTCCTTATTTACACTTCCATTTTCTCACACTAGAGAAACTATTTAGTATTGACACGTGTGTCCTATTTATTTCACTTAAGAGTATTGCCTCAATGTGCATCCATTTAGCTATAAATGTCTCTAATTTCTCATTTTTTATGACTGCGTAGTACTCCATTTTAAATTAAAAAAAAAACCCACACTTTCTTTATTCAGTCTCCAGTTGATGGGCATTTGGGCTGTTCCCAAGTTTTAGCTATTACAAATTGTGATGCTATGAACATGGGTGCACATATATCACTGTGGTATGATTCTTTTAATTCTTTGGGGAAGATACTCAGCAGGGGAATAGCAGGGTCAAATGGGACTTCCAGTTCTAGCTCTTTGAGGTATCTCCATACTGATTTCCACAGTGCTTGTACCAGTCTACACTCCCACCAGCAGTGGAGAAGGTAGGGTTCCTCTTTCCTCACAGCCCTGCCAGCATTTGTTATTGGTTGATTTCTTGATAGCAGCCATTCTTTCTGGAGTGAGGTGGAATCTCAGTGTTGTTTCATTTGCATCTCTTGAACATTTTTTCATGTATTTATTTGCTATTTCTACTTCGTCTGAGAAATGTCTGTTCATTTCAGATGTCCATTTTCGGACTGGGTCTTTAAATTTGGGAGGTCTGATCTTTCTAAGTTCTTTATAGATTTGATAGTAGACCTTTGTCTGAGGAAGAGCAGATGAAGATTTTTTCCCACATTCTGGGTTGTCTCTTCACACTGCTGGTGGTTTCTCTTGCTGTGCAGAAGCCTTTTAATGAGAAGAGATCCCACTTGTTGATTGTTTGTGCTAGTTCATGGGCAACTGAGGTTTGGTTCATAAAATCTTTTCCCACACCGATGTCTTCAAGGGTTCTACCTAACCTCTGTTCCAACTGGTTCAGAGTTTCTATTTTAATATTTAGATCTTTAATCCATATTGATTTTAGTTCAGTGCATGGTGAGAGATATAGGTCTAGTTTTAATCTTTGGCAAGTTGAAACCCAATTTTTCCAGCACCATTTATTAAAGAGGCTATCTTTCCTCCAGGGAGGGTGTTTGGCTCCTTTATTGAAGATGAGATGGCTGAGTGTGTCTGGCATTGTTTCTGCATCTTCTAATCTGTTTCACTGGTCCTCAGGTCTGTTTCTTTGCCAGTACCATGCTGTTTTTATCACAGTAGCTTTGTAGTAGAGTTGCAGATTAGGGATTGTGATACCTCCTGCCATGGCTCTGTTACCTGGAACTGCTTTTGATATTCTGGGTCTCTTCTTGTTCCAAATGAAGTTTTGGATTGTTTTCTCAAGGTCCATGAAGTATGCTGCTGGGATCTCAATTGGAATTGCATTAAATCTATATAGCAGTTTTGGAAGTATGGCCATTTTCACTATATTAATCCTTCCTACCCAGGTGCAGGGGATGTCTGTCCACTTTCTGATATCATCTTCAATCTCTCTTTTCAGAGTGCCATAGATTTCAGAGAAGAGGTCTTTGATTTCTTTTGTTAGGTTGATTCCTAGGTATTTCAGTTTTTTGGATGCTATTGTGAAAGGAATTATTTGCCCTATTTCTCTCTCAGTGAGTCTGTCATTGGTGTAGAGGAAAGCTATTGATTTTTGTGTGTTGACCTTGTAACCAGCTACTTGACTGAATTTGGTTTTTAAGTCTAGAAGATTTTGGGGGGCGTTCTTGAGGTCTTCTATATAGAGTATCATGTCATCTGCAAATAATGACAATTTGACTTCTTCATTTCCTATCTTTATTCCTTTTATTTCGTTCTCTTGCCTAATTGCTGTGGCTAATGTTTCCAGAACTATATTGAACAAGAGTGGTGATAGTGGACATCCTTGTCTTGTTCCTGATTTTAGTGTGAAGGATTTCAGTTTTTGACCATTTAGTATGATACTGGCTGTTGGTTATTCATAGATGGCTTTTATCAGATTGAGGTAGAGACTATTCCAATTTTTTGTACGGTTTTTATTATAAATGCATGCTGGATTTTGTCAAATGCTTTTTCTGCGTCTATGGAGATAATCATATGGTTTTTGTCCTTGGCTCTATTGATATAGTGTATTACATTGACTGATTTGCATATATTGAACCATCCCTGCATCCCTGGGATGAATCCCACTTGATCATGGTGTATGATCTTCTTGATGATCTTCTGCATTCTGTTTGCCAGTATCTTATTAAGGATTTTTGCATCTATGTTCATTAGTGAGATTGGCCTGTAGTTCTCCTTTTCTGTTGGGTCTTTCTCTGCTTTGGGGATCAAGGTGATGCTTGCTTCCAGGCATGAATTTGGGAGTATTGCTTCCCTTTCAATTTCATTGAAGAGTTTAAACAGTAGTGGCAGCAGTTCCTCTCGAAATGTTTTGTTCAATTCAGCAGTGAAGACACCAGGGCCTGGACTTTTCTTAGTTGATAAGTTTTTAATTATGTTTTCAATTTCATTGGTTGATAATGGGTTGTTCAGAATTTTTAGGTCTTCTTCATTCAACTTTGGTAATTCATATGTATCTAGGAATCTGTCCATTTCTTCTGTGTTGTCCATCTTATTGGCGTATAGGTTCTGGAAGTAGGTATTGATGAGCCTCTGGATTTCTGCTGGGTCTGTTGTGATTTCACCCTTTTCATTCTTAATTGCATGGATTTGGGCCTTTTCTTTCCTTTTTCTGATAAGGTTGGCTAAGGGTTTGTCAATTTTGTTGATTGTTTCGAAGAACCAACTCTTGGCTTCATTGATTTTTTGTATCATTCTCTTAGTCTCCATTGCATTGATTTCTGCTCTAATCTTTATAATTTCCTCCCTTGTATGAGCTCTGGGGTTGTCCTGCTCTTCTTTTACTAGAGGCTTGAGGTGCAGCATCAGGTTGTTTAATTGGGTTCATTCTGTTTCCCTAATATGCGTATTCACTGCTACGAATTTCCCTTGTAAGACCTCTTTCATTGTGTCCCATAGATTCCGATATGTTGTATTGTCATTGTCATTTAATTGAAGGAACTGTCTGATTTCTTCTTTAATTTCCTCTGTGACCCATTGGTTATTCAGAAATGTGTTGTTCAATTTTCACATATTTATGACATTTTTTGAGTTTCTTTTGCTATGGATCTCCAATTTCATCACATTATGCTCTGATAATATACAGGGGATAACTTCAATTCCATAGAACATAGAAACATGTTCTATGTGTGAGTATGTGGTCTATTTTGGAGAATGACCCATGTGCAGCTGAGAAGAATGTGTATTCTGATTTTGGGGGGGGGGGGGATTCTGTAAACATCTGTTAAGTTCATCTGTTCAAGAGTTCAATTGAGTTCTAGTATTTCATTACTTATTTTTAGTCTAGCTGATCTATCTATTTGTGACAGTGGGGTGTTGAGGTCCCCCACTACAATTGTATTAGTGCATATATGACTTTTCATGTCCGTTAGTATTTGTTTTATATAGTTGAGTGCACTAGTGTTTGGTGCATAGATATTTATGATTGTCATCTCTTCCTCTTGGATTCTTCCCTTTACAAGGATGTAGTGGCCTTCTTCATCTCTCTTCATCAGTGTTGGTTTGAAATCTACTTGATCTGCAAAGAGGATAGCTACTCCTGCTTTTTTGGGGGTTCCTGTCTCATGGAGTATTGTTTTCCACCCTTTAACTTTCAGTCTGTGAGTTTCCTTTTGAATTAAGTGTGTTCCTTGTATGCAGCAGATTGTTGGATTTTGCTTCTTGACCCATTCTGACAGTCTATTTCTTTTGATTGGTGCATTGAGACCATTAACATTGATGGTTATAACTGATATGTATTGACTTGTCACTGCCATGACTTTTTCTTTTTGTTGGGTTCTCCCCCTTTACATTGAATTTCTTGTCATGCCAGATGGGTTCATTCTGCTTTGCTTCCTGGGGTTGTGATCCTCAATGTCCATTCCTAGGATATTGTTTAAAATTCTTTGGAGTGCTGGTTTGGTATTCTCAAAGTTCCTAAGGTGCTCTTTGTCATGAAAGTATCTTATTTCTCCATCCATTTTGAAAGATAGTTTTGCAGGGTACATCAATCTGGGTTGGAGGCTGTTTTCTTTTAGAGCTTGGAATATGTCACTCCAAGCTCTTCTTGCCTTGATGATTTGTGTTGAGAAGTCTGCTGTGATTCTGATGGGCTTTCCTTTGTATGTGATTTGTTTCTTTTCTCTAACTGCTTGTAGAACTTTGTTCTTCTGTTGAGTTTCTGGAATCTTAACAATTATATGCCTATGTGTAGATTTTTTGTGATCAAGGCTATTTGGAGTCCTATATGCCTCACTTATCTGTATGTCAAGCTCTTTTCCCTTGCTTGGGAAGTTTTCTGCCATTATTTCTATGAAGAGTTTTTTTATGTCATCTGCACTCTCTCCTGTTTCTTCATTGACTCCAATCAGTCTTATGTTTTCTTCTTTGCATCATCTAGCAGCTGCTGGATTGATTTCTCATGCTCCCTTATAATTTTGAAGCAATTTTTCTTTTCCTGGTCTTTAATTGCAATCTTATCTTCTATATCTGAAATTCTGTCCTCACATTGGCTCATTCTGCTGTGTAGACTTTCAATGGAGTTTTTCTTCTCCTGGAAATCTATTTGCATCTGTTTTATGGATTCCATTTTTTTCCTATGTTGGGATTCCATCATGTTCTTCAGCTCCTCTCTAGATTTATTAATCATGTCTTGCACTAGGAGCACAATTTCTCCTGCTATCTGAGAAATTATTTCTGATTTCATTTTTTCCAGATCCCCTTTTTTTGCCAGTTCAGTGGGTCCAGGTGGTTAAGTATCAGGAGTGTTCCATCTCATTTCCCTTTAGGGTTGCTGTAGGTGATCCGGAAGTCTGGTTTTGAGCCTTATTTACATGTTTTATCATTTTGACTGGTGAGGGGGGGCTGTTGGTGCCTGCACGGATTACCTCCTCTGAGCTAGGAGAGGTGGGACAGGGGCAGGGAGCAGTGGTAGGGATGGTGGCCCAAAAGCCCTTTCCTCTGGGCTGGGAGCAGTGGGAAGGATGGTGGCTGGGAAGCCCCTTCCTCTGGACCAGGAGCAGTGAGATGGCAGCTCAGAAGCCCCTTCCTCTGGGCTTTTGGCCCATTTTTATATATTCATTCAAGAAGCATGCATGAACACTAATTTGTTCCAGTTACAATATTATGTAGAGGTCAGAGACACAACAATAAACATGTTGTGTCCATAGAACCTACTTCAAATAGCTTGTTAGCCACTGAAGAAAAATAAGTTATAATTTTTCCAATTAAATTCAATGAGTTGAATGAAATCTACACTTGAGAAAAGAGTTATGTTTACTAGCAGTGTATCAAAATTGAAGCAGTTCAAGTGACAGTACTAAAAAGAAAATCCAAAATTATGTAGACATCAGAAAGTTTACCATCTTAGCTAACACATTTAATGATCCAGAAGATTCTTTACCAGTTTTGTTTCGCTTTTTCTTAAGTAACAGCTTTACTGAAACATAATTTGATGTTTTCATATACATATACATTGCAAAATAATTACTACAGTGAAGCTTATAAACATACTCATCACCTCTCCTAGTTATCATTTTTTGAGTTTGGTAAGTCTACTTAAGATCTACTCTCAGCAAATTTCATGTACACAATACAGTATTAATTCACAGTACACTATGTTGTATATTAGATCTCTAGAACTCATCCTGTATAGCTGAAACTTCATACCCTTTCACATATTTCTCCATTTCCTTCCCCTACACACCACTGTTAGCAAACATAATTCCACTCTCAGCTTCTATGAATGAAACTTTTAGACACCACATATGAGATCAGGCTACAGTTGTATTTCTATGTCTAATTTACTTTACTTAGCATAATGGCCTCTAGGGCCATCCATGTTATAAATGACAGGACTTCCTTCTTTAAAGCTGATTCATATTCTTCATCTGTTTATTGGTGAGGGCTACTGCTAATAACACTACAATGCACAAGATCCTGATTTTACTTCCTTTGGATATACATATATCTAGAAGTGGGATTGCTGGATCATATGATATTTTTTACTTTTTATTTTGTTAATAATGTTATGAAGCTTCTGGCATGAATATCAACATCCCTACTTCTTGGCATTCGTGTACTTGTATAATCCTCTCCCCTTGAGTATACTCTGGCCCTACAAATTGGCTTCTAATAAAGAGATATAGAAAAAATGATGGGATGCCATTTCTATAATTAGGTTTCAAAAACTGACTTCCAACTTGCTGGCATTTTTCACTCTTGCTATTGTGCTTCTAGCTTATTGTGATGAAGCAAACTACCATGTTTTGAGATACTCTACAAAGAGCCACATATTGTTAAAAAAAAATTTTTTTAAAGCTTCAAATCTTCAAGTCAGGACGAAGTGTTCAAAGAATTAGAAAAAGAACAAACTAAGTCAATGTCAGGAAAAGAAAGGAAATATAATAAAGATGAGAGTAGAAATAAATAGAGAATAGAAAAACAACAGAAGTGACAATGAAGCTACAAGTTACTTTGAAAAGACAAAACTGACACAGCATTAACTTGACTAAATAAGAAAAAATAGTGATGATTCAAATAAATAAAATCTAAAGTAAAACAGTAGATATTACAAATTCTACCATGGAAATACAACAGATCATAAGAACTACTATGAACAATTCTATGCCAAAAAATTGAATCTAGGGAAAACAGACAAATTTCTAGAAAGATACAACTTTTCATAATCAAATCATAATGAAATAGAAAATCTGAACAGATCAATAATGACAATTAATCAGGTGCCAAAAAACTAATTTAAAAAAGCCTGAGATATGAAGACTTCATTGATGAATTCTATCAAACATTTAAATAATTAATTCTAATGCTTCTCAAGCTCTTACAAAAAAACTGAAAAAGGAATACATTAAACCTTACTTTATGAAGCCAGCATTAACTGATACCAAAAGAAAACAAAGATAATGATAAAAAAAGAAAATTACAAGCCAATATCCCTGATGAACACAGATGGGGAAATTCTCTACAAAATAACAATAAGTTAAAGTCAATAGCACATTAAAAAGATCATCTACTATACTATTACTTAGGATTTATCCCCAGAATGCAAGGACACAAATCAAATGTATTACATCACATTAACAAAATTAGGTATGAAATATTATCACATCCATAGATGCAGAAAAAGTACTTGACATAATTTAACATCCTTCATGACAACAAATTTCAACAAATTAGATATAGAAGGAATGTAGCACAATATAATAAGGGTTATATATGACAAATGTACAGCTAACCATAGTACTCAGTAGTGAAAAGCTGAAAGCTTTTCCCCTAAAATCATGATGGCTATCACCACTCCTGTTCAATATAGTTTTGGAAACATTAGCCACAGCAATTAGACAAAAGAAAGAAATAAAAGGAATAAAGATAGGAAAGGAAGAAGTTAAATTGTCATTATTTGTCGACGATATGAAACTCTATGTAGAAGATCCAAAAACTCCACCAAAAGACCTCTAGACTTAATTGACAGATTCAGTAGAGTAGCTGGATACAAGGTAAACACTCAAAAATCAATAGCTTACTTATCAAATAACAGACTCACTCAGAGAGAAATCAGCGAAATAATCCCTTCACAATAGCATCCCCCAAAAAAAGAAATATCTAGAAATCAATCTAACAAAGGAAGCAAAAGACCTCTACATTGAGAACTATAACACTCTGAAAAAAGAGATCGAAGAGGGTATAAGAAAAGACATCCCTTGTTCCTAGATAGGAAGAACCAATATAGTGAAAATGGCCATACTTCCAAAACTGCTATACAGATTCAATGCAATCCCAATTGAAATCCCAACAGTATATTTCACAGAACTAGAGAAAACAATCCAAAAAGTCATTTGGAGCAAGAAGAGACCTAGAATATTGCAAAAGCAATTCTAGGCAATGGAGACACGGCAGGCGGTATCACAATCCCCAACCTGAAATTATACTACAAAGACACTGTGATAAAAACAGCATGGTACTGGCAAAAACAGACCTGAGGACCAGTGGAACCGAGTAGAAGATGCTGAAACAACTCCAGACACACTCTGCCACCTCATCTCTGACAAAGGAGCCAAACACCTTCACTGGAGGAAAGATAGCCTCTTTAATAAATGGTGCTGGAAAAATTGGGTTTCAACTTGCCAAAGATTAAAACTAGACCTATATCTCTCACCATGCACTCAACTAAAATCAAAATGGATTAAAGATCTAAATATTAAAACAGAAACACTAAACCAGCTGGAACAGAGGTTAGGTAGAACTCTTGAAGACATTGGTGTAGGAAAAGATTTTATGAACAAAACTTCAGTTGCTTGTGAACTAGCATAAATAATCAACAAGTTGGATCTCTTCTTACTAAAATGCTTCTGCACAGCAAGAGAAACCAACAACAGTGTGAAAAGACAACCCATAATATGGGAAAAAATTTTGACCAGCTGTCCCTCAGACAAAGGTCTACTATCTCAAATCTATAAAGAACTTTAAAAAAATCAGACCTCCCAAATTTAAAGACCCAATCCAAAAATGGACATCTGAAATGAACAGACACTTCTCACACAAAAAAGTAGAAATAGCAAACACATGAAAAAATGTTCAACATCACTGGTCATTCGAGAGATGCAATTGAAAACAATGCTGATATTCCACCTCACCCCAGAAAGAATGGCTGCTATCAAGAAATCAACCAATAACAAATGCTGGCGGGGCTGTGGGGAAAGAGGAACCCTGCTCCTCTGCTCATGGGAGTGTAGACTGGTGCAACCACTGTGGAAATCAGTATGGAGATACCTCAAACAACTAGGATTAGAAGTCCCATTTGACCCAGATATCCCTCTGCTGGGTATCTTCCCAAAAGAATTAAAAGAATCATACCACAGCGATATATGCTCACCCATATTTATAGTGGCACAGTTTGTAATAGCTAAAACTTGGAAATAGCCCAATTGTCCATCAATTGGAGACTGGATAAAGAAGATCTGAGGTTTTTTTATAAAATGGAGTACTACTCAGCCATAAAGAATGAGAAACTAGAGACATTTATAGCTAAATGGATGCATATTAAGGCCATACTCTTAAGTGAAATAAATAGGACACACAAGTAAATACTGAAAAGCTTCTCTGGTGTGAAAAACTAAAAGTGTAAATAAGGATCAAAATGTATAACTGATATTGTCAAATAGGAAGAAAAGGTCTAAAGGAGTAGGGGAAGTGGGAGGCGTAGGGGAAAGGAAAGAAGGGGAAAAAATATGAGAAAAGGAAAAAAATGGAAACAAAGTCTTTGTAAATAGGGAGAGGTGGAGGGGTTGAAGGGAGGGCAGGGGAATGGGGAAAAAATAAGAACCAAGATACACCATGTAAAGGTACAAGATCCCAATTATGAATGTAACTGTATTGTATACCTAAAATGTATCAATAAACTTAATTAAAAATATATAGTGCTAGAGCACCTAATCAGAGCAAGTAGGCAAGAAAAAGAAAAGGCATCCATACTAGAAAGAAAACATATTGTTCCATTTTGCAGATATCATGATTTTATATATAAAAACTCCTAAAGTCTCCACCAAAAAGTAGAAATAATAAACAAATTTTGTAATTGCTAACAACAGATCTTGACTGTTCTCACCATAAAAAAAAAGAAATGATAACTATGTGAAGTCACTGTTAGTTTGTGGTAATCACCTCCCAATACAGACAGATAGATATATTTTTTTTATCTTTTTTTTTTTTTTTTTTTAGTACTAGGGATAGAACTTGGGTCCTTGCACTTGTGAGGCAGGCAGTGAAACCACTGAGCTAAATCCTTGGCCCTACATATTAAAAATCATGATATATGTCAAAAATACACGCAATTGTTTCTGTCAATAAAGGATAAAAAGGAAATTCTAGCTTAAAAAACTGAGCTTTACCTAAAATATTACAAATGCACATATACTATAACTTTCTTGTAGAAATTTACAACACTAGTTTACTTTCATATATGCAAAATGCTGCAATAACAAGATCTTTAATGCAGTGCTGTGTACAAAAGGAAAAGACTGAAACTATTTAAAGGCCCACTGATACAAGACTAGTTGAAGGAAGTATAAGACATTCATTCAATGGAATATTTTAAATACTAAAAGAATAGAAGGCCCATAAGATATTGATATGGAAAAATTTCAAATCTCAAAAATATGTTAAGTAAAAAAAAAATGTAGAAGTGTATTTAATATGGTATGTACTACAAATTGTGTAACTGAAAAGGAAGAGGAGATAAGAACATTCTCAAGGTGGTGATATTTCACTGAAGACCTAAACAATAGATCAGCCATGCATAAATGGGGGGGGGGGGGTTTTGCAAAGACCTAGATGTAGAAATTTTTTAAGTACTAAAAGTATGGTGTAAAGAAAAGCAACTAGTGCGAATCCTAGGTGAGAAACTTGAGCCACTGAATGGAACATGATGTCATTTCCAAAAATGAGAAAGACTAAACCGCAAATAAAAAGAGTACTAAAGAGAATAGTGTGGATTCTAATAACCAATAAATCATATTTATAACTGAGTGATGGAACAATCCCAAATAATAACTCTATGTTAAAGAAAACATTTATATAATTTACTCCTTTGTTTTTCTATTTCTAAGACCTAAGGGAGTATTATAAATAATGATCATTTTTTATCAGGGCTATCAATTAAAATTACTGCTAAATCATTAAAAAGTCCTAAATATACATATTTAGTTATAAAATAGGAAAACAAAAAGAATGAAAATTAGAAGGCCTTCTAAAGTTAATATTTAATGAAAGGAAATAAAACAAAGTAAAGGCATTCTGTTTATGGAATTTTAAGATTCTAACTTTTTAATATGTTGATTTCTCAGATCCTCAAAAATATTTGATGGTATAAAATCCATTGCAATAAATGCTGTTATACATCCTGCTGCTGTTGTAGTCTATGTAATATGTACTCATACTAAAAGCAGTGTTGGTGTTTTGCTGCTGTTGTTGTTTTGATACTAGGGTTCTAACTGGGGACCTCGCGCTTGTGAGGCAGGGGGAGGCACCACTGAGCTAAATCCCTGGCCCTGCAGGGGGTTTTTTATTGGTTAGGATACATAATAATTACAATCATTTAGGGGAATTGGTACATATACATAGCTTATCTTACTAAACACAGTGTTGACAAAATAAAGACTTTATTAACTGGGCCAGGGATTTAGTTCAGTGGTTCCGCCACCTGCCTCGCAAGCGCAAGGTCCAGAGCTCGATCCCCAGAACCAAAAAAAAAAAAAGATTTTATTAACTATTCCAGAAACAGTTGGATTTATATTTACATTTTATTATTAACAGAGACCCACCTATATAAAACTAAAATAAAATTGACCATTTTCTTCATAAACTTAAAATACACTCATATCAGACTCAACTGGGTAAAATCTAGACAACTAATGAACTGAAATTTTCCTTGTGATATAAGACTAATTTTGATTATTTATCACTACAATTAAATGTTGACAGAAAATATTTGCCATAACATCATGCTATAAACAATTACTCTTTTTCAATGGGCAGTTTGAAACAAACCCAAAAAATCTATGATTCACAAAGGATTAACAAATCAGATTTTTCCATGTGTGACAGCAACCAGTACTCTTTGTCTGTCAAAGAAAAATGTGCTCCATAAACTTCCAAGATATATGTTAGCTACTGAGAAAATGCATGATAAACAATTGTAGCCTCAGAATAATACACAATAAATGTGATTAACAGTTCAAAGCAGTACAAAGTGAAGTTGGTGGGAGATAAGGATAGTTGTTTATCTTCACTTTATATATCTGTACAATATTTAAAAGTTTTCCACAGTGAATGTGCTTCAATAATTATATTTAAACTGGAGGGGGAAAACAGCTGCAGCCTCTGAGAAGTTTAACACTCAAAAAACAAAACTGCATTGTTGACAGCATGCTATCATAAATTCACAAATACAACACAATATGTCAGTTATAAAATGTAAATGTTGACTTCAATTGGAATAAATGAGTCACAAAATCTATATTAAGCCTCATATAAACATCATGTGGCATTCAGAACACCTAAAAATGAAACAATATTATTTTTAAGTTTTGCATTAGACAATTGTTTTCAGTCAAGACTATGTATCCCCAAGTGAAGTATGAGATGTCTTTAGTCAATTTTTACTTATGAGGTAACCTTTCTTTGACAACAAATCATAGAAAGTATAAAGAAAGTTGTAACATAACCTGATGGGATTTGGGTTCAACCAAGTAACAATTATATATGTCGAATTTTGCAGATTTAGGCAATATAAAAGGCTGTGTCCAGATGAACTGGGCACAGTGGATAAGGAATACTTAGTACGCTATGGACACCAGTTATATCAATGAATTGAGTGCCAGTGAGTAAGAAAGAAAGTTTTATGATCCCAATTGTATCTCATGTGGAATAATTCTAGATGCATGGCAATGATGACAAGAAAGAGTGAAGGATTTCATTAAATTAGGTTAACTGCTTTTTTCTCAATGGCTACACTTGAAAGACACAGTAAAACTCTAAGAGTCCATGTAAATAATGTTTGTCATGTTTTATTGCTATGCAAATGTATAGTACTTCAAATGAAATAATAACTATTCACTGTGGGTATCTCTTGTCAAGTGATGAAAGGTGAACCCTAACAAAAGCAGTATGCACTATGAAAATCAGCACTTAAATTCAAACCATCCCAACTATCTAACAATTTCAAAAAACACCATGACATACAATGATATGAACTGCTCACCTGGGTCTATGAGGACCTCAAAAGAATACTGAAGATGCCTAAATTTGGATCAAAATATTTTACAAATATGCTCACAAGTTTATATTTCTATAGCAGTGAGAGAAGCCTCGTGCAATAGCTAAAAAACACTAAAAATACCAGAGTAACACAATTTGATATATACAAAAACTGATACTTCCACTTCCAAAAACGACAGACTAGGTAATTCAAGTGAACTTTTCCACCAACTAGAAAAGCTAGAAAGGATATTTTACACAAAAATGTTTTAAAGACCTGTGAAGGTAAAAATAAAAACATATGAGACAAAGAAACAAGAGAAGAAAGAAACCCAGAGAAGTCCATCCATCTCTTAGAGCCATATTGCCCCCGAAGTAACCACCCATTTGGGAAAGGCAAATGAGACACTGAGAAGCAAAACAGAACTTTCAAAAGCTTTCTGAAATTAAAGGAGAAAACTCAGAGTTGAGGGTCTTCCAGGGAAAAGGTTTTGTGGTTAATCACCTTTACAAGGTATGATCACAAATACGGTAAACACTGCTGCTGAGTGCCATCCAACAGAAAGAAAGGCTCGTAAAAACATGACAGTGTGTCTTCATCACCTTATTCACTGGATCTAGCACTCTGTGATTTCTTGTTCTTTCCCAAAGTCAAAATGACCATGAAAGGTAAACATTCTGAACTGACTCAAGACATTGCGTCAGCCACGACAGAGCAACTAACAACACTCATGAAAGAGGACTCCCAATACTGTTGCAGAGAGTGATAAAAATGATGGGACAAGTATGTTCAAAGTAAGGATGAATATTTTGAGAGGGATTAATGGCAATGTGCCTTTTATTGTAATAAATTGTTTAATTCAAATATTCACCATATTTTTCAATCAGACTTCATGTGTCAAAACTTTTTAAATTGTATACTTTAAATATGAGCCACTTATTATATGTCAATTATACCTCAATAAATCTTTACAAAACAATTTCTGGATAGGAAGCTATAAAACATTTGAAAGACATTCTATGTCCATGAATTATAAAAAAATTATTATAAGCCAGGTGCCAAGGTGCTTGCCTATAGTACCAGCTACTTTAATAGCTGAGACAAGAGAATGTAAGTTCAAGTTCAAGGCCACCCTGGGTAACTTGGCAAGACCCTATCTCAAAATAAAATAAAAAATGGCTAAGGAGATACCTCAGTGGTAGAGTCCCTCTGGGTTCAAACCCTACTACTGCAAAAAAAGAAAAGAAGTCAATAGTATAGATTTCATTTCTCTCCAAACTGACCTACAGAAACAATGTATGTATTTATATCACAACTCATCATAAAGCAACAATCTTTAAGACAGTAAGATATCGACACTGGGACAAACAAAAGATCAAACAAAGACTACAGAAACAGATGCTAGCACATATGAACATTTAATTTATGACAAAGATAAGACTGCAAAATAGTAGGGAAAGGCTGCTTTTCAAAAATGGACTTAAATCACAGAACATTCCTTCTACTCCACACCACAAAAAAACAATCCCATGTATATATTAGATTTAAAGGAAAATAATAAAAGACAGTAAGCTTCTAGAAGATTATGAAAGTCTCCTACTGATAGTAACAAACAATTTTTTAAACAGGTTAAAAGAACATGAACCACAAAGGTAGAAAATTGAACTAGATTAAAATTCAACACAAGACTCACTAAGGGAGTTCTTTTGGTTTTTGGTTTTTTGACAGTGCTAGAGATTGAACCCAAAACTTCATGTATGGTGGACACATTACCACTGAGCTCTATGTCCACTCAGAGTTATTAAATAAGAAGGAATAATTTGTAGAATGAAAGACCGTATTTGTGGTGAACATGCTGATAAAGTCTCGTTTAAAAATATATAAATATCTCCCACAAAATAAGAAAAATACAAGCAAAGCAATAGAAAGTAAGCAAAAAACTGTTATTTCAAGAAATAAAATTTTCAATAACCACAAACATATGAAAAGATATTATCATTAAGAATTATGAAAATGCTGAGCCAGGGATTTAGCTCAGTGGTGCCGCCACCTGCCTCACAAGCACAAGGTCCTGAGTTCAATCCTCAGTATCAAAAAAAAAAAAAAAAAAGAATTATGAAATTGCAAAGGCAAACCATGATATCATAAATGCCTATCATAATGGCTACTAAAAAGACTGAAAGCCAGGCGTAGTGGCTCACACCTATAGTCCCAGCACTCAGGAAGCAGAAGCAGAAGGATCACCATGAGTTTGAGGCTAGCCTGGGCTACACAGTGAATTCAGGGCCAGACTGAACTACAAAGCAAGACCCTGTCTCAAAAAAACCAAAAAAGAAAAAAAAATTGAAAATATCAAGTGTTGGAAAAGATGAAGAGTAATACAAATTCTCACACACAGTTAGTAGGAGCATAAACTAGTGCAATTACTTTGGCTTTCAATGGAGTTTTTCGTCTCCTGGAAATCTATTTGCATCTGTTTTATGGATTCCATTTGTTTCCTATGTTGGGATTTCATCCTGTTCCTCAGCTCCTCTCTAGATTTATTAATCATGTCTTGCACTAGGAGCACAATTTCTCCTGTTATTTGAGAAATTATTTCTGATTTCATTTTTTCCAGATCCCCTTTTTTTGCCAGTTCAGTGGGTCCAGGTGGTTGAGTATCAGGTGTTCCATCTCATTTCCTTTTGGGGTTGCTGTAGGTGATCTAGAAGTCTGGCTTTTAGACTTATTTACATGTTTTCTCATTTCGACTGGGGGGGAAGGGAGGGTGCTGTTGGCACCCGCATGGTTCACCTCCTCTGAGCTGGGAGAGGTGGGACAGGGGCCTGGAGCAGCAGTAGGTATGGTGGCCTGGAAGCCCCTTCCTCTGGGCCGGGAGCGGCAGGACAGAAGGCAGTCCAAAAGCCCTTTCCTCTGGGCTGGGAGCAGCAGGAAGGATGGTGGCCGGGAAGCCCCTTCCTCTGGACCAGGAACAGTGGGACAGTGGCTCAGTAGCCCCTACCTCTGGACCAGGAGTGGAGGGAAGGAAGGTGGCCTAGTGCAATTACTTTGGAAATACATTTATTTGTATCTACTAAATTTCTTTATATATATATTTATTTACTTATTTATTAGTACATATTAGGTATAAAATACATTTACATTCATCATTAGGTGTTTGTATCAGAACGTGATGTATCATACTTATTTTTTCTCCCATTACCTGTGCACCCTTCCCCCCCTCCACACTTCCCTATTTACAGAGTTACATTCCATTTTATTTTTCTTTCTCATTTTTATTTTCCCTTCTTCCCATAACCTTCCCATCCCACCATCCCCAAACCCTTGGACTTTTTCATATTTCAAATTATCAATTATTCATCTAAATCATTTTCATCCTTATTTACACTTTCAATTTCTCACACTAGAGAAACTATTCAGTATTTACACATGTGTATCTTATTTATTTCATTTAAGAGTATGGCCTCAATATGCATCCATTTAACTATAAATATCTCTACTTTCTCATTCTTTATGGCTGAGTAGTACTCCATTTTAGAAAAAAAACCACATCTTTATCCACTTTCCAGTCAATGGGCACTTGGGCTGTTTACAAGCTTTAGCTATTACAAACTGTGCTGCTATAAACATAGGCGCACATATATCACTTTGGTACGATTCTTTTAATTCTTTGGGGCAGATTCCCAGCAGGGGAATAGCTGGGTCAAAAGGGACCTCTAGTCCCAGTTCTCTGAGGTATCTCCATATGGATTTCCACAGTGGTTGCACCAGTCTGCACTCCCACCAACAATGGAGAAGGGTTCCTTTCTCTCCACACCCCCACCAGCATTTGTTATTGGGTGATTTCTTGATACCAGCCATTCTTTGTGGGGTGAGGTGGAATCTCAGTGTTTTCATCTGCATCTCTCGAATGACCAGTGATGTTGAACATTTTTTCATATATTTATTTGCTGTTTTCACTTCTTTGTCTGAGAAATGTCTGTTCATTTCAGATGTCCATTTTTGAACTGGGTCTTTGAATTTAGGGGGGTCTGATTTTTTTCAGTTCTTTATATATTCTCAACAGTAGACCTTTGCCTGAAGTATAGCTGCTAAATATTTCTTCCCACATTGTCAGTTGTCTCTTAGCTCTGTTGGTAGTTTCTCTTGCAGTGCAGAAGCTTTTTAATATGATGAGATCCCAGTTGTTGATTCTTTGTGCTAGCTCCCATGCTACTAAAGATTGGTTCATAAAGTCTTTTCCTAAGCCAATGTCATCAAGAGTTCTACCTAACTTATCTTCCAGCAAGTTTAGAGTTTCTGACTTAATATTTAGATCTTTAATCCACTTAGATCTTAGCTTAGTGCACGGTGATAGGTATGGGTCTAGTTTTAATCTCTAACAGGTTGAAATCCAGTTTTTCCAACATCATTTATTAAATAGGCTATCTTTCCTAAAAAGAGGGTGGTTAGCTCCTTTGTCAAAGACGAGGTGGCTGAGTATGTCTGGAGTTGTTTCTGCATCTTCTAATCTATTCCACTGATCTTCAGGTCTGTTTCTTTGCCAGTACCATGCTGTTTTTATCACAGTAGCTTTGTAGTATAGTTGCAAGTTGGGGATTGTGATTCCCCCAGCCATGTCTCTGTTGCCTAGAATTGCATTATTCTAGGTTTCTTCTGTTTCCAAATGATTTTTTGGATTGTTTTCTCTAGCTCTGTGAAGTATATTATTGGAATTTCAATCGGGATTGCATTGAATCTATATAGTAGTTTTGGAAATATGGTCATTTTCACTATATTGGTACTTCCTACCCAGGAACAAGGGATGTCTTTCCATTTTCTTATATCCTCTTCGATCTCCTTTTTCAGAGAGCTATAGTTTTCAGTGTAGAGGTCTTTTGCTTCCTTTGTTAGGTTGATTCCTAGATATTTCATTTTTTTAGATGCTATTGTAAAAGGAATTATTTCCCGAATTTCTCTCTCAATTGGTCTGCTATTTGCGTATAAGAAGGCTATTGTTTTTTGAGTGTTGACCTTATATCCAGCTACTCTACTGAATCTGTCAATTAGATCTAGAAGGCTTTTGACCGAGTTTTTGGGGTCCTCTATGTAAAGTATCATATCATCAGCAAATAATGACAGTTTCACTTCTTCCTTTCCTATCTTTATTCCTTTTATTTCTTTCTCTTGTCTAACTGCTATGGCTAATGTTTCCAGAACTATTCTGAACAGGAGTGGTGATAGTGGGCATCCTTGTCTTGTTCCTGATTTTAGCATGAAAGTTTTCAGTTTGTGACCATTTAGTATGATGTTGGCTGTTGGTTTTTCATAGATAGCCTTAATCAGGTTGAGATGAAGACCTTCTTTTCCAATTTTCTGTAGTGTTTTTATCATGAATGGGTGTTGGATTTTGTCAAGTACTTTTTCTGCATCTATTGAGATGATCATATGGTTTTTGTCCTTGGCTCTGTTAATATAGCGTATTACATTTATTGATTTGTGGGTGTTGAACCATCCTTGCATCCCTGGGATAAATCCGACTTGGTCAGGGTGTATGATCTTCTTGATGACCCTCTGTATTCTGTTTGCCAGTATCTTGTTGAGGATTTTTGCATCTATGTTCATTAGGGAGATTGGTCTGTAATTCTCTTTTTTGGTTGGCTCTTTCCCTGGTTTTGGAATCAAAGTAACACTTGCTTCCAGGAATGAATTTAGAAGACTTGCTTCCCTTTCAATTTCCTGGATGAATTTAAAGAGTAATGGTGACAGTTCTTCTTTAAATGTCTTGTAGAATTCAGCAGTGAAGCCATCAGGACCTGGGCTTTTCTTTGTTCGTATTTTATTACATTTTCAATTTCACTCACTGTTATTGGGGCATTTAGAATTTCTATATCTTCTTCATTTAATTTTGGCAATTTGTATGTATCTAGGAATCTGTCCATTTCTTCTGTGTTTTCCATTTTATTAGAGTATAGGTTCTCAAAGTAGGTATTGAAGATTCTCTGGATTTCTGCTGGGTCTGTGGTGAATTCACCTTTTTCATTCTTAATTGCATGAATTTGAGCCTTTTCTTTCCTTTTTTTGATAAGGTGAGCTAAAGGTTTATTGATTTTATGTATTCTTTCAAAAAACCAACTCTTTGATTCATTGATTTTTTTGTATCATTCTCTTAGTCTCCATTGCATTGATTTCTGCTCTGATCTTTATAATTTCCTTTCTTGTACGAGCTTTGGGTTTGTTATGCTCTTCTTTTTCTAGGAGCTTGAGGTTCTGCATTAGGTTATTTATCTGAGTTCTCTCTGTTGTCCTAATATGGGCAGTCACTGCTATGAATTTCCCGCATAGAACTGCTTTCATTGTGTCCCACAGATTCCTGTGTGTTGTACTGGCATAATCATTTACTTGTAGAAACTGTCTAATTTCTTCTTTAATTTCCTCCGTGACCCATTGGTTGCTCAGGAGGGTGTTATTCAATTTCCATGTGTTTGTGGGAGTTTTGCAGTTTCTTATGTTATTGATCTCCAGTTGTATTGCACTACGGTCGGATAACATACAGGGGATAACTTTGATTCTTTTACATTTACTTAGATTTGCCCTATGAGCTAGCATGTGATCTATTTTGGAGAATGACCTGTGTGCAGCTGAAAAGAATGTGTATTCTGATTTTGTGGGATGGAACACTCTGTAAACATCTATTAAGTCCATTTGTTCAATAGCTTGGTTCAGTTCTAGAATTTCATTGTTAATTTTTTTTCTAGTTGATCTGCCTTATTTGTGATAGAGGGGTGTTGAGGTCCCCCACTACAACTGTATTAGTGCTTATTTGGTTTTTCATGTCCTTTAATATTTTTGTATAGTTGGGGGCATTCATATTTGGTGCATATATATTTAGAATTGTCATCTCTTCCTCTTGGATTGTTCCCTTCGCAAGGATGTAGTGACCATCTTTGCTTCTCTTAATTAGTTTTGGTTTGAAATCAACTTTGTCTCCAAATAACATTGCCATGCCGGCTTTTTTCTGGGTTCCTTTCGCATGGAGAACTGTTTTCCATCCTTTTACTTTCAGTCTATGGATTTCCTTTAGAGTTAGGTGTGTTTCTTGTATACAGCATATTGCTGGGTTTTGTTTCTTAATCCAAATTGTCAGTCTATTTCTTTTGATTGGTGAATTGAGGCCATTAACACTGATAGTTATAATTGAGAGATATTGACTCATCCTTATCATAATGTTTTACTGTTGTTGGCTCTTTTATTTCTTATTTTCCCCCCTTTTGCTTCAGTGTTTTACCTTGCATGGTGCCTTCTCTCTGCTGGGCCTCATGGAGTTGTGACCTTCAATGTCTTTTTCCAGTATATTGCTTAAAATTGTTTGGAGTGCTAGTTTGGTGTTCATGAAATTTCTCAGGTGTTCTTTGTCATGAAAGTGTCTAATTTCCCCATCAATTTTGAAAGATAATTTTGCAGGATACAACAGTCTAGGTTGGAAGTTATTTTCTTTTATGGGTCGAGATACTTCACTCCAGGCTCTCCTTGATTTGAGGGTTTGTGTTGAGAAATCCGCCGTGATTCTGATGGGCTTTCCTTTGTAGATGATTTGTTTCTTTTCTCTAACTGCCTGTAGAACTTTGTTCTTCTCTTGGGTTTCTGGGATCTTGACTATTAGATGTGTAGGTGTAGATTTTTTTTGATCATGGCTGGTTGGAGTTCTATATGCCTCACTTATCTGTATGTCCAATTCTCTACCTCTGTCTGGGAAGTTTTCTATTACTTCTGTAAACAGTTTTTTTATGTCAATTGTACTTTCTGTTTTTTCATGGACTCCTATCAGTCTTATGTTATTCTTCTTTGCATCATCCAGCAACTGTTGGATTGATTTCTCAAGGTCCCTTACTATCTTTAAGAAATCTCTGTTTTCATGATCCTTAACCTCAATCCTGTCTTCTATATCTGATATTCTGTCTTCAGATTCTCTTAGTCTGCTCTGCATGCTTTCAATGGAGTTTTTAATCTCCTGAATATCTGTTTGGATCTGTTTCATGGATTCAATTTCTTTCTTATGTTGGGCAATCATGTTTTCCATTTCTTTCTTATGCTGGGCATTCATGGCTTCCAGCATGTTTCTGATCTCATCTAGTTTCTTATCTGTTTCTGCTCTAGAGCCTCTAATCATGTCTTTCACACTGCTCACCATGTCTGTATTTATCTGGGAGATTATTTCTGTTTTGAATTTTTCTAGAGCCTCATGGATTGCTTTGTTACTTCCTGTGCTATCAGTACAAGGTGTCCAAGTGGTTGCTTATCAGACTTTTCCATCTCATTTCCCCTAGAATTTCCTTTTTGTGGCGTGGAAGCCTGCATTTGTGCCTTGCTTAAGTGTCTTCTCATTTTTGTTTTTGGTACTGTCCTTGGTTTAATTCCTGGGTTGATAGTTCAAAATTGCTTAATGTAGGTATCTTTGTTGCTTGTGTTTAAAACCCTTGTGGAATGATTGCTTTTCAGAGGTGTCTTCCAGATATAGCTTGTGTTTGGGTATTGAGACTCTAATGACTCTGAGGCTATTTTATTTTCCTTATACCAGGAAGGAAAACTACTTAGATCAATCACAACATGTTAGCCCAAATGACAAAGTCAGCAATACCAGAGCATCAAGCACAGCTTAGAAAATGACAATTTGTGGAAGTTATTAATCTATCACTTTTAACTATGTGAGTTAAATTAAAACCGAGGACCAACCCAACATAAGTTTATAATGAATAAACTGTTCAGTATAGCATCTTTCCCCTTTGGGGTGGGGAGTTACAAGGATCTGGGGAGGGACAGGTAGAAAGAACAGGTAAGATTAGCAGTGAGTCCAGAAGACACAGAAAGATCACACAAACTCTAAGAAGTTGTTAAAGGCAAGAGAAAAAGGCAGAATGAAAGAACAAAGATCTGAATAGAATCACCTCACACAACAGGGAGGCCAGATACTGAATTTACTTTCTTTTAAACCTAATGATAATCAAGATAAGGAAAAAGAGAAGAAAAGAACAATATGGGAGAAATCTGAATTCAGTGCAGAAAGGAACAAATGGGGAGATGTGGAGCAATGTGGGACAGCAAGAGAATGAGAGAGAGAGAGAGAAAAGATAAAAGAAAGAAAAGTAAAACTATGAAGAGTAGAAAAAAGTAAAACTTAATAATTAAAAATAAGAGAGAAAAAAGTTGTTGTTTTTTCTTTTTTGCAAATAGCAATAGAAATTATGGGCCTCCTTCAGGGTATGTCTCTGCTGTCACAGTAGACAACGTAGGAATCCATGTGCATATACAAGTCAATGAGTCTCAGCAAGCCAGCAGCAGACCAAGTACAGTGGTCTGATGTGCCTTTATTGTAGAGATTCTCTTTACATTTTGCTGAGCTTCAGTTTTCATCGAGGAGCCTGAGAAGCCCTCTTTCTGTTACTAACTTCTGCTCTATCTTGTGGAGCTCAGGACAAGGGTCTTTATAATCTTCTGTGCCTCTGTAGTGTGGCACCAAGTAGCAGAAAAGCCAGAAGGCCAGAGGCGCACGGGGGTGGGGGGGGTGGGGGGGCTGGACCTTGGAGCCGACCTCACTGTGCCGTGGGCGGGGCCCGGGACGGCTGCGGAGCTTCAAGCTGCTTGTCTCACCTAGCCAGTCACAGCTTAGAGAGCCTGTATCTACTAAATTTGAAGGCACCTAGTAATTGCAACCCATCTTATGTACCAACAGGAACATATGCACACATGCACTAAAATACTGAATAAGGTTGGTCACAGCAATAAGTTTGGTCATAATACCACAAAATTTTTAAAAATTAAAATACCTTGGAATGTTAAAATATATTTCAGTACACTGATACAACGGAATACTAAAGAACAATAAAAATGAACAAACTAAAGAACATAAAACAGTATCCATAAACAGCACAATCACTTAGCAAAAAACAAAAAGTCAGACATACATACAAAAAATCCTCTATGACTCCATTTATATGAAAAGCTCAAAATAGAAAAAGTTAATTTATGAAGTTAAAAGTTAAAATAGCAGTTGCCTATGGAGAGGCATAATTAGTCATTGGGAGGGGCAATAAAGAGGCTTCTTGGGTGCTGTGAATGTACTACAGTACTTCTAGTTACGGGTGGTTAGTTACATGGGCTTACTCACCTTGTGTAACCCCCTGATACACATACTTCTGTATATACATTACACTTCCAACTTTTAAAAATTAAATTAAAAAGATGATAACAAAACTTCAGCAGTTTCTCCTATCAAATGACAGGTTCCACTCTAGAATTTATGAGAAGAGCCACAGTGTCATTTAGTGAGCAAAGGGGGCCTCAGAGTTGAATAAGTACATTCAACTATTTGATGAGTATGTAAATCAGACAATGGCAGATTGGTTGCCGTGTGAGCATCGATGTTTTCAGAAAAGAACTTTTTCCAAAGTATATGATGTTTTAGATATTTTAAGTTGGTACAATTTAAATTGAAAGTATTCTTGGTGAACCTGAAAAAATTTCTAAGTGTGTGTGTGTGTGTGTGTGTGTGTGTGTGTGTGTGTATAATACATGTAGTATAATCTATTCTGATCACATCTTATGTGACACTGTGAAGATTTTTTCTACTTCAATGGAAATGGGCACTATATCTTCACCTTCCTACAACTCTAAGAAATTAGAACCAATAATACATACAAAGGTGCTTTCTTATAGCCAGGTGTTTCAAATGGGCAAGTTTCAGAGAAATACTAGTAACCGAGTTGATGCCTATCTATGTAAGGCACTGTAAACGTAAGTAAAAAGTAGAGCAAAATTATCTGCTAGGGAGCTTACAATTTGAAAAAATAGGTTAAAAATTTTTACTACCTTTCCTTATCTGGAAAAAGTAAAAGATATTTGGGGAATTTAATAAATACATACTGCTTCTGAAATTGGCAAGTTTGTTAACCAGGTTAGTGACAACTTGTTAATATTTTTCTCAAATTTGGAAGCAGAAAAAAGGACACTACATGCACTTTGTAAAATTTTAATTTCATCAAGGGTAGTGATTTGATAAAAATAAGTAAATAATGAGTATCCACAATCTGTGTCTGAGATAATAAAACTTAGGGATTAGGAAATTATCAACTAGCACAATATCACACAAAAACAGACAGCAAGAATGTCTTCGTAGCAACAGTTACTACATATTTATGTGAAATGATGTGGAAATACCTAATAGGGAATACTACAGTCATTACAAAAACATACCACATTTCTCAAATATCATTCAATAAAAGCTATGGAAGAGTCACTGAGCCAATAACATTTTATTTTTCAAACGCATAAAACTCTGTAAGTTAAAAAATTTACAATTAATTTTATCTGTAACATAGTACTTATACTTCTACTACTATATTTCAAACAAATTTCTAAAATTTATGAGTGTACTTTTTTAGACAAAATACCACTAACACGTAAAAGGTTAAATCCTGCTAAACATTATTGTGATTCTGACAAGTGCAGGCACCTTCCTCCCATCTACAAGTGAATTAAAGCTTTGTATAAAAAAAGGGTGCTCACCACTTCTTGTTTCTGGGCTTCATTAAGTTTTTCAGTCAATTCTTCCAAAGCCCTTTTTGTTTCAGCATCTGACCTAGAAAAAAGAAAGAAAAAGAAAGGAAAAGAAAAGAAAAAAAGAAATTTTAAGTTGAATACTGGAGAGAATATGCAGAACTAGTGAAACTTACAACATAGTAACTGAAAGGTATTATATGGCACTGGGCTACAGTGGTCCTCGAAAAACAAACATTCGAAACACCTATAGGGCTGGCCAAAACAGGGCTGGAGCCCAACCCCTAAATTTCTGAACCAGTAAATCTGGAACAGGGCCCAAGAATGTGTATTTCTACAAATGCACCTGATACTGTAGGCATGAGGACCCGACTCAGAACCACTGCTACAATAAGAGGACCTTCACCTCATACCCTGTGTCTGGCTCTATCCTCATTTGCCCACCAAATTAATGACATACATGAAAAACAATTAAATAGTAGAAGAAGACTTATAAATGAAAGAAAAAACCTTTCTCTCATATATTTGGACCCACTTCCTACTGGCAACCATGTACTGTACAACCTTTTCCATTCTTAATTGTTTTGCTATCTTCCTCATTTTCAAGTCTAAACATCAACTGACTTCTTTTTTAAAGAATTTAGCTCACATTACTGTCCAGTGCTGGATAAATTTATAGCTACTTTTAGTTCTACTGGTTACCTGTATAATTTTACATAATACATTTATATTCCTTATGAATTATTTAATAACAGTCAAAGTGACATCTTTTTGCTCATTCTATCATGCTCGTGTTTTAGCTTCATGCTTATATCATAACATCCTTGTGCCTCTGTTCCTCCTAGTTTCTTATTATCTTTTGGTTTTATTTATCATGTCCATTGACGTTTTCCTACCACTTCTCATTGAATCATCCATCGATGAACAAGGTACTCCAATCTCTGACTAAATTCTTGTCAGAAGACATTGACTTTCCTCCCTAGTTCAGAGTGAATACTCTGCGGGCCCTGCTACATGGCTGTCATTCTGGAGTTGCTTTCATTAAATTCCTAGGATAGTTTTACTATTTCTTACAATACATATCTTCCTCTTTCTTGGCTATAATCTTATTTTATTTATATGTCCTTAGGCAATTTCCTCAGAAAGAAGTTAACTTAAACGATAAAATTTTAAGGTTTTAAATCTCTGAAAACATGTTTATTTTTACCTCTCTTGATTTTTGTAGTCCATGCTTTCTCGGATTTCCCACATCTCACTAGCTGATCTTTCTCAAGCCAGAGTCTCCTCGTATATAAAACTGCTGAATATTAGAGCTCCTTAGCACTCAGCTCCGTCCTTGATGCTTTCTTTATGGTTTTCCTCTTTATATCATCCATTCCCACGGTCTAAAATATCACTTCTACATACTGATCCCTTTTAAAATTTATATCTCTGAGACTTTTCCATTAAGATCCAAAACAAACATCTAGCTGCACATTTTATATTTACATTTGGATGCCTCACTGGCACCTCAAACCTAACATATGCAAGATCAAACTTATTTTCCACAACTCATCTTCTCTAATCAGGAAGAAGCATTACCATCCTCATACACAATCCATCACTGAATTCTGAGTCTGATCTACCAAAGAAATCTTAAAACACACACCTATGCACTTTGCTCTTGTCATGCCCTGGTCATCTTCAAGTCTCACATGCTAATGCAACAGACTTCTAACTCACCCTCCTCAAATAAATTCTTCATAAGGCATTTAGTCTAGGTTAAATTCTGAAGTAAATTTTATTTAATCCTTTCTAAAAGCTTGCTTTGCAGCATATTTTTATAATTCAATATACTTTTTTCATGTCACTGTAAAAAAAGAGTATGAAGTAATTAAACGTGAATACCAACCTTTCAGAATCAAATAGAAAGCTAAACCATACTCATCCACAAAGATACACCACCTTGTTTCCACAAGAAACTTGTTTCGTATTTTGGGTTACACAAAGTTTCTCTGCCTTACCTTTGCCTCTGGGTCACACAGACTATCACTAGATGGTAGCAGCCTATATATCCAAAGCATCCCAGGACAACAATGCACATCCAAATGACCATTTAAACTAATTAAATGAATTACCCTGCATGTTCCTAGTGCTTAATGTATACCCTTCCATCAAGAGTGTAAAAGCTACATGATAAAACCATTCCAAAGAATAGACTATCTTACAATTTTAGTTCCTTTTGTTAATTTCATCAACTGGTCCAAAAATCTAAGTATTACATTAACTAAGTCTTAGAAGTTTAAAGATTAATGATATGGTTCACAATTCAGCAATTAAAATGCTTTACTGATATCATCTTGTGAAAATAATCTGAAATCACAGTAAGTGGTAAAAAGCAAAGACAGTAGGGCTTTACTGCCTGGATGTGAATTTTCATTCCACTACATCTCTCATGTTCCATCTATAGCAAATGGAGTTATTTCATCTCTGTTGCCCCTTCTATCTCACAGAGTTCTTGCAAGAGTTAAATTTAAATCTGCAAAGCATGAAGTAAGTGTTCAATAACGTTAACTAGTAGTACCAATAATACTAGTAATAGTAGGGTCCAATGTCTATTACTAAATTTCCTGCCTTCCTCTTCTAAAAGCAGGTAAGTTATACAAGCTATACCTGATAGATTTAACAGTTATAGTTTGAACTCTTTGCTACTAGAAATGGTATACAATATGTTTTAGGTAGCTGGAATTAGCAAGTGAACATGGTGGAAACAAGCTTTAACTTAGTTACCATTCCCTAGTCATTGATGTATATAGACTGTACCTCTAAAGAAGGCATAAAAATCTTGGTTTCTTAGAAAAATATGAACTCCAAAATAAAGCAACCTTCCACTGTCGACAATAAAAATGAAAATACAGTGAGGAAGATCTAAATTACACCATCATTCTTAGAAATTACCTAGAATAGACCAAATTGTAAAGGATAGGCTGACATTAACCACTGGCTTTCAAAGACTCAAACAAAACCTAAGGTATTAATTTCTACAATGGCTCATGTCCATTGACAAATTCTACATCATACACGTTTTGTTCTGCAAAGCTAAATGGCAGCCAGTCAGCCTTGGTCTTGTTCTCTGACTTTATGTCTGACTGGTCTGTCTCCCCAACCCTTGCCTCCCTAGGGTATTTCCAAATCTACTTCTTTGCTAAAATTTTATAATGTATCTCTCCATAATGTCAGTATTCCATTGTATCAAAGTGTTTTTAAAATATGAAATTAACTTGTCTAACATTGAATCATGATATATTATAAATTTTAAGGGTGTTGAACTATAATATTAAAAATTTTTAAATACTTGAATTAAAAAACAGCACTGTTTCTTAAAATCTATGTAAATGTGTCAATTAGAGAAACTAACATTCTTTTAATAATTCCTGAAAAAAAAAAATAAAAAATAATAATAATAAAAATAAAAATAATAAAAATAATTCCTGCCTCCCCTGGAAACCATATTCTGCTTTTACCGGCTCCTTCTGGAAAGCTCTCTGTTGAAATCCTCGCCAAGACGAACTTGCTCACTGCTGAGGTCTCGGAGGGACTGATGAAAAGCATGAAGCTAGCAAAGGCAAAACAATTCCCATTAAGGCTTCTGTTGAATTCTTCCATGCAGATTCACTAATGGTTAAGAATAAATCATTGTTCTTTACACACTGACCAAAGTCTAATGTTATTAATTAAGTCTAAAATAAACACTGATTCTAAAAAATGTTTTCAAAGAAAGGCAATTTGAAAAGCTATGTACATCATTACCTATCACATCTTTCATAGTATAGCAATTTTACCCCTTATACATATGGGGGTCAACAAACATTTTCTGCCTCCCTCACAACCACTCAACTCTATCACTGCCATACAAAACTAACTACAGACAAATAAGCATGGCTGTGTTACAACAACACTTTATTTTGTCAAAACACATGCCATATTTGCCAACCCCTATGGCCAAAAACCTCCTACCCACATACTATAAGAACAGTAAGAAACAGCATTGTTCAAAATGATGACACTAGACTCAACTCAACAGTCCATCAAGAATAGAATAGACATAAATTGTAGTATATTCCTCTAGTGTAATATTATACAGCCATGAAAATGAAAGGATCTAAGCTAGTTACACATTAGTAAGACTAAACGTCAAAAATCTGGTAAATTGTACAAAAAGATATTCAGTAGTATTCCATTTATATGCAGTTTAAAGGCAGGCAACATTAAATAAGATGAAGTAAAAATGATTATTAAAAAATTATAAAAGACATATAAAAGTATATAAAAGTCAGAATAGTGCAAACTCCTTGGGGGAAAAAAGAACATAAAAGAAGCTTGAAGGTAGGATAATGTTCCATTTCTCAGCCTGAATGGTGGATACATGGTGTTCAATCTCATTATTATATTTTTATCTGTAAATATATGTGCTATAGATGTACATGTATAATTTATAATATAAATGTTTAAGTTATACAGTTTTGCAGAAATAAATGATTCATTTAAACAAATATACATTAAACAATCAATCAGTGCCAGTACCTGCTAGGAGACCAAATAGCTTACAAGGTAACATGGAAGACAGATACGTAAACAAGCTATAAATTTTCACTGGGGCATTAAGAATGTACACCGTTCAGGGGAGCTAAAAGTCAAGTTAAGAAAAAGGACTTAAAAGAAAAAAAGAAAATGGACTTAAAATAAGGAAGAACAATAAAAGAAAGTAGAGGGAGTATAGTGGACAAATAAAAGATATCCAATTTTGCAAACCAAAATTGTAGGATTCATCCTTGATGCTTCCATTTCACTCATTTCTACCTTCTTTACTTGGCTATCTGATCTTCAAGACCTGTCAGTTTAATCCATTAAACAGCTTTTAAATCTACTCCATTAGTAGGAGCCTGGAATATAGAGCAAGATTTTGTTTCCAAAATAAACCATAAAGCAATGATGACAATAATACTGTCAAAGAAAACTTTCTACAAAATATTTCCAACTCATTTTGTTCGGTTCTATCTTTATCTTATGCTAGAGAAAATGAAAGGAATAGATGAGTACTCTAAGACAAAATTTTAGCACTGAATCCTAAAAGTGCCAAAACAAAGATATCTAAGTCAGAAAATTCCCCAACCCTTTTAAATTAATTTACTACCTAAGACAATGAAAGAAAAAAATTTCAGCTCTTTAAAGAACTTTATAGACACAGAAAAAGAAATACATCACAGAACTAATTATTCAGAAATCATCAGTGAATAAATAAAGTACGGACTTAATAGAAAGTAGCTCCATCGATGATTCAACAATCAGAAAAACAGGCCAGGTGTGGTGGTGCATGCCTGTAATCCCAGCACTTGGGAGGCTGAGGCAGGAAGATCACTGGGAGTTGAAGGTCACCCAGGGCTACATAGTGAGTTCAAGGCCAGCCTGAACTACATAGCGAGACCCTATCTCAAAAAGCAAAACAATCAGAAAAACACTAACGTTGGGGCCAGGGATTTAGCTCAGTAGCACCACAACTGCCTTGCAAGCACAAGGTCCTGAGTTCGATCCCTGGTACCAAAAAGAAACAAAAAGAAAAGAAAAAAAAAAAACACTAATGCTGGGAAAATCAATGGGTCAACTACACGAAGACTAATTTGTTCATGTCTCTTCAAACTTAGCAAAATGGTAAGTAGCTGACTTAGCAGGGCTTTCAAAAGAGTAAGCCACCTGCACAGGGAAGGATTACACATGTCCAGCTAAACTCATTTTTTTTTTGGTACCAGGGATCAAACTCGAGACCTTGTGCTTGCAAGGCAGGCAGCAGAACCACTGAGCCAAATGCCCGGCCCCTAAACTCATTTTTAAATCTTCAAAATATGAGCCTCCATAACAAAACTCAACATAAATGTATGAGAAACCTTAGAGCACAGAAAATAAAATAATTTACCTGGTTTAAAATAAAAATTAGCAAAGTCATTGTAAATAATTTTTTGGTTAAAATGTGACACAAAGTTCAAGTTTTAGACATATATAGAAATATACGGAAATGCTCCATACAAATTACAGATGGTACAAAGTACCTGGGCCATGTCTTCGGTCTCCCAACTAAACCGGACACCAGTTCTGGACTTAATTCTTTTATTACCCTGTGGATCATAGTCCTTGAGAGGTGAGGTAGGTGGAAAACGGTGACCTTCTGCAAGTGAAAGGTAAGGAAGGAAATTAAGACAATGCATGAAAAGAAATGATCCAAAATTTTATTTGCACATGCACATCAGATGTGGATATACATACATATCCTCAATTTAGTCTGCTTCTCAAATACTGAACTTACAGCAGCCATAAAATTCCACAATATTGGTACCACTCTGGCTCTTAAAACAGAAAAACAGAACTAACCTGGAAACAGAATGCGGCAAACATTCCAGTGTTTTGTTTTTCCAAAGAAGCAACATGTTTAAATTAAAATAATTAAATTTTTAAAAATAGTATGCCTCCCTAAAATGTAATTTAATACTAACAAAACAGAATGTTGCACGTAATAAATTAATCTAAATTCTAAATAGTGTATGGAAATCAATAAAAGCCAACTAAATATATAAAAAGTAAATGATCATGTCCAACTCTTAATCATTATTATGATGAGCAACAGCAATATTAACAATGCAAGGTACTAATGTTCAATCTATCTAAATTAGCTCCCCTCACTGAAGACCCTTCTGTTCAAACATGAATCTCAGTGCTACAGGAAAGAATAAGTAAGATTAATTATAAGCAAACTCAGCATATTATAACTTTTAACCTAGCCATTGACATTTAGCTGCAGACCAAGGCTAAAAAAAAATTCATTTATTCTTAACAAGTGTCTTAGAATAGTATACAATCAGGCATTTAAAACACTGTTACACTAGGATGAGATCATTAACCTAGAAAACATGCCATATAGCACATCTTATTTATGTATTTGATTCTTCGGCAGCAAACAAATAAAATTAAAGCTTTCTCTGGTAAAGCTCCAGGTAATCTATAGAGTTAGAAAACCAAAACTAACAGACTCAGAATAACAAAGACCCTTCAATAAAATTCTAAATACGCACTATAAAATCCTTGACAACTACATATTCTAATACCTAAACTGGATGTATTATATTTCTCCAAAGATTAAACAAATTCAATATGTCCTTTAGAAATCTTTTACAAATGTTTTCAGAACATCTGAAGAGTTTACCTGCCATAGTGCCACCATCAAGGTCACTTGCACTCAGACTTGTAACAGACATACTTCTCCCTCCTGAGTTTCTCAATAAACGTTGATTCCGCAGCTGGCCTATTGATTGTTCCAAGCTTTCTTTTAACTAAATTATAGAATATAATGAAGGGAAAGTTACTCTTTTTAAACAACGTCCAAATATAAATAGACTACAGATTTTAAAATATCTGGCTTCCCCAAGAAAATAAATGATCAGAGACATTTGAACTAAGTTCTGTAGGGAAATATAAAAATAGCAAACATAAACATTTTAAAAACCAATGCTAACATCTGGCTTTAAATGGCGTCTTTCTATGAGCATGGAAGAAATGTCTACTGTAAGACTGAAGCGTCTAATGAATGTACCACCCAGCAAAGAAACATAAAACAACAACACATACAAAAGAAGAGAGAAAGCCTAACCATTTTTTTCAGCAACCCCAGAACTGTAACAAACAGGAGACTGAATGTTGTCAGTGCCTGGTGTTATGAAACAATATATAACACCCAACTCTGCATCAGAATACAACTTTCATTCATTCAAAGACTTCTAGAAAACTAGAAAAGCCTAGAAAACTATTGGGACAGATGTTAAAACTGTCAGCTCACATTAGAGATTACTGTTGTCCAAATGCTTTCTTCAGATGATTAGGGAATCTGTGAGCAGTAGACAAGAAAACACCTTTTTAGACCTAAAGAGCTATTTTTAAATAAAAACATGCTAAATATTGAGAATACTGTCCAGAGATACACAATACCTACAGACCTGAGAAGATTCAAGTAACACCAAGGGAACAAAGAATAAAGCTGAGGAAAATCCACATCCATTGCAGACATATAGTCTGATGTTCAAAGATCAGTCTGAACTGCTGAAAAACTTCAGGTCTAGATATTTTATCCAAGGATAATAAAAAATAATTGTTTTTAAAATACTGCCTGATCAATAAAGCAAGTTATCTAAAACTCTTTAAATAAAATTTTTTTAAAAAATTGATCAAGAAGGCAAGGTTCCCTAAATTTGAAGAGGATTAAAAGCCAGAACTAATATTCAGGGAGACAACAAGTTGGGTAACTTAGGGAACCATGTAGAAAGAAATCCTCTGTCGACACAAAGCACAGGTTCAACAGAGTATGAGTCACAAACAAAGCAAATCCTTTTTCATTTTGGCTGTTTCCAAAGTTGTTTTAAGGCTAAAACAATCTAAATCAACAGAAGTAGAATTTCAGGTATCTACCTTTTTTGTTCCTCTCATTTCTGGAAGAAAAAAAGGCTAATTATTTTTCACATCCCACAAATCCTAAGCTGGAACTAAAAGTTTTTGAATAAAATGAATTTTCACTTACACACATGTATACACGTGCACACACACATACATACACACACTCATACCAAAAAAAAGGCCACTGGAGGACACAGAAAAATACTGTAGAACAAGAGAAATGAAACATAACATCAAGATCTAGGAGGGATAAAAAGCACTGGAAAATTAATCATTTCAGAAACGAGATAAAAATATAGAAAAACAAATTAGTAATCTAATTCCAAAACTATAAAAAAGATCTATCTGTCTGAACCCATTGGGGATGGACAGCCCAAATGATATAATGTAAAAGGCAGATGAATGAAATAAAAGACTTACTTTAAGTTATTCCATGAAGTTATGCTTCATGGCAATAACAGGTGCTTCACCTAACACATAAAACTGAAAATGTAACTGAATGAACATTTACACTTGAATAGCAACAGCTCAAAAGATACTGCACAAAATCTGACTGCAATATAGAAAACCAATGTGATAACTCCTACAGCACAAAAGCAAAGGAATAAAGGGATGAAATACAAAGTCATAAGAATTGCTTTAAACTCTTTAGGACCATAACTCTTAACTAGGTACAAAGCCAAACCAAACTTAAAATTAAATAAAAACAAAATAATACTAATAAAACTCAATTTAACAATTTTCTAGAATAAATGACAGCATTTTGCTAAAGCAAATCAATACATAATCCAAGATTGCAGTACTGACTACAATGGTATAGGCTGTTGAGTCTAATATTACTACCTCACCACACACCACGTGATGATTCCATTCCCCCTCATTTACCCCTCCCTAAAAAAACAAAAACAGGCACAGGAAACGTGCTAGTGGCTCTGAACTTGAATGGAATGCTTATTTATAAGGTTGTTTATTCAGTATACATACTGCCAAAGCAAGGACATAAGCTTGTTTATTCAGATCAAGACATGTTTTTATAGTTAAGAATCAAGGTGAGTAGGCCCCCTCTATAAAACGATGAAACAATTTGAGTGCTCAAAAAAATATTAATTGCAACAGGTTAAAACATTTCAAGTATGACTGAGTTAACAATGATACTCAAGGGTGGGGAGTCATCTGTCATCACTACAGGACACAGGGAAACAACTCATTGTTTTAGAAATTAGTAAATATATAAAATGTAAAAAAAAACTATAAAAGCTTTTGGATTATCATTAAAATAAAAGCACCAACTTTTTTTTTTTAACACCAACTTTTTTTAATTCTCAGAGCTCTCTAGAAGTTCTGTAATTTCTCTGTTTGAAAAAACTCTGGTTAGAGACAAAATGTAGGTCATTACTGAGCTAAGAGAAGAGGTATATAAAACCCAAAGGACTACACTGAAACACTGTGACAGGAGATCATCTGGACAAGAACGGGTACTCTTCCCTATGGGTAATGCCTACCATTACTTTCACAGAGACCATGAGAGCAAAATATGAGGAACAATTATTACCAACACAGATATAACAGCTATCAAGCATTCATCAAATTAGTTTCTACACAAATGAAAAAGAGAACTTAAAAAAAACGTAACACTAAATGCTGCAATTTAAAGTAAGCTTGAATTTTGGAAACCATTTACAATTCTATTTAGTTTCTTCAAACATTTTTTACTCTACATTGTTCTTTATTTTCATACTAAGAAAATACATCCTTTAACACAACATAGATTATTCAGAAAGACATGAAAATTTGGCCATGTGTAGAAAACTAGATTCACTTAGTTACATGCTGAGCATAAACTGGAAACACTTAAATATTTCATCTAACCATTCAGTTGTGTTTCCACTTGAAAAGAAACATCACAGAGTAAGGATTTAGCAAACACTCATACACAGCACTGATGATCACAGGAGTCAGACTGTGTTGTAGGTTTAGATACATAATGTTGATATAAGAAAATTCAGTACATACTTCGATTTACAAATGTTAGGGGTCAGACTGGCAAAATCTAGGACAAAATTGGAGGTAGAAGAGAGATCATCTTAAGGATTCTGTCTGGGATAAAAATGTAATTCTTAGGCACATTAACTAATAGGCATTTTGTTCTTGACTTTCCCTTACTACCTGTTTCTACAGAATGCCACGACTGATCTGGCAACAGACTTAAAACTAGATTGGTTGTCCGCCTGCCTCGCAAGCACAAGGTCCTGAGTTCGATCCCCAGTACCTCCCCTCAAAAAAAAAAAAAAAATATATATATATATATAGAGAGAGAGAGAGAGAGATTGGTGGTAGAGTTAATTTTATCAGTACTATTTTAGCTAACAACAACAGTTATGTTTTAATATTAAAATGAGGACAATAATTTTTATAAAATCAAACAAGAGTACTAATGTATGACTTGCATATCTTTCTGGTCTACCAGTTTCTGAAATGTACTTTTAGAATTTTGGTTGTTTTGGGGGGTTTTTTTGGTACAGGGAATTGAACTTGGGACCTTGCACTTGTGAGACAGGCGAGGGAACCACTAAGCTAAATCCCTGGCCTGAAATGTACTTTTAAATGGTTGCTGCTTTTATGTATTTTATAACCCCAAGATCACTAGCCCCCACTGCTGTGCCTAACCTCTCTATATATACTGGCCTATAGAAATATAAGCCTATATTAGTATTCCTAAAATTTAGAATATCTCTTCAAGTGAAATACTGTTTATGTAACTATTTTAAAATGAAACAGTATATATTCAAATTCCTATATATCACATACACTCTAAAAAGGATGTCAAATAAGTTATTTGCTTTCCATATAATATTTTAAATGCAAATGTACATTCAAGGCAAGTGGAAGGAACCCCTCACAGTGGTATATTACTGTATGTTAGAAGGACAGATGATATACTATACTCACAAACATAAAGATGAAAGCATTAGTAGGTGTGCTGTCTAATTCAGCACACAGTTTGAAGTCAAAATAATATATATACACCTTTCATTGTAAATGTTGCAACACATTATGTTATTTATAGCCACAGGGTCACACGCATGAAACTGAAGTCAGGCCCAATGAATTAAAGGAAAGTAAGATGAATTAGTGACTATAATGTATATTAAGAACCTAGCAAATGCTTGATGGCAGAGATCATCAGATGAAAAAATTATAAATGCTTAGTAAGTATCCAAAACAGTATGAGCACTCAAATGTTTGTTAGAATGAGGTATCTAGGATTATATTCATTTTTCAAATAATGAAACTCAATCTCAGAAAACTTTGGTAACTTACCCAAAGTCACTGAGGTAATTTCCAGAAGAAAAATAAGGATTTAATTTCCATTCTGACTCCAAATACTACATTTTTTCTACTAGACTAAGGCAAAATTCAGTAAAAAGTTATTTTCCTATTCAGGAAATTCATGAGAGATTCAGGAATAAAATTTTAAAGCAGATAATTTAAGACCCTAATTCTAAAAAATCTAAGATATGTTTACCGAACAAAAGGTCTTAACAGAATTGTTTGGTTAAATTTCTCATCCACTGACTCACTACTTAATGCTAAAAGTTACTGAATGATGGTGAACAGTTCCCACCTTAAAACAATTAAGGAACTAATGAAGCTTGGCCACAGATACCTTCAAGTTAGGGATATGACAAATGGCTAGTGTCTGGCTTTAAACCATTAACATTATCCTTCTGTGGTGTTGCTAAGCATATTTGACAACTGAAACCCATTAAAAATAAAAAACCTGGACTTTATTATTTAACATTCAACATTCCTACAAAGTTCACACAGCAGATGGTGACATTCTATTACTCCCAAAGGGAAATTTTAATCAGAGTATTTAATTAGAGGAAAAATTGCCCATTAATATGTCTGTAAACTCTGACTTGATATTACTGTCTATTCAATCTTACTCTAAACATGAACTTGAGATGCTGATTTGAATCAAGAGCACTGTATTTTTCATTTATATCCAGTATTAACTATTTTAACCTCATCAATATCAGGCAAATTTCTATTGCAGAAGATATTAAGTTTTTATGATGAATATTCTTTCTTCAGGACACTCCATTTTTTACAGCATTAGCACAAAGATATACCCTGTTCTCTCATGAATAGGAACACACAGCTCTAGTAGTTTAATTACTAATCAATTGCACAGTTCTACAAGTATTCTACAACTCAGACGTATAATTTGTTCCAAATCCTCATAGCAAGTTTTAAAATAAAACTTTATTCACAAATACTCTTTGGCCCAAATGTTCTCAGACTTCCAAAGACACTCATTGCAAGAAAAATGCTGCACAATGACCCTTCCTTCCTTAAGGTCATAAAGTTCATGAAGCCCAAAGACCATCAGTCACACTAGCCAATTAAACACGGCTTATTGACTAGGGCGGCCCAAGAGTGTGTAGTGAAAAAAAAATCAATGGTTGTTATTAGGAAGAAAGAAAAATCAGTGCCAATACAAGCAACTCACAGAATCTACCACATTGCCTAGGTGGCAACCACAACTGCTACCTCTGACAACACCTCAATGCCAATCCTAAGGGCCAGACTTCTTCCCAATTTTGTTTCTGTATCTGCTGCATCTCACTCACATTCTAGACACTGTATCCTCTGTAATATTGAGCTGTGTGACAGTGGGCTTCTGTTTTGTAGTAAGTTATGATGATCTCCAACATCTAGTTTCTCAAGGTGTAATTATCAAATTTGAATCCCAATTATCAGAAATATAAATTTATAACTCATGAAATATGAATCAGCATGACTCAGTAAGGTAAATGAATTTTGATGCTGAGTTCTAAAATTGCAAGCTACTCTTGGCTCTGTCACCTAAACAGACCCTGGGCAAGACAGTGACCATTCTGTGACCCATAGGGACATTTTAATCAGAGTACTTAATTTAAAAAAATTATCTATTAATGTAAGTCTCTACTTTGATATTTTATATATTCTTTACTGTAAAAGTGAACTTAAATTAATATGCTGATTTGAATCAAAATAATTTCTTATCTTTATACCATCTCATAGCATTGTTAAGAGAATTAAGTAACAAAGAAAAAATGTCTAGGACACATTCTTTTGGAGAAATTCCCATAGACCAAGAAATTTAAGTCCACTCCTGTACAAAAAAACAGAGACACCAATACAGTTCAGCTCAATTCCTCACCAAGAGGCCTGTACATACTATAAGCAAAGAATTAAATTTGGGGTTGGAGGTTTTTGTTTTTGTTTTTGTTTTGTACTGGGGATCAAACTTGGAACCTTGTGCTTGCGAGGAAGGCAGTGGAACCACTGAGCTAAACCCCCGGCTGGGATTGGAGGTTATAAAGGCTCAAGCAAGCAACAGAGAAATCATAAATATTTCACTAAGGAAAAGTAATCAAAAAAGTGACCTAACATGTTCATGGCTTTGTAAGACCAAAAAGGATAATTCTTACAGTTCCCTTGTGAGGGGAGATCATCTCAAGAGGAAAACATTGCACCAAATATTTGTATTTCCAAACTCTTTCACCCACTCTTTGAAAAACTATGTTCCCAAAGTTAAACCTCAAGTAAATAAATATGTAAACACATATTTGTCATTTATATCCATTTCCTAAGGTTTAGCAATACAATTATTTATGAAATCTAAGTTAATAACAAAAGTTCCGGTCGTCCCTAGGGCAAAGGAATTGATTTCATTTGCTAGGAAATCTCTTTATATTTTAAAAGAAAAATGCTAATTACAACTAGGCAATGAATATTTAGCATGATGAAGTTTTTTTCATAGTTGAACCTTGGTTAAAATGGATTAACCTATTACAGGAATTAAAAAATGCAAAGTATGTTCCACAGCAAAAGGATTTGTACTAAGATTATAAACAGAAAGATTCACATAAATCACATGATAGTTGGCACATTATATATAACTATTTTCAGGTAAGATAATATCCCACAGCAGTCAATCTTTTTACAAAAGCAATTTTCAATGAAGGACTGGCCCATTAGTCACTATGAAGAATTCTCTCTCACTTTGTGTCTCTCCATAGGTTATGGCAGGTGCTTGTACTCCTTCCACAGTAACTTCTAAGTGGCAGGGTGAAAACCACCACTATACTCAGTGCAATGTGTGACATAGTCTTTCAATATGATGGAGGGACAAATTGTTGAGAACTGACTGTTTTAACAGAAGAATAATTTGGAGAAACTAAAGAGAAAAACTAAATGAAACTAAGGAAAACCCTGAAGCAAAAACAAAAGATGCTTGCTGTCTGATGTCTCGTGTTTTTTTTAATATGAGTAGCTTTACAGTCTATGCACTTACAACAAAGATGGAAATATCTGTAAATATCAGTTGAGTTTACTTCCCATGAATAAAACCCAGAGACTTCAGCATTATTCAATTCTAAGTCCCCAGACACTTCAGCATTATTCAATTCTAGTCCTACCACAGAGACTTAATGCCACAGTAGAACACAGTTTATGCTTTAAATGTTTATCTGTACAAAAGTTTCCCTGACACATAATTTCATTTCCCTATTGCCCAATTCAAAGGAAATTTGCAACCACATAAAATTGACAATGTAGGACTGTGCTTTGCTGCCAATTAACAATAATGCTTTCAATTCTTCATGAATAAATTAGAAAGCAGAGAATTAATTCCACTATTAATAAGGTAATTAATCTAAAACAGTTTATGAGCTACCAAATACACAAAGCCTATTGCTCCATCTTTCAAGTATATCATAAATCACAAAAATCCTGTAGACGCAAAAATGTTCAAATTTATTGTCTAAATGAAAGGAGTAGAAACCTTTTACCAGAGAAAATGTGTCCTTGTGCTCAAGCAATTAGTTTCCAATTAACAAGCAAATAATGATGCCTATACTTTTGTAAAAGAAAAACATGTCATCAATTATGACATGGGAATTATGTGACAATTTAGTACAGCACAGATATATCTAAAACAATTATTATAGTAAAACAATAACATTAAGTCTTATTACAATACATAGTCATGATAGGAAACATGAAGGAATAAACTTAACTAGCTTTCCAAGAGTTTACACAAGTTTTGAAAAAGTAAGCAAAAACCAAAAGAAGGAAAAATATGGAGAATTAGCAAAGCATTTATTTAAAAAATTCACTTTTGGGTCACAGATTTAGCTCAGTGGTTCTGCCACCTGCCTCAAGTTCGATCCCTGGTACCAAAAAATAAAAAAATTAAAAAATAAATTTTAAATAAATAAATAAAATAAAAATTCACTTTCTTCCAGAATTCTGATGGATCTTTCCTTCTTACATCCCCATGCAAAGTAAGCATAAACTGGCACACCTTTGAAAGGGCATCTCTGAACTGTCCAATAAACTTCTGAGGCCACCTATCCTTTAACCCAGCAATTCCACTCCCAGGAATCCTACAAGATTACACAAAAAGTGTGTACGATAATGGTCACCAATACACTATTTATAACATCGAAGAAAAACTAGATACATCCATACTAAGGAATACTGTATAACTGTTCAAAAGAAAAAGCTAGAGCTACACAAAGTTATATGGAAAGTATCATACTCAAATGAAACACTTTGCATAATATTTTATAGTATTTCAATGTTTAAAACAATCACAAATATACCTGCATATACACAGAAAATGTTTCAAAAGATACATGTATAAGACAAGATCCCAATGATGAATGTAACTGTATTGTATAACTAAAATGTACCAATAAACTTAATGGAAAAAAAAAAAGATACACATACAAGAAACTGTTAGAACTGTTGCCTCATTGGAGTGAGACTGAGAAGGGTTTTCAGGCAGTTTTATTTTTTTAAAACAATGCATATATATTACTTTAAAATACACCACTCTTAAAATTCCTATCTCCATATGAGTAGTATCTGTGGCCTAAGTTTAACAAGTCTCTATTTAATTCATGTCCTAAAATCTTCCCTCTCTGACTTAAAGCTTTCCAACTCAACAAAATCTAACCTACACAAGCTACGTGGCATTCTACCCAATAAACTAACCCAAATTTAAACTATAAAATAGTAGTTTTAAAATTAAAGCTGTTCAGGCCAGGGATTTAGCTCAGTGGTTCCAGCACCTGCCTTGCAAGCGCAAGGTCTGAGAGTCCGAGTTCCGGTATCAAAAAAAAAAAAAAAAATTAAAGTTGTTCACAACGGTTATCTCATTTATCTTACATCTGCACGCCCAAAAAATACATTCCCAAAAGAGTGGGTAAGTAGAAATGCAAATATATCTAAATATTCTCACATGTTCTATAGCACCCGCTTGTCCACTACTATATTCTCGATATTGCCCAAGCATCTGGTCCACTTGTCGCAGGTTCCGACTGGTGTCCTTGAGGAAAAAAAAAGACTCTATTAATTATTCTAAACACTACGTTTCCAAATCAATCTTCCCATTGTGTCAAAGAGCTAAGAGAAAGGTTTGTAAAATGTACAATCTATAACACAGTTAAGTTGGGTATCAATGTATTTCTTATCAAATAAAGATTAACATCACTGTAAGGAAAACTGAAATCCATCTGCAGTTTACTCCTGTGAAATCTGAAGCACATAAATTCTTATCCAAGGTATTATATAAGTGGCAATAAAACCACAAACTAAAAAGAATTCCCATTATCAATTTGTGTACCTCTTATACCCTGTATACAGAAAAGAAATTCTAAAAAAGCAAATCTAGTAGATTTTGTACAAGAAGCAAACCATTAGGATCAATGTTATTTCAAGTATATATTACTTTACCTCAGAACTTATTTGAAAAGAAGAAAAACTATGCCGTAATTTTTACCCATGAGCAATGAATTAAGTCCTCTAATCATAACCAAAAGAAAATGTTTTCCACCTAAATACACTAGCTTACTAATGTGTCTCATTGATGGGAAAGTGAAAGGATTCATACTTTAAAATTCCGTTGTTGTGTTAGTTTAAAAAGAATAAACCTTCTTATTTTTAAATCAAATTATACCTTCTCCACCAGAAATAACTTTCTTTTCATCTAAACATGTTAACCAAAAGCCATTAACAGCGAAGATCCATGCTTACCCAGGGTAAGGTAAAAATAAGGGATGAAAGAATAAGAAAAAATTTAGATTTCTGTGTTCTCTTTTTCCTACTGTGACTGTTCTACCCTTCCATCACTCTTTTCCCAAGCTCTTTATGTGGAAAGGATACATAACTGCCTCCACTCAAACATCCAAACAATGTCAAAAGTTAGCCCCTAGATCAAGACTGTATCTTTATATGTATTACTCACCCAGGAATAATCTACTTCACAAACTTCTCTAGAGGTACATGTGCACAAGAAGCTAAACTATGTTAACTCCACAATATTTTATTTTGAAATATTGCTTTATCCCAACACTCTCAACAACTTCATGTATCTCAAATATCTTTACAATGTTAGGCAGAACCTGTGTATATGTATTTTATATAACAAAAGGGATTTTATGAACATGATTGAAGACCTTGAGATATAGAGAATCTCCTAGATTACTGAGTGGACTAAATGAAATCACAAACATCCTTACAAGAGTAATAGGGGGGGCTGGGGACATAACTCAGTGGAAGAATACTTCCTTAGTATGCAAGAGGCCCTGTGTTCAATTCCCAGCACTGCAGGGTACGGGGAGGACAAGGAACGCAGAAGTAGTTCGTGCGATACAGTAGAAGAATACTTCAACCCACCCTTTCTGACTTGGAAGGTAAATGAAGGGAGCCACAAGGAGGGAAATGCGGAAAGCCTCTAAAAGCTGGAAAAGGCAAAGGACTATGTTTTCACAGACTCTGACCTACAGAACTATATGATAACAGGTTTTGTTGTTTTAAGATATTAATTTCGTGGTAATTTTGTTATAGTAAACTATTACTCTACTCAAACTATTTAAAATCTATTAAATGCAACTGCTATTTAACAAACCTGTAAAGTACTTGTTATAGTGTTGACCTTCTCTGCGACATCTACTGTAGGGTGACTTCGAGTTTCCCTGTGAGCTGACCTGGTAGCCCATCGACTCAATTGGTCACGATAGCGAAAGTGCTCTGAATCACTCGATGATTCTGCCATTGATGTATACAAATCCTTAAAAGTAAATCCAAGTCAAGATCAGTCCAACAGTAAAAAGCACAAAAGTAAGAGTATTTACTATTTGATATTTTTACATATTTATTGCATTAGTCCTCCAGCATATCATAATTTGTACGCACACAGCTTCAAAATATCAGAAGTTACTTCCCCATGTAATTCTCCCTCCTTTGTTTTCTCTGCTTTAAGAGAACAACTCCTCAGGCACAGTTTTAATCATGTTTACAATTCCAAATAATTCCTCAGATGTGTGAAATGCTTCCAATTTTTAAAACCACCTACATATATATCTCACTTAATCCTACCAAAAAATCTACAAAGTAAATGAGAAAAATAGACATTCTCTAAAGTTAAGACTTGCAATTATCTTATTGGTTTGATGTCTATTCTACTAAGTTATAAGTACCTTAAATATAAAAACATTACAGATACATAACAGTCTACAGTAAGATTCTCCCATTCAGTGTACAGTGAAAATTCTCATGCATTTTCATTTCAAAACTAGAATTAAACAAATGATGCAATAGAGGTACAACTTTTACAATAATGCATTTGTAAGAAGATGACATCTTCAACATTACCAACAAAATAGAAAGCCAAACAGCCAGAATATAATTTCACCAATGGAAAATTTTCAAAGCATGCTTTTCTCCCTCTTCATTTCAATTACCTATTTAATGTATAAGAAAATTACTTCATGCAAAAAAAAAATCTCAAGTTTCAAAAAACCTTTCAATAAAAGACAATCAAATACATTTAGAATAAAGAAGCATCAGAGAAAATTCAACTGATCAAAAGTGAAAGCTTAGTGAGTATTCCAATAATTTATTTTCTGCATAAAGGAGGGTTAACTCAATGTTATTCTAACATTAATTAGTATAATCTAAAAAACTATCTGGCCTTTTATCTCTGGCTTGTTAAGTACAGTACAATAAAACTATTCTTTTAATGACAGAATATTATGAATTTTTGGACCTTTATTCTGATAAGCTGGTGGAAGCACATGACTATATATCTAAAGAGAAGACAAAAAGAATGCACTAAATGTGTATAGATCCCAGAACATTAATGAAAGCAATTATGCTTTCATGATATAAAATAAAACTAAATATATAAAGAAACAAGCAAGGACCCTTGCTATGAGTTTAGGTTTTTCAAAACAAAATATACTCCGTTCTGACTGCATGAGAATGTCCAATTTCTTCACGCTAGGCGAGACAGGGTTACAGAACGTTCTGTCAATACCCCTGCTTCTTCCTGTATCCACAACTCTCCACTTCCTTCCGCACCTATTCCGTGGTTCTCACCCCTTTCTATGCGTAAGTACAAAGGAACCAAGCCCATGATGCATTTCCCTCCCACATCATGAAGCAGAAACAAGAAACTAAAGCTGAAGCGACTGTGTGGCTTTGCTTTTCCCAGCTCACAACTGTTTTAAGTCCAGGGGAATAAAGATAATACCAAAAGAAATCTTACATGTAAAGTCTGTATTTAAAACTCAGGAAATCACTTCTGCATATATCTCATGACCTTTCAGTTCAAGTTCAAATACTTTACACTATTTTTCTATTAGTGAAAGCAGAAAGAGCCAACATTTTCTTAAACTCTGCTATTATGCTGGTATAGATAATCCAATTTAATTCTCATAACAACTAACAAAGAAAGAACACTTTTAACCCCTAATTTACAGAGGATGCGGAGGCTAAAAGATGTTAAATAACATATTCAACTCCATACAGTGACTATGAACCACAGAACCAAGATGGAGACCCAGGACTCAACCAGCCTCCTCTATCTCCAATACCACACTCATTCCACTTGACCCTGCTGTCCGTTACACACTTGGTGGACAATCCTAACAATGAGTAACAATCACTAAAGCCAGGAGCAGGCCACGGCCTACATGAACCTATGGTTTCAACTCCCTCTCATTTCATGTCATTTCCTTGATATAAAAATGTCACAGAAAGGAAGAATACTAAGTAGTAATAAGAAATCCTAACTAGGCCCTAGGAAAAAATAAAACTAAGTGATATATCTATGCTACATTTAATAAAGAGTCCTGAGGGCCAGGGATTTAGCTCAGTGGCACCACGCTGCCCTCACAAGCGCAAGGTCCAGTCCCTGGTAAAAGGGGAGGGAGAAGGGGGGTGTCCTGAAAACAAATCAAGCCATTGGCCTCAGAGTAAGAGGTTTGGTTTCCTGATTCATTCCATCTCTTGTGTAAAAGAGAAGAACAATTATGCCTGAGATCTTTCTCTTTCTTATAAAATTATATAATTGATAGTATAATTTTCATCTTAGTAAGTCATAAGTGTAGAAGCTAAACTGAAGTTAAGAAATCATCAGGGAACATAAAAAGGTAATGTTGAAAAAGACAATGTGTTTACTATAATGGCTGCTGCTGAGGACAAGGTCCAAAACAATTATCTTCAGGGCAACTTGATTTTTCTAAGAACACCATAATTTTAATAATAATCAGTTATTTTATAGATAACAACACTGAATATAAATGATAAGTCAGACAATTTGAGCTTCAATTTGACTAAAAGTTAAAACTGAAATTGTTATAGGTCTTTTTAATTTATAAAAATGTTTAAAATGTATAATATGATTATATACACATATACCTATAATAGTTAACATTAATAATATCATCCTGAGATATGTTCCTAATTAATAAAATATTTACAACAGTATAAAGTCTCAGTACCCTCCCATTCCATCTCTCGCCCATCCCCTATCCAGTACCATTCTGCCCCACCTTCCCAGGGAAAGCATGATTTCAGGAATACCTTTCTAAACCATTTTTTAAATTTTACCACAGGCCTAGGTACCTCAAAATCTTTTTCATGGATTAAAATCAGTTGGTAAGTATTAACAGGTGAAAATAGAAAGTATCTGAATTTACAACAGAAAATCTTAGTAGCATTAAATAAAGTTAAGAGCAACATTAAATTATTTCCAACTGTCATATGATACAGAAAGGAAAATGTTCTCTTACTTACCCCAACTAGGCCTACATACTTTTAATAAGATAACATTACACTTTTCAGCATGAGTTTTACTAGTACACATACACAAAGTCTTCTGCTATTAATTTCAATTACTTTGAGCAATAAAAGATGAAACTCCAGCAGAGCTATCAAGACTTAAGATGAGATATATCTGAAAGATTTCCATGGCTTTTTTAAGCATATAAAACATTTAGCAACCATCTCAGGATTTCAATGTGTCATCAATGTTAAACTAAGCAAAGTTAAAGAATATGATTATAATAAAAATAGAAATATTTGATTTTCATTATTGGTAAAAACTTGGCACTCTCTTCAATTATTATTGATAATTCAAAAGGAGATCAAACATGATGACCAGGGCTAACTTGACTGGTCACCTAACCACTAAGTCCCACAATTCAGAAGCAGCTATGGTGGCAGAATTATATTCCTACCAAAAGATGTTAATCTATCATCAGCCAATGCCATCACTCCCCAGACATGGAGCTGATGGACAGAAAAAAATATACATGAGTGCAGTAGTCACTGAAGTTGGCAAGAGGAGCACACCACATAATCAGAACCAACGGTAGAATGTGTGGAGGGCCATGAAAATAGCTGAAAAACCCTTTACTATAACTCAAAACAAAAAAAAAAGGAGTGCCAACTATGCAAGCTTCATTCATCATTAACAAAGTATTATTTTATGCTACAATTAAAATATATTTTTTAAAGTGTGGTGTATATCACTGGAGAGTCTCTCCAGTGAAACTGTACCTAATATATTTGTCATGCTATGTTGACAAAAGTATACTGAAATGGTCACATAAGAAATACACAGTTATGAAAAAATGTTCAACCTAATAGTCAAAGAAATATAAATTGAACAATAAAATCCCATTCTAACCTATTATTTTCTTTTAAATATTATCCATCTACAGACCAGTTGCAGGAGAAAAAGGACTCACACTCTGGATGCTAGCAAAAGAAACTACCTATGAAACACAGTTTGTGCAGAAGTTTTTAAATTTGATATAATCCCATTTGTTGCTTCTTGGTATTATTTCTTGTGTAATTAGGTTTCTATTCAGAAAGTTCTTGCCTATGTATGTCTTCAAGAGTTTAATCAGTTTTATCTTCTAGTAAATTCAATATTGTACATATATATAATATTGATTCATTTGATTTGATTTTAGTATAGGTTGAGAGATATGAGTCTATGTTTGTTCTTCTGCATGTACACAACCAGATTTCCCAGCACCATTTGTTACAGAAACTCTTTTCACCACAGTATATTTAAGGTCCCTTTGTCAAAAATTAGATGCCTAAAGGTATATGGAGTCATTTCTGGATCCTCAATTCTATTCCACTGATCAATATCTCTATTTTTGTGCCAGTACCATGCTGTTTTTGTCACTGTAATTTTCTAATATAACTTGAAATCTGAGAATGTAATACCTCCTGCTTTCCTCTGCTGCTCAGAACTGCTTTGGCTATTTGAAGTCTCTTCTAATTCCACATAAATTTTAGGAGAGTCTTTTCCTAGTTCTGTGAAGAATGCTGATAGTATTTTTAACAGGAATTGCATTAAATCTATATATCATTTTTAATAACGTGACCATTTTGACAATATTGGTTCTGCCTATCGAGGAACAGGAGATGTCTATCCATTTTCTAATGTCCTCTTCAGCCTCTTTTTTCAGAATACTATACTTATGATTATACAGGCCCTTCAATTCCTTGGTTAGGTTAATTGCTAGGTATTTAATTGTTTTGAAGATACCATGAATGGGACTGCTTTTCTGATTTATTTCTTGGTTGGTTCATTTTGGTAGAGAAACACTATCGATTTTTGTATACTGATTTTGTAAATAACCAACAGAGCAAAGAAACAACCAAAAGAATGGGAAAAAAATGTTTGCCAGCTATACCTCAGAGGACTAATATCTAAAATATATAAAGAGCTCAAAATATTAGACCTCTCAAAATTAGAGACCCAGTCAAAAATGGGCAACTGAAATGAAGAAACACTTCTCAGAAGTACAAATGACCAGCCCAGTATGGTGGCACATGTCTGTAATCCCAGCACTTGGGAGGCTGAGGCAGGAGGATCACTACATGTTGGAGGCCAGCCTGGGATATTAGTGAATTCAAGGCCAGCCTAAACTGCATAGCAAGACTCTGTCTCAAAAATAGAAAGTACAAATGACCAGTATGTTCATGAATCACGTTCAGCATTTTTATCCATTAGAGAAATATAAATCAAAACAAAATTTTATGTTACTCCAGAAAGAATGGCTATCATCAAAGACTCAAAAAACAACAAATGCTGGCAAGATTGTGGGGAAAGAGGAACTCTTCTTACAATCAGTATGGAAATCAATACAGAGATTTCTCAAAAACTTAAATGTAGAAGTTCCATTTGACACATCTTTTTGAAAGAGTTAAAGAAGTGATACATGCATTTCACGTACAGCAACACAATTCATAACAACTAAATTATGGAAGCAGTCTATATGCTTATCAACAGATGAATGGATAAAGAAAATGGAATACTACTCAGCCATAAAGGATAGACTTCAGCCTTTTGAAGGAAAATAGATGCATCTTGAGACCATAATGCTAAGTGAAATAAATCAGACACAGAAGGTCAAATATTATGGTTTCTCTTACAGGAGAAACCCAAAATAAAATTTATACACAAAAATTAAAGAGAGATAATAGGAAATAGGGAGACAGAATTTGTGGAGAAAAGAAAGCGACCTAGGGTCGGGAAAGAGAGGAAAGTAACAAGGGGAAGTGGAATTAAAAATGTGATACAATATGTATATGTACCAACTCCCCATGATGAATATAATTAATATGTATTGCAAACATATACTAATAACAAATAAATAAATAAGAACAGCTTGTAACTAAGCATGGTGGTACAAGCCAGAAATCCCAGCACTCTGAGATGGGAAGATCACAACTTCAAGCCCAGCCTGGGGAACTCCTTGAGATTGTCTCAAAATAAAAAATTTTTAAAAAGGTTTTTAAAAGGCCTGGGAATGTAGCTCAGTGTGAAGGGTCTGAGTTTAATACCCAGTGCCAGGGAGGAAAAAAAAGAAAGAAAGAAAAATGTTGGGGGGAAAGAACAGTTTGTACCTTTCATCTAGTATTCATACCTCCAAAAATATAATGTAAAAAAAAAGTCATCTAGAATGCATACAAAAATTTATGCATTAAGGATATTTATGGTGATGTACTAAAGGGAAAATAAAAAATTTCAAAAATACACATTAGTGATTAAAACACAGAAAATTTGGGGTATATCTCAGGGGAAGAGCATTTGACTGCAAATACAGAAAATATATTCAGTGGAACAAGCATAAAGATGACCCTCATAGTCACCAGGTTATGAGACTGACAATCTGGAAAATTAATTTAAAGTTCTATATTCAGAGCTCCCTTTATCCCAGTACTTATTTTTCCCCCCTGGTAACTCTCTGACCTTACTCCAAAGCCCCTGACATCTATCTCAGTAGAAGCAGGTCACTAGCTCTCACCAACTGAAGAAATTGGATCACAAAACCAGTCTCCCCAGTCTCATACTGAAGAGTATAAACTGGCCTCAGGAGCCATTTATCAGGAGTTTACAAGGTGAAAAAGAATGTTTTTCAAATTATGGATTATACTCTTTGCAGATTTCGGAAGGACATTTATTAGATTAAAAATCTAACTTGAATAAAGAAACATTCCCAGCACTCAGGAAGATTCCAAGTTTGAGTCCATCTGGGAAACTTAGCAACGCAGGGAGAACGCTCAAAAAAAAGGGGGAGATCGCAAGTGCAAGGTCCCAACTTTGATCCTCGGTACAAAAAAAGAGGGGAGCAAGGTAGGCAGTGATGGCAAAACTTTAAGAGTGCCCAAACTGCAATCCAAAACCCACTTATTTATCACAAAGTGCCAACACTGCAATTAAATCTGAATACTGAGGTTTTAGTTTAGAAAAACAACTGTACATTAACATCTTTTGTCTTAAAACAAAAACAACATGGGTTCCATACATTTGCCACATCCCGTGGGCTATGGCTTGTAGCTTCAGGGAAGGCACGGGCTTTAATCTCAAGAACTGCAAGAAGAAAAGGAGCAGAGGAAGGGGCTTCCAGGCACCATGCCACCACTCCCAGTGCAGAGGAAGGGGCTTCCAGGACACTGTACCACCACTCCCACCACAGAGGAAGGGGCTTCCAGCCCGCTGTACCACCACTGACAGCACAGAGGAGGTAAACCACATGGGTGCCAACAGCAAACCCACCCCCCATGTCAAAAGAAAAGACACATAAACAAGTGTCAAAAGCTGACTTCCAGATCACCTACAGCAACCACAAAGGGAAATGAGATGGAACATTCTGATATCAACAACCTGGACTCCTTGAACTGGCAACAAAAGAAGATCTGGGAAAAAATGAAATCAGAAATAATTTCTCAGATGACAGCAGAGATTGTGCTCACAGTGCAAGACATGATCGCTAAATCTAGAGAGGAGATCAGGAACATGAAGGAATCCCAACACAGGAAACAAATGGAATCCATAAAACAGATGCAAACAGATTTCCAGGAGATTAAAAACTCCATTGAAAGTCTACGCAGCAGAGTGAGCCAAGATGAGGGCAGAATTTCAGATACTGAAGGTAAGATTTCAATTAGTAATCAGGAAAAGAAAAATTGCTTCAAAATTGTAAAGGACCACAAGAAATCAATCCAGCAGCTGCTAGATGATGCAAAGAAGAATAACATACAACTGACTGGAGGCAATAAAGAAACAGGAGAAGTGCAGATGACATAAAAAACTGTTCACAGAAGTAATGGCAGAAAACTTCCCAAGCAGGGGAAAAGAACTTGACATACAGATAAGTGAGATATATAGGACTCCAGCTAGCCTTGATCAAAAAAAAAATCTATACATAGGCATATAATTCTTAAGATTCCAGAAACCCAACAGAAGAACAAAGTTCTCCAAGCAGTCAGAGAAAAGAAACAAATCACATACAAAGGAAAGCCCATCAGAATCACAGCAGACTTCTCAAAGCAAACCCTTAAGGCAAGAGCTTAAGAGTGATGTATTCCAAGCCCTAAAGGAAAACAAGCTCCAACCCAGATTCATGTACCTTACAAAACTATCTTTCAAAATTGATGGAAAAATCAGATACTTTCATGACAAAGAGCACCTTAGGAACTTCATGAATACCAAAGCAGCACTCCAGAAAATTTTGGACACTATCCTAGGAAAAGACAATGAGGAACACAATGCCAGGAAGCACAGCAGAATGAATCTGTCAAGTGCAACAAGAAATTAAATGCAAAAGGGAAGAATCCAACAAAAAGAAAAAGGCATGACAATGATAAGTCAATACATATCAGTTATAACCATCAATGTTAATGGTCTCAATTCACCAATCAAAAGAAAAAGACTGACAGAATGGGTCGAGAAGCAAGATCCAACTATATGCTGCACACAAGAAACACATTAATGCAAAAAGAAACTCACAGACTGAAAGGTAAAGGGTGGAAAACAATACTCCATGTGACAGGAACCTGAAAAAAGGCAGGAGTAGTGATCCTCTTAACAGATCAAGTGGATTTCAAACCAACACTGATTAAAAGAGACAAAGAAGGTCACTACATCCTTGTAAAGGGAACAATCCAACAGGAAGAGATGACAATCATAAATATATATGCACCAAACACTAGTGTGGCCAACTATATATATATACACATACATATATATATGTATGTATATATATATATATATATGTATGTACATGTATATATATACACATACATACATACACAAATAAAACAAATATTAATAGACATGAAAACTCACATATGCACTAATACAGTAGTAGTGGGGGACCTCAATACCCCACTGTCACAAACAGATAGATCAACTAGACAAAAAATAAGTAATGAAATACCAGAAACTCAAACTCTTGAACAAATGAACTTAACAGATGTTTACAGAGTCTTCCACCCCACAAAATCAGAATACACATTCTTCTCAGCTGCACATGGGTCATTCTCCAAAATAGACCACATACTCACTCATACAACATATTTAGATAAGTGCAAAGGAATTGAAGTTATCCCTTGTACAATATCAGACCATAGTGCAATGAAATTGGAGATCAATAGCAAAAGAAACCACAAAAATTTCTTAAACACGTGGAAATTGAACAGCACACTTCTGAACAACCAATGGGTCACAGAGGAAATTAAAGAAGAAATCAGACAGTTCCTTCAATTAAATGACAATGACAATACAACATATTGAAATCTATGGGACACAATGAAAGCAGTCTTACCAGGCAAACTCATAGCAGTGAATACACATATTAGGAAAACAGAGAGAGCCCAATTAAACAACCTGATGCTGAACCTCAAGCTTCTAGAAAAAGAAGAGCAGGACGAACCCAAAACTCATACGAGGGAGAAAATTATAAAGATCAGAGGAGAAATCAATGCAATGAAGACTAAGAGACTAACACAAAAAAATCAATGAAGCCTAGAGTTGGTTCTTCAAAAGAATAAACAAAATTGATAAACCCTTAGCCAACTTTGTCAGAAAAGGGAAAGAAAAAGCCCAGATCCATGCAATTAGGAATAAAAAGCATGAAATTACAACAGATCCACCAGAAATCCAGAGGATCATCAATACCTACTTCAAGAATCTATATGCCAATAAAATGGAAAACACAGAAGAAATGGACAGATTCCTAGACACGTATGAATTATAAATATTGAAAGAAGACTTAAAAATTCTAAAACAACCCAATATCAATTAAAGAAATTGAAAACGTACTTAAAAACTTAACAACTAAGAAAACCCCAGGTCCTGATGGCTTCACTCCTGAGTTCTACAAGACGTTCAGAAGAACTACTGCCACTACTCTTTAAACTCTTCAATGAAATTGAAAGGAAAGCAATATTCCCAAATTCATGCCTGGAAGCAAGCATCACCTTGATCCCCAAAGCAGAGAAAGACCCAACTGAAAAACAGAACTATAGGCCAATCTCACTAATAAACATAGATGCAAAAATCCTTAATAAGATACTGGCAAATAGAATGCAGAAGATCATCAAGAAGATCATACACCCTGACCAAGAGGGACTCATCCCAGGGATGGAGGGATGGTTCAATATACGCAAATCAATCAATGTAATATACTATATCAATAGAGCCAAGGACAAAAACCATATGATAATCTCAATCGATGCACAAAAAGCATTTGACAAAATCCCAACACGCATTTATGACAAAAACCCTACAAAAAATTGGAATAGACAGTCTCTACCTCAATCTGATAAAAGCCATCTATGAAAAACCAACAGCCAATATCATACTAAATGGTCAAAAACTGTAATCCTTCCCACTAAAATCAGGAACAAGTCAAGGATGTCCACTATCACCACTCCTGTTCAATATAGTTTTGGAATCATTAGCCACAGCAATTAGACAAGAGGAAGAAATAAAAGGAATAAAGATAGGAAAGGAAGTCAAATTGTCATTATTTGCAGATGACATGATACTCTATATAGAAGACCCCAAGAACTCCACCAAAAGTCTCTTAGACATAATAACCAAATTTAGTAAAATAGATGGATACAAGGTCAACATGCAAAAATCAATAGCTTTCCTCTACACAAACAACAGACTCACTGAGACAGAAATAGGGCAAACAATTACTTTCACAATAGCATCCAAACAACTGAAATATCTAGGAATCAACCTAACAAAAGAAATCAAAGACCTCTTCTCTAAAAACTAAAGCACTCTGAAAACAAAGATTGAAGATGGTATCAGAAAATGGAAAGACATCCCCTGCTCCTGGGTAGGAAAGATCAACATAGTGAAAATGGCCATACTTCCAAAACTGCTATATAGATTCAATGCAATCCCAATTGAAATCCCAGCAGCATACTTCATGGGCGTTGAGGAAACAACCCAAAAATTCATTTGGAATAAGAAGACACGCAGAATAGCAAAAGCAATTCTAGGTAAGAGAGCCATGGTACGGGTATCACAATCCCCAACCTGAAACTATACTACAAAGCTACAGTGATAAAACAGCATGGTAATGGCAAATAAACACACCTGAGGACCAGTAGAACCGAGTAGAAGATGCAGAAACAACTCCAGACACACTCAGCCACCTCATCTTTGACAAAGGGCCAAACACCCTCACTGGAGGAAAGATAGCCTCTTTAATAAATGGTGCTGGAAAAATTGGGTTTCAACTTGCCAAAGATTAAAACTAGACCTATATCTCTCACCATGCACTAAACTAAAATCAAAATGGATTAAAGATCCAATTATAAAAACAGAAACGCTGAACCGGATGGAACAGAGGTCAGGTAGAACTCTTGAAGACATTGGTGTAGGAAAGGATTTTATGAACAAAACCTCAGTTGCCTGTGAACTAGCACAAACAATCAACAAATGGGATCTCTTCTTATTAAAAAGCTTCTGCACAGCAAGAGAAACCACCAACAGTGTGAAGAGACAACCCATAATGTGGGAAAAAATTTTTACCTGCTGTTCCTCAGACAAAGGTCTACTATCTACAATCTATAAAGAACTTAAAAAAAAATCAGACCTCCCAAATTTAAAGACCCAACCCAAAAATGGGCATCTGGAATGAACAGATATTTCTCAGACAAAGAAGTAAAAATAGCAAATAAACACATGAAAAAATCTTCAACATCACTAGTCATTCGAGAGATGCAGATGAAAACAATGCTGAGATTCCACCTTTCTCCAGAATGGCTGCTATCATGAAATCAACCAATAACAAATGCTGCTGGGGCTGTGGGGAAAGAGGAACACTGCTCCACTGCTGGTGGGAGTACAGACTGGGGCAACCACTGTGGAAATCAGTACGGAGATACCTCAAAGAACTAGGACTGGACGTTCCATTTGACCTAGCTATTCCCCTGCTGGGTATCTTCCCCAAAGAATTAAAAGAATCATACCACAGTGATGTATGTGCACCCATGTTCATAGAAGCACAATTTTTAACAGCTAAAACTTGGAAGCAGCCCAAATGCCCATCAACTAGAGACTGGATAAAGAAAATGTGGGGGTTTTTATTAAATGGAGTACTACTCAGCCATAAAAAATGAGAAATTAGAGATATTTATAGCTAAATGGATGCACATTGAGGCAATACTCTTAAGTGAAATAAATAGGACACAGATGTGTAAATACCAAATAGTTTCTCTAGTGTGAGAGACTGAAAGTGTAAATAAGGACTAAAAGGTATAATAGATAGTGTGAAATAGGAAGAAAAAGGGCAAAGGGGAAGGGGAAGAAGGAGGGGGAGGGGAAAGGAAAGAAGGAAATGGAATTAATATGAGAAAATGAAAAAATGGAAACAAAGTCTTTGTAAATAGGGAGGGATGGAGGGGTTGAAGGGAGGGCAGGGAAATGGGGAAAAATAAGAACCAAGAGAGATTATGTAAAGGTGCAAATTTCCAATGATGAATGTCATTATATTGTATACCTAAAATGTACCAATAAAATAATTTTTAAAAAATAAAGAAGGAAAGGTTAAAAGAAAGGAAGAAAAAAACAAAGCAACATTCTAAATGCTAAAATGAACTTAAAAATCAAAGGACTATGTGAAAATATATGAATATGTGCTGATACCACTTATGCAATCAAATTCTACAGTGGGAAAACAAATTAAGAAGGGGTTCATGAGTGAGTGTAATCAATATTACAATTTAAAGCCCAGAGAAGAATTATTAAGACAAGTAGAAAACATTTATATATGCAAAGAAATTTTTCATTACTATTTCAAACATTTTTTGTTTAAAAATAGTAAAGCTGGGTAAGAAATTTATTCTCATCATAAATTTTGGCATGATATAACAACAGAAAAGAATCATCAAATTTGAAGAATATACAACTAAAGAACAATTTAAAGAAACTGAATTATCTAATTTCTGGTTTAAGGTGAGAAAGGTTTTCCTTCACCTGGAGGAAAAGCAGCAATTACCTTCCACAGCTTACTACCCCATACTGGTACAACAAAATTTCTCATTGATGAGAAACAGCTGATTGCGCTGTCTGCTTTTCAGAGCTGAGTTTCTCAAGACTCTAGGGAGGACTCGGGTGAGTGTCCTTGGGTGAAAGTCTCTGGAATCCTACAGAACTGTCTGGATCTGAACAGCAGATGGAACAATTCTTAGAATGGTTTATTTAGCTGCTCGAAATGCATCAATATTTAAGGATATAAATATTGTTGCTTCTGCCTTAATGAACCTTATAAAGAAGAAATACGACCACCAGGGCAAGTAATGAACCCTCATCAATTCACCCCCACTGAGGATCTACCTAAAATAAATCCACATGAAAACCTGAGCACTAAGAAGAGACTAAAACTGAATTCAGACCTTATAATAAGAGGATTGGCAGTGAGCCTTTATAAACTCAAGTCCATTTCTTTTGTTATTTGACCTAAAAAGCCATCAGATTGTCTTCATTATAATGATGCACATTTGTATGTATGAGAGCTGTAATTCATTGACTCTCAAATCTCTTTTCCTCAGAGTCAGTTTAAAACAATTAGGATTTGCAAGCTGTTCCATAAAAGATAAGCACCCAGCACTGGGGATGATATTTTACAAAGACTGACTAGTGCATGTTAAGTAGTTGATTGCTGCTGAAGCGTCCAAGTGTCTCAACAGTCCCTAGCCAAGGCAACTGTCCTCAAAAAAGATGTTCAAGGTAATGAGGTTGATATTTAAAGGGGAAATGGAGAGTGTATTTTAAGCTTAATCATAAACCAAGAAAAATCAAATTTTACAATTCATCTCACTGAATCAACAGCTGTACGACTTGAGAACTTTGTCTCATACTTCAAGCAAAAATGTCAACAAGCCAGCAAAACAGTAGCACATACAAACAGTTATCAGTTGTGCCTGTCCTCTTCACACCCATGCTGTTCTGTAACTTCATCTCTTCAAATTTTTTCAGTAATTTCAAAGAAGCTCAAACTCGACCATCCGGTCCATCACACAGTTCTGTTAAGCCGATGAATAACGAACTCCATAGGAAACAGAATCAAAGAGCCACTTAAAGCACAATCATTTACTCATCATTTACTTGTTACTACATTAGAAATAAAAGATGAAAGTAAGTAAGTCGCAGATTTGATGGAAGGGTTAGATTTGTAAGAGTATTATCTATGGTGATTGGTGATTGGGCAACAAAATAAACACCAGGACACCTTGAAGGATGAGAAGTGTGAAGATGGTTAAGACAAGGAAATAGAATCCAGTTAAAAACTGTTTCAGAGAAGCTAAGAGGGTTCAAGTAAACATCTGTATCCTTCCACCACAGTATATGCGCCTTCAGATGATTTTCATGCTGTGGTTTCATATAGCATGGAGAGGCTTTTAAAAGAATTCTACTACTATCAAAAGAGAAAAAAATTCAAAAACCACTACTATAAAGGAAAAAAACAACACTAAAGACTCTTGAGTGGAGCACAACATGGCAATAAACACACTGACAGAGATAGCAGGTTGGCAATAACAAATTCTGCCAGGGCTGTGGGGAAAGAGGAACACTGCTCCACTGCTGGTGGGAGTGCAGACTGGGGCAACCACTGTGGAAATCAGTATGGAGATACCTCAAAGAACTAGGACTGGAAGTCCCATTTGACCCCACTATTCCACTGCTGGGGATCTTCCTCAAAGAATTAAAAGAATCATACCACAGTGATATATGTGCACCCATGTTCACAGCAGCACAGTTTGTAATAGCTAAAACTTGGAAACAGCCCAAATGCCCATCAACTGGAGACTGGATAAAGATGTGGTTTTTTTATTAAATGGAATACTATTCAGCCATAAAAAATGAGAAACTAGAGACATTTACAGCTAAGTGGATGCACATTGAGGCGATACTCTTAAGTGAAATAAATAGGACACACATGTGTAAATACTGAATAGTTTCTCTGGTGTGAAAAACTGAAAGTGCAAATAAGGACTGAAAGGTATAACAGATAATGTGAAATAGGAAGAAAAGGGGAAAAGGGGAAGGGGAAGTGGGAGGGGGAAGGGAAAGGAAAGAAGGGAATGGAATTAATATGAGAAAATGAAAAAATGGAAACAAAGTCTTTATAAATAGGGATGGATGGAGGGGTTGAAGGGAGGGCAGGGAAATGGGAAAAAAATAAGAACCAGAGAGATTATGGAAAAGTACAAATTTCCAGTGATGAATGTCATTATATTGTATACCTAAAATGTACCAATAAAATTATTTTTTTTTAAATGAGATATCAGGTTGGAGGCTACTACAGTGCTAGAGGACTACCTAAGCAGCAGTGGTGAACCTACCACAGTGTATTGCACTGCACTAGCCATTTGTATCAATGAAAGCTCTAAAAGGTTCACCATCACTGACCCAAGGCAATGGCTGTGCAGATGAAGAATTGCACTGGTGAACTACAGGTGTGGTCAAGACGGGACACCATGCAACCTGAAATATATATCACATAAACCAGGCCACAAACTTTCATTTTAATTTGCTTTTTAGTAAAATTATAGAATATAAGTGATACAATACTACTTGCTTGCATTGTAGAAAGGTATAATAATGTTCAATTACATTAAAGTAACAATTGCTATCTATGTACCGTACTCTATGACTAATCCCTACATTAAGTGCTTTATGTGTACTAACTCACTTAATCCCCACAATATTATTATCAACCACATTGTACAGAAATGAAAACTAAAATTTACAGAAGTAAAGTAACTTCATAACTGGCAAGAAGTCTATCTCCAAAGCCTAACCTTTTAATTACTATGTTATTTCATATAAATGTTAGTCAAAGGAAGGCAAATTTTTAAAAAAACAAACAAACCAAAAAACACAGGTCTAGGTCTTGGCAGCCTCTGGTACCCTTTTTTCAGGATAAAGAGCACCTAAAGAAATTCATGACCACTAACCCAGCTCTCCAAAAAATTCTCAAGGATTAGAAAAAGACAATAAGGCGAACAAGGCCAAAAGATGTAATGTGACGAACACAACAGGTAGGGTGAGTAGTTCAATTGAAGGGCAAGAGAATTGGGAAGAAGAAAATAATACATTGGCAGGAATAAGTCAATACCTTTCAGTAATAACCCTTAATGTGAATGGTCTCAATTCCCCAATCAAAAAGCACAGATGTGCAGAATGCATCAAAAAACAAAATCTAAAAGTATGCTATACACAAATAACACATTTAATCTAAAATGAAATTCATAGACTAAAAATCAAAAGATTGAAAACTATTCCATGCAATAAGAACCTGAAAACAAGCAGGAGTAGCTAATCTATTTTTAGACAGAGAGGACTTTAAGCCAAACTGATCAGAAGAAGCAAAAAAGGTTATTACATTTGGTCAAGGGAATATTCAAACAGGAAGAGATACCAATTATAAATATGTGCACAGAACAACAGCACACTCAACATCATAAAACAAACATGATTGGATATAAAAGGTCAGAAAAACATCAACACAATTAGAATAGAAAACCTCAATATCCCACTGTCCCAAATTGATCAACAAGATTAAAATCAACAAAGAAATATCTGTTGAACCAAACCTTCGAATAAATGGACTTAAAATCTACAGAGTGTTCTACCGAACAACAGAATACACACTCTTCTCAGCAGCACATAGAACTTTCTCCAAAATAGACCACATACTAGCCTGCCACTAAACCATGCTTACATAAATGCAAAAGAACTGAAATTATACCATCCGTATTACTAGATCATAGCACAATAAAACTAGAAATCAAGGCCAAAAGAAACCACAGAAATTATGCAAATGTATGGAAGTTAAATAAGACATTCTTGAATAATCAATAGGTTACAGAAGAAATCAAGAAAAAAGTATCAGTTTGTAGAATTAAACAATAATGCCTGAAATTATTGGATACAATCAAAGCAGCCTTAAGAGGGAAGTTTATAGCTATGAGTTCCCGCATAAGAAAAAAGAGCAAGGCCAAATAACCTAATGATGCACCTCAAGATCCTAGAAAAACAAGAACAAGCCAAATACAAAGCTACTACAAGGAAGGAGATTATAAAAATCCGAGCAGAAATCAATAAAATTGAGACTCACCAGCTAACACTTATTCTTATAATCAATATTCTGAATCAAAAGACACACACACACACACACACACACACACACACACACGAAGTAACATAAGAGAATTTAAAAGAAGGAGAAAAACAGAAGAGAAGAATGATGGTAGTGGTTGTCACGATAAAAGCTGAAATAAATAACAATGTTGGTCACTAACTCTTATATAGCCTTCCCTGTCCCAAGCTTGTTCTTAGCACTACACACATTAACTAAGTCAGTACTAACAATAGTCGTGCGAAGTAAATACTTCAGTCATTCATTTTACAGGCAAGGAAACAGGGTCTGAAAGTTAACATGGCTGAACTCACACTAGGATGAAACAATGCTTTCTTTCATTTATGTGCACAGGTGCCATGCAGGCATGCATACACATGTACAACACACACACACACAGATTTTTTTCTTTTGTGAAGGAAATCTAGCAGGCTGAACCATTGGCTATGTTTTTGTTCATCTTTCATCAGCACTCCATCCTGGTTAGCACTTCCAGTTGAAAGGGCAGAATCACTTGTACAAAGGCCACCTAAGCAGGAAATGTGCAGCCATACATATTTTCTAGAAAAGGCTATATAGCATATAAAATGACTGCTTATTCAGATGTGCAGGGAAAAGCCAATAGCTACTCAGATGATTATACATCTGTCAAAAGTCAGTACAGCTTTAAAAAAATAAAGTTACTTAATAAGCCCCTCTTTCCTGTCATTCTATTGTAAGAATGACAGATATTTTGGACTCATACACCCACAACACTTCTAAAATAAATGAGGCAGTTGAAAAAAAATAAAAAGTAAAACAGATCAAAATAAAAAGCCAGAGGCTCCACCAGCGGGCCACCAGGACAGGGTGAGGAGGACCCCCCCCTCGCCGGGCATGCCCACCAGCCAAAGGCTTGGCTGTGTGGGCACTTCCAACAACAACCCCCCCCCCCGCCTCTGGCCTTTTGGCTGTGCAGCTACTTGGTTACACACTGCAGAGGCACAGGAGGACATAAAAGCCATTGTCCTGAGTGGCAGAAGTGAACAACAGAGAGAGGGCCTTTCTCAGACTCCCTGATGAAAACAAGCCCACTGGAAAAGTGAAGGGAATCTCTGCAATAAAGGCACACCAGACCACCATGATTGACAAGTTGGAGGGATCATCAGCACCCATCAGAAACTGGACTTTCTTCAGGGGAAAAGCAGCTGAAATCTGCAGTAGAAACTTGCAGAGTGCAACCCTGCAGAAGGACAGGGAGTTCAACTTGGGACTTGGAACCAGAAATCTGTCTGAATCTCACGGGTCTGGGACTAGCTTACTGAGACTCATTGACTTATAACTGCACAGTGCTGCCTACGTTGTCTATTGTGACAGCAGAGACATACCCTGAAAGAGGCCCTTTATTTTTTAAAAGTGATAGATTAATAACTACCACAAATGGTCATTCTCTAAGAGGTATTTGATGCTATGGTGCTGCTGACTGTATGACTTGGGCTAAGGTGTTGTGATTGATCTAAACAGGTTTTCTTCCTGGTATAATGAAAAGGAGATAGCCTCAGAGTCATTAGAGACTCAAAACCTAAAGACCAGCTATATCTGGAAGACACCTCTGAGAAGCAATCATTCCATAAGGTTTTAAATACATCAACAAAGATACTTACAATAAACAACTTCAAAATATCAACACAGGAACTAAACAAAGGACAGTACCAAAAAAAAAAAAAAAAGAGAGAAGACATTTAAGCACGTCACAAACCCAGACTACCACCCCACAAAAGGCAATTTCTGGGGGAAATGAGGTGCAAAAGCATGATAACCTGGACACCCTGAACTGATACCACAGGAAGCAACAAAACAGATGAATGAGGCTCTAGAAAAATTCAAAGCAGAAATAATTTCCCAGATAACTACAGAGATGGTGAGCTGAGTGCAAGACATGACTAGAGGCTCTAGAACAGAAACAGATAAAAAAAATAGATGAGCTCAGAAACATGCTGGAAGTCATGAATGCCCAGCATAAGAAAGAAATGGAAACCATGATCACCCAACATAAGAAAGAAATGGAATCCATGAAACAGATTCAAACAGATATTCAGGAGATTAAAAACTCCACTGAAAGCATGCAGAGCAGATTAAAAGAATCTGAAGATAGAATATCAGATATAGAAGACAGGATTGCGGTGAAGGACCATGAAAAGAGAGATTTCTTCAAAATAGTAAGGGACCATGAGAAATCAATTCAACAGCTGCTAGATAATACAAAGAAGAATAACATAAGACTGATAGGAATCCACGAAAAAACAGGAGAAAGTACAATTGACATAAAAAAAAACTGTTCACAGAATAGTAGAAAACTTCCCAGACAGAGGTGGAGAATTGGACATACAGATAAATGAGGCATATTCCACCCAGCCATGATCAAAAAAAGCTCTACACCTAGACATATAATAGTCAAGATCCCAGAAACCCAACAGAAGAACAAAATCCTACAGACAGAGAAAAGAAACAAATCACCTACAAAGTAAAGCCCATCAGAATCATGGCAGACTTCTCAATACAAACCCTCAAATCAAGGAGAGCCTGGAGTGAAGTATTTCGAGCCCTAAAAGAAAATAACTTCCAACCTAGACTGTTGTATCCTGCAAAATTATCTTTCAAAATCGATGGGGAAATTAGATACTTCCATGACAAAGAACACCTGAGAAATTTCATGAACACCAAACCAGCACTCCAAACAATTCTAAGCAATATCCTAGAAAAAGGCAACGAAGGTCACAACTCCATGAGGCTCAACAGAGGGAAGCCACCAGACAAGAAACTAAAGGGAAAGGGGGAAAAAGAAATAAGAGCCAACAACAGTAAAACATCATGACAAGGATGAGTCAATATCTACCCATTATAACTATCAATGTTAATGGCCTCAATTCACCAATCAAAAAAGCACACTGACAGAATGGATTAAGAAGCAAAATCCAGCAATATGCTGTATACAAGAAACACACCTAACTCAAAAAGAAATTCATAGACCAAAAGTAAAAAGATGGAAAATGGCTCTCCATGTGACAGGAACCCAGAAAAAAGCAGGGGTAGCAATCTTACTTCCAGACAAAGTAGCTTTCAAACCAAAACTAATTAAGAGAGACAAAGATGGTCACTACATCCTTGTGAAGGGAACAATCCAAGAGGAAGAGATGACAATCCTAAATATTTATGCACCAAATACAAATGCCCCCAAACCATACAAAACAAATATTAATGGACATGAAAAACCAAATAAGCACTAATACAATTGTAGTGGGGGACCTCAGTACCCCACTATCACAAATAGACAGATCATCTAGACAAAAAATTAACAATGAAATTCTAGAACTGAACCAAGCTATTGAACAAATGAACTTAATAGATGTTTAAAGAGTGTTCCACCCCACAAAATCAGACTACACACACATTCTTTTCAGCTGCACACAGGTCATTCTCCAAAATAGACCACATGCTAGCTCACATGACATGTCTAAGTCAATGTAAAAGAAGTGAAATTACCCCCTGTATATTATCAGACCATAGTGCAATAAAATTGGAGATCAATAGCATGAAAAACTGCAAAACCCCCACAAACACATGGAAATTGAATAGCACTCTCCTGAACAACCAATGGGTCAGAGAGGAAATTAAAGAAGAAATTAGACAGTTTCTACAAGTAAATGATAATGCCAGTACAACATACAGGAATCTGTGGGACACAGTGAAAGCAGTTCTATGTGGGAAATTCATAGCAGTGAATGCCCATATTAGGAAAACAGAGAGAACTCAGATAAATAACCTAATGCAGAACCTCAAACTCCTAGAAAAAGAAGAGACTACAAACCCAAAGCCCACACAAGAGAGGAAATTATAAAGATCACAGCAGAAATGAATGCAATGGAGACTAAGAGAACAATGCAAAAAATTAACAAATCAAAGAGTTGGTTTTTTGAAAGAATAAATAAAATTGATAAACCTTTAGCCAGTCTAATCAAAAAAAGGAAAGAAAAGCCTCAAATCCATGCAATTAAAAATGAAAAAGGTGAATTCACCACAGACCCAGCAGAAATCCAGAGGATCATCAATACCTACTTTGAGAACCTGTACTCTAATAAAATGGAAAACACAGAAGAAATGGACAGATTCCTAGATACATATGAATTGCCAAAGTTAAATGAAGAAGATATAGAAATTCTAAACACTCCAATTACAATGAGTGAAACTGAAAATGTAATAAAAAATTTACCAACAAAGAAAAGCCCAGGTTCTGATGGCTTCACTGCTGAATTCTACAAGACATTTAAAGAATTAACGCCATTGCTCTTTAAACTCATCAAGGAAATTGAAAGGGAAGCAAGGCTTCCAAACTCATTCCTGGAAGCAAGTGTGACTTTGATTCCAAAACCAGGGAAAGACCCAAGCCAAAAAGAGTACTACAGGCTAATCTCCCTAATGAACATAGATGCAAAAATCCTCAACAAGATACTGGCAAACAGAATACAGAGGGTCAACAAGAAGATCATACACCCTGACCAAGTCAGATTTATCCCAGGGATGCAAGGATGGTTCAACATTTGTAAATCAATAAATGTAATACACTATATTAACAGAGCCAAGGACAAAAACCATATGATCATCTCAATAGATGCAGTAAAGGCATTTGACAAAATCCAGCACCCATTCATGATAAAAACGCTATAGAAAATTGGAACAGAAGGTCTTTATCTCAACCTGATTAAGGCTATCTATGAAAAACCAACAGCCAACATCATACTAAATGGTCACAAACTGAAAACTTTCATGCTAAAATCAGGAATAAGACAAGGATGCCCACTATCACCACTCCTGTTCAGTATAGTTCTGGAAACATTAGCCACCGCAATTAGACAAGAGAAAGAAATAAAAGGAATAAAGATAAGAAAAGAAGAAGTTAAACTGTCATTATTTGCTGATGATATGATACTTTACATAGAGGACCCAAAAAACCCGGTCAAAAGCCTTCTAGACCTAATTGACAGATTCAGTAGAGTAGCTGGATATAAGGTCAACACTCAAAAAACAATAGCCTTCTTATACGCAAATAGCAGACCAATTGAGAGAGAAATTCAGGAAATAATTCCTTTTACAATAGCATCTAAAAAAATGAAATATCTAGGAATCAACCTAACAAAGGAAGCAAAAGACCTCTACACTGAAAACTACAGCACCCTGAAAAAGGAGATCAAGGAGGATATAAGAAAATAGAAAGACATCCCTTGTTCCTGGGACAGGAAGAATCAATATAGTGAAAATGGCCATACTTCCAAAACTGCTATATAGATTTAATGCAATGCCGATTGAAATTCCAATAATATACTTCACAGAGCTAGAGAAAACAATCCAAAAATTCATTTGGAACCATAAGAGACCTAGAATAGCAAAAGCAATTCTGGGCAACAAAGACATGGCTGGGGGTATCACAATACCCAACTTGAAGCTATACTACAAAGCTACTGTGATAAAAACAGCATGGTACCGGCAAAGAAACAGACCCAAGGATCAGTGGAATAGATTAGAAGATGCAGAAACAACTTCAGACATACTCAGTCACCTCATCTTTGACAAAGAAGCCAACCACCCTCATTGGAGGAAAGATAGCCTATTTAATAAATGATGTTGGAAAAACTGGATTTCAACCTGTTAGAGATTAAAACTAGACCCATATCTATCAACATGCACTAAACTAAGCTCTAAGTGGATTAAAGATCTAAATATTAAGACAGAAACACTAAACTTGCTGGAAGATAAGTTAGGTAGAACTCTTGAAGATATTGGCATAGGAAAAAACTTTATGAACAAAACCTCAGTAGCACAGGAACTAGCAGAAAGAATCAACAATTGGGATTTCATCTTATTAAAAAGATTCTGCACTGCAAGAGAAACCACCAACAGAGCTACGAGACAACCTACAATGTGGGAAAAAAATTTTAGCAGCTGTAACTCAGACGAAGGGCTACTACCTAGAATACATAAAGAGCTGAAAAAAGTCAGACCCCCCAAATTCAAAGACCCAATTCAAAAATGGGCATCTGAAATGAACAGACATTTCTCAAAGAAGTAAAAGCAGCAAATAAACATATGAAAAAATGTTCAACATCACTGGTCATTCGAGAGATGAAGATGAAAACACTGAGATTCCACCTCACCCCACAAAGAATGGCTGGTATCAAGAAATCACCCAGTAACAAATGCTGGCGGGGGTGTGGAGAGAAAGGAACCCTTCTCCATTATTGGTGGGAGTGCAGACTGGTGCAACCACTATGGAAATCAGTGTGGAGATACCTCAAAGAACTAGGGCTGGAGGTCCCATTTGACCCAGTTATTCCCCTGCTGGGTATTTTCCCAAAAGAATTAAAAGAATCATACCACAGCAATGTATGTGTACCCATGTTTATTGTGGCACAGTCTACAATATCTAAAGCTTGGAAACAGCCCAAGTGCCCATCAACTGGAAACTGGATAAAGAAGATGTGGTTTTTTTATAAAATGGAGTACTACTCAGCTATAAAGAACGAGAAACTAGAGTTATTTATAGCTAAATGGATGCATATTGAGGCCATACTCTTAAGTGAAATAAATAAGACACACATGTGTAAATCCCGAATAGTTTCTCTAGTGTGAGAAACTGAGAGTGTAAATAAGGATTAAAAGGATTAATAACTAATAATTGATACTTTGAAATAGGAAAAGGTCCAAAGGGGTAGGGGTGGTGGGAGGAGATGGGGAAAGGAAAGAACGGAAAGGAAAAATTATGAGAAAAGAAAAAAAAAATGGAAACGAAGTATGTAAATAGGAAAGGTGGAGGGGTGAAGGGCGCACAGGTAATGGGGAAAAAATAAGAACCAAGATACATCATGTACAGGTACAAGCAAGCAATGATAAATGTAAACATATTGTATACCCAAAATGTACCAATAAAAGAATTTAAGGAAAAGAAAGAAAGAAAGAAAAAGCCACAAAAACTCAAGAAAAGAAAAGAAAGCAATGTCCAGAGAAATGGCTGTTACCAACCTCTGAGATGAAGTTATTACTTGTGTTGAGCACTGGAATTAGACTCTTACATTTGCTAACAGATTTAAAAATAAATAATACGGGCCGGTGATTTAGCTCAGTGGCACCATGCCTGCCTCGCAAACACAAGGTCCTGAGTTCAATCCCCTGTACCAAAAATAAAAAAATAATAACACAGTGTTTCTAAAATATCAGACAAGAATTAAGTTCTTTTAGGGTGTAAATAACCTCTCCTAATTACCCAAAGTGCCCCAGAGTAAACAAGAGGTCAGCCTGGATAAGGATGGAGTTAGATCCCCAAGCTTCTGGTACCTCTGTGCTTTAGTCACCCAGTGAAAACTGGACAACCTAAAGAACAAATCCAGGCAATCTTGGTTTTTTTTAAAGTCACGCTATTTTAAACCTTGAATCTGAAAACAGGGAAACTTCACTTGCAAATTCTGATTTCCACCTTCTCTTGAAACATCCACATATCATGCTGGAGATGAATTTTCCCACAACAACACGGATATAAATAGTGCCTGCCCCAGGGTTAGGCATGCATCTTGCTGTATGCCCCAATCCCAAGCAGGCCTGCTTCACATAGTGTGTTAACTGACTGGTTCCACTTAGGAGCTGAGTTTGCCATTCTATGTTGAATAAAGAACTAAGAAAGGAAATTTACTAGAATTACTGCCCAGGTGAAAATAAGCAGTTCACCTGGGAAGATCTATCAGATACTGTTTCCCATACAAGAGAAACTAAGACAGAATAGAAAAGTAGATGCTCTGACAGAGCTTCCACATTAGTCATGCCTATGAACTATAAGGCCAGAATAAAATACTTCTACTGAGCAAAATTTTAAGCAAACTATCCGAAAATAAAAAGCGTAATGCATTGCATAATTTGACCCGAATCCTTCACCCCTCCTTATATACACTGCCTTAGGCCCCAAGCTGGGCTCAGCTATCTGACTTGTTGGTAAATAGGATTTTAGCTGACATGGCAGAAGCAGAGGCTTGCCATGGCATGATGCAGTGAAACTTACTCTCCTGCAACTCTTCCATTTTTTCCAACTTGCTCTTCTGAAACACTTCCTGCCCATGAGGACAAGCTCAGGCTGGATACCCCACGTCTTCCAGGCTGGATCAGCAGGCCAGCCAACTCACCTCAGATTAAGTGAGCAACTCTAACCAGGAAAAGCAGATGGCTCAGCTGACACACTGTCCAAGTATTAAACATTTATTGTTGTATGCCTTTAATGCTTTATTTGTTACACAGCAAGCCCTAACTAATTAACCATTTGATCTGGATCTGAAAATAGTTGATTTGCTGAAGTTTTCTCTCAACCCTACTCTTCATGAGAAAAGCATGTGGGTTTCAGACTGCAAATATATGAGATAGTCGTCTAATGATTGATGAAAAAGGACAAATCCAAGTTGGGATACAAAAAATAAGCATAAAGATTGATATTAACATGTGACGGGCTAGCAGTTTTTGAGAAAAAAATCCAAAGCAATTTTAAATAGCAGTTAGGGCTATTTATCTGTTCCCCGTAACAATTTCAATTTTTCATAGGAAACAAGCTATTTCTTATGTGTATTATAAAATATACTTGTTTTTCTCCCTCTAATTTTTAAGGAAAATAGAAACTTTGTGACTTTCCTAGTGAACAAAACAACACTGGCAGTTTTAAGGAAGGAAAATATTTCTCAATGACATTTTATACCTTAAATTTGCATAGAGCTTTATAGCTTACGAAGCATTTGTATTAGCATTTTCTCATATGATTTACTTCAATACTATAAAACTGATATTATTACAACTATTTTTGGCTCTAAGAAAACAAAGATTTGCATAAAGTTCTTGGCCAAGACTGGTTTGCTAAAAAATTGCAATAATAGAACTATAAGCCAAATCTTGCATTTCCAAGCTAGTGTCTTTTTCCACCGTATTCTTAGATGCACAAGAACTATGTTCATTCCAAGTACATCACAGTAATGTTTGTTTTGTTCTTCCCTTATTTCTCATGATTCATCCCTTGCTCGCGCTCCCTCTCCCTCTCTCCCTCTCTCTGGAAATGCATTTAAGACCAGAGAATCCTTACGTATTTATTTACTTAGAACTAAAGGTTTATATAATAAATTCAATATAATTGTTAAATATGTAAACCTGCTATAAATCCATCTTTCTACAGCTATTTTAAGATGTCTTTAAAATAATCCTTTTTCTTATTAAGAATAATTACAACCTCTTTCATATAGAAAAAGGTTTCCCACATTTTCAGAAACCATATTCTAAAACCTTAACTTTAAAAAAAAAAAGAATATTATCTCTTTGGAATACAAGAAACACAAGACCACACATGTATTTTTTAGTGCTCTTTTCTCCACAGTTTTCCTTCAATCTTTACATTGCTTTCTTCCCTCACTGTTCTTTTTACCTTATACATTTAGATCTTTCCCTTAATTCTTTGGAATAAAGAATTGTAGTAATTTTCTTATACTTATTAACTTATTTATTGAGGAGTTCTATGTTTCTTACTCTTAATTTTTAAAGTAGACAAGTACAATGATTTATATATTTTCCAAAACATAATAAAAACTTCTAAATTTTAAAAAGGCTTACCCTTGACTGTACCACAAACTTTTCCAATAATGTTTTAAATGTATAAATTAAAATTTAAAATACATAGGATCAGAAAGGAATCTAGTAACAATGAAATGCAGTTTAATATCATCTAAAACCAATTTTATATATATATTTGGGGGGGGCTGAATTTCTGAGGTATATGGAGTAGAACTCAGTTAAGAACTCAACTCTAAAAGCCTTCAAAAGCAATAATATTGTTGAATTCCAAATGCTCTAACATCATGGATGACTGTATGATAATAACCCTACAAGCTAGTTACCATGGCTATCAAAATATACACGAGGAAAAAAGCCTAGAGCAGTGGTGACCAATCTACGGCAGGCATGCTGCAGCAGCCTGCTTGTTACCACTGAAAGCGCTCAAAGATTCACCATCGCTACCCTAAGAAAGGTGTCCAACATTATATAGCTACCAAGTGGCAAGCTGACTCTTCCGTCTCTCTCCAAGGCCCAGGTTCCTAACTTCTTATCTCCACTGCCAGCGCTCATAACTCAGGATTCTTAACTTAGGCCTAGTCATTGCAATGGCTCCCTAACTCTTGAGTGTTTTCCCATCCTTTCCACCCTTCACTGGCACTGTACTGCCTACAGGATTGAGTCTAGGTTCCTAAATTCACAATTCAAGAACCCAGGGAGCCACCCTTATCTTCCAAATCAAACTACAAGGCCTGCATTCCAATATGACACCAGCTGTTCTGTTGCCACCTCTCACTACTGTCAGAATGCCTTCTCCTGCCTACTATTACCTCCCATTTAAATGTCTTATCCTTGCAGATAGAGCTTAAGTAATACAAACTTAGTGAAGCGTTCCATCTCTAGCCAGAGTGAATTTTCCTCCCTCTGCATTCTTACAGCTCCATAACTGTAGCAAGACACTAATTAAACATATTCATGAAATATGATTACTTATACCATGGAATTTGGGGTTTCAGTTCCCCAAATATGTCACACGCATCTCACCTGCAGGCCTATACTGCACTTATCACCTACAACATTCTTGTCACTTTTACCCTTGACCAATTCCTACTTTTCCTTCCTAAGTTCAGAAGAGACTTCCCCTAGAAATCCTTCCCCCACTGGCCAACTATAACTCTGAGTCACATGCTCTCTGCTGAATTCCCACAGTGGACACAACCTCATCACAGGACATGGATTGATAATTGGGTATGTACTTGTTTGTTTACCCACTAGACTCTAAATCTCATCAGAGACTATTTTATTCATGGTCTCCTACGGTTTGGATGTGGTTTGTCCTCCGAAGAAGTACATGCAAGAAGCTCAGTCCTCAGTGTAGTGACGTGCAGAGAAAGGGAAACCTTTCAGAGGTTAGGAACTAATAGAAGGCGACACCATCCTCAGAAGGGATTAATGCTGGACTCTCAGTGTGGGTTAGGTCTTGCAGGATTGGACTGGCTGCCATGAGAGCGGGCTATTACAAGGCAAGTTTGGCTTTCTCCGCTCACTCTCTTGCTTCTTTTCTTGCCATGACCTCGCCTGCCCCATTCATTTCCAGCAAGTTGCAACACAGCTAGTGAGGTCCTCGCCAGACAATGGTACAATGCTGTTTGGACTGTCCAGCCACCAGAACTGTGAGCCAAATGAACTTCTCTCCTTTATAAATCACTCAGTGTCAGGTATTCTCTTATAGTCAAACACAACAGACTAAGACACGGTCACACCGCAACACCTAGCATAGTGCCTGGCATGTAATTGGAACATTCTTAAATGAATTTACAACTAATTTGTTATCCTGTCTGATTAATCCAGAAACAAATTTCAAAGTGCTGGGCTTTACAAATACCAAGTACTAATTAAATAACTTGCATAAAGAAATTCTCTTGACAAATGGCCTAGATTAATTATCTTAAGTCTTCAAATGATATGGATTGAGTTGTAAAAGAGTACAAATATGAATATTTAATAATGTCTCTTGTAAGGTAAATGAGGTAAATATTTCAAAACATATTTTAAAACTTATTAATGACTACATCAAACTTAAGAATTTACTTGATTTATTGTGAACCATTTTAATTTATGGCTCATTCATAACTTATCTGCATTCCTCAATTACTATTTATCTGTACTATAAAAGTAAATAAACTCCAAATTACCTAGGCTCTTTATCATTTGGGACTATTCTCCGTACTGTTTCTATGTACCAATAGCTACTCAGAGGCAAGCCGCTATTATCACTTGAAAGCCTTTGCTTTCCTAAAACCAAGATTTTTCTGCTTTCTATCATCTATAAAACTATCCTTTAAAATAATAATCACAGAGACTGGGGATGTAGCTCAGTGATAGAACATTTGTCTAGTGTATGTGAGACCCTGAGTTCAATCCCCAATACTGCAAAAAAATTAAATATATTAATCATAATTTACTTCTACCATGTCTCTATTTATTCAGAAAAGAATAGCTCAGGCTCAGCTTTAATTCACCCATCCATTCATCTGTGGGCTTATTTATTCACAAGCACTCACTCATCCATGTATAAGCACCTGTTTTATGAAAAATCTTGTTCATCAGCAAAGCTGATTCAGGTTACCACAAATACTTCCATCTCTCAAACACTCCAAGTTCTGTATCAGCACTGTATAGATCTGTGTTAAGGGTAATATGAATTTCAGAGACATACATATATGTAAAGGCTTGAGAAGTGTCTTAAAGTCATTCATAATTACGGATAACAAGGTTTTAAGCTAAAGGAAAAACTCAGAAAAACATTTACAGTACACGGCAACCAAAGGATTAATCAGCTCTTTGTAAAAACACTGGAAAAAGAATAGTTTTGTGGTAAAAGGAACAAAGGATATATAAACAGGCAATTTATAGAATACAAATGGCCCTGACAAATGTATAAATATACTTTACATCCCTAGAGAATTGCAAATTAAAATAAAAGTATATTTCTTATTTATCTTTCTTATGAAAGATAAATACAAATGATGAAAACAAAGGCTCTCATCCTCAGGGTTGGCAAGAGCCTATCACATTGCATAAGTATTAGCTATAAAAATCAGGACATCTTTTCTATAGAATAATATGACAATACAAGTGAAAATAAGTAACATGCACATGCTTTGACTCAGAAATTCTACTTATGTGACTATTATCCTAGGGAAACAAAAGGAAATATATATCTATTATGTGAATGCTTGTAAGAATTTCAGTACAGAATTATTAAAGAAAAAAACACAAAACAACTGATAAGCCATACCTTAAATGTACCCAATCACTAGACTATTATGTAGCAGTTAAAAGACACAAGGTAGTTTTTTTGGTTTTTTGTTTTGTCTTATTTTTTGAGACAGGGTCTTGCTATGTAGTTTAGGCTGCCCGGGAACTCACTACATAGCCCAGTCTGGCCTCAAACCTGTGGCAATCCTCCTGCCTCAGCCTCCCAAGTGCTGGGATTACAGGCATGCACCACCAAGGGTAGAATTTTATGTGCTGACATGTAACAATACATTGTTATAAAAAAGAAAAATGTACTACAAATTAGTGTGACCATATTCAAATCACTTCAGATTACAATCAACCCAGCGACATTATTATAGAGATAACTATGAATCTACTATTTTTACATTACTTTCAAATGTGTCAACACTGTATATTTGAGAATTTCTGAAATACATGATCCTACTAAGGCCCTCCAGCTCTAAAATTCTTTAATTCTAAGAATTTTACACATCAGAGATTTGGGTACAACATTATTGCAAGCCCTCAGTGTGTCTCTCCATATATGTAAGTGCCTCTGATCTGTCAAAATCCAACATGAACTGCTAAAAATGTCCAGAAGTTTACACCTATTGCAAAATTTAAGTTTTTAACACTATACCCTAGATTATCAATAATTCATGTTAAATATGCTCATTTTATGAAATTATAACTCTTATCTCAATAGTAAAGACCATTCTATTTTTAAGAACTAAGGAAAAAAAATAGAACCCTTTGAACAGTTAAAGAGATGAACAAAAGTAAACCACACTATCTATGGTACATTTCACCCAAAAATGCTAAGTGTAAATCAAGTCCAAGGCAACAATAAACAGAATGAGGCCCCTGTATAGGGATTTGGAATCAGAAGACCTGGAAATAAAGAAATCTCTTGGCTACACAATTCCAAGCAAATCAAACAACCTATCTGTGTCTAACTTCATTCTTTGCAAAATGAAGATATGAATAAAACAATTATATATAATGCTTGGCTAAAGGTGGGATAAAATACCTTCTCAAATACTTGTCTAATAAAAACAATGAATTACTCATGTTGTTGTTAAGGTTGCAAACACAGTCTGCTTACTTATTTTCCATATGAATTTTTCTAACATTGCATGCACAACCATCCCATTGTTTTTGTTTGTTTCTTTCTTTATACTACATATCAGAAAGGTGTTTTTTGCTCCCAAAAAGTCTACTTGTTGGGCATCAGTCTTTTCCACTATAAATATGCAATCCTTTGTTATCTCACAAATGAAATTCAGGAAAAATGCATACTTACAAAGCACACCCCCAGAATTCTGTGTTGCTGTCCCCTGAGCTCAGTGCTTTTCTTAGGCACATATACCTGGCTTCTCTCATCTCTTCATGAGGTTCAGGGCAAAAAGTCTAGCCAAATAGATGATTTTTGGTTCCTCCACACCTTCCCCAAACCACCTACAAGTAAATGAAACAAGGGAGTAAAACATACTTATAACTTTACTTTTTTAATAAAAAAAAAATGAAGATTAGCTCAATTTCCTTTTGTGAAGATTATTCCAGATTGCAAAACAGAGGAAATGCTCCTAGAGTCATCCAAAAGCCCAAATGACCTTACTAGAATTCTTCACATCCTAGTGCGCAGCCAGCATATTCCTCCTAGCGTCTTTTATCCATGGCAGTCCCCTATTGAGCTTGCTAGATGATGCAGTGTAAATTTTAGCCCAAATCTGGTCAAAAGCATTGTCTGAGCATGACAACCAGTTGGTAAACTAAGTATGTAATGAAATTCATATTTAATGTCTGAATTTGATGGCTCAATTGTATTTCTAAGCCAGCCTAAGCCTCTGAAGAGAAATATATGTTCTTCCCATTCTTGGTACTGAAAATTTAAAAAATAAAGGTAAAACAAAAGTAACCAAAAATATATCTTTGGTTTTAGTTAAGAGCTGTGGGCAGGAATATTCTCAATTATTTGTGGCTCCTCTCAAAACAGTCTGTAAGAATGCAAAGAAATTCATCCAGGACAACTGTGGTTGTCCACATATAGAGTAGATGTGGTACATCAATAAACCATTTCTAGAAAGAAGGTATTCTGCAAAAGTTAATCAAAATAAACTGTTGAGGGCCGGGGATGTAGCTCAGTGATGCCGCACCTGCCTTGCAAGCGCAAGGTTCTGAGTTCGATCTCCAGTATCGGGGGAAAAAAAAGTCAAAATTTCAAAATAAACTGTTGAGACACTGCCTTTATACAGTAACAGATAAGACACACTGAGAAGTACAGTGAGGTACATACTTCACTATTCTACAAAAGCAGCAATCTTCACCCCAAGATGGGTGACAGACAAAATGAAATTTCTCAATGACAATATAAAACTGTCAAAGTTTTCATTTTCTGTCTGTACTGTCCAATACTGTACTCACCAGCCTGTGGCTACTAAGCTCTAGAAATTTGGGCAGCTCAAATTGATACGTTATAAATGGGTAATACACATGAGATTTTGAAGATAGTGCTATTTGAAAAAAAGAATTAAAACATCTCTAGGTTTTATATTTACTGCAGGTTGGATGTATTCTTAATGTACTGTGCCAAACACTTACTAAAATTAATTTCAGCAGTTTCTTTTTCTTTTTTTTGGTACCAGGGATTGAACTCGGGACCTTGTGCTTGCAAGGTAGGCAGCAGAACCACTGAGCTGAATCCCCAGCCCTATTTCACCAGTTTCTTAATGTGGGTACCACAAAATTCTAAATTACCTGTGTGGCTCACATAATGTTTCTACTAGATAACGGTGTTCTGCATAATAAAATAAAATTTAACGGAGTAGCAAATGCTGAGCAATTGCAGTACTGCTTAAGGGCCAGTAGCTGTGGTTGTATAGGAGGCAAGTGTTCAGATACTGTACATAATACTGAAATCAAAGCTGCAAAGTATAATTATTTGGTTTTACTGGATGTCTGAATAACAAACGAGGTCTATCAAACTAGTAAAGAATGCGGCTAGGAGTCAATATCAGATATTCCCACAAATAGAACAAGTAAGGAACTGACAGCTAAGGTCAGGCAAATGCTACTACGTTGGCACAGGAAAAACAGGTGGCTGATACAACATTCCCGGAGTTGCAAACTTTCAGTGACTTCAGAACAGGTACAAAACATACCAATTTATATCCGAAGACAGGCAAGCAAATGCCAGAAAGTTCTCTGGAAGAACTACAGAAAGAGCCCAATCTCCTAGACAGCTAAAATGCCATAGGGGCTTCTGGCAAGGGAAGAGGACGTAGTCCAAATTCACTGGGTGATGTGCCCAGGACCTGCCTGTGAACACCCATGCGGAGGGAGAGAAGCAAACTTGCTGTCCCCCGTAACCTTGACACACACTTCATCCACCTAGGGCCCCACCCTAGATCTCCGCTCAGCTCCGGTGTCCCCACCCCAGGAACAAGGGGAAGTGGGACCTAAAACGTCAAGATAGGGAAGTGGAGGAGAAAGGGCAAGAGGGGGAGGGGGAGGTAAGTACCTGAGACAGAAGGGGACTCCAGGTCCTTAAAGCCGGATCATCACCGAGGCCCCAACCTGGCTCCCGCTGCTACTAGACACCCAGGAGGTGCAACTGACCTGGCACTGCGGCGCAACTGACTGTGCACTCCCAGACCCGCAGCTATGGCAACTTGAACTAGCCGCCCCGCCGCGGCCAGAGTACCCGACGCGCTGCTGTCGCTCGGCCCTCTGGGAGGTGTAGTCCATCTCCTCTCAAGAGCAAGGAAGTATCGAGGGGCGACGGTCCAAGAAAAACTGCACGTCCCGAGAAGCCATGCGACAGGCCTTCCAGCGACTCTCCCGGAAAAAAACGGGATTAGCGGGCTCCAGGTCCCTCAGAGGCGCCCTCTGGTCCTGCTCTATTTATTTTTTCTTAAAGGACCAGTAGTTGTGGTTGTATAGGAGCCAATTGCCAAGGAGAAAGTGAATTATGCTTTCTTGGCCCTAACTAATTTTTTCCTAAAGAAACAGAGAAGGATAATATCCAGCAGTGAAACGTGAAACTCCTTTTAATACCAGGTTCCAATGTCTTGTTCCAAAGATTCAAATTCTTACAACTGGAAGGGAGCCAAGAAAATTATCTAGTCAAAACTCTTAGGCCTGGAAAGAGTAAGTGACATGTCTGAGAGCATATATTTCATTCATGGCAAACCAGGTAGAGTGTGAAGCTGTTAATTAAGCACTGCTGCCACCACTAGAGAGTCACCCCCTCAACTCATTCTGGAACATGAAAGAAATATTTTCCTCTGAACTCCACTGAAGTTAGTTTTAGTCCTAAAGAAGTAATAAAAACCTCAACAAAGAACTGAGTTTTGGAAAGCTAAGAATTAGAAATTAGTCACAAGAGTAGGCCTTTCCTTCTACTCTGCCTAAAAAGCCACTAACCCCTTGGGCTAAAATCAAATTTCACCTTAACTGTGAAAGTTTTACTGATTACCTAGAGATCCTGGTTACCTAAAGCTAGATCACCTTAATGGACACGTTTCCTCTAAAAACAGTTTTGTTCTGGAATGATCCATCATTTCCCATTTCATCTCTGTTAGCCCTTCAAACAAAGGAAGCTAACATTTTAATCTCTCTCTCTCTCTCTCTCTCTCTCTCTCTCTCTCTCTCTCTCTCTCTCTCTCTCTCTCTCTCATCTCTGTATCCCTCTCATAAATTTAGCACTCAAATTTGATACAGCAGAATCATCGTAATATTTTTTTCTGGCCAATACTAAGATGTAAAATCTATTCCATATCCAGTTTTTCATAAAACCAATTCTAAAGACCTACCTATGTCTTTGAATCTGTCTTCAAGATGCTTGCTCAAATTCTTACTCTAGAATACACCCCACCTAACACAAAGGTTAAGATAATTTCAGAGCAGCCATAAAATTGCCCCATAGGCTTGCAGAGGCATAATAACTTTGTTCCTTAACGTTTCAGTTTTTTCAAAAGAATTTTTTCATTCATTTAATTCATCAAATGTATGATGGATCTGTCTAGAATCTAGACATTGTATTAGATACTGAAATTACATGGATAATGAGGAGATAGCACAGTCTTTTCCTTCAAGGTGCTAAGAGCCAAACAGGCTAATAAGAAAATTATTACAAAAATAGGAAAAAGAACACTGCAATTGTTTCTGTGGACAGACATAAATGAGAAACTTTCTCAGAAGAGATTCTGATCAACTGCTGGGGACTACAAAAAAGTTAATGTGACCTTGTAGCAATAAAACGTGATTATTGACAACCTCTCGTCCCTGGCCCAACGATATTTAGAGAACTGGATTCAGTTGTGATGATTCCCCCCCACTTTTAAACCAAATAAATCAAAAATCACAGGACACAACTTGGATAAAAAGTAGATAACCAAATTTGAGTTCATTATGACCAACAAATTTTTAAATACATTAAGTTCAGAGCAGCAGTTTGTCATACAGTGTGCTCTCCATTGACAGATGCAACATTCAAAGATAAATGGAGTGAATTCAAACCACAGAATCTTTCTCCTTAAATCTTTCTCCTTTGGGTAAAACAGATTTTACCCAAAATTATCTAAATGATATTAATTATTTTTAATTGATATATCAGATATATGTTATTCAATCCAAACACTACACCCAAGCTTAGGTATTTGAACTAAGAGGTACAAAAACTCGCAAAGATCATCTGTTGTAGAACTCTTCTTTTGCAAACCTTGTAAATGGAAAGAAACAAAAATTATACATTAGTTTACTAGGTCTGCCATAACAAAGTATGACAGAATGAGTGGCTTAAGCAATATAAATGTTCTTGTCCTTTCCTTCCTTTCTCCCATCCTCCTCCCTTGTTCCCCTTCCCATTTGAACATTTTCTTCCAACTTCCCAATATCTATTATACATTCTAGTCCTCATTTCCACTTTTGGTTTCTCACATCAGAAAAACAATGTGGTATTTAAACATGTCTGTCTAATTTATTCCACTCAAGGTCCATCTGTTTAAGTTATAAATGTTTGAAGCTCATCCTTCTTTTTTTTTTTTTTTTTTTTGGTGCCGGGGATCGAACTCGGGTCCTTGCGCTTGTAAACTCATCCTTCTTTATGGCAGAGTAGTACTCCATTGTATTTTTTTTTAAAAACACATCTTTTGTATTCCATTTGTCTGTTGATGGGTATTTGAGCTGTTTCCAAGATTTAGCTATTACAAATGGCTGTAGTATGATGCTTTTAATTCTTTCAGGAAGATAACAAGAAGGGGAATAACTAGGTCAAATGGAACCTCTAGTTTTAGTTTTTAAAGAAATTTCCACACTGATTTCCACAGTGGTTGCACCAGTCTATACTGCCATCAACAGTGGAGAGGAGTTCATTTTTTCCCACAGCCCTGTCAGCATTTGTTATTGGTTGATTTCTTGATAACAACCATTCTTTCTGGAATGAGGTGGAATCTCAGCATTCTTTTAATTTGCATTTCTTAACTGACCAGTGATGTTGAACATTTTTTCATATATTTATTTACTGTTTCTACTTCTTCATCTGAGAAGTGTCTTTTTTTTCAGATGCCCATTTTTGGATTGGGACTTTAAATTTTGGGGGTCTGATTTTTTTCAGTTCTTTATATATTCTAGATAGTAGTCCTTTTTCTGATGAATAGCTGGTAAAAAAATTTTCTCCCAAGCTGTGGGTTATCTCTTCACTCTGTTGATGGTTTCTCTGGCTGTGCAAAAGCTTTTTAATAAGATGAGGTCCCAGTTGTTGATGCTTTGTGATATTTCCTGTGCAACTGGGGTGTTGTTCATGAAGTCTTTGCCTACTCCCCTGTCCTCAAGAGTTCTACCTATTCTCTCTTCCAACAGATTTAGTGTTTCTGTTTTAATATTTAGATTTAACCAATATAAATGTTAAACACAAAGAAAGTGAGAGAGAGGCAGACAGATAGACACATCTGATGGCTGAAAGTCCCATATCAAAGGTTAGGATTCTTCTGAGGCCACTCTACTTGGCTTGTGGATGCCCATCTTCCCTGTGTCCTCACATGGCATGTTCTTTGTGTAAGCATGGGCTTAATGTCTTTCTCTCTATATCCATCTTTTTTTTTTTTAAGACAGGGTCTCATTTTGTAGCTCAGGCTGGCCCTGAATTCACTATGTAGCCCATGCTGACCCAAACTTGAGGTGATCCTCCTGCCTCATCCTTCCGAGTGCTAGGATTACAGGCATGTGTTACCACACCCAGCTATCTTTCTTTCTTTTCATAAAAATAACAGTTATATTGGATTAGGGCTAAAAATGTATGACTTCATTTAACCACCCCCATTAAAAGCCCTATCTTCAAATTCAGTCACATTTGGGATTATGGTTTCAACAAGTGAATTTTAGAAGGATACATTTCAATCCATAACACATGACTTCTCCCATATTGTATCCATTCAAGATTAGTGTCATCTATGATCTTCTCTGTATATAATACCTTGATAGAGGTAGATGTGGCAAGTATTTTTATATACATTGCCCACACATTTTTATATATCATACCCTCGACCGGTATACCCATAGCTTGGGCACCCATGAAGCCATATATATATGGTGCCTATCTCTCTGACTATAGCTGATGACACAAGGAATAGACATCCAAAACATTGAGCCTTTATTTTGTTCTCAATGATTCAAGTAAAAAATATGTATTCTGCTGCTTTGTGAATATTTTCCTTGTGACGTTTAAGAAATAAGATGTAATCAAAACATATAGTGAATGTTTATATTTTAAAAATTTATTACAGTAAAAGACACATTACCATCAATCCCCTTCAAAATACTCTCCCTCGCTTCACACACACTTATCTCTCATTCTTGCTACCTCCTGAAGCAGTTCTGAAAGTCCTCTTTCTTGAGTGTGTCTAGTTACTGGCTGCCTGAGAGTCCTGAATTGACTTAAAACATTTACCTTTCATGATCATTTTGACTTTGGGGAAGAGCCAGAAGTCACGTGGTGCAGATCCAGTGAAACCAGTGGAGAGGACACATCATAATGTTTTTAGGAATGAGGACCCACTGCCTTTCAGTTGGATGACACTCAGCAGCAACATTCCCCGCATTTTTTAATTACACCTTGTAAACACACTCAAGATACAGGACTTTCAGAACCACTTCGGAAAGTAGCAAGAATGAGGGATAAGTGTGAGTGAAGCGAGGGAGAGTATCTTGAAGAGGATTGATGGCAAAGTGTCTTTTTAGTACAATACATTTTTTAAATTTAAACTTTCACGATATATTTCAATCACATCTCATAAGTTTTGATGATGGAAATCCAAACAGCCCTACTGAAGATTATATTGATGAAGCCTACTGTTGCATCTGGGGAATAAGCACTGCGTCTCTGTTGTCCAAGCAGCGCACTGGGATTGTAACTCAACCCCAATAATAAATTAAAGGGACATTTTTAATGAAAGGAAGACACTTTCTTTGTAAAGAGGAAAAAGGAGGATAGAAAGGAGAAGATATATAGCTACCCTGACAAGAAAGAATCAGGGTAGGGGGCTTCGGAAAAATGGAAGACCTTTCCCCTCCACCCGGAACTTGCCATAACTGAATTGGCTTCCGGGCACCTCTGCCTAAAATTTTTTTGGTTTTGATGGGCTATTTGCAGCTCTTTTCTGTTTGTTTACTTGTCCTTGACCTACCTTTTAAGGCCTTATCTTTGGGGTGGGTAGCCAGTTGGCAAGGGGGTGCCTTATTCTTGGTTAGCTTAGAGTTAGTACGGGGGCGTGTAGATATCTATTGTCCTCTATGACGACCCTAGAGTGAATAATACAATGACTGTAGAGTGAACACACATATATAAGTGTACATGTTAGTGCACAGGTGTGAGTACCCACTGCCTTAAAGTTAGTCAGCCACCCCTTTCTTTCCCTTTATTTTATTGAAGGTGGAGGTGGCTTATCATTTGTGCATCTGGCTTTTTCTCTATGTCCTGCCTGTCTGCTCTTTTTCTGGTCTCTTGGTGCAAGTCCCAAAGCTATCTGGTGTCTTTCTTTACCTGTTGTTGGGGGTGTTTTTTCCCCCTGCCCCTGTCTTTGACTTGCTTTCCTGGGGAATCTCTCTAGCAAAGTTTGCTTTTTAACTCCTTCTAGTCAGGATTAGCTAGAAGACCTAAGGAGGCCTTTTTCTTATTTTTTTCGTCTACAGATCCCTGTCCCTACACGACCTGTGTAGGCTTTAAGATCCAAGGCACTAATTCCATATCTAGTTTCTGTCAGGTAAAAAGGCCAAAAACCAAGACCAGACCAGGCCACAACAAGCCTTTATTAGGAGAACAGATCTGCCGGGCTGCCTCTGAACAAAGGAGAGACAAAGGCAATATGGCCGGGGCAGGGAGAGTCTTTTATAGACACTGGGGTGGGGTTTGTAGGAGCTAAGGCGGGGTTGAGTGAAGTAGTAACTAGGGAATGGAGGAGCTGGTGACATCACTAGCTGGTAGGAGGTGAGTGAGTATTAGGTTACTCTCTAGGCAGGAACAGGGGCATGCTGGGACGAAGGGTTTGTTCTTTGGTGGGAGCAACCATCTTGGCATGACATCACACAGGAGGGAGGGGGCAAGGCACGATAGGAAGAGGGCAGCTACTATAAATAATAGCTGCTGAGGTAGTGGGAGACCTATCAGTTTCTTGAGTGGTCTCATGGGAAATACTACTGAGTCACACCAAATAAATACCTAGGTGGGCTAATCAGTAAAAAGGTTCTGGGGGCTGTGAGTGTAGCCCAGTGGTAGAGCACTTGTCTAGCAGGCACAAAGCCTTAGGTTTAATCCCCAGCACCACAATATAGTAAAGAATAAAAATAATAATGAGACACTGGAATGGGATCAGTCTGGAATGGATGAGCACAGAGAAGGGAAAACAGCTATCATGTAAGAAGCTGTTGAGTGGCAGATGGAAGCAGTGCCAGTTCAAGATGAATGGACAGAGGGTGTGTTTCACCAATATCTTACAAATTCATACCACTGTGAAATAGCAACAGAAGACTGATTATATCCATGTGGCAAGAAAATATGTGTCAAGTTCTCCTCAAATGTTTATTTTTTCCACTGTGGCTCTCCCTCTGCCTCCATTTCAGCCAGCTAAACAGTTCTGCACTCATGAGATAAGAGAGAATGGGAGAGGAGTTGAGGGTGAAAAGAAATAGGAAAAGCAGTCTTTTCCTGGACTTGGGGTATTAACCATAAAGATTCTCAGACAAGACTGGCAACAGAATTTGGGGGCCCATTACAGAAGTAAAATGAGAGGCCACTGTTCAAAGTTCATTAAGAACATCAAAAGGACAATGGTAGAGCATTAATCAAAGCATCAGGACCTTCTGAATATAGGGCTAAGTGAGATTACATAGGTCAAACCAAACCTATGAAGCTAGCCCTGCTGTCACAAAGTAGCCATGGTATAAGCAAAGGATTTAGAAGAAAGTATTATGAACAATAGCATTCCTCCAAAAGAAAAGAAAGTTATGATTGTGAATGTGATAAGACGCAGAAGAATGGGGTCTGAAATGGAGAAGAATGAGGCGGAGGCACAAACTTGAAAGTACAGGTAGGGAAAAGTGCCCAGCCTCTAATCAAGCAAACCCTATCCATAGCCTGAACCTAGCTGCCTGCCCATTGGCATATGGAAAGATGTCCCTTCAAAAGTGGCCCATAATTTGCCTAGATTTCCTAGCAGAAGTGATGACCACCTGTGATTGTTAATTGTGATATGTCTATTTGACTTAAGTAAGAACTACCTAGCAGATTAGTAAAGTTCTGGGTGTGTTGGTGGATGATTGACATGCAGTCTAGCAAATGAATGGGGAAGATCCACTCCAGATGGGATACTAACCAATAGGATTATACCCTGGATGGAATAAAAAGGGAAAGGAAAAAAAATGAAAACAGTCCTTTTTTTTGCAAGGACTCAGTCTTGTCACTGCTTTTGGACATTGGTCCCTAGCTTCTTCAGCCTTCCAAGGGAGACTAACACTGGTGACTGCGGTGAGCTTCTAGGCTTTCAAATTTCATTTGCTACTATATCCTTTGGCTCTCCGGCATACAGACAGCCATTTTGAGTTCTCCTGGCTCTGAACCCACAGATGGCCATCTTGACTCTTCCACCATTGGTTGTGTGCCTAGTAAATCCATTTGTGTAATTATAAATATATTTTATATTGATTCTACCACTGTAGAGAACCCTAACTACAACACTGACTATATCATTAGACTTTGCTTCACTCCTTCTACCTGTCACAGATGGTCAAGCTCCTTTGCACTATCACAGGACAATTGAAAGTCATAAGAAAGAAGACATGATGTAAAGTGCTATAGGTAAAGTAAAAAGAAAATCACCAATATTCTGAGTTGGTGGTACTGAAAGTATTCCAGGCAGCTAAGTTAGACAAAAAATTAATATACAATCAGAGAGGGACTGGGCTCTCAAGGAAGTCAACAACCAGAACAATAAAAGACATTGCATTTGTGTGGTGGGTTTGACGCAGACAGCATGGACCCCTTGCTATCTGCTCGGGACTTACAGCAGTGGAGTGTGCTGGGGGTGGGTGGGTACTGAGTCTGCCTTTGTACAGCAGCCCCTATGCAGGTTCCTGATCCTTGCAAATGGGTCCACAGCTCAAGATGGTAAGTAAGTTGTGGCAGTGATTGCAACATTTGGAGTGGCCGGCGGTCACCATGGGGGAGTGATAGGTCTCCCACCACCTCAGCAGCTATTATGTATAGTAGCTGCCCTCTTCCTATCGTGCCTTGCCCCCTCCCCTGTGTGATGTCATGCCAAGATGGTTGCTCCCACCAAAGAACAAACCTTTCTTCCCAGCAGGTCCCTGTTCCCACCTAGAGAATAATCTAATACTCATTCACCTCCTACCACCTAGTGACGTCACAGGCTCCTTCATTCCCTAGTCACTACCTTACTCAACCCCGCCTCAGCCCCTACAAACCCCACCCCAGTGTCTATAAAAGACTCTCCCTGCCCCGGCCATATTGCCTTTGTCTCTCCTTTGTTCAGAGACAGCCCAGCAGATCTGTTCTCCTAATAAAGGCTTGTTGTGGCCTGGTCTGGTTTTGGTTTTCGCGCCTTTTACCTGACAGGGAGCACAGGGGCAATGACTCCAGGTGACTCTGGTGTCTCGCTGATGCCATCACCACAGTGTGCTGACAGCCAGAACAAAAATAAAACATTAAAAAAAAAAATAAACACATCAGAACTGTGGCTGGAAGCACATCTGAAAAAGACCAGGCCTCAAGATAAAGATACAATTGCCAGGCCTACATGCCTCCTCTAAGGGATAAACAATAATTTAAAATTATACTACAATTAGCACCACCTGGTCCAAGAAGTCCAGAGAGGCATCAATCACCCAAGCGAGTGACCAAAACATCCAGACCCATCCCTTCCCTAAAATACCTTTGTTCTTTCCACATACTCTTGTTATGGGATCCGATTCCCTATTAAATCAATATTAGCTAATCCTTGTAATCCTATAGTTTGATTATAGTTTGACCCACGTTGTACCCACAGTGGGACTGTGCTATATAAATTATGCCTATCTCTCAAGAGCTATCTCTCAATAAACCTTTCCAACTCCTAACCTCCATTGTCCTTTAAAACTCATTCTTCAATTTCAGGCAACACAAACTCGACATATCTGACCATTAACAGGTTGAGAATTACATTTCTCCCATACCAAGGAGAAAGTGGTGAAATCTACTCTTTTTAAATTGGCAGAAAACAATCATAAGTGGCTGTTGAGTCAAGTTTCCAAGCTAACTTCAAGTTTAAAAAGAGCTAAAATAAAAGATTAGATGTTGCAACTGTGATATTATCCACTACTCAATCATTTTTAGCCATTTGTGATATAGAAGCATAGTTGATCCTACAATATTCTTTTCATACACTTACTAATCATAAGTAGTTGTCACTGTCTAAACAGCAGAGTTTTATGTCACTGCAATTCAGATGCATTTAGTCAAAATGAGCAACTACTGATGTACTAAATCAAAATTATAAAACACTATTGCAGTCAAATAATAGAGCTGTTCAATTTTTTGAAAAAAAGATGAAATACAGATGAATTACTTGGAAAACACTATTTTCTGATATTTGGATCATGTTAATGGTTCAACAAAAAGGGGAAAACTGTATTCCACAGACCTTTTATTTATATGTTGCATTTTAAAAGATTTTCTAGTATATGTGCTTAATGGATCTGAGTGCAAGCACTTTTATTGTAATTTAAACTGATTCATCATCTCATGTGGTTATTTGCCCCGATTTAAAAGTTACGGTCAGGAAAGAAAATTGCTTTAATGATTTCATACCTATTTGTTGAACAGGTGATTTGAATATGTTATCCTAAAGGCTTGTTCCAAATTACAGAATTGAAATGTTACGCATAGGAGATTTTACTTACATTATGATCTCTACTGAGCCAATTTCATGCTGACTAAATCTAGGCTCAAAATGTAACAGGGCTAAGGATATTGCTCAGTGATAGAGTGCTTGCCTAGCATGCATGGCTACCTGCATTCTCTAGACACACATGTGTGCGTGCAGGAGCGTTACAGATTTCAGCTCCTTTGTTCCTAGTTAAGGTAGAGTAACAGAGACCAGGTTTACCCTCCCATCAGAATCAAACAGACCAAAAAATAAAAAGACAATATATATGGAAAAACACTTTTCAAGACAGTGAACATTAGCCTTGTGTGGTGGTACTCACCTGTAATTCCAGCATTCAGGAGGCTGAGGCAGGAAGATAGTGAGTTTGAGACCAGCCTGCATTACATAGCAAGTTCAAGGCCAACCTGGACTACATAATAAGACCTTGTCTTTAAAAACAAGTCATCATTTTGGCACATACCTGAAACAATTCAAATAAGTCAAGTCTTATGATTCCACAACTTACTGTCTTGAAAGAATATTCAGGCCATAGTGGAAGGAAAAGGAACCCAGACAGAGCCTAGTGCATACTCTGATATGAAGCCAAATCTGAGAGCCTGGGAAGATGAAGGTAGATGGAGTTTTAGGACAAACTATAGGAGTACAATGAGTCATGTAGAGCAAAAACTACAGAGAACTGCAAAAGGTCTCCAGGGAATACTCACCAGAGCACTAATCATTACATACATGTGAAAACACAGAGGCTGGAGAAAGAAATATCTAAAAGAATCAGAGAGAAAAGTGACTTTCCACTATCCAGTACCAGGAAGAGGGACAATTCCCACCAGCCAGCTGAAACTCCTCACGTTCATGGAGCTTGAGTATTCAGAAGGGACTTGCTTTAAAATTGAGGAATAATTGGCCCTAGATTAAATGCTGCTCTTGTCACACTTCACAAACCTTAAGAACAAGACCCAAGGTTATCAAACAGTGTCAACGTAATTTAAGAATATTCACATGAGTGTAAAATAAATCAAGTGCCAAAAGAGGTAACATTTAGAATCTGTTTGCCATCTAAACAGATTTTCAAGCATGCAAAAGAAGCAGGAAAATGCAACCTAGTTTAGGGGGGGAAAAAATCAATCAATGTAAACTGACCCAGAACTGAAAAAGATGTTATACTTATTAAACAAAGACTTTGCTGTGGGTTGAAATGTTTCCTACCCATGCAAAAAAGATAAGTTGAAATTCTAACATCAGAGACCTGGGACTGTGACCTTATATGGAAATGGAGTCTTTACAGCTATTAAAAGGTCATATGTTAAAATCAATTGAGATTAAGCTGGATTGAGCCCTATGCCAATGACTGAGATCCATATAGGAAGAGGGCAATTTGGATGGAGACCAGGGAGAATGCCGCATGATGACAGAGAAAAGACTGCAGTGAACAAATGAAGAGATATCAAGGATTGCTAGAGACCACCAGAAGCAAGAAAGAGTCAATAAGAATCTTCTCCTAGAGCCTGCAGAGAGACCATGCCCCTACCAACACCTTGATTGCTAGCCTCCAGATCTCCAAGCAAAGTCATTTCTCTTGTTTTAAGACACCAGGGTGGGGTAATTACTTTGTTATATCAGCCCTCAGAAACTAATACAGATATCAAAAGAGTTACCATGCTTTAGATGTTCAAAAAGTTACATACGGCAGGAAATACATGAAATGTCCCCAAACTGAACTTCTAGAAATGAAAGCTACCATTTATGAGATGAAACATACAGTGAGTGGGATTATTGGTATGTTAAAATTGCACAAATAGAAAAAAAAATGCTGATTGTGGAAACATACTAGAAGAAACTATACAAATTTAAAACAAAAATAATTTTCTTAAAGAACAATGTTTCAATAATTGTGAGACAACTTCAGCCAGCCTGATATCCAAGTGATAATTGGAATCCTCACAGAAGGGAAGAGAAATAAGGAAGTGGAAGAAATATATGGAGACACAATGGTTACAATTTTTTCCAATTTAATGAAAATCATAAACACAGACCCGAGAATCTCAAAATCCTCTATGTATAAGAAATATGAAGAGACCTGCTGGGTCTGGAGATGGCCCAGCTGGAGACACAAAGTGCGGGGGCCGAGGAGGGGTTCACACCTGTTCCCCGAAAGCGTGGCTGGTGAGCAAAGAAACGACAGTCTGAGCAATTCTCCAAAGCAGGGGAGCTCTAGGAAGCAGCCGCACTGACAGGACACAGAGGAGGCCGGCCAGGCTCGTCTCCCCGCCCCTTCACAGGCATGGGCTCCTGAGTGGGAAAGAAGAAACCCGGAAAATTCCAGTTCCAGATAACTGATACACGCCATTCAAAGAGAACTGGACAAAGATATTTGCTCCTATTGTAGAACATTTGGGACTCCAGATAACACTTTGACTTGAAATCAAGAAATGTAAAAATCAGGACTTGAGGATCTTCCTGTTCTGACAAAAGCAGCTAATTTTGTAAAGGCCTTTATTCTTGGGTTTCAGATGGAGGATGCCCTTGCTCTCTCTCCTCAGATTGGAAGGCCTCTTTCTAGAGTCTTGAAATTACGGATGTTACTACTCTAAAGGGAGACCACCCCTCAAGGGCAATAGGAAGAATTGCTGGCAAAGGAGGGACGTGGATGTGGATAGTTTTGGCTGATGTGAAAGTTTACATCCTTGGCTCTTTCCAGAACATCAAGATGGCAAGAACTGACATTTGTAACCTCATTCTGAGAAATCCTTCACGAAAGGTTTATGGCAGTATTCAAGCCATGGCTAGCAGATAGCAGATCGGTTCTGATTTCAAATTAGAGACTTTTATCTTTGGACTCTAAAGAAAAGGATCTTATACTCTGCAGGTGGTCATACAAAACCATGTGAAGAATATCTCAGTAACTTTAAGCATTGATCCTTTCTTCCATTCTCAGCCAGCAGCATAAACAGAAGGAAAAGATTTACTAGTATTCATACTCAACAACTTTTAGGGCAAGTTAAGAGTCAAAATATAAAGTATAATGTATCATTTTTCATTTTAAGTCACATGCAACAGATTTGCAATTTAGAATCGTCTTATTTAGAAGAATTTTATTGCATAAACAGTTCTATATAAATTTTGGGTTTATTTATAAACATTTCCTCTCTGTAAATTGTAATTAAAAGAATATCTCAAAAAAAGAAATATGAAGAAAGGACATCACCATCATAATCAAATTAATATTAATCAGTGATAAAGAAGGTTTAAAAACCAGACTAGACTATGCTGAGTATAGTGGTGGATGCCTGTAATCCCAGAACTCTTAAGAGGCTGAGGCAGGAGAATTTCAAGTTTGAGCCCAGCCTGGTCAATTTAACAAATTAATGAAACCCTGTCTCAAAATTTAAAATAATAAAAAGACTGAGCTCAATCTCTAGTAACACACACACACACACACACACACACACACACATACACACACACACACACAGAATAACCTAAAATATATTATAAAGAAACAAAAGATATTGAGATAGAACAACAGAAGATTTGTCCTTGTAAACAATACCAGTGAAAAGACAGCAGAACAATATTTTTAAAAGACTGAAAGGAAAAACCTCTGCCCATCTATAATTCTGTACCTAACAATGATACCCTTTTTAAAAAGATGGCAAAATTAACACAATTTCAGATACATAAAAACATAAATAATTTATAACCAGCAGATATGTACAAGAAATGTCCATCAAGCAAAAGGAAAATAACACCAATGAAAAATAAAAATTAACACCAAGGAATAAGGAAGACCAGAATGAGTAACTTTCTCATTATTTGAATCCCTTTAAAAGATAATTCATCTAAAAGATAACACCGTATTGTGAAGTTATAGCTTATATATAAATAAAATGTATGGCAACAGAAGCTTCAAGTTTAGGCAGGAGAAGAAAAGTGGAAACATTTTTGTAGGGTTGTTTTAAACCATGGGTAAAGGTGTAATACGAGCTAGAAGCAGACTTAATAACTTAGAGATGCACACAAAAACCCCTAAAACAATCACTATAAAAAAACAGATGCTATACCTAAGAGTCAACCAAGAGGATAGATTGGAATCATAAAAATTTCTGAATTTATCCAAATGGTGATTTTAATAAAAGGAAAACAAGATCAAAAACAGTGGGAAAAGGGTCAATGATTTAGTTCAGTGGTGCTGTGCCTGCCTGGCAAGCACAACATTCTGAGTCTGATTCCCGGTACCAAAAACAAAACAAAACAAAACCAAAAAACAGTGGGAAAATATAAAATCAATAGCAAGATTATGAGCGTAAATCTAATATTAATAGTGATATTAAATGAAAATGACCTATACAACCTGTTTCCAGACTGAAAGCAAGATCCAACTTAGTACTATTTACAAGAAATATACTTCAGATGTAAAGACACAGAGAAGTTAAAGAAAGTATGGACAAAAAAAATACCATGGTAACATTAATCAAAAGAAGCCAGAGTGGTTCTATCAATAACAGAAAAAGTAGATTAAAGAGTAAATGATATCACAAGGTATAATGAAGTTCATTTAATAACAATACAGAGAGCAAGAAAATAAAAGGTCTCAATATTTATATGCCTAAAAACAAAAGTTCAAAATACATGAAGCAAAAAAATTTTTAGAAATGCAATGGAAAATGACATACCCCCAATTGTAGTAAAAAAAACTGAATGATCATATCTCAATATTTGATATCAAAAATAGAGAAAAGCAAAAACAAAGAAGACTTGTACAATACTATTAACAAGTTGACCAAATGACATGTATGACCAAACAACATGTATCACCCAACAACAGCTGAATGAACGTTCTTTCAAGGGCACACTGAACATTTACCAAGATAGACCATTTCTGAGTAAAAAAAAAAAATCCAAGTATCATTAAATTTAGAAGTTTTCAAACTATGCAAACTATTCTCTATCTACATGGATTTAATTTTGAAATGAGGATAATATCTGGAAAATCCCCAAATATCTGGAAACTAAATATTGTGGACCCTCAAGTTACAACTGGCCTGACATATGAACAACTTGGGTTAATTAGGTTAACGCAAGATTCATTTGCCTCTTATAATCTATAGCATGTACCCAGGTAAACATCCAGATCTCAGCTGTACTGACTTACAACTAACTTGAGTTATAACCAGCCCTGGGAACCAATCAAGTTCATAAGTCAAGGGTCCACTGTATTTCTACATAACCCATGAAGCAAGAAAGAAATCAGAAAGAAAAATTAAGTATTTTAAGCTAAATGAAAACAAAATTACAATATATCAAAAGGTGTAAGATTATCGAAGTACCATATATGGAGCCAATCTGTATCACCATACATGAAAATATTTGAAAAAGGAAAAAGGGTCTTGAATCAATAAACTAATCCTCATGAAACCTCAGTTTAAGAAAGTAAGAAAAGAAGCCCAGATTAAACCCAAAATAGGTGAGGAAAAGAACCAATAAAGATCATAGCATATATCAACTAAGTAAAAGTAAAATAGTGAATTTATAAAACAAAAATTTTCTTCTTCGAGAATATTAATGAAATTCTTTTGTGAATATACCTACTCAGGAAAAAAGAGAGAAAACACAAATTATCAATTTTAAGTATGAAGGAGCTAACATTAGAACAGATTAATAGATATAAATAGAATGAGAATAATATGAGCAAATTTATAACAATAAACTCATCTCTTTAGATTAAACGGACAAGTTCATTTTAAGACACAGTATAGCAAAGCTGCCCCAAGAAGAATGAGATAACATGAATAGCACTATATTTATTTTTATAAATAGAGTACGTAGTTAAAAACTTGCCTTCAAGGAAAAATCAAGATCTAGATAGATTCATGAATACCAAACAAGCACTCCAAACAATTCTAAACAATATCCTAGAAAAAGACAATGAAAGTCATAACTCCATGAGGCCCAACAGAACAAACCCACCAGGGAAGGCAAGAAATTAAAGGGAGAGTGGGAATAATAAAAAATAAAAGCACCAAGAGCAAGAAAATAACATGACAAGAATAAGTCAATACATATCAGTTATAACCGTCAATGTTAATGGCCTCAATTCACCAATCAGAAGAAATAGACTGGCAGAATGGATTAATAAGCAAAACCCAACAATATTCTGTATACGAGAAACACACTTAGTTCAAAAAGAAATTCATAGACTGAAAGTAAAAGGATGGAAAACAGTTCTCCATGCGACAGGAACCCAGAAAAAAGCTGGGGTAGCTATTTTATTTGCAGACAAAGTAGATTTCAAACCAGAACTAATTAAGAGAGACAAAGAAAGTCATTACATCCTTGCAAAGGGAATAATCCAAGAGGAAGAGATGACAATCATAAATATGTATACATCAAATACTAATGCCCCCAACTATACAAAACAAATATTAACGGACATGAAAAACCAAATAAGCATTAATACAATTATAGTGGGGGACCTCAATAGCCCACTGTCACAAATAGACAGATCATCTAGACAAAAAAATCAACAGTGAAAGACTAGAACTGAACCAAGCTTTTGAACAAGTAGATTTAATAGATGTCTACAGTGTTCCACCCCACAAAATCAGAATATAGATTCTTTTCAGCTGCATGCGAGTCATTCTCCAAAATAGTCCACATGCCAGCTCATAGAACATGTTTAAGTAAATGCAAAGCAATTGAAATTATCCCCTGTATATTATCACACCATAGTGCAATTAAACCAGAGATCAATAGCATAAGAAACCACAAGAACTTCACAAACACATGGAAATTGAATAACACTCTCCTACACAGCCAATGGGTTACAGAGGAAATTAAAGAAGAGATTAGACAGTTTCTACAATTAAATGATAATGCAAATACAACATACAGGAATCTATGGGACACAATGAAAACAGTTCTATGAGGGAAAGTCATAGCAGTGAGTGCTCATATTAGGAAAACAGAGTAAGCTCAAATAAACAACCTAATGCTGAACCTTAAGTTCCTAGAAAAAAGAAGAGCAAGCCAAAGCCAAAGCTCATACACAGGAGGAAATTCTAAAGATCAGAGCAGAAATCAATGCAATGTTGACTAAGAGAATGATACAAAAAAATCAATGAATAGAAGAGTTGGTTTTTCAAAAGAATGAATAAAATTGATAAACCCTTAGCCAACCTTGTGAAAAAAGGAAAGAAAAGGCTCAAATCCATGCAATTAGGAACAAAAAGGGTAAATTCACAACAGATCCAGCAGAAATCCAGAGGATCATCAATACCTACTTTGAAAACCTATACTCCAATAAAATGGAAAACACAGAAGAAACGGACAGATTTGTAGATACATATGAATTACTAAGGTTGAACGAAGAAGATATAAGAATTTTTTTTTGGTACCGGGGATCAAACTTGTGTCCTTGCACTTGCGAGGCAGGCAGCAGAACCACTGAGCTAAATCCTCAGCCATAATATAAGATTTTTTTTTTTTGGTACTGGGAATTGAACTTGGGTCCTTACGCTTGTGCAGCAGGTGGCGAAACCACTGAGCTAAATCCCTGGCCCTGATATAAGAATTTTAAACATCCCAACTACAATCAGTGAAATTGAAAATGGAATTAAAAATTTATCAACAAAGGAAAGCCCAGATCCCAAAGGCTTCATTGCTGAATTCTACAAGACATTTAGAGAAGAACTGTTGCCACTACTGTTAAAACTTTTCAGTGAAATCAAAAGGGAAGCAATACTTCCAAATTCATTCCTGGAAGCAAGTGGTACTTTGATTCCAAAAGCAGAGAAAAACCCAATCAAAAAAGAGAACTATAGGCCAATCTCCCCAGTGAACATAGATGCAAAAATCCTCAATAAGATACTGGGAAACAGAATACAGAGGGTCATCAAGAAGATCATACACCCTGATCAAGTCAGGTTCATCCCAAGGTGAATCCATGCAAGGATGGTTCAACATATGTAAATCAATAAATGTAATACACTATATTAACAGAGCCAAGGACAAAAACCATATGATCATCTCAATAGATGCAGAAAAAGCATTCGACAAAATCCAACACGCATTTATGATAAAAACCCTATAAAAATTGGAATAGATGGTCTTTATCTGAACCTGATAAAGACTATCTATGAAAAACCAACAGCCAACACCATACTAAATGGTCAAAAACTGAAAACCTTCACACTAAAATCAGGAACAAGATAAGGATGTCTACTATCACCACTCCTGTTCAATATATTTCTGGAAACATTAGCCACAACAATTAGACAAGAGAAAGAAATAAAAGGAATAAAGATAGGAAAGGAAGAAGTTAAACTGTCATTATTTGCTGACGGTATGATACTCTACACAGAAGACCCTAAAAACTCTGCCAAAAGACTTCTAGACTTAATTGATAGATTCAATAGAGTAGCTGGATACAAGGTCAACACTCTAAAATCAATAGCCTTCTTGAACACAAATAACAGACTCACTGAGAGAGAAATTAGGGAAACAATTCCTTCACAATAGCAAAAAAATGAAATATCTAGGGATCAATCTAATAAAGGAAGTAAAAGTCCTCTACGTTGAAAACTACAGCACTTTAAAAAAAAGACAGATTGAAGGACCAGGGATTTAGCTCAGTGTTTCCACCACCTGCCTCAAAAGTGCAAGGTCCTGAGTTTGATACCTGGTTCCAAAAAAGAAAAAGAAAAGAAAAAAAGAAAAGAGAGAGATTGAAGAGGTTATAAGAAAATGGAAAGACATCCCCTGTTCTGGATAAGAAGAACCAATATAGTGAAAATGGCCATACTGCCAAAATTGCTATACAGATTCAATGCAATCCCAATTGAAGTCCCAACAGTATATTTCACAGAACTAGAGAAAACAATCTAAAAATTCATTTGGAACCAGAAGAGACCTAGGATAGCAAAAGCAATTCGAGGCCACATGACACGGGGTACCACAATCCCTGACTTGAAACTATACTACAAAGCCATTGCGATAAAAACAGCATGGTACTGGCAAAGAAACAGACCCAAGGATCAGTGGAATAGATTAGAAGATGCAGAAACAACTCCAGACATTCTCAGCTACCTCATCTTTGACAAAGAAGCCAACCATCCTCACTGGAGGAAAGATGGAGTCTTTAATAAATGGTGTTGGAAAAACTCTATTTCAACCTGCCAAAGATTAAAACTAGATCCATATCTTTCACCATGCACTAAACTAAAATTGAAGTGTATTAAAGATCTAAATATTAAAACAGAAACACTAAACTTACTGGAAGATAAGTTAGGTAGAACTTTCAAAGCCCTTGGCATAGGAAAAGACTATATGAACAAATCCTCAGTAACATAGGAACTAGCACAAGGAATCAACAACTGGGATCTCATCTTATTAAAAAGCTTCTGCACTGCAAGAGAAACCACCAATAAAGCCTAAGAGACAACTTACAATGTGGGAAAAAATTTTACCAGCTGTTCCTCAAAGGCCTACTATCTAAAATATATAAAGAACTCAAAAAAAAAAAAATCAGAACCCCCAAATTCAAAGACCCAATTCAAAAATGGACATCTGAAATGAACAGACATTTCTCAGATAAAGAAGTAAAAGCAGCAAATGAACATATGAAAAAATGTTCAACATCACTGGTCATTGGAGAGATGCAGATGAAAACAACACTGAGATTCTACCTCACCCCACAAAGAATGGCTGCTATCAAGAAATCAACCAATAACAAATGCTGGCAGAGTTATGGGGAGAAAGGAACCCTTTTCCGTTGTTGGTTGGAGTGCAGACTGGTGCGTTCACTGTGGAAATCAGTATGGAGATACCTCAAAAAACTGGGATCAGAGGTCCCATTTGACCCTGCTATTCCCTTGCTGGGTATTTTCCCAAAAGAATTAAAAGCATCATACCACAGCATATATGTGCACCCATGTTTATAGCAGCACAGTTTGTAATAGCTAAAACTTGGAAATAGCCCAATTGCCCAACAACTGGAGACTGGATAAAGAAGATGTGGTTGTTTTTTTTTTTTTAAATAAAATGGAGTACTACTCAGCCATAAAGAATGAGAAACTAGAGGCATTTATAGCTAAGTAGATGCACACATCTTAAGTGAAATAAATAGGACAAATATGTGTAAATACCGAATAGTTTCTCTGGTATGAAAAACTAAAAGTGTAAATAAGGATCCAAATGTATAATTGATAATTAAAATAGAAAGAAAATTTCTAAAGGTGTAGGGGAAATGGGAGGGGTAGGGGAAAGGAAAGAAAGGAAAAGAAAAAAACATGAGAAAATGAAAAAATGGAAATAGTCTTTGCAAATAGGGAAAAGTGGAGGGGGTGAAGGAAGAGCAGGGGAATGAGGAAAAAATAAGAAGTAAAGTACATCATGAAAAGGTACAAGATCCCAATGATGAGTGCAACTGTACTGTACACCTAAAAGGTACCAACAAACAATAAAAATGATTTTTAAAATAACACATGCTTTCCAATAACCTTTAAGATAAAATCCAGCAGCCAACAACAAATCATCAGGTCAGCTTGGTTCAGGCAATTTGTATTGATCCCTCACATGTCTGAAAAGGCAGATATGAAAATTATTCAGAAAATTCAGGATATTTTATGATATAGCAATGATATAGAATATGCTCTTGAATAATCATGATTGCAAAATAGATGCAATCTCGATATGATAGCAAATCAATAAAGCATCTATTCCATATTTCCTTACATGCCCTTTCCTGGCATCTTAGCAGCTTCCATGAATTCTTCAAGGTTACGTCAATCACAGAGTTGATATTGCTGGAAGCTGTGTGATTTTGGCTCATTCATGAAGGAGCTTCTGCAGGCCATTGCAAGAGACCAGTGAAACTAAAATACTACTAATAAGGTATCACAGAACCATGAACCTGTTTGACTCTGTAAAAATCACTGGAAATGCCAAATATTTTGACAGCAAAATTGGTATCAGTGGAGCCACTGCTCTGTCTGCCTCTGCAGTAAATACCTTGAAGGACAAAAAGACATATGAAGTATGTAGTAAGGGAGATTACTGGCCAGGAGTGTAAGACAAAAATTAAACACATATAATAATCAGAGAGCCAAGAATAACAGTGATAATTAATCGTTCAATGTTTCCCATGGTTCAGGAGCATATATATAACCCTTGAGAAAATATGTACACTCATAGGGTATGAGACATTTCTATATATCAAGAAGTTTCAAAGGTAACATCACTTCTTTTCTTAAATCTTTTTTTTTTTTTTTTTTTTTTGGTACTGGGGATTGAACTCAGGTCCTTGTGCTTGTGAGGCAAGCAGCAGAACCACTGAGCTAAATCCCTGGCCCTTGTAACATCACTTCTAAAGAGTTTATTTATGTCTGAGAATTTATTTTACTCCAAATGAATCAGTTTTATTATCACCTGAGGAACTGTTGGAAGCAAATAGTCCTTAGAAGTGAGTCCAATAAAAAGAGTGAATTGACGAATTTTTCAGGCCCTTTAGCACAGTTGTTCTGCTTTTATCATATGTGATCAACGGGTCTCATAAGACCATGCTCCAAATCACTCCCTGTATGGCAAACCATACATTTTTTGGATATTGAGGCAAAGAAAAGCAATCTCTCTGTGAGGTTGCCCCAATATCCAAAAATGTCAGGTAGGTTATTTTCCCCCAGTATCAGACAGCATATATATGTGTGTGTGCGTGTGTGTGTGTGTGTGTGTGTGTGTGAGATATTTGTCTTTTCATGAATGCTTTGTTTATTTCCACAACGTGCTTAGTGAATGTGCCTAAAATACAGGCATTCTTCCCTTAAGGACCAAGTTACAGTCCCTAGGCTAGGTCGTTAAATGAATTGGTTGATTAATGAGGAATTGTATATAGTACATACATTACAATATTCAGAACAAAGAAATGGTCAAAAGAAACTCCAACTTGGTGACTTTGCTTTTCTTTGCATAACTCTTACATGCAGTACTGTAATGTATAACAGAACGTAAAACTACAGTACTTCACTGTACAGTAGAAGCAGCAAAATTACGGTACTGTGTAAACAAGATCCACAGTACCCAAAAAGAGGACATTGAGACTCTATCAATAACACGTATAGAATTGTACCAAAAAAAAAAGGACAGGCAAGTCTGAGTGGAGCGTCACAAGTCTGAACAGTGCACCTTGGTTCTGAAACCCGAACAGTCATTTAACAGGTAGGTCGTTGAACGGGGAATACTTGTACACGTACTTAACCTCCAGTTTAAGATATAGAACACTTGTGTGTTCTCTCCTTTTTATAATCATTTCCCTTTAACTTTTACCTTGATTTCCATCGTCATGGCTTTCCATGTTCCAGAATTTCATACAAAAGGACTCGCGCAGTATATATGGAGTTGATACTCCCATTGTCCTAAGAGGAATTAGTAAGCAACTGAAGACTTTAAAGAAGGAAATTGTCATGATCTGGTCTGTATTTGTAATCAGCCTTTTTGGCTAGCGTGTGAAGAACGATGAACAAATGATCATGTGCCTCTTAGTATTCTTTTTCTTCTCATCTTCTCAGTCAGGGGTATATGAAATAATAGCATATTTAGGCAAACCAGAAAAATCTAGATTTCCAGGCTGGCTTCAAAGGTGCATTGCAAAGCTGGATTTAGAGACCCATTGATGGTGGCGGGGGGGGGGGGGGGTTGTTGCCAGAACTGTTACTGCGATTCCGGCTGTGCACAGCAGATGGCCCCAGAGCCCGGTTGCTGGCGGGCCTGGCCGAAATGGTCAGTTGCACACTGAGCCGGGCGCCGCCTGGCGGCTCCTTACGGCGATTCCTGCAGGAGCGCAGCTCGTCGCGCCTCGATGCCGGTGGGCGCTCAAATTGGGCAACCCCGAAGATTCGCCAGGAATGTAGCTCTACAGCTTCCGCTATACCTAGAGCCAGCACGGCCCCTGTGCTCTCCTTTGACTCTCAGCAGAGGCATCTTCGGCCCGGAGAGGCCACAGTTGTGCAAGACACTGGTCTCCCCACACAGTGCACTCCGCGGGGACTTGGTGTGGAGGGAGTGCGCGCGGGTGGGTCCCGGGACGGCAGCGCTTGTAGTAGGCTCAGAAAGTGGAAAGGCAAGGGGGGCTGGGGGGGAGGGGTTTCCACAGGAGAGTTTTGGGGGGTGGGGCGCAGTCATAGGAAGAACGCGTGAGGCCGCCGCCGGACCGGCGCTGGGTGTCTGAGAACAGACCGAGCGCGCCCCGTGGCTCCGGCCAAGGAGAGTGAGGAAAGTAGGCTTGTTTGCGTGGAAAGTTGCCTAGGGAAGCGGAGCACTTGAGAACCTCTTCTCCCTCTCCAGCCTCCGCTCCGGTGGTGAGGTCACAGCCTTCGGAGCCCTGCCTCCTCGCGCCCCTCCCCTGCCGTCTGCTTCAGCCCGGGGAAACAGCAGGCGCAGAGGCGGAGAATGAGGCCACAGTGCGGGATGGACAAGTAGCCCTGGGGGCTTTGGAAAATGAGGCCAGAGTTGACGCTGCGGCTAGCACTGCTGCTCACCCTGCCCGGGAGCCTGGTGGGGAAGGAGTGTCCGTCTCCACCCTGCCAATGCCACCAGGAGGACGACTTCAGAGTCACCTGCAAGGATATCCACCTCATCCCCAGCCTGCCGCCCGGTACAGAGACGCTGTGAGTACCCGGGAGAGGAGAGCGGGGAGGATCAGGGGCCGAGGGCATCTGGAAAGGTGGACGGAAGCGCACGGAGAAGTTGGAGCAGAGCCCAGAGGAGGTGTGTGCGCATGTGTTCACAGTCTGTGAGTAAACAGTCTTCCACACTTGGGAAGATACTATTGTGGACATTCACGTGATGTGTAACACACAGTAACAAAACTTGGTGCAAGATAACTGTGAAGTGTCCTTTCTAAAGAACTACCGTTTTGCACTTTGCCTACTCATGGCTCTTACAGGTCCCCTTGCCTCCCATTTCCCATTCTGTCCCCCTGCCTAAAGCACTCTTTCTTTTCTTCGTCCGCTAATGCCTTTTCCAAGATCCAGATGTGTCTGTCGGTTCCTGCAGAAGTCTTTTCTCACCCACTACCCCTAGGCTGGGTGAACTATCCTCTTTCCTAACAATCTGGCCACGAACAGGTCCCTAGCCCTTACACCCTGTCTGTGCGCTTTCCTGTGACTTGTTTTGTTGCATGACTACCTGAGCAGAAATGAGTTCCTCTAACACAGGGACACTGTCCTTCAACCCTGAATTCCTCAAACCCAGCACAGGACCTAGAACTACTTTGCTCTTCAAAAAAAAAAAAAAAAAAAAAAAGCTTAAGTAAACGAATGAGCAAATGAATATGATGAATATGTTGGTCTCAGATTGTCCACAGTGTGGACAGTGCATGAAAGAAGCCCCAAGACATTCCTTCTTCAGAGAGTTATCGGTGGTAGAAACTCAAGAGTCATTGAAGAGAAATGTGGCTCTGAGAGTACAAAGGAACTGATCATCCTATTTACAATTCCGACTAATGTTGGGAACAGGGAATGGCAAAGAGTAAGCAATGGAACAGCAGCAGGAAACCTGCATTCTCCATTCTCTTCATTACCTCTCTCATTAACTGTGAAACTGGATGAGATCATTTATTTAGAAGGAGTCAGTTTTTCTTCTGATAGAAGGTTCAGTTTGAAGCTTTTTGATATCCTGATGCTAACGAATATCATCTGAGGAAAACCACTAAATCAGAGTGACAACAAAAGTAGCCACTAGAAGGCTCTGAGATAGGAGAAAGAAAATTGATGAAAAGCATAGTTAAATGATATGCTCATTTAGCAGTGACTACAACTAAAGGATATTCTTACCCGAGATTTACGTTATTCCTTATGTAATCCTTTTTAGTTTTTGAGGAGCCCCCCCTGGTTTAAACTGTGAAGCCTTCCACTCTTATAGAGTTATTTGCCTTATATCGGTATCCTATATCAAGATGCTATATAATCATGGCCTGACCGTTTTGTAAATCATTACAATGCGGAGAACAATTTCCCCAAGCTTTGTCTTCTACCCTCTTATTATGGTGTCAGAAGGTCATTAGGCCTCCTCTTTCTTTACTACATTTGTCCTTTGATGTTATGGATGCTGGGAGAGAACTACACTGTTTGTGGTAATCAGTGAGGAGGTGGTTCTGAATCTTTCCTCTCTGGGCCCTTCCCAGAGGCCTAGCACACTCTCATTACAACAGTGGCTTTAACTGGGTGGGAGGTGAGGGTGAGCTGGTATGCCTACTTCCCAGTAGAACATTCTACAATCTTTGATACACAGGAAGTCTGAAAAAAATGACTCCTCCCAGTTGAGAATTACTGATTTAAGGGGGTTGAAATGAGGCAAGACAATACATTTGAATCTTGGCATGTAATTATAGATCATATTACTTCAATACCAAAGTTAGAAGATTGATTCAGCACTCTCTTATTTAGAAAGTTACCTCCTTACATAAGAGGACCATCCCTTCTCTGAATGAGAAAGTGGATGGATTTGGGTAGACGTTCTGGGTTTGTATGGATTCTTCCTCAAGAAAGTGCTGGGTGAATCAGGAGTAGTGGCCCATGCCTGTAATCTCGGCACTCTGGGTAGCTAAGGCATGAGAATTGCAAGTTTGAGCCCTGGCTGGGCAATTTAGTGACATAGTGAGATTTTGTCTCAGAATTAAAAAGGGCCGGAGATGTGGCTCATTGCAAAGGCCCTGAAAAAAAGGAAGTAAAAGGCGGAGGGGAGGGCAGAAGAAGAGGAGGAAGAGGGCTGGGAATTTAGCTCAGTGGCACTGCTGACACACTTTGCCTTGTCCTTTTAACCTTCCTGCCCGCAGTTTCCTGCATTTACTGCATTGAATCCTCAAACCCTAAGCATGCAGTAAATGCTTGCAGCAACACATGCTTATATGCTGTTGTATGTTGATGTTGCTGTTGTAGTTTTGAGGTTTTGTTTTTAGTTATTTGCATTTTGTATGTGGTACTCTAAAAGATGGACTATCCCACTTGCTTTTCCCCAAGTACTGGTGATTGAACCCAAGGCTTTACACACAATAATCAAGCCTTCTGCCACTTACTTACATCCCCAGCCCACTGTTTTCTAAACTGGACATTCACTTGTCATCTTTGGGAATTTTTCCCTGTGTTTCATCTACACTGTTTGTTAGTTTGTTTATGGTTTTTTTTTTTTTTGGTACCAGGGATCGAACTCAGATCCTTGCGCTTGCTCAGCAGGAGGTGAAACCACTGAGCTAAATCCCCGGCCCTCATCTACACTGTTATACACTCAGTATGTTTAAGTATTGTCATAACCATGACTTTTGGGTGACATTTATCTAAACCATAACATAAGTCTGTTTGAATAAGCCAGAAACGTGACTCAAAGAGGAAACAAGAATGTCCATAGTGGTAGGCACTGTCAGAGGCACTATTGTGTGTGTTTTAAGAGTCCACCCTCAGCAATCGGATCAGCTCCACTGAAGCCCAAATCCATAATGTCCAGTCCTTTCCATCTGTGTGAACAAACCCTAGCTACTCTGGGGTCCAAGTCTTAGGATTTTTAATAAATCTTGTCTGATGTAATGCTTCATTTATCAAAAGAGTTTTCTTTTTAAATTTATTCAGATCATAGGAATCGCTACCTTGAATTTATCTGACTACTGGTATATGTTTCCTGGTTATACAGATATGGCAGTTATCCTTCAGATTAAATTTTATTAACTGCTGTACTTCTGGGAATCTGTTATTATGTGAAAATTTGTGGATACATATATCATTGCATTTCTTAGATTTTCAAGGTGTCCTTGACCACTCCTCCCTCAAAAATTAAGAAATTCTGCATTGTAACAATTTGGCATTTTTGTGTGGCTGTAAGTGTACATTTGGTGATCGCTATGACTTGATTTATTTTATTACAAAGAACACAACATATTTTTAAAGTAAGCAAAAGCTGCCTGACCTTTAAAAGTGATAGTTTCCCTTCAGAATATATTATTAAGATGATTACTTTCTTTATGCTGTACATTTAGCCTATCACTTAAGGAGACTTTTTACATGGAAGTTTATCAAATATGGCCATTCTTCAAGTTAATAATTTAAAGACACCTTTTACAAATGGTTAATGCATCACGTCTGACATTAAATCCTTTATACTGCTTCTATTTTTACTGAAGATTATTGATATACTTAACTACCTATTGCTTTTCATTACTGCTATGAAAAATAGAAAAAAAATTAACTAGTGGCAAAATGGTCCCTTTATTCAAAATTACAGACTGAATTTGAAGTGTTCCATTTAGATGTCAGACTCTACTTTGTTTTGTTGCTGTACAAATTCTTAAGAACAGAGTGTTCCAGAATTTTTCAAATAAAATTCTTTAAGTTTCAAAGCAGCCACTTGTGATTTTGAAAGCATCCTGTAAATATTGTTCCCTTTCATGTGGTAACATGTATATATCCCCTGGGGTTTTCTGGTACAGTCTTATTAAAGTTATTTTGTCATCGGGAGAATATGCCAGAATTCAAATATTTCATCATCAACTTAAAGTGAACTTCCCACATCGCTTTGGAAAGAACTCCATTGATTGAAATTTTTCTTTCAGGAAACGGGATCTTGTCACCAGGCCTGGGTCTGAGAGGTTCCCGAGGCTGAAATAAGGAACTTATCCTACCCCTTTAAAATATGTTTTCAGATTCACTGATTCTTGTCATGGAAAAAGACTTTTCAGAACACATCAGTAAGAGGCAAGAGAAGGGTTTATTAGAAAGAGATATACGAGGCCCTCAAGAGCAGAGTGTGAGTGCTCAGAGAGATGAGGCACAGTACATTTGGGAACTGGAAATCTTTTATGGGTTTTGGGTGGTGGAAATCTGTAGAATTGATAATCGATAGTCTTAGTCATATCTAGTGTATGCGAGAGGATGGCCCACCCGCAGTGACATACTGCTCGTTTCACATGGGAAATCCCATAAGGTGGTTTATTCACAGGTGAATGAGGACATTTGAAGGAAAAAGGAAAAACGCAAACCCATTTGTAGGTGGAGGGTAGTTGCTCTGGCTTACTGTGTTTTGGGAGAAGACAAGGAAAAGAAAAACTGGGTTTGTGTCCTGAAGCTGCAGCTTTTCTTAAAAGTACAGAAGAGAAGATAGAAGAGAAGGAAAAGAAAGACTAGGTTTGTGTCCTGCAGTTTCAGGACACAAACCCAGTTTTTCTTAAAAGTACAGTTTTAAAATCTCGATTTCCTTGTCTCCTTTCTACCTAGCTTGTATTTCTTCTATCCTACCTCAGTCTCTATTTATATGGTACATTAAACTTTCAGCCTGTATTTTGCAGGCATTAGCTTAACATCATTCATGCCCAATTACTCATCTCCAGAGAGGAGGATGAATTGGTTTCTTCTTGTTGCTGCAGACTGTTACTTTGTATTTTGTTATTTCAATCTGTTTGTGAGCTGGGAAACTAAGTCTATCTTGGGAGAAAGCCTCTGCATATGGGATTTAAGGACAGATAAAATGAGGGACTCTCATGGGAGGAAGACTTTCCTGGGCTTTCTGACTGGTGTCTCCATCTCATCAGCCTTTCCAGGTATTTATGGGTTTATGGACATGGTCCAAAGATTTGAGATGACTAGAAATTCTATCTCTGGATAACTAGTATTTTATGGCAATTAATTTTTCTTCCTTTATTTTTCCCATAAATATTTATTGCTCTTTTATGTGCTATACTTTTCTAGGCATTGGAGATATATAGTAAATGATCTTTCATGATAGCATGGGGAAATAGCCAAAAAAAAAAAAAAAACCCAAAAGAATTTCAGGTGGTGAAAAGTACACCTGTAAAAGAGAAATATAAAGAAAGAGAGTGAGAGAAGGCATGCTGGAAATTGCATTATATATGGCCAGACACCATGTTTGATGTCCTGTTTTCTCTTTTATAACTAGCTCCCTTCTTGTTGCATCCTCTCGAAGGATGCCACCCTCCCCACCCTTATGACCTAAATACCTCTAAAAGAGCCAGCTTCCTTATACTATCACATTGGGGGTAGATTTCAGCATATGAATGTTTTGAGAAGGGACAAACATTAGGTCTATAATAAAAGGCCTCCCTGAGAAGGGACATTTCAATAAATACCCAAAGGAGCAAAAAAAGGAAGACAGATTGATATCTAGAAGAAGAAAACTGCAAGTAAATACAGAGGCAGGAGTGATGTGGGAGAAATTTGCAGAGGATGTTTTAAAAAGCAACAAGAAAAGAAATGTGTCTGAAGTAGGAAAAAAGGTCAGAGAAGTTACTGGTGAACAGATCATGTTGCACTTTTTAGGTCTAGGTTATTACATATATGTAAAGTATAATATATATTATGTATGTACAATAGTATATGTTTAATGGATTACATGTATAATATATAATGTGCAACATATATAATGGTATATGTACAAATGTATGTAAATGTAAGGTGTGATCAAACAACACGGTGAATGTTTAAATTTTTCTTTTTTGGTACCGGGGATCGAACTCGGGACCTTGGCGCTCGCGAGGCAGGTGGCAGAACCACTGAGCTAAATCCCCGGCTCTGTTTAAATGTTTTTTAAAATTTATTAAGTAAAAGACACATTGCCATTACTCACCCTCAAAATATTCTCCCTGACTTCCAACACACTTAGCCGCCCTTTTCATGCCACTTTCTGAAGCAATTCTGGAAGTCCTTTTCCAAGAGTGTCTTTAGGTAAGCTGTCACAGCTGCCTTAATGTCCTGAATTGATCCAGAATGATTTTTCATGGTCATTTTGATTTTAGAAAATACCCACAAGTTGCATGGTACCAGTTCTGGTGAATAAGGTGGATGGGGACACACTGTAAAGTTTTTATTTGACAGAAATTGCCATAAGTGTTTTGACTTGATTCAGGATATTGAGGCAACCACAAAAAGAGAGAATTTAATACTCCTATAAGTTGAGAAACTCCTTTACTTAACTTCTCATCTACTGGAATGAGAAGCCCAAATGCACAAGTCATCATTCTAGTATCAGGCCCTTCTATATTTTGCTCGGCAGAAGTAATCTTTATACTCGTGAACTAAAACTTCTAATATGGTAGCAATAGAGATAAGAAGCTCAAATTGTAAATGTTAGGTCACAGAGTTAGTTGATGGTGAGAAGGGCCAATCCTACCAATACACGGAGGCACTTAGCCCCATGCATTCTGGCTACATACAACACAGCATACATGGCTCTTGCTTCAATGTATATACTTCATTAGTTAGATCCCTGGGTTGGCACCCTTGCTGAACCTTAATGTCCATTCCATCTTTCTACAGGCAGAGTGCTTGTGCAGGGGGTACATGGGAAGACATGGGTACATGGGTACAGTGGAATAGAGGTCATGCATCCTTTGTTGCACCATCTCTACCATGAAATGTGTTGCTATGTTGCTAGGTTGATGCAAAGTTGTGTAAGTTTTCATACTGGTAGATCAGGTATTCTCTAAACACTTGAACGGTAATGTTGGTGGAAACATTGAAATTAGACAAACTCAGATCCAAAGTAATGATTATTTTTGAAACAAATCACTTATTTCCTACAAGGTAGAAAGGATACAGTGTAATCAGACTGCCCTCAAATGGCTGGCTGCTCTCTTTCAGGAAATTCGCTAAATCATGAACACAGCATTGGCCTCTATTGCTGCCAGGTTAGACTTTCCCTGAGGCAAGTTCATGATTAGCCTAAGTGAAAAGGAGCCTATCTTAGTCTGTCTCATGTTCCCATGAAATTTCCAAGGCTAGGTACTTTATTAAGAAAAGAAGTTTATCTAATTCATGATTCTGGTACTGGAAGCCCAAACACTATAGTACTGGTGATTATTTATCCAGCCCCCTGGCTGTGTATCACAACATGTAGAAGCAGAAAGGAAAACAGCCAAATGCAGAAGGGTCCAAGGTCTCACTTTCTAACAACCTCTCTCAAGGGAACCAACTGGATCCTAAGAAATCTACTCCTCATGCCTTCCCAGGATAGGACCCCCATGACTTAATCACTTTCCACAAACTCTCCTCTTAACATTTCCACCACCTCTCAATGCCATTACACTGGGGACCAAGCCTGTAGCCCATGAACCTTTTGGTGGACAAACCATATCCAAATCATACCAGAGCCCATGCAGTTGGGCCCCTGCTTGGCTTCCAACCTTCTTACCATGGACACTTCATCTTCATTCATGTCTATTGTACTGGCACTGGTTGACAGCCATAGAATGAGTCACCCATCCATCGCATTGTTTAGAGTCACCAATAGCCAGAGTAACTAATGGATACTCTCTGATGGGCAGTAACATGATACACAAAGGTCCATGCAATTGTGCCCCTTCCCATAGATCCATCCGTATGCCTCTGCCTTGAACTTTCGTTTTCCTTATCTTTCAATATTATTTCTTCTAGGCCAGTGAACAACCAGTCAAATTACTTGCTACTTACTGGTATTTTATGCATATCCTTAACTTAGTCCCTTCTTCCTTCATGCAAAGTGAATGATTACTTACAGTTTTATTCACCACTATCTAATAGGACCAAACTTGAGTGCAGCACTAATTCATTTTTTGGCTTGCATTAACTTATTGCATCAGTCATAGAGCAGTCATAAACCTTTGCCCTCCATCAGTTGGTCATACAGATCCTTCCATGAAGCCAGGTGAGGTGAGGGTACAACAGAGATGAGGGAGCCTAAGCCATCTGCTCATGTGAGTTACCTTGTCCTTCTGAACTTGCCTGATCCAGAATACAGAAATGTTCAGTTCCTTATTTTATGACTCAGTGGAACTGACAATACCACATTCATAATCAGCAACCACAGTCATAGAGTTACTTGGTGTCCCATGAAAAGGACTTAGTCTCTGTTAGGACAAAATAGTATGCAAGGATCTATTTTCCAAGAGTATGTCTATTCTTCAGAAGGTAGAGACTTGCTCCAAAACCTTGAGAGCCTGAGTAATTCTCTTATTAGGACTTGCCAGGGAATCCACAAAATATCTTGATGAACAGTGGACACCACTAGTATTGTCAGATCTTCTAGGTTGTGTGGCTTACAGACTAGGGCAGCTGATATTTCTGTCTGAATCTGTCATAGACACTTCTCTTTTTGTTTTTCAGTGCTGGGGATTGAACCTAGGGTCTTGCGCATTCTAGGCAAGTGTTGTAACACTGAGCTACATTCTCAGCATCTTCTTTTGTTGTAGGTCCTACCTGAAACTGGCAACTTTTAAAGCTATCTAAGAAATGAGAAAATGATTTAGAACATATATATTCCCATGTATACTGCCTCCAAAAGCCAAAGATGTCCAAGACATACTGTACTCCTTTGTAACAGGTAAGAAGGGCAAAATACAATAATTTATTCTTAACTTTAGAGGGAATATTCTCAAATTCCTAGAAACACATCACCAATGGAAATATCCTTCAGTCCTTATGGGATTTACCTCTATCTCCTCGCACTCAACTTTCTTACTGAGATATCTAGGCTTCTTTTTCCTTTTACTCATGAATAAAGAGGTGAGACTAAAGATTATCAGACTTATGGAACAGAGTTGGCAAGTGGTGCCCAGGAACAAAACAATAAATACAGATTGTTCTTGTTCCTTTGTACAGATATCTTACTTTTGATTATCTCTGTTGATAGGGATCAAAAAGATAATACATTTACCAGATTAGTAATTATGTATCAAGTGCTAGAAGTCATGTTAACATGTTCCAGTAGGATATGCCTGGCATAGCGGCTATACTAGAACCTACCTGTCAGTTAAATAGTCCGTTGTCCTCACTATACTCAATCTCTCTGGCTTTTTTTGTTTTGTTTTTGTTTCTATCAGAGACAGATAGGTGAAATGAATGAAGATATGAAGAGACCCACCATTCTGCATCTAGCTCTTTGGTGTGGACACTGCTATCTACAATGTGTCTTGAGATGTAGGACTTAGTATAAGCTCAAACATTGTATCCAATCATCCCCATGAAGCCTGGGATTTCTCTTTACCAGTTGACCTTTATTTTGGCAAATGGCTACAGGTCCCATTTGGGAATGATCGGGGGAACATTTACCATATATACCTGAGATGGTTTTGTAGACACTTCCTCATGGGGATCCAGCTTCCTATCAATGACTCCTGTTTTCTAAGATACTAACATTTAAAAAATATGTACATTTAAGTTAATAAAATATGGTATCTCTTGATATAGTTCAAACACAGTAATAGAGTGAAGAATTTGCTACATTAATTTTTTAGCTTTAAATTAATGTCTCGAGGCCAGAAAAATGAAGTAAATTGTAAATATAAAAACACCTACTTTTTCAGTGTTTGCATTTTTGAAACTTGTGATGATAATTAATTATGAATTATTACTCCCAGTTATTTTCATTATATTTTAACAATAATGAGTTAAATGTCCTTTTTTTCTGCCTTTAAAGACATCACTGTTATGTTGTTTTCTTTTGTTCAATTATGTATATTGTGTTAACTCCATGGCCGGGCCTTATGTGTTTTCATATATAATATCTCATTCAGTACTCACAACAGCTCTGTGAATTAGATATTTGATTCTAATGTAGATGAGGGAACTGAGATCAAAGAAATTATCTTGTGTTTAATGTTAGAGCCAGGAAGTGAAAGAATCAGAATTCAAACTCAGATTTTCTAACTCTAAATCCAAGGCTCTCTACTATTCCATAACTATCTTCTTAAATATGGTGTCTCTTCTCTCTTTGCTCTTCTTTTCTCTTGCTTCCCCTTCCCTTCCATTCCTCTACCTTCTTTTCCCTTCTCTTTTCTTCTTTTCTCTTTCTCTTGCTCCCCTCCCTCTCTCAATTATAAAATATATTTAACATAAAAATAACCACTTTTAAGTATACTATTAAAATTTGGAGCATTCACAATATTGTACAATCATCACCTCTTCGAAGTCTGAAATATTTTTATCATCTCAAAAGGAAAACTTGTATCGATTACATAGGCATTCTCCAGTCACTACTCTTCTCAAGGCCTGGAAACCCCTAATCTGCTTTTCCTATCTCTATGGGTTTATCTATCCAAGAAATCTTATATAAATAGGATCCTGTAATATGTGACCTTTTATGTCTTGCTTCATGCTCTGGGCATAGCATGTTCAAGTGCCATCCCATCATAGAGGTCAGATAGAAACGACCAGATAAGTGGCCCTATGAGAAGGCAGACGCAAACAGGCCAAGCTAAGGTTCGCAAGACTTTTCAGGCACCTGCATTGTTAACACACTGGTGTAGAGGAATGGCCCACTTTATGCCTTATACTTTAGGTCTAAAAATGGAAACGCTGAAAATGTTCATACTTCTTAGAGTAACAAACTATTTTCCCAGATAAAAAGTTTTAAGTGTTCCTATCTTGTGAAGGAGAATGTTTTTAGCCAGTTGGCTGAGAAATATCATGCATTTCTCCCTTCATAGTAATCTTAGCATGTCTAAAAAAAGGACGCAAAAGCAATACAGGAACTGTTATCTGTAACTCTGTCATGAGTCTGTACCAGTGTTGGCAAACTTATGGCACATGTGCCGAAGCAGGCTATTTGTATCTAAAAGGCTCGCCACCACTGGTCTATGCCGAACTCAAGCAAAGGGCTTACAGAAGCTGAACAACAACTCAAATGATATCCTGTTTCTATTGGTGGGTTTTTTTATTTGTTTGTTTTTGGTGTTTTGAGACAGGGTCTCACTATATAGTTCAGGCTGGCCTTGAACTCACTATGTCACCCAGGCTAGTCTCAAACTCATAGCAATCCTCCTGCCTCAGCCTCCAAAGTGCTGGCATTACAGGTGTGTGCCACCAAGCCCAGCTGTCTATTGATATTTTTCATAATAATATATGCTTCTCTATCTCATTTTGTATTATCTTTAAAAATTTAGCCAATATGCCTAGAAAGAAAATTTTCTGAAAGTTAAAAAAAATTAAGTGAGAGAAATAGATTATTCTCTTTCTTATGTTTATCAGTGCTTTCAGTTTAGTTATTTTTCCCCAACCTACTTTGGTCTTAGAGGCAGATGTGTGATCAACTTCTCATCTACCACGGATTTCCTATGTGAGAGAGTCTATTTTCTCAACTCACAAGATTGACAAATTGGCAAGATCTATGAGGTCCACCATACCCATATCAACCAGTGCTTATGAGGACCTTAATACTTCTAGAATGTATGTGAAATACCCAGTGAAGCAGAACGTGCCTTGATTACAGGTTAGCTGCTATCACAAATGCAGTGGTGAGTCCAAGGGCTTGTAAGAACTGGCCTGAACCAGTTTGTAGGGGATAAGCGTCCACGCAGAGAACATTCAGCAGTTGTCTGGTGTCAAAGTTGTACAGCTCTACTAAGAAGAGTGAACTCCTCCACTTTGCAAAAGGAACACTGTAAAGATTTACAAGAGTTCTTTTCCTCTTCCAGAGGAAGAGGCATGAGTTAGCAGGGCAAAGTAGATAAAGTGATTGGAATTCTAACTGGGGAGGGTCTCTATCCCAAGGCAGACCCATAAATCTTGAAGCGAAATTTGTCTGTTCTGTGTCAGAGTTTGGCTAATCAGCCTGTTAGTATTTCCAAATTCCCCAGGTGCCCATATTTAATGGTTGGCTGGATTTCTTATGTAGTATAACCAAACTGCCATTTCACAACCACCCTCAATCCCTGGACTCTATAACAACAAAGCCGGGAGCCCTGAAATGTGCCCTGTGAAGCATGAAAGAATCCAGTAAGGTTCTATCCGATTCCATTCTGTGTGATTACAGAAGGTCTGATATACTCACACAAGATTCCTTTCACTCACAGGAAACTTGGCATGTTGCAGAAAGTATGTATCTCATGACCAAAACAAGGGGGTGGCGAGGGGAGGGGATAACATGAGGGGAGCTTGCTTTCATATTGTACCAAATATCTTCATTATCAAAAGCAGCAAAATATCTTACATAAAGCTATGTCAGCTAAAAGTCATGGTGAAGAACAGAGGGCTGAAGTTCTTCACCTAGTAGGGAAATTATTCTCTGCCTATATGAAAAGACTTTTTTATAGAGAGAATGATAAGTACAAGTGGAGATTGTAAGTCAAAGGACCTTAAATAAGTTATAAGCAAGGGACTTAATCATTCTGTATCTCACCTTTTGTATCTGTTAAAAGAAAACCATAGGGTAGCTCCGTCCTGTTTCAGAGAACTGTTGGGAAGACCAAGGAAGTCATTGTTTGAGTGTATGAGGAGCTCTTCGTCTTTCAGAGACAATCTTTTTCACTTAGAGTAAGAATACAGAAGCTATGATTTATCAAATATTTGGGGAAACACAGGTTTATCACAGACAGATTTTGAGCGAATTCAATTTTAAAAACTAAATAACTTCAAAGCCTCTGTGCTTGCCCTTTCCTCCTCTGTTCTTGTAACAATGCAAAGGGAAACCCTTTGTGCGCATCTACGTTCCTTGATTGCCTTATCCCACTTCGACTTTTTTCCTGTCCCTCATCCCCCAAATCTTTCCCACTGCTATCTAAACACTCAAATGTTTTTCCTCTAAAATTTTTTTCTCCAGAGTTTTCATATCTGAGTCCAACTACCTAGTCTACTTCCCTCTCTCCATCCTTCCCTTCACTGCTAAGTGTTCATAAGGAGTTTTCTCAAGTTGTTCTTTTGATGTTTTTACTTCTCATTCACCCTTTAGCTTAGTGCAATAGGGCTTTTGTCCTCCTTACTCAATTGAAGAACCCTAAGTTCTTGCCAAGTCACTGGCAGCATTTGTTGCAAAATCCAATGGATATTTTTAGATCCTTTCCAGAGTTTGATGCTTAGTAGCTTTTGTCCCTTCTTGATGGCTTATGGCTTGCCTGGGTTTCCTCCCTATCACACACTTTGACAGCCTGTTGCCTCATTGAGGGTCTTTAGATCAGCACAGGAGGCAGGGCTGCTATGGCACAATGAGGAAAATGCCCTGTGGGTTAGGTGTGCTGGATGTACTCCCTGCAGCTTAATAGCAAGTACATTCCTGCAGGAAGCACACAAACTGCCATGGTGCACCCTTTAGACTGCTTAGCTTTACTTCTCCAACATACATGTGGGACAGACTAGCCAGGATTCCACTCTTCTTTAGGGAAAATTTAGAAGAAGGTGGTTAGTGGGATGAACTCTGGCCCCTGGTGCTACAGTTAGTTTTATGATCACAATTGGTAGTCATCATCTCTTTACCATTGTTTAAGTTTCCTTCAGCTTTCACCTCTGCTGTCTTGATAACTTACCTAGTAATATAGTCAAACCTCTCATTCCCAAGGCCCTGGCAACCATAATCTTCTAAGGCTGGGTTATTGCACTGGCCCATTTATAGTCAAGAATCATCTCTTGTCCAAGTGGATCATCTGCATTCCACACATATTCCTCTCTGCCCTCATTGTGTTGCACCAGCCCTATCTCCTCCTGCTGATTAGGGCTATTATTTCTAACAAGAAACAGACTTCTCCTTTTGTCTGGTGGCCTCTATAAACCAGGAGTCCAGAACACCCTGGCAACAGTTATTACTTCTAGTTCCCTGCAGAGTGTAAAAATGCAGGAAGAGGAAGCCCATTGGATAGGTGCACAATGGCAAATGGGGCCACTCCTTCAGCCTGTTGGTTTCCATACTCATATATTCTTCCCAACAAGGACACAACATCCATATAGAGGTTTGTAATTCATATGTCACTTGCAGTTATACCCCTCCATGGCAGAGTATTGCCTAGAAATAGGCACTTCTGTTGTGCCTTTGGTAGGCTATTCCATTGCTCTTTAAAGCCTGCTTCTGGATTGTGTGGTACTTGATATGACCAGAGGATCCACAGTCATAACATCATTCTTCTACCTTCACTGTAAGTGGGTCTTGTGGTCAGTTGCTGTGCTGTAGGGTAAATATTCTAAACCTGTGCATCAGTCACTTTGAAATCTCCCCCCAAGGTGGTGCTACCTGAGGTTCTACAGATAAGAAAGATAAATAGTTACCCAGAAGAAATATCTACAACTATCATCATAAACTATTAGTCCTTCAAGAAAGAGGAGGTTCATTATAATCAATTGCCAACAAGGGGCCACGTGATCTCAAGGAAAGTGCCACTCTGATCTCTGTTGCTAACTCATTGGGCTTTCAATGGTGGTAGGAACCAGATCAACCTTTCTGAGTGGCAGTAGCAAGTTCCACTCTTGGTCCACGGGTAGCCTCCATCTCTTCAGTCCATTAATGTGCCAAGTGCACTCATCCTGCCAGTAATAAAGCCTGGCAACTGGCAAATGGTAAAGTAGTTTAATGCTTTTTCTATGGTGGCTGCTTTTTGGTGGTCATGAGTATGTAAAACAAAGATCATATTACATGCTCACTTCCATTTATTCATCCACTTAAATACAGCCTAGACTTCCTTCTCTGAAAGTTTCTACTAGCCTTTTTTTTCCCCAGGATCCTGGTCAGCTGGTCAGTTCATTTGCTCAGAGGTCCACATATATTCTTACCTTTGGTGACATTTGCTTGAAATCTACTCATTAGGGAGATTTTCTTTTGGTACTATCTTTCAAGGCCACTTCTCTGTGCCTCGCTAATGACTATTTTTGGTGGATATACTGAGTCAGTATCCATACACCAAAACAACTGATTATTTACCAAGCTCTGACTTTTCCCTCCTTCTTCAGCTGCTCATATTAAACAGCTCACATAGCCCTAGGTGTGAGCCAACAGAGGAGCAATCTCAGTAGATGACTTGGGAGTGGGGTCTAGATTACATGTGTGTGATTTTTACTTGTGCTGTGTAGTCCAACTGAGGCTAGATCCCTGATGTAGCACACTCCATCTGACCATCTGCTGCTGATCTGCCTGATGTTATGATTAGTGTTTTCTACAGAATTCAGCTCATGATGTGTAGTTTAGGACACATGGCTACTTGTTTTCCATGGTCAAATGTTCAGTCTTAATCAGGGTCCAGTAGCACATCAAACTATTTTTCTCCACTATAAGTAGTATGTAGTAAGCAGTATACTACAAGTAGCCTTGTACCTATTAGTAGGGTTCTACACATAGAACTCTAGAGTACTGTATTTTGATCTTCCTGCGAGGGCTTGCCGTAAGTTCTACATCATACCTCCAATACAATAAGGTCTACCAGCTATTATGGTCCAAGTGATGGGGCTGCTTGTACCATAGCCTGGTGCTGCAGAGTCCTGCTTAGACTCTGCTATAAGCTACCAGACATTCATGTCAACTGAGACATGAGTAGAGCAATCCTCATACAGTATTCCATTGGATGATACATCAGTTTCTTTTTCCATTTTTCTAGTTGAATATGAACAAAGACACAACTTGTAACTAAAATCTTGAGTTTGATCCTCAGCTTTGTCTCAGTGTTATCTTTCTGTGGTAGCTTCAGGGCAATCTAACAAAATCCAGCTAGTTCTTCCAGCCATGTATGCATTACTTTCCCTCCTTTTCCTCACCCCTTCCCTAGTCCATCGCCACATGTGCTCTTTTCTAAATGACAGATCCCCGCACAGCTCTCTTTTCAGAACATTCTTTAAGGCCACAGTTGGTGACTTTAAATAACCAGGGACTGTTTATGCCCCTGTATTAGTCAGCTTTCCATCACTGGGATAAAATACTCGCAACTTAAAGTAAGATAGGTGTTTTTTTGTTTTGGATTTTTTTCCCTCGCAGTTTCAGAGGTTTCAGTCCAGGACAGGAATGTCATGGCAGAAGGGCTCTGGAGCTCTGGAAAGCTTCCCAACTCATAGCGTCTGGGAAACAGAGAGCAGGGAGAGTCAGAAAGGAAAGGGCCAGGGATAAAGTAGAGGCCCGAGGTCCTGATCCATGACCATCCAGACACACCCAGAAGTGCATTCCACTAATAAATAACCTAAATGTCTCTCAAGCCAATCAAGTTGACAATCAAGATTAACCATCATGGCCACAAATACTACCCAGCTGATAGGAAATAGTGATCTGTTTCCCAAACCTCATTTTACCTCCTTCCTTCTCAGAACACTTCTAGTACTGACTAGACCAACTGGGTTATTCTAGAAACCAGCTGGGACAGAGTTAGGAGTGTAAATGGCTCACGGGAAGGCGACATCTGTGAGAGATAAAGGGCAAGGAAGCAGGAAATGGCAAGGAGAGCCCCAGATTCTTGGCAGCCAACCCAGTGGGGAGCTCTGGAGCAAACACTGCCTGTTAGAGGAACTCCACATCTGGCATCAAGGCCAGGATCCAGCCCCACTGCCATGCTCAGTCACTGGCTGTAGCCTTCCTGGGAAGAGTAAGGCATTAGTTAAACACTGACACAGATTCTGAGTGTGCTACAGATGGAGGCTGGCAGCAAACTGCCTTCTGCCAGCTAACCAGAAAGCTGCTTCTTGGAGGAATATGAGTGGCACATCTTCATGGCTGCTATACATATTTTTCTTTTTCATCTGTTTATACATTGTGATAATTTAGGTTTTTTTATACCAAGTTTCATGTACTGGAAGCTTAGTCTCCAGTGAGGTGGTTTTGAGGTTGTGGAACCTTTAAGGGGTGGAACGTTCTTTTGTAAGGAAATTAGGCCATGGGGGCTCTACCCTTGTGAATAGATTCACCCTCATTCAGAGAAATGAGTCCAGCCTGGTAGGAGTGGATTAATTCCCATGAGATAAGATATATATATACCTGGACATGGTGGCACATGGTAGCACATGTAATCTTATCACTTTGGGAGGCTGAGGCAGAAGGATCACAAGTTTAAGCTCAGCCAGGGCAAGTTAGTGACTGAGTGAGACTGGAGCTGGAGATGTAGCTCAGTGCAAAGGTCTTGGGTTAGATCCCTAATACTAGGAGCGGAGGAGACAACTTTGGCCCCTCGTGGGTCTCTTGTTTCCTGTCTCACCATGTGACCTTTCTCCCTCCTGCCCAAGGCAGGGTCCCTTTCTGTTTCTCCACCATGTTGTTATACAGCTGGAGGCCCTCGCTGGGATGCCAGCACTGTGCCATTTGGACTTTTTACTCATTAGATTCATGATTCAAATAAACCTCTTTGTATATTTCCCAGCATCAAGAAAGAATAGAAAAGAATTTTATAGCAACATAAAATGCACCAAAACACCTTGGCTTTTTGTCCAAGCTGCTCTTTATTACATAAGTGATGTCATTTCCTAGGTTCTTGTGTGCCACACTTAGATTGTGTGTCTGACAATCACATCCACTCCCATTCATATATCTAACAAGAGTTTAATGAATTGTGTGTTAGCTAACTTTTTGTGTATGTGTTAAAATACCTGAGATAATCAACTTATAAAGAGGAAAGATTTACTTTGGCTCACAGTTTGAGGTTTCAGTCCATGGTCAGTTAGCCCCATTACTTTGGGCCAATGGTGAGGCAGAACATCATGGATTGGAGTATGTGGCAGGAAAAAGCTACTCTACTTTTGGCAGCCAAGAAGCAGAGAGAGAGAGAGAGAGAGAGAGAGAGAGAGAGAGAGAGAGAGAGAGAGGAAGGAGAGGGCCGGAGTTCCAATATCTCCTTCAAGAGTCCACTCCCAGTGACCTAACTTCCTGCCACTAGGCTCAACCTTCTAGAGGCTGCACCACCCCCACCACTGGCTGGTGACCATGCTTTAGCACATGACCTTCGGGGGACATTTCAGATCCAAACCATAACAAATTCCAATTTTGTATCTCTAGACCAGGTCTCTTTCCTGAGAGCTCAATCTGTATCTTTCAACTGCCCATTTAGATATTGTATAGAGTCCCAATACTTAACACTTCCAAAATAACCTTATAATCTTCTCAGCACAAACTATTTTTCTGAATACACTTCTCAATGAATGGATCCACTATTTACCAGGATGCTCAAATCAGACAGCATAGACTTATCCTTTAAACTTTCATCTCATTCATCTGTAAATTAAAAGTCCATCACCAGTCATTTGCAAAATATTTTTAAACTCTGTCTCCATTTGATTCATGTTATTATGATCCAACTTCATACTGTCATCATTTTTTACTACCTGAACCATTACAAATGGTGTTTGTTTTGTCCTTGCTAAATATAGCAACCATAATGATCAGTCTGCAATGTACCATGGACAGGAGTCTCAGTTCCCTGTATAAAAGACATTAATGGCTCTCATTGGTTTCGGGAGAAGTGTCAGACTTTTCTCATGGTTTATAAAGCTGCCCTTCATCTACCTCTACCTCTTTTTTTCAGTAAGATCTCTTACCAGTTTCCCTCCACTTTAATCACTTCTATTACTTCACCCACTTTGAACTATCTTTATATTCTAGAATGTGCTCTCCGTTCTGCTACTCTTAATGCATCCACACAACCCACTTCTTTTTACTGAAACACTCTATCTTCACTCTCTTTGTATCTGATTAACTCTTACCCTTACTTTTTTAAATTATAATACATATAAAAGCACAAAAAAGCAATACAGCAAATACCAATAACTATATACGTCTATTATGATTAACCAGAAGTTAACATTTTGCCTTCTTTAACTTGGTTATGTTTCATTCATTCATTCAGTGCACTAGGAATTGAACTCAGGGCCTTGCACTTGCTAAGAAAACACTCATCACTGAGCTACATCCTCAGGCCTTTTAAAGATTTTGTTTTGAAACAGAGTCTCACAAAATTTTCCAAGCTTAAAAAAAAATTTTTTTTCAAACTTGTCTGAAACTTGTAGTTCTCCTGCCTCTGCATCCCAAGTATCTGGGACTACAAGCATGCACCTTTGTACCTGGCTCTCTTCCTTTTTAAATAATTAAGGCAAAGCTCTACTACCATCCTATCTTCTCTTTCCATCCACATCCAGGGATCAAGCTACAATTTTATCATCTTTTGCCCCTGTTATTGCTGTTAAGAAATCTGCCACTAGCTTGATTGTCATTCTTTTGTCTTTGATTTTTATTTGGTTTTAAAATGGTTGTTTTTTGGTGTTTTTTTTTGGTACTGGGGATTGATTTATTTGCTTTTAAATTCTCTTTGTCATTGATGTTCAACACTTTCACTATAACTTGTATAGGTATTGATGAATTTTTTAATCCTTTGAATTGCTTGCCCTATTTCAAATGAGATGTTCTCAGTCATTATTTCTTTATTGTCTCTCCTCAGTTTCTCTCTTCTGTAATTCCTATTAGGTGTATGCTGGATCATTCATCTTTCATTCTTGTCTTTTAACCTCTTTTATGTTTTCCAGTGATGTCTTCCCATGCTACATGTTGTCTGATTTTCTTACTTGTATTTTCTAGCTCACTATTCTTCAGGTGAATACTTTTCTGTTTTAATCTATCTACTATTTCTGTTATATATTGGTTGTCTGTTCTTTTTCATATTCTGTTCTTTCTGTGGTTTCGATTCTATCTTTTGTGTCTTTAATTATTTAAAACAAACTTACAGTCACTACAAACTCATTCTATTTTCTTGCAATTCTTGAGGGTCTAAACCTGCTAATTGTCTAGTCAACTGACTCTTTCATGATTAATGGTTTTCTTCTTATTTTATAACTTTGCTTTCATCTTCAGAAGGGCTATATCACTGAGACTCTTATGCACCCTGGGCTATGACCACATCTCATCAGAAGAGACAAATCATATGACCTTCCTCCTCATAGAGTGCTCGTAGGGCTTCCCAGTCTGTTTTCAGTTCTCTCTTGAGACCTGTGGGAATTTTCTTCTTAATAGGGAGATCAGCTATTTGCCTGAATTGTTGGTAGGTTTTATCCAGCATTTATAAGTGGTCACAGTGGGAAGGTTTTGGAATTATCTCAATTTATAGGAAGTCTTTATCTTTCAGTTCCTTGATTATTTATTCTGAAGATATTTATTGTCTCATGGGTTATATTGGGTATTGAAGACAATTGGCAAGGAAAACAGATATGGATTCTATATTCATTACTTTACAATATAAGTTAGACATCAAATTTTCCAGGAAGATTTACCTAACTTTTCTCAAATGTATATTACATAAAAATAATCCAGTGTTGTATATTTCCTCATTCTACCACAGTGTTTTAATTACATGTCTACTTGTCCATATCACCTTCTTAGCTCTAAGATGATAAAGAATGTTGTTTCAATGATTCCACATCACCTTATATAGTCTATCACATTAGAAAAACAAAAATACAAAGATGCGCCCTAACTTACAATGGAGTTACCTCCTGATAAATCCATTAAAAGTTGAAAATATAGGCTAAACTGCCTTTAACACTCTCTTACTCTCATTCCTCATTGCTAATAAACAATACCCAACATGCATGACTTAAAGGACGAAGAGGCTTATTTTTGGCTCACAGATTCAGAAGTTTCAGTCCATGGTCAACTGGCTCCAAGGCAGAAAGGGCCTGCTGCAGAGGAAAGCTGCTCAAGTCAAGGCAGCCAGGAGGCAGAGGGTGAAGGGAGAACCCAGAGAGGGAGATCCACCCTTCCATTTCAAGCACCAGTGACCCACCGCTTCCAAGCAGACCTCACCTCCTAACAGCAAGTCAGTTATAGCACCCTCATAACCAATCACCTACTAAACACACGAGGCTTTGGAAGTCATTTCAGATCCAAACCATAGCAAACACATTCAATCTGCCAACCATCAACTACCAAACTCGCCTACCTTGATTTTGCTCAGACACTTACATTAGCATGCAATTGGGCAGAATCACTGAATGCAAAGCCTACTGCATTAAGTACTTTATTAAGTGTTGAGTGTCTCATGTCACCTATTGAATATCTGTTTCCAAAAGCCACTGGCAACACAGGATGCCGTGGGGTGTTGATTGTTTACCTTCACATATTTCTTGGTTGACTGGAAGCTTCAGCTCACTGCTGCTGCACAGCATCAGGACAGAATTATGTCACACGTAACTAGGGAAAGGATCAAAATTCAAAAATTGAAAGTATCAACTGAGTGTATATTGCTTTTGCATCATAGTAAGATTGAAACATCAAGAGTCAAACCATGATAAGTTGGGACCAACTATAAATGTTGAACTCAGTTGGTTCAGAAAGTACTTGAAACTTCTCAGTATCTTTATGAAAATTCGATGATCAGCCTGACCCCCATAATTCATGCCCTATCAGCCTTCCTTTGTTCTAAAGTTCTTTCTTCTGTGCACATAACTTTATGCTAGTGTTCTGTAGCCTTAGAAAAAGCAAGGAGAGACAGCTCCCAGCACAGAGGAGGCTTCTGGGTCAATGTACCATGGCTCCCAGTGCAGAGGAGGCTTCTGGGTAGGCATACCACAGCTCCCAGCGCAGAGGAGCTGAGCTGTGTGGGCACCAGCAGAATGCCCTCCCCGCCCCTGTTGAAATGAGAAGACAGGTAAACAAGCCTCAGAACCAGACTCCCAGATCACCTACAGCAACCCCAAAGGAAAATGAGATGGAACACTCTGATACTCAACCACCTGGACTCCCTGAACTGGCAATGAAAGAGGATCTGGAAAAAATGAAAGCAGAAATAATTTCTCACATAACAGCAGAGATTGTGGCCATAGTGCAAGACATGACTAATAAATCTAGAGCGGAAACAGATAAAAAATAGAGGAGCTGAGGAACATGATAGAATTCCAAAACAGGAAACAAATGCAATCCATAAGACAGATGCAAACAGATTTCCAGATTAAAAACTCCTTTGAAAGTCTATGCAACAGAATGAGCCAATGTGAAGACAGAATTTCAGATATAGAAGATAAGATTGCAATGAGTGACCAGGAAAAGAAAAATTTCTTTAAAATAGTAAGGGACCACGAGAAATCAATCCAGCAGCTGCTAGATGATGCAAAGAAGAATAACATAAGACTGACTGGAGTCAATGAAGAAAGAGGAAAGAGTGCAGATGTCATAAAAAAACTGTTCACAGAAGTGTTGGCAGAAAACTTCCCAAGCAGGAGAAAAGAACTTGACATACAGATAAGTGAGGCATATAGGACTCCAAGTAGCCTTGATTAAAAAAAATCTACACATAGGCATATAATTGTTAAGATTCCAAAATCCCAACAAAAGAACGAAGTTCTACAAGCAGTTAGAGAAAAGAAACAAATCACATACAAAGGAAAGCCCATCAGAATCACAGCAGACTTCTCAATGCAAACCCTCAAGGCAAGGAGAGCTTGGAGTGACGTATGTCAAGCCCTAAAGGAAAACAACCTCCACACCGAGATTGATGTACCCTGCAAAACTATCTTTCAAAATTGATGGTGAAATAAGATACTTTCATGACAAAGAGCACCTTAGGAACTTAATAAATACCAAACCAGAACTCCAAAAAATTTCAGACAAAATCCTAGGAAAAGACAATGAGGATCACAACCCCAGGAAGTCTAGCAGAATGAATCCACCAGGTACGACAAGAAATTAAAAGCAAAGGGGGAGAACCCAACAAAAAGAAAAAGTCATGACAATGATAAGTCAATACGTATCAGTTATAACCATCAATGTTAATGGTCTCAATTCACCAATCTAAAGAAATAGACTGGCAGAATGGGTCAACAAGCAAGAGCCAACAATATGCTGCATACAAGAAACACACTTAATTCAAAATGAAACTCATAGACTGAAAGTTAAAGGGTGGAAAACAATACTCCATGTGACAGGAACATGAAAAAAAGCAGGAGTAGCTATGCTCTTTGCAGACCAAGTGGATTTCAAACCCACACTGATTAAGAGAGACAAAGAAAGACAATAATCCTTGTAAAGGGAACAATCCAAGAGGAGGAGACAACAATCATAAATGTCTATGCACCAAACACCAGTGTGCCCAACTATATAAAACAAATAGTAACAGACATGAAAAATCATACAAGCACTAATACAATAGTATTAGGGGACCTCAATACCCCATTGTCACAAATAGATCAACTAGACAAAAAACAAGCAATGAAATACTAGAACTCAATCAAACACATGAACAAATGAACTTAACAGATGTTTACAGAGTGTTCCACCCCACAAAATCAGAATACACATTCTTTGCAGGTGCACACAGGTTGTTCTCCAAAACAGATCACATACTTGCTCATAGAATATGTTTAAGTAAGTGCAAAGGCATTGAAGTTATTCCTTGTATATTGTCAGACCATAGTGTGATGAAATTGGAGATCAATAGCAAAAGAAACCACAAAAATTTCATAAACACATGGAAATTAAACAACACACTTCTGAATAACCAATGGGTCACAGAGGAAATTGAAGAAATCAGACAGTTCCTTCAATTCAATGACAATGACAATGCAACATATCGGAAGCTATGGGACACAATGAAAGCAGAGTTATGAGGGAAATTCATAGCAGTGAATACTCATATGAGGAAAACAGAGTGAGCCCAACTAAACAACCTGATGCTTAACCTCAAGATTCTAGCAAAAGAAGAGCATGACAAACCCAAAGCCCATAGAAAGGAGGAAATTATAAAGATCAGAGCAGAAATCAATGCAATGGAGACTAAGAAAACAATACAAAAAATCAATGAAGCCAAGAGTTGGTTCTTTGAAAGAATCAACAAAATTGACAAACCCTTAGCCAACCTTATCAGAAAAAGGAAAGAAAAGGCCCAAATCCATGCAATTAGGAATGAAAAGGGTGAAATTACAACAGACCCAGCAGAAATCCAGAGGATCATAAATACCTACTTCGAGAACCTATAAACCAATAAGATGGAAAACATGGAAGAAAAGGACGGATTCCTAGATACATATGAATTACCAAAGTTGAATGAAGAAGATCTAAAATTTCTAAACAACCCAATATCAATCAAAGAAATTGAAAACATAATTAAAAACTTACCAACTAAGAAAAGCCCGGGTCCTGATGGCTTCACAGCTGAATTCTACAAGACATTTAGAGAGGAACTATTGCCACTACTGTTTAAACTTCAATGAAATTGAAAAGGAAGCAATACTCCCGAATTCAGTCCTGGAAGCAAGCCTCACCTTGATCCCCAAAGCAGAAAAAGACCCAACTGAAAAAGAGAACTATAGGCCAATCTCACTAATGAACATAGATGCAAAAATCCTTAATAAGATACTGGCAAATAGAATGTGGAAGATCCTCAAGAAGATCATACACCCTGACCAAGTGGGATTCATTTCAGGGATGCAGGGATGGTTCAACATATGCAAATCAATAAGTGTAATACACTATATCAACAGAGCCAAGGACAAAAAACATATGATCATCTCAATAGATGCAGAAAAAGCATTTGACAAAATCCAACACAAATTTATGATTAAAAAAACCCTACAAAAAATTGGAATAGAAAGTCTCTACCTCAATCTGATAAAATCCATCTATGAAAAACCAATAGCCAATATCATACTAAATGGTCAAAAACTGAAATCCTTCACACTAAAATCAGGAACAAGACAAGGATGTCCTCTATCACCACTCCTGTTCAATATACTTTTGGAATCATTAGCCATGGCAATTAGACAAGAGAAAGAAATAAAAGGAATAAAGATAGGAAATGAAGAAGTCAAATTGTCATTATCTGAAGATGACATGATACCCTATATAGAAGACAGAAGACCCCAAGAACTCCACCAAAAGTCTTCTAGACTTAATAACCAAATTCAGTCAAGTAGCTGGTTACAAGGTGAACACACAAAAATCAGCAGCTTTCCTCTACATGAACAACAGACTCACTGAGACAGAAATAGGGCAAACAATTCCTCCCACAATAACATCCAAAAAACTGAAATACCTAGGAATCAACCTAACAAAAGAAATCAAAGACCTCTTCTCTGAAAACTATAGCACTTTGAAAAGAGAGATTGAAGATGATATTAGAAAATGGAAAGTTGTCCCTTTCTCCTGGGTAGGGAGGATCAACATAGTGAAAATGGCCATACTTCCAGAACTGCTATATAGATTCAATGCAATCCTAATTGAAATCCCAGCAGCATACTTCACGGACCTTGAGAAAACAATCCAAAAATTCATTTGGAACAAGAAGAGACCCAGAATAGCAAAAGGAATTCTAGGTAATAGAGACATGGCAAGGGGTATCACAATCCCCAACTTGAAACTATACTACAAAGCTACTGTGATAAAAACAGCATGGTACTGGCAAAGAAACAGACCTGAGGACCAGTGGAACAGATTAGAAGCTGCAGAAACAACTCCAGACACACTCTGCCACCTCATCTTTGACAAAGGAGCCAAACACCCTCACTGGAGGAAAGATAGCCTCTTTAATAAATGGTGCTGGAGAAATCTGGTTTCAACTTGCCAAAGATTAAAACTAGACCTGTATCTCTCACCATGCACTAAACCAAAATCGAAATGGGTTAAAGATCTAAATATTAAAACAGAAATGCTGAACTGACTGGAACAGAGGTTAGGTAGAACTCTTTAAGACACTGGTGTAGGAAAAGATTTTATGAACAAAACCTCAGTTGCCCGTGAACTAGCACAAACAATCAACAAGTGGGATCTCTTCTTATTAAAAAGCTTCTGCACAGCAAGAGAAACCACCAGCAGTGTGAAGAGACAACCCACAATGTGGGAAAAAATTTTTACCAGTGGTCCCTCAGACAAAGGTTTACTATCTCGAATCTATAAAGAACTTAAAAAAATTCAGACATTCCAAATTTAAAGACCCAATCCAAAAATAGGCATCTGAAATGAACAGACATTTCTCACACAAAGAAGTAGACATGGCAAATAAACATATGAAAAAATGTTCAACATTACTGGTCATTTGAGAGATGCAAATGAAAACAACACTGATATTCCACCTCACCCCAGAAAGAATGGCTGCTATCAAGAAATCAACCAATAACAAATGTTGGCAGGGCTGTGGGGAAAGAGGAACCCTGCTCCACTGCTGGTGGGAGTGTAGACTGGTGCAACCACTGTGGAAATCAGTATGGAGATACCTCAAAGAACTAGGACTGGAAGTCCCATTTGACCCCGCTATTCCCCTGCTGGGTACCATCCCCAAAGAATTAAAAGAATCATACCACAGTGATATATATGCACCTGTGTTCATAGCAGCACAGTTTGTATTAGCTAAAACTTGGAAGCAGCCCAATTGCTCATCAACTGGAGACTGGATAAAGAAAATGTGGTTTTTAAAAAATGAAATGGAGTACTACTCAGCCATAAAAGATGAGAAATTAGAGACATTTATTGCTAAATGGATGCACATTGAGGAGATACTCTTAAGTGAAATTATTAGGACACACATGTAAATACCTCTGGTGTGAGAAACTAAAAGTGTAAATAAAGACTAAATGGTATAATAGATAATGTGAAATAGGAAGAAAAGGGGCAAAGGGGAAGGGGAAGTGGGAGGGGTAGAGAATGGAAAGAAGGCAATGGAATTAATATGAGAAAATGAAAAAAAGAAAACAAAGTCTTTGTACATAGGGAGGGATGGAGGGGTTGAAAGGAGGGTAGGAGAAGGGGGGAAAAAATAAGAACCAAGAGAGTATGTAATGGTGCAAATTTCCAATGATGAATGTCATTGTATTGTATACCTAAAATGTACCAATAAAAGGATATACAGTTAAAAAAAAAAAAAGCAAGGAGAAACAAAAGTCCTCCCCTAGTTCTGTTAGCAGGACTTTTTCAGATAGAATTCCATCTCTTTTTCTCTGGAGCATTTCTGAGTTCATCATTTCTCCCCCTGTATGTTCTCTTAAAAGTGTGGCAAATCAATCCTGTTGCTTCCTAAGATTGGGAAGCTTCCGGGTTCCATGTATAAAATAATACTGGTCTCCTGGGGAGACCACTTGCTGTAGCACTCTGGCCCATACCTGGTGTCTGGCCTGTCTGGCTACTGGCTGCTTGGTTTTCTTCAGGGTGACTTTGCTTGCTCTATATGAGCACATCAACGCTACTCCATATTTGTATGTTAATTAAGTCATAATCATGCTTCAAGTCTTATGCTGCATTACACATTTTCCATAAAATTGAAAAATGAAACATTTTAAATCACATCCTATACTTTTAATTGACAGCAGTTTCGCCTACAATTCCTCCACCACGTCGCTCGGCTCTGGAAGCTCTCTATTGCCCCCTTCTGGTAGCTCTCAGACTAGTACGTGGATTATTTTACGTTGCAGGACTAATCTTGTTATCTACTGTAATTTACCTCTCAGGTTCTAGTATCTTTCTTTTGCTCTCATTCTTCATTGTTGCTGTTTCTTCGTCCTCTATTCATTCCTTGTCACTTTTCAGACTGACTTCGGCTACCTCCATCCTTTTTACCAAAACTAGCTATTCCATGAATATGAGGGCCTCTTTTCAATCTTCTGGGTGATTTCTGTTATTTGAAAATATTGCTCTTCTTTTTTTTCTATTTACCCACAATACATCTTTCTGAGAACTGGAAATTCCCTTAGAAATTATATGCTTCAATGGCTTTCAAATTTGCCTCCAGATTAACATTTCCGATAGAATTTATTAGAAATATTAGTTACTGATCCCTGTTCCTGATAATTCTTATTTTGTAGATGTGAAATAGAGGTTGGAAATCTGCATCTAAATTTATTTATTCAGTTAGGTAAAATATACACATGGTAAAAATATAACCAATACTAATGGGCAAATGATCACTTTATCATTTCCCTTCAGTTTCCTAAAATTCCCCTCCTAACACATCTATTAATAGTTTCTAGAGGATCCATCCAGATACAAAGCCAATGTTTTAATTAATGCTTTCACTGTGTGTGTGTGTGTGTGTGTGTGTGTGTACTAGGGAGCTACACACCCAGCCCTTATTTATTTATTTGATTTTGAGACAGGAGCTGGCTAAGTTGCCCAGGCTGGCATCGAACTGTGATGCTCCTGCCTCAGATTTCCAAGTAGCTAGGATTACAGGTGTGTGCCACTGCATCCAGCAATGCTTCCACTGATTTTTTTTGGGGGGGGCAGTGAGACAGGGTCTTGCTATGCAGTTCAGGCTGGCCTTGAACTCGCAGTGATCCTCCCACCTCAGCCTCCCAAGCGCTGGGATTTCAGGTATGCACCACCATGCCTGGCCACTTCCACTGATTTTGATTCTATGGAGTCCAAGCTTGTGGAGCCTCTGATCTTATTCAACTTTGTTTCCCTTATGATTCTTTCTTTCCCTGACATCCTTTTTGTTGATTACCCAGCATCCCTGATCATCTTTTCTTATCTTTATTAGTACACGTTTGCAGCACCTAATCATGATACCCCTCTTGGGGAATTGGTGTGTGTACCTAACACACCTTAATCGTCCCCTCGGCTCCCCACCCTCCCACTTCCCTGCAGCTCTTGACCCCCTTCCCCTTTGAGAAATATCTATCTTCCTACTTCTTATTATCTATGTTTTATTTTTCTCTTTATTTGTACTTTGGGTTTGTCATATAAGAGAAAACATACAATATTTAAGCTTGTGTGTCTGATTCATTTCACTTAACATTATGGTCTCGAGTTGCATCCATTTTCCTACAATTGACTCAAGTTTACCCTTCTTTATGGTATTGTAGTGCTCCATTGTGTATAAATGCCATGTTTTCTTTATCCATTCATCTGTTGATGGACATATAGATCACTTCCAAGATTTAGCTATTATGAGTTGTGCTGCTATAAACATGGGTGTGCATGTATCACTGTAATATGATTCTTTAATTCTTTCTGGAAGATACCTAGAAGGGGAATAGCTGGGTCAAATGGCGTTCCTAGTCTTAGTTTTTAAGGAATCTGCATAGTGATTTCCATAGTGGTTATACTACTTTATATTCCCACCACAGCCTCACCAACATTTGTTATTTATTGATTCCTTGACATCCCTGATAATTTTGAGTGTTTCTTCTTGGTTCCTCTTTCTTCCGACTCTCTAATGCATCCCCCTTGATTTTCTTTTCTGTCTCTAGTTTCTTGCTTGACAAGCTCTCATGGGTTGCTCAGAGAACGCACTTATATTGCAGACTCTTGCTCCAACCTCTCAACCTAGCCACAGACCTGCATTTTTCTATTTGCTAGACATTTCTGCCTGGTTGTCCAGGAACATCCCACATTCAACATCACTCCCAAAAAACCCCTCAACTTCTTATCAATAAAAACTCCTGTTCATCCCTCTCTTTCTTCATCTTTACAGTCTTCCATCACCATTGCCTCTCCAATGCTATTGTACCACTGAAACCTACTGTTTTCATTCTCTCACATTAGTTTCATTCCTTACAGAATTTGTCATGCTAATTTCAGTTGTGTTTCCACCCCCCTGCTCATGCTCATAATCCCTAGAAAGACCTCTTGAAAGCAGCAGTTTATTGTCTTTATTATATTATATGTATATGTATGTATGTATTCTCTCTCTCTCTCTCTCTCTCTCTCTCTCTCTCTCTCTCTCTCTCTCTGGCTGTACTGGGGATATAACCCAAGCCAGTCTCACTGAACTCCATCCCATGCCTATTTTGAAACAGGATCTTGCTGAGTTACTAAATTGCCCAGGCTGGGATCAAACTTTCAATTCTCCTTCTTGAGCCTTGCCATGTGCTGGGATTACAGGTGTGCAGCACCATGCCTGGCTCCATCTTTATTTTTATGTTTTCAGCACTTTGCTTACTCTCTGACATATACTAGGAGTTCTGTAGATATATTGAGTCAAGGAATACAGATTAAAGTTCAACTTTTTTAAAACAAAGTAGTCAAGATCATCCATTTCTACTTTACCAATTTATTTATGTATTATACCCTCATTTACCCCTTGCTTCAACCAAACTGAAATATTCATTGGTCTCCTAAGTGTATGTTGTACTTTCCCTTTTGTATTGCTTTGTATGTTTTTTTCTTTCTGCTTGAAATACCCTTCGGCACCATAACTGCCTGGTAAAATCCTATAGTTCCTTCAAGGCTCAGCTCCAATGCCTCATTCTTCACATAAGCTTTCTCAAATCCCTAAGTCCCTGGGTTCCAACTGCATTTGGATAACACTTCTCTTATAGACCTGGTAACAATCTTACTTCTATTAGACTAAATTTATAAAATCACAGGACTTTAATAGGAGACAAGACATTAGAAGTTCTGCACGATAACTGTATCTTAGAGCCAAGGGTACTGAGGTCCAAAGAGAGTCAGTCTCTTACTCATTAAATTTGTGCTGGACTTGGAACCAATTCTTCTGAATCCCTTTCCAGAACAATGCTGACTATACATATATTTTATCTTTTCATCTAGTCCATTAGCACCAAAGGCCAGGGACTGAAGTGTATTCAACGTTGCTTCCCCTATAATATCCAGTTTAATTCCTTTTATATAGTAGTTTCACAAAATTACACTGCATGAAAATTATACTGGATGAAATTCCCAGGAAAACAGAGTATGAGGCAAAGATGACTTGCTGATGGGAGACTAAGGAGAAAGAACAGAGAGAGGTAAGCAGGGCAGGAACCAGTGTAGTCTGCTGTCTCCCAATGCACCATGACAGAAGTAGCAGGTGATGTGGCAAACACAACCGTACAGACACAGGAGCCCTCTGTGCCCAGCCGTATGGGAAAGCCAGGCCTTGGGGCAGTTCGCAGGGGGGAACCTACTGTCCCTACACCTCAGCTGTTCCACTGATCAAAGTTAGTTTGCTGCATGTCCAATTCTGTCATCCGGTGCATTCAAAGCTCCTTGGAAAGCCAGATTTCATACCCTGTGGGGAGGTTTCTCATTTAAGCCCAGAGTGAAAGCAAATGCATGTGAGACATGTCTGGTAAAACATCCCTGATCCTAAGCCTGTTACTTAAACCTATAATTTGAAATTGCTACTGCCATAGTTGTCAAAGTAACTATGACGATTAAATACAAAACTGGTGGCATCTTTTTAATTTCCTAAAGCAGGCATCATTTTTTAATGTTTTATACAAGTAAACATTTATGAACAAAATTAAATTTTAGACTGAACAATTTCTGACTTCTGTTCTCTTAAGAATAATTTGCAGCCAGGTGTGGATGCATGCCTGTGATCCTAGCTACTTGGGAGCTGAAGCAGGAAAATCCCAAGTTTGAGGCCAGCCTGGACAACTTAGAAAGACCCAGTCTCAAAATAAAAAAAATATTAAAAGTCTGGTGCTGTAGTTTAGTAGTAGAGTGCTTGCCTAGTGTATGTGAGGCTTGGGGTTCAATCACTAGTACTGAAAAAGATTTTAAAATCTACATACAACTTTTAAAAAGTCATCAAATTTTAGTGTTTCCTCATATATTATGAACCTACATTAAAAGTTCTATAAACTCCTCTTTTTACTAATTACTCAATATAGTGCAAAATAATTCATCCTTTTAACTTGTGACTCTTTGTCCTCATATGTAACTCATACCTTTAGCCAAAGTTGTTTACCAGTGCACATGGCAAAAAGAAACACTTCAGTGAGAGAAATTTTTTTTTCAAACAACTGGTTTTATGTACTTGCAAAAAAGACTCAAGAACTTGGACACACTTCAGGAACCTCTGAATACTTTTATTCAGCAGAAATTCCAGCCCAGACATTCAACAACCAGGTTTACTTAGAAAGGGGAACTAAAGAAACAAATTTCTTAAAGAGGGCCAAAATTTGAAAACAATTAATAGTGACAGGTCCAAGGATTATGCTTCATTTGATTATTAATGCTACCACTTTTTCCAGACTTTTATTGTCAGATATTGCAAAGGAGAGGGAGAAATGTCTAGGAATTAAAGATAAAATTACAGCATAAAGGAGATTTTATAAAACTGAGTTAAGAGTGCAGGAAGAGCAATTAAAGTGTACATTGTTTGCCAGCAGACACTGTAAAGTTGTAGATAACAACAAATGATAAATAGGAAAACTAAGGCAGTTCTCTTCATGGACTTAAATTTTGAAGAAATCCCATGACTAATACCAGTTGCTATGGTGGAGAATTTGCTTTAAATGAATCTACACTGGTAATCGTGGAGGGATTACATCCCTCAGTTCTAAAGGATCTTGTCACAAGTCTCTGAAGATACTTTGAAGAATCTCTAGGGCCTCTTGGAAAATAAGTGTGGAACCAGGAAAATAGGACCACTTTTGTTCTGATTTTCTAAAACGGCAGAAGTTTCTTCTGATTTGCTGTGTCACTTAAATGCTTTAAACCTCCAGTTTATAGATTGGGGACTATTTACTAACCTCATTTAACTATTAGAATTATTTTGAAAATTAATAAAATAAGATGTGCTAAGTAATCATCAATCCTAGATCAATAGAAAAATGGTAGTGATTATTTAAATCTCTTTCTTCTTTGCATTTTTGTAACACACATACCTCTTACAGATCTTCATATGCTGCAGGATGGAGAAGTTTATGCCCATTTTCTCAGCTGGCATGGGAAACACTCAGGAAAAGAGTGCAACTTATCACAATCCAAAACACTGGTTGGCATTGAATGTGTATTTGATATTTTCTGAATGAGACATGATTAAATAGTAAGCTTAGCAAGCTGTGCTGTAAATCAAAGCACGCAAGAATATATTTAACTAAAATAAATATGAGCCCTTCATTTGGCCCTAAATAATATATGACACAGTTATAGGATGGTAAGTCCCTCATCCAGAGTTCATGGTAAAAACCTCTGGGTGTTGTAGTTAACTAAAAGAGCCATGAGACAGATGAAATTCCTAAAAACAATAATTATATTGGTAGTGGCATGGCATCATGAGAAATTATGGGAATCAAGGGAAATTATCTCACTACATTCAGCACAAGTCAAATTATGTTTCTAAAGGGATTGACAAACAAGTAAATTCAGGTGACTACTATCTAGGAGGGTAGATAATACCCATGATATATTAAAAAGCATAGAAAGAGCCCAAGTAGAGCCCTGACAAAGGAAAAAAAATGAAAGATAGGCCAGCTGACTTCAGATATTTCAGGTATTTGGGTTTTAAAAATTTATATTATATGGTTATTTTTCAGTGCTACAGATCTAACCCAGAAAGTTGTACATGCTAGGTAAGTGCACTACCATTGAGCTACTCCCTAGACCTGTCTTCAGATACTTAAAGGCTACCAAGTGTTGCCCCTGTTAGGCCCATAAAAATTGTGCTCCAAAATTCAATTTTGACACATGAGATTTGGAGTCAATACAAAGAGGAATGGTCTAAAGATGAGTGCTGTTCAACAATGGAATGAATTCCTCTAGAAAGAAAAGCTATTGTGTTCCAAAATGTGGTTTAGACATGTGTTATAATTCTGTCTGTGCCTAGCAGTGCTCTGGACACACAATCCATATTCACTAAATATTTTTCACATATTGATGCCAAGGAAAATAATCATATTTAACTACGAATATACGTTTACCCTGCCCAGTAAAAGTTCAGGATTAAACCAGTTGTCTATGTTAGAATTAAGCCAGTCTCCTATGATGGTAATCTTCCGATTAATACATTGTACACTCCTATCAGTAAAGTTTTTGAACATGTACTCCTAAAATATGCTTATGAATTCCACACTATACTACTATACTAATCAGCACATTTATGCATGTTTATAAAACACACAAGTAATGTAAAGGCAAAAGGTATGAGATAAAGAAAAAGAAATGTTAGTGTTTTCTTTCTGCACACCAATGAGTCATTTCACCCATCTCACTTTGCAAAGTACTGGTCTACAAATGAGGAACCTAATATACTTCTTTCTCAAATTCCTGGATAATTTGGGCCCTTCTTGGCCTGAATGATTTACATATCAATCTTAATTTTTCCATTTCCCTTTCCTATTGACAAAACTAGCATTTTTAAAAAAGAAAGTAAAGTAATTTTCTAGAATTTCTATATTTTTTGCAAGTGTTTTTTAAAAGTAACTTTAAAAGTCAGTTTCTTTTTGATTCTGCATGATTTTGATCCATTTCTTCTATTTGTTTCAAAAAATATATGTTGCTCCTTTATAAAATACATTTGACAAACCCGCAACTGTGTGGTGTTTTGTTGAGAGGATAAATTTCAATAAATGCTGCAACAGGAATGGAAGCAATAATTTTTTTTCTCCTTTTTGTCAAACTTTCAACTGAATCCCAAAGTCCTACAAAGACTTAACAGCCTTATTTGAGTATTTACATGCTCTTTGCTTTACTAATATCTTCCGTCTTTCCTCCCAAGTTTGGATTATCTTGAAATGAATCATTAGGCCATATGATGCCAACATAGTCCCATGATTCGTCTTCATTATTAAAATTTTTCCTCTTTGACCCAGTAAGTGATCATGCGACCACTATGGTTTGTTTATTACACGGTGTTCTGAAGCGAATTGCGCTATAGTATTAAACTAACCAGCAGAGGGCGCACCAAGAGACACCCTAGCTCTGTGCCAGTGCACAGCACTCCCGCTTGGCTAACCACCTGAAAACTCAAGTAAATTCAGACCCGGTCCTCACAGGAAATTGCAGTGTTCCAGCCTGTGGGAAAACCTGGGCTTCAATCAATGGCACCCTAGCAATCTGATCATCTCTTGCCAAGAATTCCTTGTATTCCTAAAGCAGTAAAGGAGGGAAAGTCTCTTTTGAATTAGTTATGCCGTGGGCCTCCAATGGCTCCTGTTTTCCTACATCCTAAAGAAACTGACTGTATGGACTGAGGTGGATCGGAATGGTGAGAGGGCGAGAAAAAAAAAACTGTCACAAAATTTGTTTTTCCTAGACAAAATACAACTTAATACTTGTGTATGGAGTCTCAAATCATTAATCTACTGAATCTGTTTCTTCATCTGTAAGGAAGACATTATTATTATTAATTATTATTATTACTGTTACTATCACTACTGCTGCCATTATTATCATGTATTTAGTAACCTTTGTTTTCCATGTTCAATCTTATTTAATCCTCACATCAGCCCTGTGGGGTAGGTTTTATTGTTCCCATTTGACAGGTGAGCAAACTGAGGCTTAGAAAGGTTGAAGAACTCAACCAAGGTCACCCGACTAGAAAAGAGACTTGAATGAAGTCTCTCTGGCTCCAAAGCTTTGTAACCTAACCTGTGCTGGGAATGAGAAGACTACTGATACCATCTTGCTGTACCTTACAAAGCACTTTTAACCTTTATTATCTCAACCTCAGGATAATTTTGTGAACACAATTTAATAAACATCCACCTCATCAATCCCTCTTTACCTCTTTAGCTCCCACTTGAAAGAATTGTTAAGGAAACTAAAGCTCACAATATAAAAAAGAATTACCTAAATTCACATAGATAAAAGTGGAGCTGTAATTGAATGGGTGAAGAGACTCATCTTTGCCTCTAACTTAAACTCTAAAATGGTCATTTAAATCCTGAAGTTTTTGTATATGAAAAATGTTTGAGATAATAATAATAAAAAATATCTGTGTTAACATAACTTCCTCATAGTATTATTTACAAAGATCAAATGAAGCGATACACAGAGATATTTATAGGATAAGTAAACAATATACAAGCCGATATAGCTGTATTATTAAGATTATCCTGGGCCAGGAACTAGGTTATGTCTGGCTTTTGACAAAATTGCAAGACAGAGCAGGTTACCATTTAATATGCCCCATCTTCTCACTCCAAATTCCCAGTTTTAGGTGTTTCACCTACTACCTGTGTCTTGCCTCTCAGAGAGGAATGTTGTCTAAAAAGGCATTGCAAGGTAGTTAAGAGGCAGAAGATTATCCATATCTACTTACATTTTTTGACGAGTATGCTTGTCTTAACTTTCCCAGGAGGTACCATTCACTTGCTTGGGAAGCCATCCACAGCTCATTAGAAGCAGTTTTGTTGTATTTTGGGAACAAGAAAAAAGCCAAATGAGTTGTCATTATGATGCTCCTCGGCTTATAATGAGGTTACACTTAATAAACCAATCATAAAATGAAAATATCATAAATTGAGCATGCATTTAATACACTTAACTTTTGAACATCATAGCTTAGCAACACCAGAATACTGCACATTATGGGTTTTTCCGTTGCCTTCCATTATTACTTTATGTATAAGCAAACTGCAGTGTCTCAAAGTAACTAATAAACATCAAGCACAAGCTACTGCCAAATACCAGAGAACTTCAAATGATTTATAACAATGAAAAACTTGAACAGCAACTCTTATAAAAAGAAACTAGAATGTTTAATCTTGGCTCTGGCTCTCCAAAGTAAAGGAAATAAGAGATATGCAACATTACCTTGACCACACTGCCCTCTAGAGAGCCAAAGAAACAGTGCATGCGATAGAGTATAAAGAAGAATCAAAGGGTGCTTTATAAGGATAATGAATTCTACTGAGTTTTCCTCTTCTGAGCTCTAATATTTATAATTATATCCTTTTGAAAAGCTCCATGGCTTGGACTGATTTTTGCCTACTACAGATTTTGATTTCCAATAATATATCTGTATGACTAAGGAAATGGCCAGTCTCAGGTTGGCTGCTTCCATGAAGAACACTTAAAATCTGATTGCATAATTGTATATCCAACTTGGGTATCAGCATCAACTTGAATTTTCTCATTGGCATCCACTTTTGAGGATGACATATTTCTTGGGGAAGAAAATAGGGGTAGTTATAATTTTTGTGGACTTTATCATTTACTTCAACTGCCTTTCCAATATAAGAATCTCCTCATAATACTCCTCATTTGAATACATATGGTAAAGAAAACTAATTATCCTTTTTGGAGAATTTTATTATTCTTTCCTATACTAGACAGAATTTATCACCATTGGCTTTAAATACATTCACTAGAGCCCCCATAGACGAAATCATAAGGTATCTCACTTCTGTTTAATGACTTTTGTCCTCTCTACCACTAATGAGTCTTTTTTTCTTCTAGGATAATCATTCCAATTTTTTTCATTCTGTATACAACATGATCTGCCAAGCTGCTACCAGTTTGGAAGGCAAAGATTGAGGAGGTAGAAGGAGATCAAAGTGTTTGCATCTGCTTGCATGTGTGTTATTTCTCTCAATTTTGTAACATCATCAGATTTGAGCAGCATATCATCTGATTTTTCATTAGTATCCTAGCCAGATGCTGTGTCTTGACAATGCATTTGCTTTGGGGTTAGAGAATGCTTAATAAAATGATATTGGCTCTACAATTAAACTCTGGGGTTGAAGATGCTGCCATGCTGGTGAGTCACAGAATATATTTTTTACATTTCTATTATATCATTATTTCAGTAACTTGGCAAAGGAAATAGGAAAATTGACAAAGCTGAACTTATTGGGTTATGTTCCAGAAGTCAGTTATCTAAAATATATTTTATTTAGGTATTAAATTTTCAGGCCAGCTTCCCAAAGACTTTTTAACTCCAATATACTTGATACTGTAGTATCATAATAGAAATCAGCTGCACAACAAATCTTGTCTCAGGCTTTTGCTTAGTATGTACCTGACATAACTGGAAGTGCTCAAAGATCCAGCACTCCATTTAGCAATGTTTTTTGAACTCCTTTGACCATGGTCACTACAGGGGACATCAGGAATATTTTCATGCTTCCCCTCTTCTATCCAATTTAGAATACCCTCCTTGCCCCCTGTCTACAGAACATAGAGACCTGGGTTTCTTGTGACCTGGGGAGGCTGGGAAGGTGAAAGGCAGTGACAGATGCTGCAGAGCGTCTGGACCAAAGCTTTTCATTTTGGTGTTTATCTCAGCCTTCGTGGGTTCCAACAGGCTTCCAGTCTTTCCTTCCTATCAGCCCAGTTTATAGTCTCTACTTTATATTCATGCTCTCCTCTGCCACTGTCTCGTACTGAGGGTCACCATGCAGGTTTTCAGTTTTGCTTCACTTGTCCCTTAATCCCTTTCCAAGGCTTTAAACATTTCTAAGGCTCCCCCACATTGGGTAACTAATTAATTAATTTAAAAGGTTATACCGCTAATCACAAAAGGGAAATTGGGCCTGCAGCGATTCCAGCAGCACCCTCTGTCCCTCTGTCTCTCTCCCCATTCTCTGTCTCACTTACACCTGGCAGGGAGAGCAGAACCACTCGCAGGAGCTACTGGTGGGTCAAGTAAAATGCACTGAGTTTTCAGAGAAAAAGCAATGATGAGCGGGTTCCAGACTCTGTGGGGCAGGTGAGGGAGGTGTAGAGTCTGACATTGGATAAGAAAGCAGAACAGAGCTTCTGTGGGATTGAGACCACGGAGTTGGGGCCTCACCTTTTTAATCTTGCGGTTGTTTCTCTCTTCACAAATGCACAGGTGCCTCAGCCCTTCCCAAGGCCAGCTCACCATCTGCCCTCTTCTGCGCTGCTTGGCTATTGCTCATCCACAAGTCTAAAAATAATATCAGCTCTGGATATGAGGATTTTTTTGGATAACTTGCATTGCAAATAGAACTTGGCCTAAACTGACATGAGGTTATCTATAGTCTTCTTCTTAAAACTCACACATTTACTACAAAAATCTCAGTGACCAAAGAGATTGTTTCAAAGTGAAGCCCTAGGCCTTGATTGAGTATAATAATACATGTACACAAATACTCTTGTAAAATTTGAAAGTCTCTGAATTTTGAAATACGTCTAGCCTCCAAAGTTAGGATTATTTCTCTTTATTCTCTGTTTTCCTAGCTCATCCTCTTTCCAGCAAAGTGTACAAGGTAAGAGCATAAACTTATGAGCTGTATTCAAATCCTGTCTCTGATACCAGTTGTGTGTGAACTTACTGAATTAGTTAGCCTCTCTGTGCCTCACTTCTCTCATTTGTAAAATGAAGATAATCATAGTACTATAGATAATCATAACACAGTAATGTTGTGAAGATGAAAATGAGTTACTCTATGTGAAGTGCTGAGAATAATGCCTTGTACGTTGTAAGCACTATAGTTTGTTATTATCATCCTTAATCTACCCACAGATATTCTCTAACTTTTCCATTATAAAAATCTGACCCTTGATGCTATTTCTCCATGGTTAACCTTCTATCAGCTTCCTTTTATTTATGCCTTAAAGAGAAGACCATATATTCTCAGTCCCTGTTTACTGCTCTGCAACGTGCTAAAATCTGATCTGCTATCTCATTATTCAACTCGATGGCACCTGCTGTAATTAGGGTCCCCAATGACTCTTTAATGCCATTTTTTAAAAGGTCACTGTTCAGTTTTTATGGTGCTTGATATTTCTGCAACATATGATCTGTCTGTGACAAACAGACTCTCATGTATCTTCCTACCTCGTCTCCATTTGGTTGCTCCCTTACTTGTTCATTGAAGGCTGACCTTCCTGAGGCTTTCATCCTTTCTGCTTTTCATACAGTACTTGGGCTCCTTGAAAACTTGCACCCAGTTTTACATATCAGTTATCATCTGGATAACAATGACCCAAGCCTGTAACATCAACCCTGAACCTTTCCTTGTGTTTCAGATTACATTTCCTATTGCTTCCTGGACATCTCCTCTTGAATGACTATAATAATCTCAAATTCGCCATATTCCAACCAAATTCATCATCTTTTCAGCGACATCCTGCCATTTCATCACCACCTCCAATTCCAAATGCTTGTGTACATCTTCATTCCTAATCTCAGTTTTAATGGCATTGTTGTCACCTATTAGCTTGAAATATGAACCATCATCTTTCTCTAATTTTTACATTCAATTAGTCACCAAGTTCCACCAATTCTTTTTTTTTTTGGTACCCAGGATCGAACTTGGGACCTTGTGCTTGCGAGGCAGGTGGCGGAACCACTGAGCTAAATCCCTGGCCCGCACCAGTTCTTTTTTAATATTGCTTTGATCTCTCAACTATCATGCACATCAGTGGCTTGACACCCTTATTGCCACAGCTATCAGAAGAACTTCTCAATTGTGCTTATGTCTTCTTGTCTCTCTCAAGATTCAACGGCCCAGATGAGAGTATCCAATTAGTTACAGTAAGGAATGAAGCATGATGGGTTTGGGCTTTTTCCTTTTAGTACTATCCAGGTCCAGGGTTTCAAGATTGTTTGATTTTCATACAATGAGTTGGGGCACATTTCTTTCTTTTCTTTCTCTCTCTCCCTCCCTCGCCCTCCTTTTCCTTTATTTTTCCCTCCCTCCTTTCCTTTCCCTCTATTTTTTTTTGGTGGGGGTGGGGAATGGTTTGTATTACAAGGAGAATATCAGTCTGTGGAAGGTTGAGTAAATTTTACAACAATTGTGGTTAGTGCTGCTTTTAGGGATGGGAATTGGAGAGGAGGAGGAGAGAGAGAAAGATTTATATGATCACAATTTTCCTTGGTCATTTATTTTCTGGACATTTATCATTTTTTTTTTTTTGGTAATGAGGATCAAACCCAGGCCCTTGTACTTGTGAGGCAGACGGTGGCACCACTGAGCTAAACCCCCGGCCCTATCAACTCTTTTAATATTCAAAATTTATGAGGAAAACACTCTTCACAGTTTTGTTATTTTTTAAAAGTTGAAAAGTATTTACATTTTAGTTTTTCATTCTCAATGTAATTATGTATTGTGCCTTCTTTCTTTTTTTCTGATCAATTTTGCTATATGTTAATTTTTATTAATTTTTTTTCAAGAAACCAGCTTTTCTAGTAGTTTGTCAAATTCTAAAAATTATTACACAATATGTATGGCCCAGATACAACAGCAGTTATAGTTTTGGTCATATGTAGTACTTCTAGGAAAAGATTTATTTCTGTGTTTCAATGACGTTAAAAAATTCCCTGAAAATTGTTAAGATTTTCCCTATGTAGTTCTCGCTATAGAATCTTAACCAATGTACATGATTATGGAGATATCTATATCTATCTATCTATCATCTATCTTTCTATATATATACTTTTTCTCCAATAAAATATGTTTATATAAAATTTATTAGCTAAGTACCAGGGTAATAAACATTGTTACTACAAAGAAAAATATACTTGGTCTATCTTCTAGGAGCTTTTAAACCAATAAAAATTTCTATCTACTCTTTACTGTCTGTTATCCTCTGCTATGAGTTATGGGATTTATTAACCAAGTTCTCATGAGAATGGGCACTGACTTACAGGGAGAGTAACTAACTCTACAGGACCCACAGCCTGTGAGCTTCAGAGCTCCTCTTCATATCGAGTCACACATGTGCCCAAAGAGGAACGTTTACTCTGCTCTTTTAGAATCATCAGAGGAATCAGAGGAAACAGTGTTTGTGGTCTGGCATCATCTACATTTACTTGGCTTGACTTGGTACAGCATATATAACATTAGTCTTTGATGAAAGGATTTTGATGTTAACTGGTTCTTCTTCTACCCTTAGCATGTACGAAGTGTGTCCCAAACCTTAAATTAGGGCTAAAATTGATATACTCATGAGACATGGATATATAAACATCCTTCATCATATCTTGAGAAACAAAGCAAAAACTTCTAAAATATCTTGCTAATTCAGTTATTTTAGTCCAAAAGCTAAACTGGAGATCTGTTCTATGTCAAGCATCCCCAGCCCTCTTGTGAGAAGCTAATTTTCATTTGCTTGCAGCCCTAAAGAGAAGTGGAACTAATTCAAGAATGTTCTTGTTGGAACTCTAGAGGGTCTGCCTTTACGGAAGTGTTTTGTTCATCTTCCCAGGGGAAACCAAAGGAGATGAGTTTAAGACTCTGACCAGAGAGAGTGATTAGAAATCAGCAACCAACCCATGACTTTAGAGTTGCCCTGACTGGTTTACACAATGACAAATACAAATGTTTGCATTGAGTGTTAGAATCCAGAGTGGTTGGTCATGTGTGTCTAGGTGATGTAAAGGAAAATACATGAAATAATTTATGTGAAAATCCACACAGAGGACCCCAAAAGTCAGCTGCACTAGATTTCATCTCCACACCCTCCTTCTCCTCTCCATCGTGTCTTTGGCCTCCCCTGGATTTGTCTGTAACAGTCGCAAGGGTTTGATGGAACACTGGAACCACACAGTCAATATTTCTGGATTTTCTGACATACCCAGATCACCATAATTTCACTGGATGGGAGCAAGGTGACAACCAAACTGAGGCTGACTTTGTCCTGGAATCCCTACACCAAGTAGGAGGCACAAAACGACCAGGAGACCTAGTCACAGTTCCTGTAGCTGTTAGTTATGGTGTTTTGTGAAACACAGTTGCAAAAAGTTATTTCTTAAATGCTTTCCAAAGACTTAGTTCTTCACACAGATAGTTTTGGCCAACTGTAATGACGGAAAAAAACTAAAGCATGTCGGAAAGAACCTAATTTATGCCTTAAGTTTAACTTTGTTTTGGACTGACTCTTCCTGGAAAATAACCCTTCACCAGATCCTAATTTTTGTTCATGGACTGATGATTTACATGTTGGGGACTGAGTTCTGAAAAACTAGTTATGTGATATGAATGCAGCAATTATTAGTTCTAAGTATTAAGATCATGATCAGAATTTTGATATAAATTCAAAATCTCTCTAAGTCATGTGTAATATTTCAAAGCATAGAAATTCAACTTTGCAAGCAACCTAAATTCTTTTGTCTGAGAAACTTAAGCACTGAGTTTTCTTACCATGAAGTCCTGCAATGTACTCAAAATCTTCTTCGAAAAATAAGTTTAAAAACCCAAAGCTAGCAAAGAAGTTGAAGGAAAAAATTATAAGAAGTTCTGTTTTGTGGTAAGGGAGAACAAAAGGAGGAGAGAGAAGGAATTACTGTCAATTTAACATTTTATATTAAATTTCTCATGAGCCGGGGATGTAGCTCAGTGGCACTATGCCTGCCTGGCAAGCAGAAGGTCCTGAGTTTGATCCCCAGTTCTGCAAAAAATAAATTAAATGAATGAATGAATAAATAAATAAATAAAATAAATTTCTCGTGTATGGTTTTCAAAACTAATGAGAGTTTTGGTTTGTTTTTTTCAAACATAGTTGCAATGTTAAATATGTGCTTGAAATTCAGCATAGGATGTCACCTTTTCATAAAACTTAAGATTAAATTTTATATTTTCTTAAGGCACAAAAAGTGTATATATTTGTCGTATACAACATGATGTTTTAAATTATGTATATACATTGTAAGATGACTAAATTGAGTTGATTAACATATGTATTACCTCACCTACTTACCTTCCTGTAGTGAGAACACTTGAAATCTACTCTCAGTAATTTTCAAGTATATACCCATTAATTATAGTTGCCATGTGATATAATAGATCTCTTGAACTTTTTCCTCTTAACTCAAAATTTTTTATCCTTTGACCAATATCTCCCCAGAAACACCCCCCTATGACTTCCACTGCGACCACTGGTAACTACCCTTCCACCTTTTATTTCTATGAGTTCAACTTTTTAAAATTCAACATGTAAGTGAAATTATACAGTATTTGTCTTTCCGTGTCTGCCTACTTCACTTCACATAATGTCCTTCAGGTTTATTTATGTTGTCAAAATTAGAGTTTCATTCTTTTCAAAAGCTTTTTACTTTACCTACTCATCTGTGGATAGATATTTAAGATTTTTTCCATATCGTGCTTATTTTGAAAAATGCTGCAGTGAATGTGGGAGTGCAGTTATCTCAACAAGGTGCTGACTTCATTTCTTTTGAGTATACCCAGAGGAAGGCCTGAGAAGTCAGGTACTTGGTAGTTCTATTTTTAATTATTTTGATGATCCTCCACATGATGGCTGTACCAATTTATATTCATACTCATAGTGTGTGAGGGTTCTCTTTTTTTCTAACTTTTCCAACACCTGTTATCGCTGATCATTTTTCTGTTAGCCATCCTGACAAGTGTGAGTTGATATCTCACTATGTGATTTTAGCATTTCTTTGGTGATTCGTGATAAGCTTTTTTCATATACCTATTGGCACCATATATATTGTTTTGAAAAATGTCTAGTCTTATCCTTTGCCTATTTTTCTTTTTGGTATCGGGGACCAAACTCGGGACCTTGCGCTTGCGAGGTAGGCGGTGGAACCACTGAGCTAAATCCCCGGCCCTCCTTTGCCCATTTTTAACAAGTTTGTTTGCTTTCTTTCTATTGAGTTGTTTGAGTTCCTTAAATATTTTCGATATTAACCCATTACCATAACCCATTAAATTGTTAGCAAATATTTTCTTCCAATTCATAGGCTGCTTTGCCAATTTGTTTATTGTTTCCTTTGTTATGCTTAGCCTTTCAGTTTGATAGTTTCTCTTCTCTTTATTTTCTTTTGTTGCCTGTATTTTTCTGATCCTATCTGGAAAATTATTCCTAAGCTCAATGTCAAGGAAAATTTCCCCTATGTTTTCTTCAAGGAATTTTACAGTTTAATGTTTTATGTTTAGGTTTTTAATCTATTTCAAATTTTGTGTTTGATGTAAGATAAGGGTCCAGTTTCATTCTTTTATATGTAGCTATCCACTTTTCCTAGTGCTGTTTATTAAAGAGAAGTTTTGGTTTGTTTTATGCACATGTTACATATATGCTACAAATTCATTATGTGAAATCTCTTCCTCAAGTTTAAATAACTTAAAGGATGGGATTAGCAAACAGTTAAGAAAATAAAGCAGTGCTTCAATAGTTAATGAAACATGAAGTCACTTGAGTTACATAAGTAAGATAAGAATTGAATTTAAGCAATAGTTCACTTTGACCCATCTTACAAGTTCTACCTAGTTCTGCTAACACTCAGTGATTTTATAGCATAGTAAATTTGGATGATGGAAGAAAGATAATGACTACCAGGATAACAGCCAAGGGGACATGGGTAGAAATACTATAGCCCCTTCAGGGCAACCAGAATATGTAAGAAGAAATGAGAACACAAAAAAGAGCCTGACTCACTTTTTAATTTAAGCTAAAGTCAACCCTGCCTGGCATCTCAAAGTGTGATTTCTCAAAGTGTGGCCCCAGGACAATTTACATGCAAATTGCCTGTGGGTCTGGTAAAAATCTAAGTTCCCATTGGCATCAGAACATTGGGAACAGAGCCCTCAAAGACATATTTCAAACAAATAACCTAAACTAGTAATGGCAAACCTTTTAGAGTTTCAATGATAATAACAGCCTGCAACATCAGCCTGAACCATTCTTAGATACTCTTGCTTTTGAACCTCTGGACTAAAAAGTAAGGCTAGCATCAGTGAGAAAGTGCAGAGCAGAAAGGTATTTACAAACACTACATGAGAATGGTTGATACCCAGGCCTCCACACTCTCCAGTCAAGGTCTCTACTACAACTGCTTGCAGAGTCATTGGGAAGACTTTGAATGTAGAATTTTTGGAGAATCTCTGGCTTAGAAGTAAACAAACGAAATGAGGAATTGTGCAATGCCAAATACATGGGCAGCATGCCACTCATTGGGACAAACTTGTGCCAAGGCCAGTTCCATGTCTCTCCACTCCTCTTCTTGAAACCTACAGTCTGACCACACTGAGCAGATTGCATTCCTCAAACAGACTGTGTTTTCCCTCTCCTCTATGCTCTGGCACTTGCTGTTACCTCTGCCTAGAATCTCTTCTTTGCAGAGGCTGAATTCTATTTGCCATTGACATCTCAGTGGCACCCAAAATCTCACAGTGTACAGTTTATAGGAGTAATTAGCATACTTTATTGAATTGCTTACTTGTCGTTTTCATTAGTCCATGTATTTTTCAGAGTATTCTATTTTCTATTCTATTCTATTCTATTCTATTCTATTCTATTCTATTCTATTCTATCCTATTCTATTCTATTCCATCCTACTCTATTCCATTCCATTCCAAAATGCTAGGATTTGAACCTAGGGCTTTACACATGCTGAGCAAGTGTTCTACCACTGAGTCATACTTTCAGGCCTAGGATCCTTTATTTATCTCTTTTACTTAACACAAAGGTTAATTTATGAAAGTTGATCAACAAATGTTATTCAAATTAATAAATGACTTAATGTCTTAGTGTCCCCAAATATATTTCTTAATCTGCCTGAATTGTTTCTCTTCACCTTGCCTACAGTTCCATTCAGGGTAACTAAAAATTTTAGTTTAAAAAATAAAATCATTTAGTTACCCAATAGTGTGAATAATTTCTACCTTTGGTTTTCCACAGATGTGAGAGCAACTACATACCAGAAAGGGGAAGTGACAAGGGCAATTTTGAAATACAGCAGTTTTAGAGTTAATGCCATGAATAGGTGTGGGCTGCATCAGGACCCTGAGCACTAGGAGTTAGAGAAAAGATCAAGGACAGATGTGGCGGGGTGTTTGGGAGAGGGGAGGAAGGAGGAAATAAATTACTACTTTTGAAATTTTACCTAGAAATGAACCTGACCCAGTCATGAGGAGAAAATATTCCTCCTTCTGTGGTGGTCATGCCTCTTCAGCATAAAACTCGAACTCAAGCTGGTGCTAGTTCTGCTACATGAATAGGTGAAATAGACTTTGGAAGACTGTCCTGAGAATTTGACCAGCTTGTGAAAAAAATATGTTCAAAATCCCAAAAAACATTAAGAAATCAATTTTTTGGAACCCAATCAACTCAGAAATTAGTAAGGCCTAGACTAGATTTCTCTTGCAAATCAACTTAGTAATGACAGTGGGTGATATTTGTGAAGATAAAAAGGTTAGGACTCTTGAGACCCAACAGGGTGAATATTATGAAAGAGAAACTAAATATGATTTGAGGGGCAGGAGAAATTAAAAGAAAAATGTACATGAACATCCTTAAATAAACAAATAATTTTATAATTCACATCACATAAGGACTAGCTCAATCCAATACATCAGTGATATAACCCATTCAGAAAGAGGGAGACTCAAATTGTGCCAAGATATAAGCAAGACTGAACAGGCAAGAAAATGTGAATTGTTTAGTGCTAGCCAATCACCAAATCTAAAACTCTGCAACAAAATATTAAGTAGTCAAGGACATAAGAGGTGTTAATAAATATTGTGGAATAAATTAATACCTCAACATGTGTCTACTATGTGCCATGTGCTATAGTGAGGCTGGAAAATAGTCCTGCCTAAGGCAAGCCTGGTATTAGATATTACAGAGATGACAGTCTGGTGGAAGGAAAAATCATTAGAATTGCTCTGAGTGCTGAAAAGGAAGTACCAGTTGCTAGTGAAGCATGTAGCAAATGTTCTCAGTCTAAGCCAAAAGGTTACATAAAACATTTCCATCATCGGTGTAGGAAAAGATTTTATGAACAAAACCTCAGTTGTCCATGAACTAGCACAAACAATAAACAAATGGGATCTCTTCTTATTAAAAAGCTTCTGCACAGCAAGAGAAACCACCAGCAGTGTGAAGAGACAACCCACAATGTGGGAAAAAATCTTCACCTGCTCTTCCTCAGACAAAGGTCTACTGTCTCAAATCTATAAAGAACTTAAAAATATCAGACCTCCCAAATTTAAAGACCCAGTCTGAAAATGGGCATCTGAAATGAACAGACATTTCTCAGACAAAGAAGTAGAAATACCAAATAAATACATGAAAAAATGTTCAACATTACTGGTCATTCAAGAGACACAAATGAAAACAATGCTGAGATTCCACCTCACTCCAGAAAGAATGGCTGCTATCATGAAATCAACCAATAACAAATGCTGGCAGGGCTGTGGGGAAAGAGGAACCCTGCTCCCCTGCTGGTGGGAGTGTAGACTGGTGCAACCACTGTGGAAATCAGTATGGAGATACCTCAAAGGACTAGGACTGGAAGTCCCATTTGACCCCGCTATTCCACTGCCGGGGATCTTCCCCAAAGAATTAAAAGAATCATACCACAGTGATATATGTGTGCCCATGTTCATAGCAGCACAGTTTGTGATAGCTAAATCTTGGAAACAGCCCAAATGCCCATCGATTGGAGACTGGATAAAGAAAATGTGGGGTTTTTTTATAAAATGTAGTACTACTCAGCCATAAAAGATGAGAAATTAGAGACATTTATAGCTAAGTGGATGCACATTGAGGCGATACTCTTAAGTGAAATACATAGGACACACATGTATAAATACCGAATAGTTACTCTGGTGTGAGAAACTGAAAGTGTAAATAAGGACTAAAATGTATAATAGATAATATGAAATAGGAAGAAAAGGGGCAAAGGGGAAGGAAGTGGGAGGGCTAGGGGAAAGGATAGAAGGGAATGGGACTAATATGAGAAAATGGAAAAATAGGAATAAAATCTTTGTAAATAGGGAGGACTGGAGGGGTTGAAGGGAGGGCTGGGCAAGGGTGAAAAATAAGAACCAAGAGAGACTATGTAAAGGTGCAAATTTCCAATGATGAATGTCATTATATTGCATACCTAAAATGTACCAATGATTAGAATGAATAATCGATAATGCAAAATAGGAAGAAAAGGTCCAAAGGGGTAGGGGTAGTGGGAGGGGCAGGGGAAAGGAAAGAAGGGAAAGGAAAAATGCAGAGAAATGGAAAAAATGGAAATAAAGTCTTTGTAAATAGGGAAGGGTGGAGGGGGTGAAAGGAGGGCTAGGAATGGGGAAAAAGTAAGAACCAAGATGCATTATGTAAAGGTACAATTCCCAATGAGAAATGTAATTGTGTTGTATACCTACAATGTACCAATAAAAGAATTTAACAACAACAAAAAAAACCATCTCCATGGGAGAACAGCCAGGAGAAAAAGCAGAAGACAGAGCTGCAGTGAAGTGATGTACAGGGAGTACACTGCATAAGCCAGAAGATGTCCTTCCCCTGTGAGGTAGCCCTGTGGGGAAACAAGAGGATAGATGGTAATGGTGCACTCAGACTCCTGGAATTCAAAGGAATCACAGCAAATAAATTTAAGAAGTGCAGTGTAGAGAACCACAGAAAAAATCAAACAGGATAAAATGGGAAAAAATAGACAATGGCTTGTTCAAGGTGGGCTTTTGAAACCAGATTAAGGACCTAGGACTTGATTCTAAGGAGAAAGGAAACCATTTATGGCTTTGAGATTTTTAGTTTGGGAAGAAACCCAGGTCTTCCAGCTTGAGGGTGAAGACATTTTGGGGTAGGGGGTGGTAAGAGCAGTGGTCCCAGTGATGAGGGAGACATGAGGTCTGGTCAACAGGATGGGCTGGTTGATAGGGGTTGGAGATTTAGAAAAAGAGAAGAGTCAAATATGTGTAGTATGTATGAAACATTATAAAGAAAAGAAAAAACCTCTAGATATGTAAAAATCTTTCTTATCTTTATAATAATTTCAGTTGAGCTCTGAGACTCTCTCCTCTTCTCCATGGCCCCTGAACACACCTTCATAGCCTGAGAATGTTCAAAGGAGCCCAGTTCTTACCTAGAGCAAAACACTCTGGGAAGCTTCTCCAATCTCCATTCCATATTCCTAAAATATCTGCTGCCTAAGTGGTGACAAATGTCCACAGGGGTCTTCTACTGAAGCTGAGAGCCCCCGTTCTGAGGATGATGCTGACTAGATATGTCTATCATATATGTTAACATATGGCATTAACAAATGGTGAGTTGAAGGTTCTACTCCTGGGATCAAAATCTTTCAACCTTTCTCTCATTTGAGGAACTCTTCTCCCTTCTTGAACTTGAAGGCACCTGCCTTATGTGCTTTTGCTTGGGAATAGCAGATGTGATTGCTTCAAGTAGATTTTTAGGGTTTCATAATGGCTCATGAATTTGGTGGGGACAAGACATCTTTATTTTCAAAGACATCTAGCTGAAACTTAACACTTCTTTTCATTATGAATGTGGGCAGTAAACCACAGTCGTATTTGGAGTATTTGCAACTTTGCTGTCAATAAGAATCACAGATATTTTTCTATTCCATTATTGCAGATATCTCAAAATATGATTTATTACATCATTTCTTAGATATTGTTAATCAACCTCATACAGTACTGCTAATCATCCACTTTTAAAATATTTTGACAACTGTATCTTAGCATATTTTTTCCTTTATAATCTTACATATTTTATTTCATACATCCAAAAGCATCATTATAGTACCAGAGATGTCTTCCAAGTTTCTGGCTTGAGCAACTCATGAGGAAATTTACTGAGATGAGGAAAACTGGAGAAAAGATAGGGTTCAGGCTGGTTTGGATGGAGAGAGATAATATCAGGAGTTTAGAACATTTTGTGATCTAACTAGGTTCAGTTCAACTGTGAACCCAACGAGTTATATTGAATCACAGAGACTTTATATCATCTTTAATCCAAAACATTAAACCAAAGCTGAGATTCTGCTAAAAATATACCTGATATATCCAGCATTAGCATTGAAAATCTTACTATTCAGGGCAATATTTTAAAAGCTGTTTATGAAGCAGAGGTAAATATTTTTTCTGAAACAGAAGTGATTACCTAACAGAGCTATTTTTCTTCTTTCCAACTTCATGTCAACTAAAATGGATCAAGCATACAGATATTACTTAAAATAATTAGTCATTATGTTTCAGAGGAAGTATTTATAGTAATTCATCTATGTTCACTTAACTGATAACTTCAACTGCATAAGTCTTTTGAAAATCTCTGTAGGGTCAAAACAATTCACACACTTTTCTAATATTTTTATTCGGGTGACTATATGGAATTGGTATTTTGGGGGATCGGAAAAAGTCAAATATCAGCTCTCTCATACAGGTTTCATATAGTTTGTCTTCAAAGTGCTATACCAGTGCCTTAAGTTTTCTGATATGATGAAAAGATTTATAATAGGAAATACAGAGATAGATCTTTCTCAAATGGAAAGGGCATCCAGAGGAAGGGTGGAGGAAGAGTGGAGAGAGGGGACAGAAAGGGGCTGAAAAAAAGAATTAAGATATGCTATATACATGGGCCCACTCCGCAGAAGGAATTAAACATTATGTACGGCAAACATGGACTATAAAAAAAGATTTGTGTTCATACAAAAACAACTGAAGACCAAATTCAGAATAGATAGATGATTCAAATAGGTAGATATTTTGCTTTCATTTCACTGTAAGACAAATGTTGATACTAAAAAACACACATTTATTTCTATATTTTTTTCATTTTAAATGTCCTGAAAACATTGACTATTAGACCCAGAAATAATTTCAGACACCTGGTCGGTGAGTTTAAGTAGGTGGTCAAGTCATTAACTATTTGAATATATTGATAGTTGCCAAGAGCATGGACTTTGAGATCAAAGAGATCTTGGTTTATCTATGTATTTAATAATTTTTTAAGATTTCATCATAAATCTGATACTGATAGATGTCACATTTGAAAGAATGAACAAAATTTCTTACTACCTTCCATACAATTCTTCTTATGGATCCCAGATTTCTGTTATGGGGTGGGGAGAGGATTAAAAACATGCATCTCATTGAATTTTCATGAAGATTAAATGAAATTGATGCATGGAAAATATTTACCAAACTGCCTAGCACATCGTGAAATTTTAGCATTATAGTAGTGTCTTGGATACTTTTCTCATTGCTAAGGCAAAATACCCAACACCCAAAGTTAAAGGGGAAAGGTTTATTTCAGCTCACACTTTGTAGAGGTTTCAGTCCATAGGTTGCTGGCTCCAAGACAGGGTGGCATGGAAGAGGGGTATCATAGAAGAGAAAGGGTTCATGGCAGGCAGAAGGTAGCAAAAGGAGCAGGAGCAAGTGACAAGCAACAACAGCAGACTTCTTTCTGTCCCATAAATTCTATCTAGGCTACCTGCCCTTAGGTAGGGTAGCATTTACACCCAGGGTGGGACACCCTTAATCCTAGCACCACACCTGAATCAATTCCAACATCACACACTATAGATCCAGATGCCTTAAAAAAAGCCCCACCTATGACTACATGAGGCTTTGAGGAAACATCTAGACACAAGCCATAACAAGTAGCTATTGATATTTCTGTGAACCAACCTCTCATTTTAAAGTGAAAAAAGTTTCATCAGCCAGGCATTTTCATTCTGTCTTCCCCCCTTTCCATCTTTTACTGCTGCGTAAGTTTTATTGTCAATTAGTCTTTCCAATATGTACCAAAGATTGGCTCTAGTAGCTCTAGGCTTGCATTGTTCTGATTGCAAATGATCCTAGTGAGATGACTATGCCTTTGTGCAGAAAGTAGTAGGTGGTGAGAGAAGTGAATAGCTTTATGAAAAGGTGGATTGCTATTACTTGAAAATAAGGACAAAAGAAAGACAGACAAGAACTATATATATGGAACTGCATGTGTAGCCCAGTAGTACAGCACTTGCATAACATTCGCAAGGCCCTGGGTTTGATTCTTAACACTGGAAAACAAAACAAAAACAAAATCATAGCTATGATAGTTGACTTTGGGGAGGCAAGTTAAAAAAAAAAAAAAGAAATGTATATCTGTTGTGGGAATGATGGTAGACGGTATGTTTATGTAAGCTGAGACTTAGATAAAGTTTGAAGCAATGAACTAAAAACCACAGAATGACCAGTTCCTAAAGAAAACAAAAAATAGACACTCAAAATAGATAAATTCATTATTATATTTACATTCAAATACTTTCATTTTATATAATTTAACACAGTTTCTTACTATTTAATATGGTGATGTCAACTATAACATTATGGATTAGAGGACTTAAATTAGGAATTCTTTAGTTGCAATTACGAAAACTCCATTTCAAATAAAAATAAAGATTGAAGGGCCGGGGATTTAGCTCAGTCGTTCCACCGCCTGCCTCGCAACCTCAAGGACTAGAGTTCAATCCCTGGTACAAAAAAAAAAAAAAAGATACAAACAAGAAAAAAAATGTTGCCGGGGATTTAGCTCAGTGGTTTCGCTGCCTGCTGCGCAAGCACAAGGACCAGAGTTCAATCCCCGGTACCCCCCCCAAAAAAATAAAGATTGAAGTTCAGTGTAGGCTTCAGCCTACCTGGAAATCACAAGGACAAAGTAGATTACTGTATCAGGTAAGTACAGGTGATGAACCTGCCTACATTTGTAAAGACAAAGGCAAATGTAAATCCTTCTTGGGGAAGATAATTGTAGGCTTTAAAAGACTTCAACCTTTTTCACATGCAATGTCTTGCACATAATGGAAAGAGAACAGAAAAAAATGAAAAGAGAATATATAATAAAAATTCAAAAGAGACAACAGCAACAGAACCAGATACACAAAAGATTCAAATAATAAATTATCAGACACCTTTAAAATTTTCAATAGACAAGATTTTAAAAAAATACTCAAAGTTTGTTCTTTGAAAGACTAATAAAATTGATAAACCCTTGATAAGGTTGATCAAGAAAAAATAATCAGAAATAAACCTAGCCTACAGATATTTTAAAGACTATTATTCTTTAAAGATATAAAAAGTTTTATTTTCCCATAAATTTAAAAAAATGGACAAAAGGAGCTATTCAAAAAAAATACAATTTACCAAAACTGACACAAGAAAAAATAGAAAAGGTGAAATATACTATAATGTTTAAAGTCTCACTTAAAATTTGTTTTTATGTCTGTAAGATAGCATTCCTTATTTTGACTAAAGGATTTTGGGGTTTTTTTTCTTTAATATGAGTACATGTTACTCCATATTCTTTGGGGTTTTTTAGCTCAATGTTATAAAACTCTATGTTTTACTTTTGAAGAGTGTATATATTAGTATCTCAACTATATTTCAAACCCCAGAAGGGATGATATATGTCATAATAGTGAAGGTAGAAGAGGAGGAAGGAGAGAGATGTGCAAGCGGGGAGAAAAAAAATTGTTCTGGTTTGGATTATTGCTAACCTCCATCCACTCTCTGCAGTCTTTTTGTAGCCTTCTGACATATAGTAATCACAATAGTCATTGATATTCTTAGATATAAAATCTTTTGGAGAGGCAGTATGACAAAAATCTCTGTCTCTGAATGTGCACGTGTGCATGTGTGTGTGTGTGTGTGTGTGTGTGTGTGTGTAGTCTTACAGTTTTTGAGAAAGGTCTTGGACAAATTTCTTACTTTCTCTAATTTTTAATTTCCTAATCTATAAGATATAGATCACCATGATACCCATCTCATAACATCATTGTGAAAATGAAATGAGAAAATACATATAATAGCATTAGCACAGAGCCTGGTACATACAAGCATCCCATGAGTATTTCATATTATTTGACTTCATTTCAGGTTTTAAAAAATATTTATGAGTGTTATGGGTTGTATCTAGATGTTCCCCCAAAGCCTCATGAACTCACAGGTGAGACTTTGGGAGGTGTCTGGATCATGGGTATGTGATACTGGGATTGAGGGTATGTGGTATTGAACTAATCTACTGACTATGGTTTAGCATAGTCTGGGTGTGGTTGATTGAATTTACTGGATGCAGAAGCACCCTGGGTGTGGGTGGCACTAACCAATAGACTTGTAGCCTGAATGGAATAAAAGGGAAAGGGGGCAGCATGTCTGCTGCTTTCTGCCTGCTCTGCCATGGACTGTTTCTCTTCTGCAGTGCCCATCTGCCATGCCATCCTGCCTTAGAGTCAGCTGACTATGGATTGAAACCTTTACAAACTGTGAACTAAAATAAACCTTTCATCCTTTAATCTATGGGTGTTGGGTGTCTTGTCTAAGTGACAAGAAAGTAACTAAAACAATGAGGAACAACCTCAAATCATTCTAAGTCCTTTTATGCTTACTTTATGGAAATAAAATTTTTCTGCAGTAAGTGGTAGAAATGAGTGTGGGCCATGATAAAATTTGGAAGCTGTTTTAAATTGAGCTACCCTTGTGTTAATCAAATCATTTGACATTTTTCTACGGAAAAGAGGATGAAGTAATAACTTGGCCTTGCTTGCAAAAATGTACTCAGGGATGTTACCTCCTTGCCAGTTGTCTGTTACGTAGTTTGTTGAGACTACTCAACATTGTGTGGAATTTCCAAGCCTCAGTTTTATAAAAATAATTTATTAGAACTGTCTTTAAACAATTTTATATTGTATAATTACTTAACACTGCACTTTGGACTACAATATGGTTTGAATGTGCTGGGAATTACATTGGACTCAATGGAAGTATGCTCCAACCCTGTTATAAGGAACAGCCCTTTGATGATTAAGGAATGGTGTTGATAGGTTCTAGAAACTCAGTGCCTACAATTACTGGAACATATTTATTGCAACAAAGAGGGCAGTTGAGGATGGCTGATATCATCTTAGTTAAACAACAAGGTTACTGACATTTCAATGTGAATTCTCAGAGCTCTTGAGGAAAAAGGAAGGAAATCACTTTCACAGAGACCTTTCAATTGCCTGGTCTCTGATGCCTACATAGAATAGACCCTGTTCAATATTTTTGTTTTGTTTTTAGCTAAAAGATCACAGAAAAACAAGCTTTTATTTAATTTCAAGGAAAAATTGTATTGCTTTTAGTTAAGTCCATTCTTTTATTCAAGGATTGAGTTCAAGGTTGTGTCAAAATATATTTTCTTTGAATAACCTGAAATTTTTGCTTGGATATTATTAAAAATAAATTCAACTTAAATTATGATATGGTATGAAATAGTTTGGTGCTAATCCTTTTCTTCCTCTCTCAATGAATTAAGACAAATATAAGCCCCACTTTAAAAATAATGTATAGAAATAAATGTTAATTAAATTCAGTTTACCAGTGACTTCTTATTTTGCAGAAACAGATTATCTAACTCCAATGCCATTACTCAAAAAGGGACTTGACTGAAGAGTGTTTTAATGATTTTGGAAGTGAAAATGACCTTACATAGAGAGGTGTGTTTGGGTTTGAATTTTCTGTATACTTAGACATTTCATTCAAAAAGAAAATTATGTAATTTCATTTTTATTATATTTTTTTGAGAAGACTGTCAGGAGAAAATACGTATGTGGTTTATTGTTATCCTTTTTGTTTTAATCAAGATTATCAACTTGGGAGGCTGAGGTAGGAGGATTGCCACAAATTCCAGACCAACTTGGGCTCCATAGTGAGTTCAAGTCCAGCCTGTACTACATAGACAGACTTTGTCTCAAAAAGCAAAAAAAGCCAACAACAAAAAGATTATCAGTAGGCTGTGTGCTCTGGAGCAAATAAACGTGGCTTTTTAGTCATGCTACTAGTGTTAATGAACCTATTATACTGGCTGTTATATAACACAATCATGGCATGACATAATACTTGATAATGACAGTAAACAACTACATAACTGGTGTGTATATTTACTGTACTGTACTTTTATCATTATTTTAGAGTGTACTCCTACTTATAAAAAAATTTATCTGTAAAACAGTATTCCATGTTATACCATCAGCTGCCTCATATGTCTCATGTGCACTCCATCTTTGGATTGAATTTAGTGAGTGACCTGTATCATCTAGGTTTGCATAAGGACATTCTATGATGTTTGCACAATAATGGAATTGCCTAGGGATGCATCTCTTAGAATGTATCACTGACATTAAGCAACATGTAACTGTAGCTGTAATTCAGGCTCTTAGTAACCACATGTGGCTATGACTATCATATTGGACAATACAGCTTTAGTCTGCAAAGAGAGCTTATATTTACCCTATTATGTTGGAGGAACCAGTACTTCATTTTTCCTATCACTGTCTCCAACATCTACTTTCCATGCTTTGATGAGGGGAATCGACTCTTTTAGAGCTACAGTTCATACTCATTGTTAGGATGACACTGATCTGGCCCTGCTCCACATGCTCACACCATTCAAAATGGGTAAGAACTTTCATTGTATTACAAATAAAGTAGATGGTTTATGTACACAAATTAGGAAGTATGGATTTCAAAAGGAAAAAATTTAACTATTGCTAATCCTATCCTCTGAGAACTTCTAATATTTTGGCATTTATATTTTTAGAAGTTGCCTTGTGTACATAATGGACTTATATAAAGTACTTTCCTAAGGTATGTAGTTTTTGTAATGGGTTTTTTTTTGTTTTTGGTACCTGGGATCAAACTTGGGACCTTGCATTTGTGAGGCAGGCGCCAGAACCACTGAGCGAAATCCCCGGCCCTGTAATGGGTTTTTAACCTAATAGTACATTTAAAAATCTTCCTGTGCTCACTTTGGCAGCATATTTAAAAATCTTCTTATGTTCTTTTTTTTTCATTAAGTTTATTGGTACATTTTAGGTATACAATACAATTATATTCATCACTGGGATCTTGTACCTTTACATGATGTATCTTGGTTCTTATTTTTTCCCCATTCCCCTGCCCTCCCGTCACCCTCTCCACCCCTCCCTATTTACAAAGACTTTGTTTCCATTTTTTCCTTTTCTCCTATTTTTTCTTTTCCCTTCTTTCCTTTCCCCTACCCCTCCCAGTTCTCCTATTCCTTTAGACCTTTTCTTCCTATTTCACATTATCAATTATATATTTTGGACCTTATTTAAACCTTTAGTTTTTTACACCAGAGAAACTATTCAGTGTTTACACATGTGTCCTATTTATTTCACTTAAGAGTATGGCCTCAATATGAATCCATTTAGCTATAAATGTCTCTAGTTTTTCATTCTTTATGGCTGAGTAGTACTCCATTTTATAAAAAAAAAAAAACCCACATCTTCTTCATCCAGTCTCCAGTTGATGGGTAGTTGGGCTGTTTCCAAGCTTTAGCTATTATAAACTGTGCTGCTGTAAACATGAGTGCACATATATCATTGTGGTATGATTCTTTTAATTCTTTTGGGAAGATAACCAGCAGAGGAATAGCTGGGTCAAATGGGATCTCTAATCCTAGTTTTTTGAGGTATCTCCATATTGATTTTCACAGTGGTTGCACCAGTCTGCACCCTCTTCAGTAAAGGAGAAGGGTTCCTTTCTCCCCACAACCCCGCCAGCATTTGTTATTGGTTGATTTCTTGATAGCAGCCTTTTTTTCTGTGGTGAGGTGGAATATCAGCGTTGTTTTCAACTGCATCTCTCGAATAACCAGTGATGTTGAACATTTTTTCATGTTTATTTGCTGTTTCTACTTCTTTGTCTGAGAAATGTCTGTTCATTTCAGATGCCCAATTTTGAATTGGGTCTTTATATTTGGGGTGGTCTGGGTTTTTTTGAGTTCTTTATATATTCTAGATAGTAGACCTTGGTCTGAGGAACAGCTGGTAAAATTTTTTTCCCACACTGTAGGTTGTCTTTTAGCACTATTGGTGGTTTCCCTTGCAGTGCAGAAGCTTTTTAATAAGATGAAATCCCAATTGTTGATTCTTTGTGCTAGTTCCCATGCTACTGAGGATTTGTTCATAAAGTCTTTTCCTATGCCAGTGTCTTCAAGAGTTCCACTTAATTTATCTTCCAGCAAGCTTATTGTTTTTGTTTTAATATTCAGATCTTTAATCAATTTCAATTTTAATTTAGTGCATGGTGAAAGATAAGAGTCTAGTTTTAATCTTTGGCAGGTTGAAATCCAGTTTTTTCCAACACCATTTATCAAAGAGGCTATCTTTCCTCCAATGAGGGTGGTTGGCTCCTTTGTCAAAGATGAGGGGGCTGAGTATGTCTGGAGTTGTTTTTGGATCTTCTCATCTATTCCACTGATCCTGGGGTCTGTTTTCTTGCCAGCACCATACTGTTTTTATCACAGTGGCTTTGTGGTCTAGTTTCCAGTTGGGGATTGTGACACCCCCTGCCATGTCTCTGTTGCCTAGAATTGCTTTTGCTATTCTAGGCCCATGTTCTTTTCATTCACCTCCCAAATGAAGATGAAAGAGAAAAAACTTTAGAGCAATAATGTCCAAATTTCTTTAAACTCACAAACTCAAGAAGCTCTCAGTAAGCCCCTGAAAGAGTTAATGTTTAAAATAAAAATCCTGTGTATTCTTTTCTTTTTTGGTAGTATATATTTTTCCTCTGGCTATACTTAAGATATTGTCTTATCATTGATTTGTGGTAATTTATGATGTGCCTGGTATAGGGTTTTTGAAAAAAATTTTTTCTACTCTTTTTCCTCTCTGCTCTTAAACATGGATAGACATATTGTCAGAAGATACGTAAGTTGGAATACAAAAGTATAACAATTTTAAAGTATTGAAAGAAGCCAGGTATGGTAATGCATACCTGTAATCCTAGCACTCTGGAAGGCTGAGGCAGGGGGATCTCAAGTTTGAGCCCAGCTTGGATAACAAAATCCTGTATCAAACTTTTAAAAAATTTTTTTAAAGGCTGGGATATAGCTTGGTGTGAAGGACCTGGATCCATTTCCCAGTACCAACAAGAAAAAGTATTAAAAGACAATAAACTTATGATGAATGTCATTATGTTGTATACCTAAAATGTACCAATGATTAGAATGAATAATCGATAATGTAAAATAGGAAGAAAAGGTCCAAAGGGCTGGGGGTAGTGGGAGGGGCAGTGGAAAGGAAAGAAGGGAAAGGAAAAATGATGAGAAATGGAAAAAATAGAAATAAAGTCTTTGTAAATAGGGAAGGGTGGAGGGCATGAAGGGAGGGCTAGGAATGGGGAAAAAATAAGAACCAAGATGCATTATGTAAAGGTACAATTCCCAATGAGAAATGTAATTGTGTTGTATACCTACAATGTACTAATAAAAGAATTTAATACAAAAAAAAAGACAATAAACTTGCCTGGCTAAAATGCTATATACACATTAAAAATATCTTTCCAAACTGAAGGTTAACAAGAGACTTTTTCAAATAAGCAAAAAGTAAATAAAGTCATTGCCAGGTGATCTGGACAAAAAAGAGGGTAGAGGGGAGGGAGGAAGGGAGGGCAGGAAGGAGAGAGAAAGAATCACATTAAAGGCAGTTCTTCAGGTAGAAACAAACATACAAATGAATGGAGAGCGGAAGAAATGAGTGATCACGGTGTAAAACACAAGCATAGAAAAAATTAATTTATGCAGAAGTATTAATACTTGAAATGCAAATAAAGAATGTTAAGTACTTGCTTCTTGGTCATTTTTCAAATGAATTATTTTTCTTCTCCCAAAGGACAGCGACAACAACCAACAACACAAAAATATACACAGACACATGCACACCCTTTCTCTTCAAAATATTTGACTCTGTATTCCATATTCCTGAGTAGAATATGTACACGATAAATATATGCATGGTCACTCTTGAATGTCTAGCACATTGTCCAAATGAGTTTGAAAGTTTCCTAGGCCAAGAACATCCATTTTCTCTGGATAGAATTCACTGGCAACAGTTTTAAATTTTAATGAGAGATGGTTAACTTCTAAACTGCCAAAAAGACATGTGAGAACTAAGGGAAAAACATTACCTTGTGCCAAATCCCACAATGCTGTTAATAAGAAAGCTACTTTCAGAATACTGGACAGATGATGTGTTCATCCAGCTGTTTTTATCTAAAAGAAAATGGAATGCCAGCTATGTTTATGAACATCATTTTATTTTTTATTTGTATTTCTGGCACTGGGATTAAACTCGGGGCCTATGCACTGAGCTATAGCCCCAGCTCTTTCTGTAGTTTTTATTTTGAGATAAGGTTTCACAAAGTTGCTAAGTTGCCCGGGCTGGGCTCAAACTTTTGATTCTCCTGCCTCAGTCTCCCACAGTGCTGGGATTACAGGTGTGTACCACACCTGGTTTCAAGTCTTAGCACTTAAACCATTTTTAGTTAATTTGATTTTTTTAATATGTCATAATTACTTTCAAGTCACTGGGACAAAATATTTAACACCCACAACTTACAAGGAGGAAATGTTTATTTTGGCTCACTGTTTTAAAAAGATTTAGTCCATAGTTGGCTGGCGCCAAGGCGAGAAAATCATGGTGGAAGAATCTGGTGGAGGAAGCTGCTTCTATTATAGCAGCTAGGAAGCAGAGATAGGAGGGAGGAGTGCGGAGGGAGAGAAACCCTTCCAGGTCACGCCCAGTGAACTGCTCCTGCCGACCAGGGCCCACCTTCACCTAACAGCACATTTAGCTGTGGATTCACCAGTGGATTAACCCACTGATGAGTATGCTCCTCCCATGATCCAGTCACCTTCCAAAAGCCCCACCTCTGAACACCTGAGGCTTTTAGGGGACATGGCAGGTGTAAACTATAACACTATCTATTGTTAGATAAAAGTCTAATTTCATTTTCTGCTTATGAATTCTCCCAATATTATTTATTGAAGAAAATATCCTTTTTTTTTTGCCACCTTTGTCTGAAAACAATTGATTTGTGTATTTACTTCTGGGCTCTATCTTATTCCATTAGTTGGTGTGTTTGGTTTTATGCCAGAATCTTACTGTTTTGATTACTTGTAGCTTTGAAATGCATTTTGAAGTTAGGTAGGATAATGCCTCCAGCTTTGTTCTTTCTGCTCAAGATTTCTTGTCTTTTGGGGGTCTTCTGTGATTCCCCATTAATTTTATAGTTATTTTTCCATTTCTATAATAAGTGATGTTAGAATTTTGACAGATATTGCATTGAATCTAGAGATAATTTTGAGTAGTATAGATATTTTAGCAATATTAATTCAGACACGCTAGCTTAAATTTCACATGGTTTCTTGTAGATGAGAAACACAAATTATAAATAAAGAGCAAAATAAAAGATACATAATGGGAAGCAGGGAGATAGATCTTTCTTAAAGAGGATGAAAAAAGGAATAGTGATGTGTTATGTACATGTACCAACTCCACACAAGAAATGTAAACATTATACACTACAAATATGTGATAATAAAAATTAAAAATATATTAGTTCTTCCATTTCATGAATATAAAATTTTTTGTGTCTTCTTCAATTTCTTTCATCAATGTTCATGGTTTTCAATGTGCAATCTCTCAACTCCTTATTTAAACTTACTTTTAAGTATTTTACTTTTGGTAGCTATTATAAGTGGGATTGTTTTCTTAATTTCTTTTTCAGATATTTCATTTTTAGAGTACAAAATATGTTGATTTGTTGCCTATAACTTTATTGAATTCATTGATCAGTTCTAACAAGTTTTTGGTGAAATCTTTAGAGTTTTCTATATATAATAGCATATTGTCAGCAAGCAGAGACGTTTTTAACTTTTTCCTGTCCAATTTGAAGCCTTTTTTTCTTTTTCTTTTTTCTTGCCTAATTGCCCTGGCTAGGACTTCTGTACCATGCTGTGTAGAAGTGGTAAGGATGGGCATCCTTGTCTTGTTTGGAAACCAGTGATTTCTGTCATAAAGTTATCCATGATCTATAAATCCTATTTTTAGGTACTTACTCAATAGCAATGAGAATATATGTGCATAAAAAAATTTGTATATGGATGTTTATACTAGCTTTATTTATAATAATGTGAAACTGGGAACAACCATTGAATAATGACTAAGCAAATCATGCCTGTTCATTGCAATGGGAAAGGACTACTGATCCATGCAACGGGGTAGATGAATCTCAGAAATACTATGTTGAACAAAAGAAACCAGATAGAGGGGCTGGGGATGTAGCTCAGCAGTGCCACACATGCCTAGAAAGCACAAGGTCCCAAGTTTGATCCCTGGTACCAAAACAAAACAAAAAAAACAACCAAGAAACCAGATAGAAGAGGTATCATTACATTTATGTGAAGTTTTTTCAAAAAGTAATTTCTGATGCTAAAAGTTAAAGAGTGGTTATACTGGGAGAGGGTTGAGGTTTCTAGTTGGAAAGGGGCACAAGGAACTTTCTAGGATGATGGAGATATTATGTATTTTGAGCCAGGCACTGATTATATGGTATATATACAAGTATATATAAAGCATAAGTTTTACTTATAAACACTGAAATATATATAAGTATGAATTTCAGATTTGTACATTTTATTGAATGTAAAGAATTCCTCAATAAAAAACTGAAGGAAATAGTTTTAATATAAAAAATTACTCCGATCATGCAATAATACCACATTTAATATTTTCAGCAATCTGGAGACCTGAACAAAGAGTTATAAATGGACAATGCTCTCCCAGATGGCCTAAACTGGAAAATTTCCTTTAAGTGAAACCTGTCGAGCTTTGCTTGGGTTTCTAAGGTTCAGTACATAAAATTTTATTAAAACTCAAATGGAAATTCTGCCTATCCTAAAACGATGATTCACAGATGCTCCTGGATTCAGAGTGGTCTGTGGCCCCATCTCAGCTGCGAGATTATGTGGGGTTATGCACTGCAGATATACAGTACCTCATATTTTTATATTGTTTGCAAATAATTCAGGAGCAATACTAAATCCCACTCTTGTACTAAGGTAAGATAGAAGAAACAATGATAGCTGGAAAAGAGACAAGGAAACTCAATTTTACGTCTCCCCTGTTACCTTAAAATTCTGGGCCAAGCTCCTGCCCAGTACTGCACAAAGAAATGTTAATCGTTTAGGAAAATTTGGCAAAACAACATTTATTAGTCCCAAATTTATCTAGCCTATCTCATCTCCCTTGAAAACTAAGGACATTTACCAAGATAAAAGTAATTAAATAATCTTCAGTGTTTGCCAGTGTTCACAATGCCCAAGTCAGGTGAGGAATTCCTGGAAATCTTCAAACATGTAACCCCCTAGGGGTGCAGGGGAGGTGCAGCCTTTAGGACTGCCCCATGATGAGGTTGCTTCTTAAGCCACAGTAGTTACCCCATCATGGGAACCAAAGCAGCTCTTCTACCAAGAAGGACAATATTTGGTGCGGACCGAATTGCCCCTCAAGCCAAAGGAATTCCTCTGGAGCAATGGAAAACAGAACTGAGATAATGAACTGGACCCTGGGCCACCCCAGCTAATCCTTAAAAGTTGACCTTGTGGGTCAGGGATACAGCTCTGTGGCACCTCGGCTGCTGGCAAGCACAGGGTCCTGAGCTTGATTCCTGGTACCAAAAGAAAGAGAGAGAGAGAAAGCTGACCTTGTGCTTTTGTGAGTGGGCCAGTCTGAACCTCTGCATCAGCGTGAGCCTCTCCAGTTGCTGTGGCTGGGGTCTTTTTCTATTCGTCCTTGCTTTCTAATTATTATCATTATTTTTTTTTTTGTACCGGGGCTCGAACTAGGGTCCTTATACTTGGGAGGCAGGCAGTGGAACCACTGAGCTAAAGGCCCGGCGCTTTCTAATTCTTAATAAATCTGTTTGCGCTTCTCACTGATGTGTCCTGAGATTCTTTTTCCCCTGATGTAAGTCAAGAACCAACCTGGTGGACCAGGATGAGGACCTCATCTCCTCTTTGGAGAAGATATGTCAGAGTACATATTTAAAATGTTTCCTTATTTAAAAATAATCTATATGCAAACAGTCTCAAGATCTGGACTGCATGATCCTTCTAGATTTGCATCCACGAGTTTAAATCTTGTGCTTACTGCATTCTCTCATCACTTGTCAGAGAGTATTGAAATTGCATATTAATCAAATTCAAAAGGAATATCTTCTCACCAAAAACTATGCCACCAGGAAAATGATAAATGTCACATTAAAGTTATATTAAATATTGTTCAGTTTAGAATCCATAGCTTTATAATATGTAAATATCTGAATTATTTATTACAAATCCCTCTTTTTCTATCACCAATACTTTCTGTGCCCATCTCCATGAAATATTGGTTGATTTATTGGCACAAATACCTGTGGTGATAAAAGGGTTAAAACTCCCAGCAACCACATTTCTGTGCTGACACATTCCTACACAGTGCGCACTAGGTGGAGGCACTGCATTAATGTTGACTAGAAACTGCACATGATAGGAAATATAAGGCCTATTCATTTCTCCCAATGAGTCGACTCATCATCTTTCAAAGAGTAATGTGTATAGATGTGTTTAACTAAAACTAAAGAGACTTCTGTGAAACCAAAGTAAATGGCCTTATCAATTTGCAACTTTAACATACAGCTTTAGATACAATACAGGTGTTTCTGAAAGGTCAGCAGGAACCAGGCAACTCAGGAAAAAAAACATTCCTGCAATATTTAGATTTGCAGGATAGATCCTTTTTCCATATCCTCAAATCTTCATAAAAACCCCAATCTTTCATCCCAAGAGCACAATTCCTCTCTTGGAAAGTTGCCTTCTATCACTTTTGACACAGTACTCTAATCTGGAAAAAGAAAACTGTTGTCTTTTTAAAATTCTGATATTGATAAATTCTTTTATAACCTGCATCATTGGCCTCTGCAATTCTGCTGTCCAGCCCAGCAGTATTTAATACAACAGGAGGCTCCTGGAATGCAAATCACATTGATATTAAACAAATAAATTTGATTCAGAATTGCAAATATTCTCAGTCTGTTTGCTAGGACAACAGAAATATGCCACACAGATGGGAAGGGTGGTGTTCTGGACCACACCGGATTAGTCATGGCAAAGATTAACCAGCCTTCTCAAATTCAGTCATGCTCACCCTCATACTTCACATCTTCATCAAGTAGAGGCTGCAATAGCAAACACAATGTACTTAAGATTCTATAAACTGTTGTGGAACTCCAGTCTATACCACCTTGAAATAACTTTCTTTGACTTAGCTTGAGATGATTATTTGTATAAACTGCAGGCACAAGGTTAGCACTGAAAGGCTCCCCCTGTATAAAAGAAATTTATATCTCTCTACATTCATGGAATAAGCAGCTAGTGGAGCAGAAGCTTCCTTCCTGAGAGAGCCCCACACATCTGGCTAGGAATCACAGGAAGAAGGAAAGTGAAGATCGTATCTGGTCCAGAGAGATGACTACCCTATTTCCAGCACCCAGATCTTCTGCAGGTTGCTTCTTGAGACTTCATCTACATAATAAGATAACTTGCTCACCTCAACTAACGTCCACAACCCATGCTTCCCTCCCTCCAGGAACCCCAGAACTTTCTAGTCTTTGAGTCTTATTCTTAATGTGTGGCTCCTGTATTTCTGCATGTTAATAAATTTGTATGTTTTCCCCATTAATCTTTTTATTGTCAGTTTATTTCATAGATAAAAATGAACAAACTTAGTTTCCTTACACTGTAAGAAACAAGATGTTGGAATGTTGATTGGATTTACATGTTGGTGACATTTCAGTGAAATAAGCCTAGTGTCATTCAAGATTACTGTGGAAAATCTAATTACACAGTTTGTTCTTGTTGGAACATAGAGAAATATCTGCTGTCTTTAATAGCATTAACCAGATTTTCCTTCCCCGTTCCTACTGCAAAATAAAAAGGCAGTACTTTCTTAAAACTGGATCATATTTTGCAAAATGTCCAAGTCAACTGGTGATGTTTCACATGAATTTCTGCTTCTACATCATTATATCTTCCAAATGCATTGAGAAATTTAACTCTTTTGACATTTGAGAAATATAACTCTTACTTCAGTGCAAGTCAATTCAAATTCAGAAACTACAAAAATTAAAAGGAAATCATTTGGGGTCTTAGAAGTTACAGTTGGAAACAAAGGTTCAGAGAGCTTAGAATCAGTGTTTGGGGAAGGAAAGAAAGATGGAAAGGAGGAAGGAAAGAAGGGAAAGAGAGAGAAAGGAAGGAGTATCTCTAGGTATAAAACTGCTACATAGAAAAACAACTACAAAACCTCACTAAGGGTTATTGCTTATGTATCTGAGGTCAGCTGAAAATCAGCAAGGTAGCCACATATTACAATAATTTGTTTTCCTCAACTCTCATCTTATAGTAAAACTATTAAGGAAAAAATAGAACAAGAGATCTGTAAGTAAATATGGTATCTTCATTATCTACTTAACTATATGCTATGTCCTTACCAATCAGTTTTGTTTTTTATTTGAAGAGAAATAGATGCCTCTAATTAATGTTTTTATAAGGTTAACCAGACTAGTAACTTTTTTTAAAATAAGGAAAGTAAAAGAAATTTAAACTAGCATAAATTCAATTTTGTGTTTGTTTTTCAATGTTATGGGCATAATGCAATGAATATACCTTGGCAAAAATACAGTGGTACCTTGGTTCACAAACTTAATTCTTTCCACTTTTCTGGTTACAAACCTAACTGGACAAGAACCCAATCAAATTCAATGGTTTGGTTCAATGTTGACCTTATGGGGAAATTTGATTTGGTTCTTGTCCATTCAGTTTGCAACCAGAATCATGGAAAAAATTAAGTTCATGAACTGAGGTACCACTGTATATGAATTATTAACTTGAGATTAAATTTTGCAATTTATATGCTTGGTTGTCATTCTGATATTTCATTTACATTATTGAAATCTGTCTTCTGCCTCACCCTGTGTTATGATCATTACAACATTAACTAAGTCCATCTAGCAAATAGATATTTCTTTTCATCCTAGGCAGGACGGCCAACATTCCTTCTTTTACTTTTGGTGAAGATTTATTGTGCATATTGTATTATTATTGATACAGCTACTCTTAATTATATAATCCTTACTGGTCTATGTGTAATGATGGGCTTGTGTGTGTGTGTGTGTGTGTGTGTGTGTGTGTGTGTGTGTGTGTGCAGGAAAAAGACTTCAAGAAACAGATACTATAGATTTCAAAAACTCTTACTTTGGGGAAGAATTTGTACATTATTTGAACCTTTAACTCCAATTGTATTTGTATACTAGTTCTGTTCCATATCTGTCTTCTTAGTAATCACTGTAACTTTTTTCTAATTTTCTATTTAATTCTACATGTTATTTACTTTTGAAAATAGGATAAATCCCAAAACTTTTAGTCAATGAAAGTTATAATTTAGGCCCTCATTACCTACACACAATGTGTGCAGTCTTACAGAAAGTATGTACTCAGGATTTTTGCCTTAGGATAGCTCTGTAAAACTACCTTTATGTTTAAGAAACTCGATCTTTTCAGATGATACTCAACAGGTGTGTATCTTATTGTTTGTTTTCCTTTGGCATGGCCCAATTTTACACTGAGATTTTAGTAGAACAACTTGCTCTTCTCATATTTTTCTTTTAACATCAAAATCCAGGATCTGAATTCATATAAATTTTTTTTCATTTTTACATATGTTTTCAGGACATAATGTTCACATTCCCTATATGGAGCTGGTACATATACATAACACACCTTAATTCATTTTTTTCATACTTTTTTCTCCCCCTTCCTCCCCTTCTTTCCCCCTCCACTTTCTATTGGAGAAACATCTATCTCTCTGCTTCCTATTATCTGTCTTCTATTTTGCTCTATCAACCCAGTTAAGAGAATGTGACTGGCAGAACTTCAAGAGAGGACAGATAGTCTGTGGGACTTGAACGTCTGAAATTATGTTAGAACAACTTTGGGCTTTATGGTGAAACAATAGTACCCTTGTGCTATTCCTATCACCTTCCCATATACATAAATTAATAGGTCCTTTCATAAGTAACCTTGCCTGCTGATGCTTTGATTAGGCAAATTACAGGTGCATTTTAAGCACTGCAAAAATGAATAGTTCAAGGAAAGCATAGATCAAGGAAATAGATCACCCATGAATAGCGCTGCAGCCTAGAGGGAAAAATCCATAATATTATTATCCTATCTATAAAGAAGATACTACTAAGTGGTCTGAGTATCAATATTTAAATGACAAAAACAGACAAAAGGAGAAGATGATTACTAATACTGAGGCACTGTCCTTTTGCAAAGTGAGTTAGGACAGCAGACCACATTTCCCCCTAGGGATTCATTCAAATCGTCAACACATAAGGAGGGGAATTCAGAAAAGGAATGCCTGGTGAAGAGACATAGGGGAGTGCAGAGAGGCTTCCTTACTTGTAAGGAAAACAGTCTCAGCATTCTGAAGTTGTATCCAAAAAAGCAGACTGGAGGAAAAGCCACACCTTTAAGTTACACATCCAACAAAGATGTCTTAAGCCTCTAAGGAAGAAGTAGCTCCTTACTAGTCAGTTATTTCTAAACTGCAGCAAATAGGTGACATTTTCTTGGTAATGGTTGAAGAGACCTTTGCTTGGGAAAATATTGTAACTCTAAAATATCAGTATTTCTAATATTTAAGATAAATGTGTTTAATTCCTCTTAATAGGTACTCAATGTATATTCTTGTCAGCATTCCAAATTATTTTTAGTGACAAGTGCATGATATGAAGTCAGAAGTCCTAATATACTTACGAATGTATTTTATGCACTTCAGATAACAAATGAAATGTGATGTTAGGCATACTAGTTGACCTTTAATCCATAGATGAATATTTATTTGCTGCATCTGTATCTTACTCTCCATACTTATCTTGTTGGGGAAGAAAAGTTGTATGTTTTGAGATAGTCAGAGACCACCATAGGAACAAAGAACAAACTCCCTCCTGCATCCTTAATCTGTTACTCATTAAAAGCATGATTTGTGTTTTATTCTAAGATAGGAACTTAAACGTGGTTTTTGCTAAATACCGCAACTCTTTACTCAGCCCTACAAATGCCCAATAAGTAACTAAAAGCAAAACAAAGCTTGTCATTTTGTACAACTCTGGGTCAAATTCTTTTCAGCTCTGCAAATAGACATGTTAGTCATATAGGAAGTATCTATCTAAACTATGTCAGGACAAAGTTTATTAGCCTTAAATTTACCTAGTCAGTGTCATCCTCCTTCAAGATAGAGGACATCAAAATAAGAGTAACTAAAGAGATTTCCAAGATTCTCAGGGACATGCAATGAATGTCCAGTTCCAGAGCCTCTCCCTGGAGCAATGCTTTGAAGTCGCCAGCCATTGTCTTGAACCAGTAGTCACCCAGGTCCTTTCCTGTCTTTTCCTACCTTCCAGTTAAAGCCTTTATCTGTAAACCCACACCGGCACAGGAGGAATGACAGCTTTTCATTGAGCATTATTTGTGTTGATCATGTATGATGAGAGGTCTATGATGCATCTACTAATGTATCTTTTATAATTCAGGTGAGTTATCCAAAAAGACCAATGATGAAAACTCTAACTGTGTCACTGTCGTTTTCCTCCTAGGAAGCTCATAGAGACACATCTGAGAACCATCCCCAGTCATGCGTTTTCCAATCTGCCCAACATTTCCAGGATGTAAGTCATTTTTTTCATATAAAGAGAAGTTGGCAGTTGTGACATGCTACTTTCTAAAATGTGTTCTGTTAAGAAAAGTACTTATTGTCCTACTTGCAAATGTCAGTGGCATTTATATTTTAATGTATTTGAAAATTTTATGTACTTGATATTTGTCTAATTTTGCTTCATCTCTGCTTACTAATTCATAGATATTTTTTAAAAACCTAAAGCAAATTTAAATGGATTTGGTCCTGAGAAGTTCATCATTCTTGGTTTATTTTAGTATATCTTGTAATGTGGAGGACCTTTATCTGGGACTCTCTTCCATAAACAGACACATATGCTGTTCTCTAATCCACTTATCCTGGTTACCAGTTGACTCACTTTTCAACACTAACACAAATGCTTACATTTGGTCAAAAATGTAGCCAATGGCTTCAGACTTTTATACTTCAAAAAAAGAAAATAAAAGAATTAAAAATAATTTTCAACCTTGAAAACTGAATTGCCATGTACCCAGTTAGGAGAAAAAGAACTTCCATGTTAGGCTGACAAATATAGTGTGTCTTTATTTCATTTCATTAATTCTGACATGCAATGCAAGTAATTCACATATACCAAAGGACACCACCAGGAGCAACCTGTACAATTCCTGGCTAAGTTTATTCATTTCACAACCATTGACTGAGTGTTTGTTTTGCCACTTTACTACTTCTCACTTAGACACAGTTCTGACACTGGACATTTTTGGTTGTCAGACCTGGAGCGGGAACTGTTACTGGCATCTGGTGGGTAGAGGAGAAGGGTGCTGCCGAGCATCCTGCAGGGTACAGGACAGCCCACCACCCCACCCCAGACAACTGTAGTAAAAACCTCCAGCAGTGCTGAGGCTGAGAAATCATTCTCATTTAAATTCTCTGCAGTCTTTGATGTTGCTAATCAGCACTTCCTTTTTAAAATTCTCGCCTTTTTTGGTTTCTTTGCTACTTCTCTCTCATCACACTTATCATCTCATCCTGACTTTTCCTCGGTCTCCTTTCCTGACTTCTCATTTTTAACATTTTTGCCAGTCCCTGAAATATCAGGTCTTTTTCTGTGTATTTTGTCTTGTTTCCTCTATACCCTACTCCCCTTGCACCAACATCTCCATTCCTTTGTCCTCACTATCATCTAATACAGTTAATTCCTAAGCATGTATCTCTAGGCCCCATTCACCCTTACAATTCAAGCTTTCATTGAAAACTTCCCTCCAAATATCAACACTTAATGCCCCACAAGCACTTGTGATTCAGTTCATCCCAAATAAACACATCTTCTTGGCCCAGACTTTCCTTCTCTATTCCTCCTTTTAATAGCCCTACCATTCAGCATCTTGAAACCTAAAAACCTCAAATTCCTTTTATCGCTTCCTTTTCTCTCACCTCTCTTAAACAACTGTCTGCTTGTCTCCACGTGGATGTACCAACAGCTTAGCTCTTACTTCATTCAACAAATATTTCTTGAAAGAAAAGAAACAAATATTTTTACTAGGTGCCTAGCATTTTGTAAGATGGTCCAAATATAACAGCAGACAATACAGAGCTTCCATTCACTCCTAAGGGAGCCATGAATGCCGTGATGGGGTCAGTTACTGGACGTAACGTGTACTTGTAAGAGAGGTTGAATTGCCCATTACCTGGACGGGAGCAGGGAGAGGGCTGCAGAAGGCTTCTGGAAAGAAATGCTGCTGAACCTGTGATCTGCATTATCCAGCAAAAAATATGAGGAAAGAAGTTCCAAACAGGAGAAAAAAATCTAGAGTTCTGAGGAATTAGACTACCTTTGTTGGGACTGGAGCTTAGGCTGAGAGGGAAGTGGAAGAGAGAAGGAAGGAAGAAAGGAATTATAAGAAGAAAGTCAGGTATAGTGGCACACACCTGTAATTCTAGCTACTCCAGGGGCTGAGGAAGGAGGATTAGAAATTCAAGGCCAGTCTGGGCAACTTATCCAGACCTTATCTAAAAAAGAAAAAGTCTAGGGATGTAGCTGAGGATTAGAGCATTAGCCTGGCATGTACAGGCCCTGGTTGCAATCCCCAGTACCACAAAAACAAACAAATAAACAACTGAGAGGGAGTCTTACCGATCATGTAAAGAAGGGGTTTGAAATGTTGGATTCTCTGGGTGTCTTTTCTATACCCTTTGAAAACACTTAACATTTGCTCTGTTAATTCCATTTACTTGTCTGTATCCCCCACTACTGGAAATTCCTTGAAGCTAGAGAAAAGTTTGTTTTGCCAGTTTCCAGCCAGGCATCTGACATAAAACAAATGTTCAATAGATATTTGTTAAGTGAAAACAAATACATATACGTGAATAATAAAGATATGGTATATCTCAGGGCAGAAGGAGCACTCACCAGAATGATCTACATACAGAATGATACCTGATACAGAGCAAATTCCCATCTGTTATTCTGGCATACTAGTAGCACAAAATATCCTATTTGGGATAATAAATGAGATAGTCATTATAGTAATTACACAAGATTGACATGATAAGAAGAGATTTGAAGATGAGATGGAATCTGATTTTTTTCCAGTTTTACGCTGAACTGTATTTTTTTTTTTTTTTTGGTACCAGGGATCGAACTCAGGACCTTGCACTTGCAAGGCAGGTGCTGGAACCACTGAGCTAAATCCCTGGCCCTTTTTTTCAGTTTTAAAGTGGGATAAAGTAAGCAGGTATCACTACTTTATCCCGCTGAATAAATGGTCCCTACATGTCTTCACAACTATATTTAACAGCCATGAAAGGAGGTGCCTTTAAGTTGGAGAAAGAAGAATTTTGGTCCCCATGATGTGACTGAAGGACTGTCTCTCTAAATTCTTCAGAAAAGCTCACACTTTTTAACTAAGAATTTCAGTAGAGAATTTGGAGCAATGGCTATGCTGCAAACTTAGGGAAGCAAATTGGCAGCCTTCGAAAAGACTCTTGGCTTCTGGGTGACTCACTTGCACCCATGGTCAAACTCTTGCAGTCCTTAAACTATAAATTAATCATTTAAAATGTGTTCCATTGTTCCCTCTATGATAGGCAAATAATATGTGGAATAAAATAAATTATATAATGTTGCTATACACAGGGTAAAGAATTAGGAGACCTGATCAATGAAAAGTTAATTGTTTAAAGAACAGGTAATTCAAAAGAAAAGCACGGGACCATTATAATACTCAAACATGATTTTAAAGACTCAGTATGGAATAATTAGTGCTCTTCTTATAAACATTGTGTTGATGACAATATTTTACTAATAGATTCATTTCAAAATGGATCTCAACCTTTCTTGCACATTATAATCACCTAGGAAGCTTTTGAAAAGTAAAACTGCCTGATCCATTCTTCATAAACTCTGATTTAATTATCCTGGACCAGATCTTGATTATAGGAGTATTTTAAAAGCTCTTTGGGTAGTTCAATTGTGTGTCCAGGGTTGAGAATCTGTGTTATGACCAGGGCTGGGCACCAGCTGTTACTCCTTAACTTTCTCAAATGTCATAGAAATGCCTCTATGACATTCTAAAATGTTCAATGAATTTGACTGCATTAGTCATTCTCATTACAAGATGGAATGTGAGTAAACTATTTAAAACATTTTCCTTATCTATTCCTGAAAAGCTCTGTGTAGGAGTTTATCTTTACTTTTCTTTTAGCACTTAAAACTTTGATTTGAGTTATCTTTTGCTTATAAAATTCAAAGTGACTCTTACATTTTCTACCTTATTCCAAATCCAGAAGAAAGGTCATGGGAGAATATGTGGTCACAACTCTGTCAAAGATTCTTCTAGAGAATTGTGATTTTTCTCTTCATCCTTTTAGAAACTTTATTTCTAATCCTATGTGATTAAATTCTATCTTTAAAATGTTCCCTAATTTTTCTTTTTTTGTACCGGGGATCAAACTCGGGTCCTTAGCTTGTGAGGCAGGCAGTGGAACCACTGAGCTAAATCCCCGGCCCTATTCCCTAATCTTTTTTAAGTAACTTTCTAATGCTTTTATTTTTGCTATTTCGAGTAACATATCTATTTATTCATTTATTCAATTGCTTAACATATTTATTAAGCATCTACTACACACGAAAAACTATAAAAGGCACTCAAGATTCACTGGTCAAATCACACAATCTTCCTTTCACAGAACTTAACATAATGAGATAAAATACATCAAATATCCAAACCACTGGAAGGGTGCACTGTGGTCATTACTGAAAGGAGAAGTTTGTGATACTGTTATGGTATACCACAGGAATTTTAAACTTATCAGGAAGTTGGGAGAAATCTTCTAACAGGAATGACTGTTGAGACCTCAGGATGAGTAAGACGTAAAGTATTGAGAAAGTTTAGGCATCATGGGATCTGGGAAAAAAGTAGTAATTAGTTTTCACATAATTAGAATGCACGCAGCCTGTGCATGTTGCATGATCTGGGAAGCCCTTGACAAAGAAGTTACATCAAAAATAACATTTGGAGTTCACAACTGTACTAACTTTCTACTTTGTCTTGTATTTTTGTGATGTTCAGCTACTTGTCTATAGACGCAACTCTGCAGCGGCTGGAATCACATTCCTTCTACAATTTGAGTAAAATGACTCACATGTAAGTACCAGAAAAACTGCACCATAGACCCAAGCCATAGTCAATCTGGACTGATAATCTAGAGACTACAGATGGCAGTGAGGGCTGGTTTCTAGATCACAGATCAAAACTTCTGCTTAGGGGCCAGGGATTTAGCTCAGTGGTTCCAGCGCCTGCCTAGCAAGTGCAAGGTTCTCAGTTCGATCCCTATTACCAAAAAAACAAAAAAAACAAGAAGAACAAACTTCTTCTTATGAGAAAATTCTCAACTTGTCACTCTCAGTTTACATTAGCCCATCCTAATTATTTTTCATTTCTGTGGTTGGAAGTTAAAGATGACCTGGCTTTGAATTGTTATTCATTCTATTACTACTATGTCAACAGATTTTATTGGTGTGAATATCAATTAGTCAATAAACATATACTGGGTGTCTACATGATTTTAGAGCTTGCATAAGATTCTACAAAACTGATGTTTTTCCTTAACTAGGAAAAAGAAAATTTGTTCAGTGACATTAGACAAAAGGAAAATTGATAACTACAGATATGGAGTTAGTCAGAGTTGAATTTAAATATGGGTTTCTTATTAATCTTGAAAAAGTAATTAATATCTCCCAGCTTCATTTATACAATAAGCATAATTAAAGTTATTATAAATATGGAGTGATATAATGATATAAATATTTAGCACTGTGCCTAGTACATCAAACTAATAAATATGCTTCAGAAATATTATTTCTGTTATTTCTCTAGTGCATTACAATCTATGAGAAGTTTTACATAAATAATCACATTGCATTACTTTGCACCGTCATGAATTATGAAATATTAACTATTGTCTTAATGTATTTGTTGGCTTTTCATTACTATATCAAGATACTTATAAAGAGAAAAGTATAACTTTGGCTCATAGTTCTGGAGGTTCCTGTCCAAGATCAGGGGAGGCTCGGTCAAAATATTTCTTTTGACCAGGGAACACATCATAGTAGGAACACATGGGAGAGAAAATTGCTCATCTCATGAAACAAGAAGCAAAGAGCCGGGGATTTAGCTCAGTGGTTCCAATGCCTGCCTTGCAAGCACAAGGTTCCGAGTTCAATCCCTGGTAGCAAAAAAACCCCAAGAAGCAAAGAAATATAGGAAGAAGCTGGGGTCCCACAATCCCCTTGGATCTAAGGAACATCCATTAGGTCCAACCTCTTATAGTTCCACAGGAGCACCTCCTGATAGTGCTGTCCTGAGGACCAAGCCTTTAACACATGAACTTTTTTTTTGGTACTGGGGATTGAACTCAGAGCCTTGTGCTTGCGAGGCCAACACTGGAACCACTGAGCTAAATCCCCAGCCCTAACATATGAACTTTTGAGTGACACTCATCTAAACCATAGAAATGAGGGAAGAAAAAAAGTAAAATATCCATCTATAAATGTACGGAATGTTTTAGACATTATGCTAATTATGTACATTTTTTGTTTAATCCTCATTTAACCTTCAAAACAAATTAGTTGTTTTCATTGCTTTTCTCATTACCAAGACAAAATGCCCAACACCCACATTTTAAAGGTTTATTTCAGCTCACAGTTTGTAGAAGTTTCAGTCCATAGGTGGCAGGCTCCAAGGCAGGGGAGCATGGCAGAGGGGAATTGCAGAGAAGAAACAGTCCATGGCAGGATAGGCAAGAAGGCAGCAAGCAGTGAAACAAATCTCTCTTTCCCTTTTATCCTATCCAGGCTACAAGCATTTTGGGGGGTGCCATTCACACCCAGAGTGGGCCTTCCCATTATCCACACCCAGAATTATGTTAAACCAATCAGTGGACTAACTTTGTACCAAATACCCTTAATCCCACATTCACCAACCTTAGATCCAGCCAGCTCTGAAAAGCCCCACCTAGGAGTGCATGAGGCTTTGGAGAGACATTCAGATATAAGCCATAACACCAATGAAGTGAAGATTATTACTTCTAGTATTTATATGTGAAAAACACAGATCAGAGAGGCTAAATATGTTTTCTCTGGCCATATAAGTGCTAAAGAATAGGGCCAGAATCTTCATACTATAAATGTCCAATTAAAAAATTCTTATATGTACAATACATTATACTCAAGAATACTGAGGCCCAAAATGTTGCTTCCAACTATGATAGGCAAGCTTAGATCAGACTGACCATTAGTCTAAGATAATCTAGAAGAAATGGACAAAAGAAAAATCTGTTTACAAGCATTAGAGTATTATGAAGGCAATAGGATTTGAGGAAAGATAAGCAAATTCCCAAAATAACATTTGGTTATTTTCTTTGTGAAGTTTTTGCAGAATTGTAAGCAACAGCTCAGAGACTAAGAGGATGACTAGAGATCTAAACTGTCTCATTAGGGTAGGGAAATAAAAATTGGACTCATGGCTCACTAAAAAGAATCATTCTTAGAAAATATGCCATGGGAATAAAACTAGGATAATTAGAAATAGATCAACTTTCACAATAAAACAAAAATTAAAAAACCAGACATATTCCAAAATAAACCAAAGACCTGTTGGAGGAAAGTGATTAAATAAAAAACAAGCAAACAGTGAGCCACAGAAAATTCAGATTTTGGAGTTATTAGATATAGACTTAAAAATAACTGTAATTTGGGCCAGGAAACTAGCTCAGTGGTTCCAGCACCTGCCTCACAAGCACAAGGTCCTGAGTTTGATCCCCAGTACCAAATAATAATAATAACTGTAATTTAATAGGTTCAAAATTTTAAATGATAAGAGAGATAATTTCAGGATACAACTGGGAACTATAAAACCACCTGGAAACTCTAGAACTTAAAATGTCAATAGCTGAAATAAAAATCTTAATACATGAGTTTAATGACCTTCCACTGCTCCCAGCACAGAGGAGGTGAGCCCTGGGGGCGCCAGCGGCATGCTCCACCCCCACTCCACCCACCATCGAAAGGAGAAGACATGTAAACAAGCCTCAGAACTAGATTTCCAGATCACCTACAGCAACCCCAAAGGGAAACAAGATGGAAGACTCTGATACTCAACAACCTGGGTTCCCTAAACTAGCAACAAAAGAGGATCTGGAAAAAATGAAATCAGAAGTAATTTGTCACATAACAGCAGAGAATGTGCCCATAGGGCAAGACATGATTAATAAATCTAGAGAGGACACAGATTAAAAAAAAAATAGAGGAGCTGAGGAACACAATGGAATCCCAACATAGGAAACAAATGCAATCCATAAAACAGATGCACACAGATTTTCAGGACATGAAAAACTCCACTGAAAGTCTACACAGCAGAATGAGCCAATGTGAGGACAGAATTTCAGATATAGAAGATAAGATTGCCATTAGTGAGGAGGAAAAGAAAAATTGCTTAAAAATTGTAAGGGACCATGAGAAATCAACCCAGCAGCTGCTAGACGATGCAAAGAAGAATAACATAAGAATGATTGGAGTCAGTGAAGAAAGAGGAGAGAGTGCAGATGACATAAAAAAAACTGTTCACAGAAGTGATGATAGAAAACTCCCCAAGCAGGGGAAAAGATCTTGACAAACAGATAAGTGAGGCATATAGGACTCCAAGTAGCCTTGATCAAAAAAAAATCTATGTAGACATAGGCATATAATTGTTAAGATTCCAGAAACCCAACAAAAGAATGAAGTTCTACAAGCAGTTAGAGAAAAGAAACAAATCATATACAAAGGAAAGCCCACCAGAATCACAGGAGACTTCTCAATGCAAACCCTCAAGGCAAGAAGAGCTTGGAGTCACCTATGTCAAGCCCTAAAGGAAAACAACCTCCACACCAAGATTGATGTACCCTGCAAAACTATCTTTCAAAATTGATGGTGAAATAAGATACTTTCATGACAAAGAGCACCTTAGGAAATTCATGAATACCAAACAAGAACTCCAAAAAATTTTAGACAAAATCCTAGGAAAAGACAAGGAGGATCACAACCCCAGGAAGCACAGCAGAATGAATCCACCAGGCACAAGAAATTAAAAGCAAAGGGGAAGAATCCAACAAAAAGAAAAAGTCATGACAATGATAACTCAATACATATCAGTTATAACCATCAATGTTAATGGTCTCAATTCACCAATCAAAAGAAATAGACTGGCAGAATGGGTCAAGAAGCAAGATCCAACAATATGTTGCATACAAGAAACACAATTAATTCAAAAAGAAATGCACAGCCTAAAAGTTAAAGTTTGGAAAACAATACTCCATGTGACAGGAACCAAAAAAAAAAAAAGCAAGAGTAGCTATCCTCTTTGCACACCAAGTGGATTTCAAACCCACACTGATTAAGAGAGAAAAGGACACCACATCCTTGTAAAGGGAACAATCCAAGAGGAAGAGATGACAATCATAAACATATATGCACCAAACACTAGTATGCCCAACTATATAAGACAAATAGTAACAGACATGAAAAATCATATAACCACTAATACAAAAGTAGTGGGAGACCTCAATACCCCATTGTCACAAATAGATAGATCAACTAGGCAAAAAACAAGTAATGAAATACTAGAACTCAATCAAACTCTTGAACAAATAAACTTAACACATGTTTACAGAATGTTCCACCCCACAAAATCAGAATACACATTCTTTTCAGCTGCACACAGGTCGTTCTCCAAAATAGACCACATACTTGCTCATAGAACATATTTAGGTAAGTGCAAAGGAATTGGAGTTATCCCCTGTATATTATCAGACCATAGTGTAATGAAATTGGAGATCAATAGCAAAAGAAACCACAAAAATTTCTTAAACACATGGAAATTGAACAACATACTTCTGAATAACCAATGGGTCACAGGGGAAATTAAAGAAGAAATCAGACAGTTCCTAGAATTGAATGACAATGACAGTACAACATATTGGAATCTATGGGACACAATGAAAGCAGAGTTATGAGGGAAATTCATAGCAGTGAATACTCATATTAGGAAAACAGAGCAAGCACAATTAAACAACCTGATGCTGAACCTCAACCTTCTAGAAAAAGAAGATCAGGACAAACCCAAAGCCCATAGGAAGGAGGAAATTATAAAGATCAGGCCAGAAATCAATGCAATAAAGACTAAGAAAACAATACAAAAAAATCAATGAAGACAAGAGTTGGTTCTTCAAAGAATAAACAAAATTGATAAACCTTTAGCTTACCTTATCAAAAAAAGGCAATTAGGAATGAAAAGGGTGAAATTGTAACAGATCCAGCAGAAATCCAGAGGATCATCAATACCTATTTCAAGAACCTATATGCCAATAAGATGGAAAACATAGAAGAAATGGACAGATTCCTAGACATGTATGAATTACCAAAGTTGAATGAAGAAGACCTAAAACTTCTAAACAACCCAATATCAATCAATAATATTGAAAATGTAATTAAAAACTTACCCACTAAGAAAAGCCCGGGTCCTGATGGCTTCATTCCTGAATTCTGTAAGACATTTAGACAGGAACTACTGCCACCATTGTTTAAACTCTTCAATGAAATTGAAAGGGAAGCAATACTCCCAAATTCATTCCTGGAAGCAAGCATCACCTTGACCCCCAAAGCAGAGAAAGACCCAACTGAAAAAGAGAACTATAGGCCAATCTCACTAATGAACATAGATGCAAAAATCCTTAATAAGATAATGGCAAATAGAATGCAGAAGATCATCAAGAAGATCATACACCCTGACCAGGTGGAATTCACCCCAGGAATGCAGGGATGGTTCAACATATGCAACCAATCAATGTAATACAATATATCAATAGAGCCAAGGACAAAAATCATATGATCATCTCAATAGATGCAGACAAAGCATTTGACAAAATCCAACATGCATTTATGATAAAAAACCCACAAAAAATTGGAATAGACAGTCTCTACCTCAATCTGATAAAAGCCATCTATGAAAACAGCCAATATCCAACAGCCAATATCATACTAAATGGTCAAAAACTGAAATCCTTCACACTAAAATCAGGAACAAGACAAGGATGGCCACTATTACCACTCCTGTTCAATACAGTTTTTGAAACATTAGCCACATCAATTAGAGAAGAGAAATAAAAGGAATAAAAATAGGAAATGAAGAAGTCAAATTGTCATTATTTGAAGATGACATGATACTCTATATAGAAGACCCCAAGAACTCCACCAAAAGTCTTCTAGACTTAATAACCAAATTCAGTCAAGTAGCTGGATATAAGGTCAACACACAAAACTCAATAGCTTTCCTCTACATGAACAACAGACTCACTGAGACAGAAATAGGGCAAACAATTCCTCTCACAATAGCATACAAAAAAATGAAATACCTAGGAATCAACCTAACAAAAGAAATCAAAGACCTCTTCTCTGAAACCTATAGCACTCTGAAAAGAAAGATTGAAGACGATATCAGAAAATGGAAAGACATCCCTTACTCCTGGGTAAGAAGTATCAATATAGTGAAAATGGCCATACTTCCAAAACTGCTACATAGATTAAATGCAATCCCAATTGAAATTCCAGCAGCATACTTCATGGACCTTGAGAAAATAATCCAAAAATTCATTTGGAAAAAAAGAGACCCAGAATAGCAAAAGCAATTCTAGGTAACAGAGACATGGCAAAGGGTATCACAACCCCCAACTTGAAACTATACTACAAAGCTACTGTGATAAAAACAGCATGGTACTGGCAAAGAAACAGACCTGAGGACCAGTGGAACAGATTAGAAGATGCAGAAACAACTCCAGACACACTCACCCATCTCATCTTTGATAAAGGAGCCAAACACCCTCATTGGAGGAAAGATAGCCTCTTTAATAAATGGTGCTGGAGAAATTGTGCTTCAACTTGCCAAAGACTAAAACTAGACCTATATCTCTCACCATGCACTCAACTAAAATCAAAATGAATTAAAGATCTAAATATTAAAATAGAAACGCTGAACCAGCTGGAACAGAGGTTAGGTAGAACTCTTTAAGACATTGGTGTAGGAAAAGATTTCATGAACAAAACCCCAGTTGCCCATGAACTAGCACAAACAATCAACAAGTGGGATCTCTTCTTATTAAAAAGCTTCTGCACAGCAAGAGAAACCACCAGCAGTGTGAAGAGACAACCCACAATGTGGGAAAAAATTTTCATCTGCTGTTCCTCAGACTAAGGTCTACTATCTCAAATCTATAAAGAACTTAAAAAAATCAGACCTCCCAAATTTAAAGACCCAATCCAAAAATGGGCATCTGAAATGAACAGACATTTCTCACACAAAGAAGTAGAAATGGCAAATAATCATATGAAAAAATGTTCAACATCGCTGGTCATTTGAGAGATGTCAATGAAAACAACACTGAGATTCCACTTCACTCCAGAAAGAATGGCTGCTATCATGAAATCAACCAATAACAAATGCGGGCGGGGCTGTGGGGAAAGAGGAACCCTGCTCCACTGCTGGTGGGAGTGTAGACTAGTGCAAGCACTGTGGAAATCAGTATGGAGATACCTCAAAGAACTAGGACTAGAAGTCCCATTTGACCCAGCTATTCCCCTGCTGCATATCTTCCCCAAAGAATTAAAAGAATCATACCACAGTGATATATGTGCACTCATGTTCATTTCAGCACAGTTTATAATAGCTAAAACTTGGAAGCATCCCAATTGCTCGTCAACTGGAGACTGGATAAAGAAAATGTGATTTTTAAAAAAATAAAATGTAGTACTACTCAGCCATAAAAGATGAGAAATTAGAGACATTTATTGCTAAATGGATGCACATTGAGGAGATACTCTTAAGTGAAATAAATAGGACATGTGTAAATACCAAATAGTTTCTCTGGTGTGAGAAATTGAAAGTGTAAATAAGATCTAAATGGTATAATAGATAATCTGAAATAGGAAGAAAAGGGGCAAAGGGGAAGGAGAAGTTGGAGGGGTAGGGGAAAGGAAGGAAGGGAATGGAATTAATATGAGAAAAGGAAAAAAAGAAAGCAAAGTCTTTGTAAATAGGAAGGGATGGAGGAGTTGAAGGGAGGGCAGGGGAAGAGGGAAAAAATAAGAACCAAAAGAGTATGTAAAGGTGCAAATTTCCAATGATGAATGTCATTATATTGTATACCTAAAATGTACTAATAAAAGGATATACAATTAAAAAAAACAATAGGTCTGTCATAGCTCAAAAGAATTTGTAACATAAAAGATTGGTCAGAAGAATATATCTGGCCTGAATCATGTAGAGAAACAGAAGAGCTCTATGACACAATAAGAGGTCTAGCATATCTATGAGCATCTCAAGAGAAAGAAGAGCAAAATAATGAAAAAACCAATGTGCAAAAGGAATTTTTCAAAACTCTTAAGAAACATCTAGTCACAGATGATGGAAATACAGCAAGCCCCAAAAGGATAAATACAAAGGAAATCTCATTAAGGTACATCATAGTAAAGGTGCTAAAACCCAAAGACAAAAAGAAAGTCAGAAAAAAAGCAAAAGAAAAATAGATAATTCTTTTTCAAGGATACACATAATAGTTGCTAAAATTGACCATTAGTGGGACCATAAAAACAAGCCTCAATAGTTTAAAAAAAAATTAAAGTATGTTCCTGACTAGTAAATAGCCTGAATTCTAAATAAGTCTGACTTTTAAATAACCACAGATCAAGAAAGAAATCACAATACAAGTAGAAAAAAAATTAAATGATAATGAAATATGTTATGAAACTTGTAGGAAGCAGTCACACTCCAAGTAAAATGTATAGTATTTAAAAGAAGACTGAAAATAAATGATTTATATTTTTCATAAGAAATATATATAAGAACAGTAAATTAAAACCAAAGAAAGTACAATAATACTAAAGTCCAAGAAAACTTTGGATCCAGTAGAATAGGAACAACAGTCAGCAAATTCAAAACCAAACCTTCTGATTACAAGTGGAATTCCATTTATCAAGCCATTCTCTGCCCCTCTCACCAAAAAATAAGAGCAACAAATTTGCAATAAAGTCATATAAACTTGTTGATCTCAAAAACAACAGTTTTTTTTGTTATGGCTTTTTTCATAAAGATTCCAGTTGTTATTTAAAAGTAAATATTAATACCCCCTCACCGAAAGTATTAACTTCATAAAGCAAAGGAAACTATTAAAATAAATAGTTAAAAAGAGGATAAATTTATAAATGGATGTATAAAGATATATATATGAAGTGAGAGTTTATCTTAGAAAATAAAAGAATAATGAATCTTGCATTCATGAAATTTTCCTAATATACATGTGAAATTATCTGCAAGCATGTTTGGTGAGCAGAAAAGATACATCAAACTTTTTGTATGCATGCCACCCTCATCTTTAATGCATTTATTTTGTAATCATTTATTAAGCAGTGATTATAAACAAACTGTGATACTTCTCTCATGAGAGAAACAGAGCAGAAAAATTACTCTCCTTCCCTAAAGCAATTGAGAATGGTTTTGTGGGGTGTTGTCGATATAAGGTGTGAAAACGAACACTGTAGGAATAATTTGTTTAATATATAGACTATGTAGTACCATCCAACTAAACTCTCTTGGGATTCTTGAAATAGAATTAAAGACCTCTGGCTTATTCAGAAAAGAGAGCTATTCATCATGTTTAATTTTCTCCAAGAATAGAAACTAAATTAAGAATGCATATTTCAAATGAAAGGCCTCAATAATTCTTTTACATCAACAGTAAAAGAACAAAATGTTATTCTCTTTCATAAGTGACTTTCTGCAGCTGCCCTCTCTCTATTTTTAGTCATGTGGTTTGGTACATAGGAGGCTGAACTAGAGAAACACAGGAACTTAGCACTTGCCATTGCTTACCACCCCTACTACTAATCAGCCTTTCAATGCCTCTTCAACCTTCCGGTGAGAAAGCTCTACATATGTCCTCTGTGATGGCTTCATAATTCAAGTTTAGGTTTTGTTCTATGATATAAAGTGGAGTTGTGGGACATAAGGACTAAAATTTTACTGTTAGTGACCTAGAGCCAGCATTCAAAAATAAAAAGCTACCCACTTGTTCAATAAATATCATATGCTTAATGCTGTCAAATCTGTGTCCATTGCAACTTAAAAAGTATTCAAAACAGTGGATCATTCTATTTTTGTCAAAACTTCCTCCTTATGCCTTTATGATACCACAAGGAGACAACAACAGTTGTATTCCTACATGCTGCTCAGTCTTTCTCATTGTATCCTTTATTGACTTCTGATTTCTCACCCCTAATTGTTGGAGATCCATATGGCCCAATCCTATGACCTCTCCTCTTCTCACTCCACGTTCTTCTCCTGTGATTTTATCCAACAACTCTCAAATTTATATACTTGTTTCAGGCTTGTCTTGGTGATGGACCATATACTTTCTGGTCTACTTGACATCATTTCACAGAAGTCACACATAGCTTACAGTATATTTAAATATTCCAAACTGAACTTTTGATTGTCCTCCTGAAATCTACTACTCCTTCAGAGTTTGCTGAGCCAGAATATGATGCCTCCATTCATCTTGATGTAAATCTCAGATACCTTCTTTCCTCCTGTGGATTGCTGGTTTTGTTCAAATTTAGAAATTTTTGTTCACTATTTCAGTAGAGCAAGTCAGAAGTGACACCATGTCAGTTCTAGGACCAGTCTTCGAGACAACTGGTATTTTTCACTGTAGACTCTTGGAGCCCTGAATTACCATGACAATATCCAGTAATGCTGATGAAGAAACTATATGGAAAAGTCCTGAGATTACACGAGGATGGTGAATATCCCAACAATGCCCATTAAAAAGTCTGGCAGCAGAGCACATCTTCTTGGACTCTGTAGGTTTGTTCAGACCAGTTGAAAACCATCCATGAATTCCAATGGATGCTACATGCACCAATTTGCTGTAGATTTGTGGGTTTACTGTACTCCCAGGCTCTCTATTCTGTTCCATTTGCCTGTGTGTCTGTTTTTATGCTGATACCATGTTGTTTTGATTAGGGAGGATGCAGCAATTCTGATCATCTGAACTGGCAGCTCAAAACAGATACCACTCCTTTTACAAAGTGAGCAGAGGCTGAAGGTTGTGTGAAATGTGGGCAGTGGGCTAAAGGGAAACCATGCACATGAAATTTGGGTTACCATGCTCCATGTGTGTGTGACACCCAAAACATAACACAATTACTCACTTCAACAGAGCTACTACTAACAGTTACTAAAACCACATTAAAAGCACAGGATAATGAATGGTTTGAAAGAGAGCATTTCATAGCAGAGAGAACCCAATTACACACCTTTGTGCAACAGAGTGCCTCAATAGTACACAAAATAAACTTAAGCTGTTTACAATATTTCCTAATTCTTTTTATTTTTCCCTCTACATTTGACTATTTTGAAAGGTTTTTTTATTAATAAGTGGACTCCTCTGTGGTTCATATACAATCATAAGTGAACTTTAAATTCCATTTTATACAGACATCTTAAAAATACTGGGAGTGAACTATGGTAGAAAATATTGCTCACATTGCTAATTAACATGTGCATATGAAAGGAAGAAAATGTTTTGTTAGTGCATATGCCTCCCAGCAGAAACCCACGCAAAATAAAAGCCCCCCAAATAAACCATGCAGTAGCTGATTACCCAAAAAAAGGTAATGTCCACAAAATTAAGTTTTTCCATGCTATTCTACTTTCCAGTACTAATCTTCAATTTGGATGGTAAGCTATTGGATGCTTGAGGTATATAAGAAGGGCCACCTGCACATGGAAGAAAATCTGTTGTCTTAAGGGTTATTTTTGTTTGTTTATTCTAATACTTTAAGATATTTAAAGAATATTTTATTTATATCAAATGTCACTGAACGACAATGACATTCCAATTATAACAGATGACAAACAATGCCTCTATCACTAGGCACTTTTAATAGGGGGTTTAGGCTTTACAGAACCCTTCTGACATCCCACCACCCTCATCCCACTAAAATTACCCTTTAGGGAAATATTATTGCATATATCCTGATTGATTTATGCAAGAAATTAATATGAAATGACCAAAAGAAATGCATCATTTAAGATTAATAAAACAAACTAACATGTCAAGTTTGAAAGAGAGACAAATTGTATATATTCAAAACTAATTAAATAATTTAAATTTTACTTATACTTTATATATTAGTGAGACACAAATATAGGCTATTTTCTTCTAAAATTTCCTTCACATAATAGAAAATTTGTTTATTTAAAATACCAGATTTTGTGATAAAACCATCATGGTATTGGCAAAAGAACAGACCTGAGGATCAGTGGAATAGATTAGAAGATACAGAAGCAACTCCAGGCATACTCAGCCACTTCATCTTTGACAAAGGAGCCAACCACCATCATGGGAGGAAAGATAGCCTATTTAATAAATGGTGTTGGAAAAACTGGATTTCAACCTGCCAAAGATTAAAACTAGACCCATACCTATCACCATGCACTAAACTAAGATCAAAATGGATTAAAGATCTAAATATTAAGACAGAAACACTAAACCTGCTGGAAGATAAGTTAGGTAGAACTCTTGAAGATATTGGCATAGAAAAAGACTTCATGAACAAAACCTCAGTAGCACAGGAACTAGCAGAAAGAATCAACAACTGGGATCTCATCTTATTAAGAAGCTTCTGCACTGCAAAAGAAACCACCAACAGAGCTAACAGACAACCCACAATGTGGGAAAAAAATTTTAGCAGCTGTACCTCAGACAAAGGACTACTATCTAGAGTATACAAAGAATTGAAAAAAATCAGACCCCCCAAATACAAAGACCCAATTCAAAAATGGGCATCTGAAATGAACAGACATTTCTCACACAAGGGGGTAAAAGCAGCAAACAAATATATGAAAAAATGTTCAACATCACTGGTCATTTGAGAGGTGCAGATGAAAACAACACTGATATTCCACCTCACCCCAGAAAGAATGGCTGCTATCATAAAATCAACCAATAACAAATGCTGGTGGGGCTGTGGGGAAAGAGGAATGCTGCTCCACTGCTGGTGGGAATGTAGACTGGTGCAACCACTGTGGAAAACAGTATGGAGATACCTCAAAGCGCTAGGACTAGAAGTCCCATTTGACCCAGCTATTTCCCTGCTGGGGATCTTCCCCAAAGAATTAAAAGAATCATACCATGGTGATGTATGTGCACCCATGTTCATAGTGGCACAGTTTGTAATAGCTAAAACTTGGAAACAGCCCAAATGCCCATCAACTGGAGACTAGATAAAGAAAATGTGTTTTTGTAAATAAAATGGAGTACTACTCAGCAATAAAGAATGAAGAATTAGAGACATTTATAGCTAAATGGATGCACATTGAGGTGATACTCTTAAGTGAAATAAATAGGACACACACATGTAAATACTGAATAGTTTTTCTGGTGTGAGAAACTGAAAGTGTAAATAAGGACACAAAGCATAATAGATAATGTGAAGTAGGAAGAAACGGGGCAAAGGGGAAGGGGAAGTGGGAGGGGTAGAGGAAAGGAAAGAAGAGAGTGGAATTAATATGAGAAAATGAAAAAATGGAAACAAAGTCTTTGTAAATAGGGAGGGGTGGAGGGGTTGAAGGGAGGGCTGGGGAAGGGGAAAAAATAAGAACCAAGAGAATATGTAAAGGTGCATATCTCCAATGATGAATGTCATTATATTGTACACCTAAAATGTACCAATAAAAGGATATACAAAAAAAAAAGAGAGAGAGATTATGTAAAGGTGCAAATTTCCAATGATGAATGTCATTATATTGTATACCTAAAATGTAGCAATAAAATTAATTAAAAATTAAAGGTTCCTCCAATATCCATTAAGCTTTAAATTAATACTTGGTGTTGAAATACATAAAATGTTTAAATAATTAGTAACTATTTCCTTATAGCTCCCAGACCATAAGTTAGACATCCAATATTATCCATTTAATCACTTCCTTCTCTGATCACTAGAGGAAGCAGACCTAGTCAAAGTGACCTGCCCTCCAGCTTTTTTAACGATGTCCACTTATAGTCAGACTGTTAAAAAACTGAAAATCAAATGGAAGCACAAGTTTAAGCTGGAGGCATGCTGAGAGCCGGTGCAGGGCTAATATCCCCATTCAGATTTTTTATTTTAAACAACATACTCATGCATTATTGCACTTCTCAAAAGTTTAATTATGCTGGCTGGATAACTTCTTTTTCTTTTCCAGACATCTCATTATAAATCATTCTCCTTGCCATGTGCTAGTTTAAAGCCTTCTTGTTTCTCTTTGTCCTGTTAGAGCTCAGGGAAAAAAAAAACCCTGAAATACAGTGCTGTGGCATCTGAGTAATCCGAACAAAAGGAGATTGGAAATCTTCAGAAGCAGCCTTAGAATTGAACTCTATGTCTGACCTTCTCTCCTCCTCTCTCACATCCCTGTTTTTCCCTTTTCTTGACCTCTTTGTAGAAGACAGAAATGGCAGACTAGATTTTTTTTCTTTCCCCAACAAAAATGAGACAAGGCTTTTTTGGGGGGGCGGTGTGGAGAATCTAGTCTACCATTTCTCTGTTCCAATTGGACAGGTTTTACTGAGTTTGCCCCCTCTGTCTATTACCTTTAGATAATATCCACAGTGCTCATTATCTTGAATAAGCCAATTTCTCTGCTCAGGGCTTTTACTGAGAATTAGCAAATGTTTCTCAGAAAAAGAAAGCAACCAGAACTTAGACTAATGTGTACTAAATTATTTGTCTTCTGATTTGTGACTTCACTTACCCTGGTCATCCATGCTACACTCTTAATTTACTGGTTTATTTTATTCAAAATCCAATGAAGGAGAATCAAGCAATAATTTATTGTTCAAATATCTTTTGTTCCGTGGATGATCTCTTTGCATTGCATATTCTAAAGATATTTAAAAATATGGAATATATATTGCTTTGCTTTGATATTAAATTTGGGGATTTTGTAAGCCTTTTATGATGTGTTTTCCTTCTTTTCAGCAAAATAAAGTGAAAAGTAAAAATTGCACATTGCTTACCTCCAAACTCATGAACTAAAAATGACCACTAGCAATAGTTTGCCCTGCATTTTAAGAATTTTATCCATGTTTATTGTATTAGTTTGGTCAGGCAAATTACGATAAGAAACAGGAAAAAATAAAAACATGGTAAGGCAAGTAATAGGAGGGATGGATATGATCAAAATATATGTATAAAGGCTCCCACAAAATGTGAAATTAAGGGGGGCAATGGTCATATATATGTGCATGTATGAATCTGCCAAAATGAAACTCATTATCACTCATTATAGCAAATATGCACTAATAAAAAATAGATGTGGAAAAAATAAAAACATGCAATATCCCTAAGGTGAATGAGATTTATTTCTTGTTCACGGAACTGGACTGGGTGGATGCGCAGGAGGCCAAGGCAGGCCTGCTGCATACAATAGTGATCTGACTTTACTCCAGAGGGGTGTGCTAAATCACAGGCAAGTTTTTTTTCTGTTCGTGTCCTAGCTCTCTGGAAGCATAGCTGGCCTCCTGCATTCTTAGGCCACAATTACTTAACTCAAAATTGTGCCCTCCCAGGCATGCTTGGAACTAATTCGAATTTAGGCTTTGCTTTCCCCCTTCTCTAGTTAGAGGTTCTTTGTTACTTACCTCCAGCCCTTCTTTCTGTCTTTTAAAGGGTTATACTAGATGCCTTTGCTTCTTATGTGATCTGTCTCCATTTAGGTAAGCTACTGGTTACTCCACCCCCATTCCATTCCTTCTTTGCTTCTGGGAAGACTTTTTAAAAATCACTTGTGAGCAAGTGTTGAGCTGACTGGACCGTCTTTTTACCTCAGCAAGCAGCTTCTTTTCCTTGTGTGTTTCTTTTTTCCCCCCTTACATTTGTCCCCAGCCTCATTTAATCAACTGTTACTAGCAGCAGTGTTTCATTTCCCTTTCACTCACTAGCCTTTAAACTGAAATAGGTGACCTGCATCTACTTTCATTGTGACATTTTTTGCAGACCACTCATTCAAGTACATTTGTTCAAATTTCTGAAACAATTTTCCAGCCAGCAAGCCATGCTCAGACAATTCCCAAACTCCCTAACTATCTTACATGCATTTGTCTCTGACAACAGCTCAAACCCTCCTCCCCATAAGGAAAGCTCTGTCAAGGAGTTAATTGTTCACGTTGAATCAGAGAGAGAACCACATCTGCCGAGGGTTCTGGAAAGGCAAGACAGGGTAGTCATGAAATTTTGGAGTCAGGTGGCCAGTGGCTCCAGTGTATCCCAAAGATGTGCTTTTAAAACTAGAACAAAATTTAAAGAGTGGTTTAATGAGGCTCTTTTCAATACAGGGACTTGGTTGGGTAAGAATCATAGTATAATTGTTCAGGATTGGTAGGTACAACAAGGTGAGAATTTTAAAGCAAAATGTTCTAAGAGCCTAGAGATGTAAGTAGTTGATTCTTTCAATTGAAATACTGATGGGTCCCTCAGAAGATCCTATAGTGAGAAATAAAGTTATTTGCCTGGGTAAGAGTCTCTCCTAAGGTAGGGCGGTTACATTAATGTAGGCAATGGACCAGTAAGGTTATATTACTATAGACAGTAAGCTACATGTGATGGGAGGAGGAGTAGACAGATTCTTTCCTCAGAGTTAATTCCATCCTTTTTTCCAACAGCTGATTCATAGTCAATGTCCTTGGTCACAATACCTAACCTAGCAGGGTTTACAAAAGATTTTTTTGCAAGAACGTTTCTATACCTTCAGCTCCAAGTTGTCAGAGTCTGTGCTAGCTTTTGTTAAATTTGTGAAAATAACAATAATAAAACTAGTATTTATAGGAGGATTTCCACAGTAGGAAGGCCACACACCAAATCCCTTATAGATATTATTTAATCCTCATAAGACCCCTATGGAGGAAGAGGTGCTCTCATTGTCCCTACTTTACAGATGAGGAAACTGTATCTCAAAGAAGTCAAGGACCTCATGTAGCCAGAAGCGGCAGAGCCAGTATTCTATCTCAGATCCATCTAACTGTTCAACAGTGAACAGGAACAAGCTGCAGATACCAGCTACAACGTGGACGAACCTCCCAGCCATCACACTAAATGAAAGAAGGAAAACAGAAAAAACTATATATTATATGATTCTCTCTATAGGAAACGTCCAGATAAGGCAAATTTATAGAGATAGAAAACAGATCAGTGGTTTATAGGTATGAGGGAAGGGATGGGAATTAACTTTTGTCACTGAAAGAAATATTTTAAAACTGGGGCTGGGGATTTAGCTCAGTGGTTCCGCCACCTGCCTTGCAAGCACAAGGTCCTGAGTTCAAATCCTCAGTACCAGAAAAAAAAAAAGAAAGAAATATTTAAAAACTGAATTGTGGGGCCAGGGATTTATCTCAGTGGCACCACGCCTGCCTCACAAGTGCAGAGTCCTGAGTTTAATACTCGGTACCCAAAACGAAACAAAAAACAAAAGAACAAAAACTGGATTGTGATGATAGTTGCACAATTGTATATATTAACTATAAGTTATTCAGCTGTATTCCTACAACACATGAACTTTATGAGATGTAATTCCTCCTCCAATAAAACTGTTTACAAAATTGCAGAGGTCAGATTCAATTTTTCTGATTGGTACCATTGATGACTGGAATCAAGCCTTAGGAGCCATCCCTAAGGAGAAAGAATACAGGTTTAATTGGGCTCTTACACACTTTGTCTATAAGCACAGGTAGGCCTTTAAACATTTTTAGCCAATCTACATAGTTTGATATTTTTAATTTTACTAGTGCCAGTTGGTGTTTTCACAAATGCTAATTGGCATAGATAGGAATCTAAGTATGTAAGTTACAGACGCATATGAGATCACAACATTTATGCTGAAGAATCTTTAACTGCCATGGCAAAATAAACTCCTGTGAAATATTCATGCTCACTGTGTGCCCTTCCTCTGAAATGTCAACTGACAGCACCCCTCTCTCCTTCCTACAGAGCTGCCATCTACCATATAATTCACTCAAACTCCCACTCCTTGCTCATTGCTTTGGGCAGGAAGCTAGCTGTTGTTAATACTAAAGATACATGTCCTCAACTCTTAAGCAAGCCATTGGAAGGGTTTTTCTTTTCTATCGAAATATGAAAGGAAGAAAAACCCTCTGGAGCTACTCTATTGTGAGAAAGGGGTCCATAAATTCAAATGCATTGAGACCAGGTCAGGGAAACAGGGGGACTGAATAGCCAGTGTGTCCCTGTGCGGAGCCAGCAGTAGTTTGTGGCTGGTGGGACTGATTCCCGAGAGCAACAGTCACTGCAGTGCCACATAAGTGCACCTACTTCTTATGAACATTTGTTAAACCTGACTGATGATTTTTTAGCTTTGGTAAAAAAACATAAATGGGCATGTTATGGTGACTGTGTTCCTTGTAACTTTTACAGAGAAATTCGGAATACCAGAAGCTTAACTTACATAGATCCTGATGCCCTGAAAGAGCTCCCCCTCTTAAAGTTTCTGTAAGTAGCAACTCCTTTCTCATCCCACTTTTAATTTTTAAAATTTCTCTCTTTTTAAGTAATTTTAATTCTGTGGTCTTCCAGGAGACTCCCTAGGCTGATGTAGTCTGGTGTCATTTTAGTGATGCATAATTCTATTCCCACCCCTTTCCACCAGGCAAGGTCTTAGGTGAATGGCTCACATTTTCAAAACCCATCCAGAAGTCAGCACATAGTGCTGGAACCAGAGACCTGCTCCAGGAGATACAAGGGAGAAAATGTGATCACAGAACAAAATACAAAATCCTGATGGCCAACTGATCGATTTTATTTGGAAATGGTACTGTAACAATATGAAAGTGGCTGTTATACAGCAAAAAAAAAAAAAAAAAAGACACAAATGACAAAATTTAATCTCTTGAGGGTGGAGAAGAGAAATGGAAGGGACGACACTTACTGCTTGGTTTTGACAATACCTTGTGAGCTAACCATAGCTCCGCGAGAGCAGGAACCACGTTTTTGTTTTCTCTGGCATCTTTGCTGACCAGCACAGAGTAGGTACTCAATAAAAATGCATTCAGCCGATGCATATCTATGACTTCTGGCCCTCCAGACACCAGCTGGAAGCATCTTCTTTCCTGCTTATGTGCATTATAAAATTAGAAAACAAAAATAAATGAAGAAAATAAAAACAAACCTTGTAGGGCTTGAGTCTAAACAACAATCACTATTAACTTTCAGTTCATTTGCATTCAGTACTTTAAAATAAAAGTGTACATCCATAAGCATTTTCTGATATAAATCTTAAGGTTAAATAGAATTCTTTCAGAAGAGGAAGGAGGAGGGTGAAGGGAAATGCAAATAGATGGGGCAGCACAATAAACACACAGGGGCATCAAACAACCTGGCTCATTTGGGGAAAGAAAAACAGTGCCTTGTTGGAGAAAGGAGTGTGAGATACCGGGAGAAGGGAAGAGAAAACTGATTGTATATGTAATTCAAGTAATACCTGGGAAGCAATGAAAATTTATGGAACAAGTCAGTCCCTCTTTCGAACTTTGCGTTCCAAAAATCAATCAATAATCAATCAGATATTTGGAGGAAATATTAAAAAAAAGACTTCTTCAAAGTTTTGAAGAGTAGAGGCTGTGGTTCAAATTTCTTTAATCTGGCATTTCTAGCCCTTCATTCTATGGCCCTTTTCCTTCTCTTACATGAACCCTTACTACAGTTGAACTAGTGTGTTGACTGTACATCAAATACATATAATGGAATATCTTTCCTCTGCTTTGGTATCTGCAACATCCCATTTGCTCATTTTGAGGCCTGTGGCTCCTGCTGCCTCTTCAGACCCTATGCCTTCCTCTCTAGCAGGAGTCAAGTCTGAATTTTCCTGTGCAACACCAAGCCTCTCAAAAAATTTTCTGCTTCCAACTAGCTACATTTTAGTAGCTGCAACAAATTTTAAACGAACTAAACCTGAAAGGCATCAGGAGCCTGAGAGTTTTTGTGTTCATGCTATTTTATGCATGTCCTTTAATCTTGACATTTTTTCCTCTATAACACAAACTTTGGAAATTTTCCTTCTCTTTCATTGGGTTAAAACTTGCTTGCAGTGAGATATTATGTGAAGAAGTTAGGAGTTGGCTCCAGACTGACTTCAGAATCCATGCTTTTGGCTATCATATTACACTATTCTACTTCCTATGTGTTAATTTTCTTACCTGAAACTGTCCCTCTTTCTTCTTCTTTTTTTTCATATAATTTAGTGGCATATTCAACACTGGACTTAGGATATTCCCTGGCCTGACCAAAGTTTATTCCACTGACATATTCTTCATACTGTAAGTATGCACACCCTGCAATGTTTAACACCATTTTTTCTGTCACTGACAAGAACTAGGGTGCAACTGTGAAGTTTGGCCAAGTTTCAAGGAGGAAATAGTGATCGATTGTGACAACCCTGATGGAAGAAGCAAGATGAGGCTGGGAAATGGCCATGGGATTTAATAATGTGGGTCACTGGTGATTCTGACAGGAATAATTCTAGTGGAGTGGTAGGGTGGGGAAGTCAGACTGGAGTCCATGCCAAAGCTCAAAGGAGGACTGGAGGGGAAGAATTAGAAAAAATTATTATAATAAATTTTTTGAGAAGGTTTGCTATTAAAAGGGAAAAGATAATATCCCAATTGATGGAGGATTGGGAAAGAAAAGGTTTTGTTTGTTTTATTTTTAAGTGGGAGAAATTATCGCATATTGATGGGGAAAAAATGAATATAGGGCAAAATTAATGATAACTATGATACTTATGTTTTAGAGTGGTTTAAATAACTTTTAAATACTTTCTCATGCATTGCATTTGCTCTACTCAACCATCTTATAAGGCATAGAAGGAAGTTATTATTTTCCTTTTTGACAAATGAAACTGAGGAACAGGGAATCGAAGTGATTTTGTCTTAGCAGGGTCCCATGGAACAGTCAAGAGTCATGCCCAAAACAACTTACTGTGACTTTCAATTAGTAGCTTTGTGCTTTTTTCCCCCGAAAAAAACCCCTGTGACACAGATGAATCATCTTACCTAAGTAGACAGAAGCAAAGGGATATGTGCAGAGAGAATTACACAGGATGAGTTTGCACTATAGAGTTAGCAAAATGTGAAATGATAAACTCCAAAGTCTTGCTCACTTACTGCTCACTTGCAGCTCTGAATTCCTGTCCATCTAGGACCGCTCTCACCACCTGACCTGACCTCCAAGCCCCAAGTGGTTGAAAAGGGTCAACAAACGCCAAACAATAAAAGAGATTTTGCTGTACTGAGTTATTTAAAGTGTCTATGTGCAACAAGAGGCCATTTCCAGGAAGAAAGCATTTCTTCATCGAGTGTTTTTGTTCCTCTTTCTCTCAGTGAAATTACGGACAACCCTTATATGACTGCAGTCCCTGTAAATGCGTTTCGGGGTCTGTGCAATGAAACTTTGACACTGTGAGTATTGCAGATTTCGCTCCTGCTGATAATTGAATTTTGTTTGGGGCCATTTTCATAAGAACCATATTAAGTTACTCTTTATTATGGAAACGGTTTAATGTAACTGAGTGTATTGCCGTTAGTTTGGTACTCTGTGGACCACAAGCAGGTTTAGGTAACAAGTATATTCCTGTATGGCAGTAGTTGATACATTTTTTCTGTGGAGGATCAATTGAGCTTTATAAATTATATGGCTTCTGTAGCAACTGCTGAACTTTCCCAAGGTCACTGAGTTAGAGAGTGGCACCACTTCAGTCCCTGAATACTTTGCAGTCACACTTTTCACTCACTAACCACAAACTATTATTAAGCTCCTGGGGACATTGAATAGACAACATAGTGTCACTATACATCATTATTTTTTTAGAGTAGCTCTCAAGAGGTTCAAAAGTACATGCTTAATCAGGGATAGGCACAAAAAGTTCTAATGGAAAAGACCTAATAAAAGTATGAAAGAGAAATAAATTCTGCAAGCTGATAGAAAATTCCTGTCTCGGTGTGACAGCCACAAAGTAGAGTTGAGGCCATCTCTGCAGATCCCTTCTCTCTATTCTCAGTACCCATGTTCAGCACCGGCAGGTTCTTTTGCATGGATCTCCAAGCTCCCTGGGTCTGGTCATACTACAGCCTGAGGTTCTTTATTAGTTGCAAACCTGGTTCAGTAATTCCCTAGGAAAACTGACACAAGCTTCCACACAACTTTTTTAAGGCAAGTTTTCCAAGTTGTTCCTAGCCTAATCTGTCTGGGTCCCATGAACTATCTCAACTGTTGGGAGTTAGAGCACTTCAACTGATCCTTTTCACAACACAGAGTTCTTTTGAAAAGACAAGAGATTCCTTCCCAGCCACCATTTCTTTTGACAGGACAGAAAGGACCTAGGTTCTTAGCCTGCTCAACCTCAAACCTCAGGGTCACTTAGCTGCTCTGGAAAGCTTTCCATGGTGTATTTAATGACCATCATAGGTTAAACTCCTGCACTCTCACCTTCTTTATAGAACACTACCATCCCCTTTGGACACATTTTCCAAGGCCATTTATCCATGAAGTTTATCTCAGAAATATAACTCAAAAGGAAAGAACTTTTTAATGTCCACAATTCTCAACAAAGTTTAAAATAAAAATGTATAATTTTCACATCTTTGTAAAATAACTCTACTTGAGAAAAAAGTTAATGTATCCATTAGCATTTTACTAGCATCTATGTCTATGTCCCTAGGATTTGTGCTGTGGTCCTTACCCAGGACACTTCAGTACTTGGAATTAAAGTCATTATGTAATTTTTTTTAAAAAAGAAAAACAAACACATAAACAACAACAACAAAACCATGAGACTATTTCCTATTTCCCCACAAGTACACAATACAAATCCAAGTCTTAGGATACTGCTTTAAATTTGATCATACCATAACTGCCCCTCATTGTGTTATATATATAGTGATCTGGTCTTCCCACCAACCTTTTGACTAGGTATCATCATATTTTAGAAATAAAGAAACTGAGGATTAGAGAAGTTGATAAATTCTCAGGATCACCCAAGCTATTAAATGCCACAGCCAGGTCTAGTTTCAAATTTGAAATCTCCTGTGTGCTTTTTCCCACTCTTTTATTGTGGTACTAGGGATTAAACCCAGGTCCTTCGCACTGAGCTATGTTCGTGTGTGTGTGTGTGTGTGTGTGTGTGTGCGTGCATATATATATATATATATATATATATATATATATATATAAATTTTGAGACAAGGTCTCACAAAGTCATTAATTTATTTACCCAGGCTGGGATTGAACTTGAGATCCTCCCGCCTTGGCCTCTTAGTGCTGGAATTGTATGCACCACCTCACCCAGCTTCTTAAAATATACAACCAGAGTTCACATGTGGTAGATTATTATCATTTTCATACAACTGTCACTAGGCATTCTCATTGACTGTGCCTGATTGTGGTCATGGCTGTGTTCTTTTATCTTCATGCCTACAACCACAAATAACCCTCATGTACCTATATGCATCCCTGAATTCCTAATCTGGGGTTCCTTCTCCTGCAGAAAGGGTTTATGCTTTTGATGGGTAAGGAGAATTATATTTGAAGTCAAGGATGTTGACTCCCAATAGTTTTAGACCAATGATTTGTGGACAAGTTACCTCCATGTCTCAGTAACTTCACCAGGAAATGGAGGAAATAACATTTGAGATTGGTCCTCTGGAATCATTTTATGAGTTAACTAGTTGCAGAAACACAGCAACAATTTAAAATATTAAAATTTCCACAAAAGGGCATGGTCTATCTTTCTTAGATGAAGTTCCATTTAATTAAGCCCACAAGCATTAAGTATTTAAACTGAAATCAATTCAGGATAAAATACAAAAGAGAAATAACATTTTAAATAGAAAATTTCTGGCTGTACCACCCCCACCAGCACAGAGGAGATGAGCCACTCCCAGCCCACAAGAGGAGGCTTCCAGGCCACCTTACCACCCCCACCAGCACAGAGGAGGTGAGCCGTATGGACACCAGTAGCACAACCCCCGCCATCAAAATGAGAAGACATGTAAACAAGTCTCAAAACCAGGCTTCCAGATAACCTACAGCAACCTCAAAGGGAAACAAGATGGCACACTCTGATACTCAACCACCTGGACTCCCTGAACAGGCAACAAAAGAGGATCTGGAAAAAATGAACTCAGAAAACAGCAGAAATTGTGCTCATAGTGCAAGACATGATTAATAAATCTAGAGAGAAGTGGAGGAACATGATGGAATCTCAACATACAAAACAAATGGAATCCATAAAGCACATGCAAACAGATTTCCAGGAGATTAAAAACTCCAATGAAATTCTACACAGCAGAATGAGCCAATGTGAGGACAGAATTTCAGATACAGAAGATACAATTGCAATTAGAAAAAAAAAGAAAGATTGCTTTAAAATTGTAAGGGACCTTGAGAAATCATTCCACCAGCTGCTAGATGATGCAAAGAAGAATAACATAAGACTGACTGGAGTCAATGAAGAAAGAGGAGAGAGTGCAGATGACATAAAAAAACTGTTCACAGAAGTGATGGCAGAAAATCCCAAGCAGGGGAAAAGAACTTGACATACAGATAAGTGAGGCATATAGGACTCCAAGTAGCCTTGATCAAAAAAAATTTACACATAGGCATATAATTGTTAAGATTCCAGAAACCCAACAGAAGAACAAAGTTCTACAAACAGAGAAAAGAAACAAATCACATACAAAGGAAAGCCCATCAGAATCACAGGAGACTTCTCAATGCAAACCCTCAAGGCAAGGAGAGCTTGGAGTGACGTAGGTCAAGCCCTAAAGGAAAACAACCTCCACACCGAGATTGATGTACCTTGCAAAACTATCTTTCAAAATTGATGGTGAAATAAGATACTTTCATGACAAAGAGCACCTTAGGAAATTCATGAATACCAAACAAGAACTCCAAAAAATTTCAGACAAAATCCTAGGAAAAGACAAGGAGGATCACAACCCCAGGAAGCACAGCAGAATGAATCCACCAGGCACAAGAAATTAAAAGCAAAGGGGAAGAATCCAACAAAAAGAAAAAGTCATGACAATGATAACTCAATACATATAAGTTATAACCATCAATGTTAATGGTCTCAATTCACCAATCAAAAGAAATAGACTGGCAGAATGGGTCAAGAAGCAAGATCCAACAATATGCTGCATACAAGAAACACATTTAATTTAAAAAGAAACTCATAGCCTGAAAGTTAAAGTTTGGAAAACAATACTCCATGTGACAGGAACCCCCCAAAAAAGCAGGAGTAGCTATCCTCTTTGCAGATCAAATGGATTTCAGATGAAAATCTGAAACACTCTGGTCCCAAGAATTTCAAAGGATAGTCAACTTGCATGTACAAATCTATTGTGAACACGTGTTCTCATTCCTCTTAAGTAAAAACTTAAGAACAGGACTGTTGGTTCTTAACAGCACTACAAGAAATTTCTATATTGTTTTCCAAAATGGTTTCATCATTTTACATTCACATTACCAGTATTAGACAGTTCTAACTGGTTCACACCTAAGCTGACATTTGTTCTTTTAAAACTTTTAACTTCATCTCCCTAGTGAGTGCATAATTTAATCTTGTTATTGTACTGATTAGTATTTTTCTCATTCTAGTGTTGCACACCTTTCCTTGTTCTATACTGGCTATTTATCATCTTCTTGTGTCTATTTTTTAATTAGGTTGTCTATTAATGAGCTGTAAGAATTCTTTATATACTCTAGTCATAGGATATAGGCATTATAAATATGGTCTGTTTAAGGACTACTTTTCATTTTCTTAATGATGTCATTTAAAGCTCTAAATTTTGATGGAATCTCATTTATCAATTCTTTTCTTTTGTACATCATGGTTTTATATCCTAGGAAATTCTTGTCTACCCTAAATTCATAAACATTTCCCCTTGTAATATCTTCTTAAAGTTATAGTTTTAGTCTTTCATATTTAGGTTCATAGATCCTTTCAAGTTATTTTTATGTTTGGAAATAAAGGTTGAAGTTAATTTTTTATATACGGATACCAGGTGTTCTACTGCCATTTGCTGAAAACACTATCTTTTCCTCAGCTCTTGAATTGAGTTTACATTCTATAAAATGTTAATGTTAAATAATCTTTCAAAACTCAGCGGACCATATGTGTGCAGTTCTATTTCTAGATTCTCTGTTTTAGTCCAATGATCTATGTATCTTTCCTTACACCAACACTGCCTTGATTACTGTAGCTTTAGAGGAAGTCTTAAAATTAGATACTAAATGTCTTCCAACACTGGTTTTTTTCCTCTTTTTCTTTTTACTTTTCTAGGTCCTTTGTAATCATACAAAACTTTTAAATTTCAATAGCCAATTCTTCATTTATAGCAAGTATACATAGACCTGAATTTTTATATATACCTTGTGTTTTCTAATCCTGCTAAATTCAAATACAAGTTCTAGGGGCTCCTAGAGATTTCTTAGTATTTTCTCTCTAGATGATCATTTCATTTACAAATGCAGTTTACTTCTACCTTGCCAATCCTATCCTAAATGTATCATTTTATTGCCAGACTATCTTGGTTTAGGCCTATGTTTCAAAGTTTAATGGACAGATGAAGAGTAGGCATATATGCCCCTGATCCCTACCTTAGGGAGAAAGCATATCTTCTCCATTCATATTAGGCATTTTTGCTGGAAGTATGGAGTACATGTCTTTGATCTGTTGAGAAGGTTCTGTTCTACTTCTAGTCTCCTGATAGCTTTTACCATGAACAGCTGTAGAATTTAGTCCAATACTTTTTCTCCAACTAGTGACAGGATCATATTGGCTTTTTCCTTTCCTCTGTTAAAATGATGACTTTTGGGGGTGGATCTTCCAATGCTGAACCAACATTCCCATCCCTATAACAAAACCACTTTCTACATACTGCCAAATCTGACTTCTAATAGTTTGTTTTGTTAAACAAATTTCTACCTATGTTCATACTTTTTTCTTCGATTAACTCTATCCAGTTTTAGTATTAGCACAATGTTGATTTCTAAAATGAGGGAAGAAGTGTTCCTTCTTTTTTATGCTTTAAATGTTTGATATAATTATTCAGTTAAAATGTATATGAGCCTGTTGTTGTCATATAGGTAGGTTTTCAAGCTAGAAATATACTTTCTTTAGTAAGTGCTATTCAAATTTTATATTTCCTCCAGTTAGTTTCATTAATTTGACTTCCAAGGTACTTCTTAGAAGTTGTCAAATTTATTTCAAAAAATATTTTTGTAATATGCCTTCTATATCCTTTTAAATTCTGTAAAATCTGTGGTAATGTCTCCTAGATCTTGATATTGTAACTTTAAAAATGTATAATTGATATTGTATAATAAGAAGAAAAGGTTTAAAGGAGCAGAGGAAGTGGGAGGGGTAGGGGAAAGGAAAGAAGGGAAAAGAAAAAATATGAGAAAAGGAAAAAAAATGGAAACAAAATCTTTGCAAATTGGGAAGGGTGGAGGGGGTGAAGGGAGGGCAGGGGAAGGGGAAAAAGATAATACCCAAGATACTCATGTAAAGGTACAAGATCCCAATAATGAATGTAACTGTATTTTATACCTAAAATGGACCAATAAACTTAATGGGAAAAAAAAGAAAATTTCTGCATCCAAATGAATGTCGTATTCGTCTTAAGAAACTGCAGTTATACCTTAATGAATGACAGTGGGTTAACTATTAATCAAGATCCCTTTTGGCCACCATCCCACACTCCTAGGGCAGAGAAGCTGAGCCGGTCCCAGGACCCAGAAGGAAGCTCCCCCGCCGCCATCCCACACTGCTAGGGCAGAGAAGGTGAGCCACGAGGGTGCCAAAACCATCCCCTGCCCCCTCCTTGGAAATGAGAAAACACATAAACAAGCCTCAAAAATGGACTACTGGATCACCTACAGCAACCCCAAAGGGAGACAAGATGAAACAATCTGATCCTCAACCACCTGGACTCTCTGAACTGGCAACAAAAGAGGATCTGGGAAAAATGAAATCAGAAATAATTACTCAGATAACAGCAAAGATTGTGCTCATGGTGCAAGACATGATTAATAAATCTAGAGAGGACACAGATAAAAAAATAGAGGATCTGAGGAACATGATGGAATCCCAACATAGGAAACAAATGCAATCCATAAAACAGATGCAAACAGATTTCCAAGAGATTAAAAACTCCATCAAAAGTCTTCACAGCAGAATGAACCAATGTGAGGATAGAATTTCAGATTTAGAAGAATAAGATTGCAATTAGTGAGGAGGAAAAGAAAAATCGCTTTAAAATTGTAAGGGAACACGAGAAATCAATCCAGCAGCTGCTAGATGATGCAAAGAAGAATAACTTAAGACTGGTTGGAGGCAATGAAGAAAGAAGAGAGAGTGCAGATGATGTAAAAAAAACTGTTCACAGAAGTGATGGCAGAAAACTTCCCAAGGAGGGGAAAAGAACTTGACATACAGATAAGTGAGGCATATAGGACTCCAGCTAGCATTGATCAAAAAAAAATCTACAAATAGACATATAATAGTTAGGATTCCAGAAATCCAACAGAAGAACAAAATTCTACAAGCAGTGAGAGAAAAGAAACAAATCACATACAAAGGAAAGCCCATCAGAATCACAGCAGACTTCTCAATGCAAACCCTCAAGGCAAGAAGAACTTGGAGTGACGTATTTCAAGCCCTAAAGGAAAACAGCCTCCAACCCAGATTGATGTACCCTGAAAAACTATCTTTCAAAATTGTTGGAGAAATAAGATACTTTCATGACAAAGAGCACCTCAGGAACTTCATGAATACCAAACTGGCACTCCAAAAAATTTTAGACAATACCCTAGGAAAAGACAATGAGGATCGCAACCCCAGGAAACCCAGCAGAATGAATCCATTGGGTGTGACAAATTAAACGCAAAGGGGGAGAATCCAACAAAAAGAAAAAGTCATGACAAGCCTTTGAAAACTTTTAACTTCATCTCCCTAATGAGTGTATAATTCAATCTTGTTATTGTACTGATTAGTATTTTTCTGATTCTAGAGTTGCACGCCTTTCCTTGTGCTATACTGGCTATTTATCATCTTCTTATGTCTACTTTTTAATTGGGTTGTCTATTAATGAGCTGTAAGAGTTCTTTATATATTCTGGTCATAGGTTACATGCATTGTAAATATAGTCTGTTTAAGGACTACTTTTCATTTTAATGATGTCATTTAAAGTTCTAAATTTTGATGGAATCTCATTTATCAATTGTTTTCTTTTATACATCATGTTTTTTGTATCCTAGGTAGTTCTTGCCTACCCTAAATTCATAAACATTTTCCCTTATACTTTCTTCTTAAAGTTTTATACTTTTAGGCTTTCATATTTAGGTTCATAGATCCTTTCAAGTTATTTTTATGTATGGAAATAAAGAGTTGAGGTTAATTTTTTATGTACGGATGCCAGGTGTTCTAGTGCCATTTGCTGAAAACACTATCTTTTCCTTGGCTCTTGAATTGAGTTTATATTCTATAAAGTGCTAATGTTAAATAATCTTTCAAAACTCAGTGGACCATATGTATGTGGTTCTATTTCTAGATTCTCTGTTTTATTACAATGATCTATATATCTTTCCTTATACCAACACTGCCTTAATTACTGTGGCTTTAGAAGAAGTCTTAAAATTAGATACTAAATGTCTTCCAACACTGTTTTTTTTTCCTCTTTTTCTTTTTACTTTTCTAGGTCCTTTGTACTCCTACATAACTTTTAAATTTCAATATCCAATTCTTCACTTATAGCAAGTATACATAGACCTGAATTTTTATATAAACCTTGTGTTTTCCAATCCTGCTAAATTCAAATACAAGTTCTAGGGGCTCCTAGAGATTTCGTAGTTTTTTCTCTGTAGATGATCATTTTATCTACATATAAAGATTTTGCTTCTACCCTGCCAATCCTATCCTAATTGTGTCATTTTATTGCCAGACTATTTTGGTGCAGCCTAGGTTTCAAAGTTTAATGGACAGATGAAGATGTCCTTGTTCCCCACCTTCAGGAGAAACCATTGTATCTTCTCCATTAATATCAGGCGTTCTCACTGGAAGTATGGAGTACATGTCTTTAATCTGTTGAGAAGGTTCTGTTCTACTTCTAGTCTCCTGATAGCTTTTACCATGAACAGCTGTAGAATTTAGTCCAATACTTTTTCTCCAACTAGTGACAGGATCATATTGGCTTTTTCCTTTCCTCTGTTAAAATGATGACTTTTGGGGGTGGATCTTCCAATGCTGAACCAACATTCCCATCCCTATAACAAAACCACTTTCTACATACTGCCAGATCTGACTTCTAATAGTTTGTTTTGTTAAACAAATTTCTATCTATGTTCATACTTTTTTCTTCTATTATCTTTATCCAGTTTTAGGATTAGCACAATGTTGATTTTCTAAAATGAGGGGAGAAGTGTTCCTTCTTTTTTCTGCTTTAATTATTTGATATAATTTATCAGTCAAAATGTATATGAGCCTGCTGTTGTCATATAGGTAGGTTTTCAAGCTAGGAATATACTTTCTTTAATAGGTGTTATTCAAATTTTATATTTCCTCCAGTTAGTTTCATTAATTTGTCTTCCAAGGTACTTCTTAGAAGTTGTCAAATTTATTTCAAAAAATATTTTTATAGTATGCTTTCTATATCCTTTTAAATTCTGTAAAATCTGTGGTAATGTCTCCTAGATCTTGATATTGTAATTTCAAAAATGTACAATTGATATTGTGTAATAGGAAGAAAAGATCTAAAGGAGCAGGGGAAGTGGGAGAGATAGGGGAAAGGAAAGAAGGGAAAAGAAAAAATATGAGAAGAGAAAAATAATGGAAGCAAAGTCTTTGCAAATTGGGAAGGGTGGAGGGGGTGAAGGGAGGGCAGGGGAAGGGGAAAAAGATAAGAACCAAGATACTCATGTAAAGGTACAAGATCCCAATGATGAATGTAACTGTACTTTATACCTAAAATGTACCAATAAACTTAATGGGAAAAATAAATAAAATAAAGGCATAGAAGTCTTTGAAAAAAAATAAAATTTATATATCAAAAAAATGTATAATTGATATTGTGTAATAGGAAGAAAGTTCTAAAGGAGCAGGGGAAGTGGGAGGGGTAGGGGAAAGGAAAAAAGGGAAAAGAAAAAATATGAGAAAAGGAAAAAAATGGAAACAAAATCTTTGTAAATAGGGAAGAGTGGAGGGGGTAAAGGGAGGGCAGGTGAATGGGGAAAAAAATAAGAACCAAGATACTCATGTAATGGTACAGGATCCCAGTGATGAATGTAACTGTATTTTATACCTAAAATGTACCAATAAACTTAATGGGGAAAAAAAAACCCTTTTTCTGGATGTATATGTAAATTTTAAAAATCTTTTGGCAAGTCTATGTTCTTCAGAGTCAATCTGCTTTTGAAGAAAAGCCTTCCTTATTAGCATCTAATCGTGGAGAATGTGTGTTTAAAGTGGAAACTATTATCTTACGTCCAAAATAAGGTATACCATAAAGTTTTCTTGTGGGATGCATGTGTGAGACCTGTGAAACTATGCACCTTTTTGACACTGAAGAAATGATGCTTACCCATTAAAAAAAATTAACATCATCTTCGTAAATCACTGATTTTTTTCTCTCTCTCTTTACTGATTGTAGGAAACTATACAACAATGGCTTTACTTCAGTCCAAGGACATGCTTTCAATGGAACAAAGCTGGATGCTGTGTAAGTCCAGGGTAGCCATGGAAACTGTTACCCTCCCCACACACTTTCCAATGAGTTAGAGTATATGTTCTCACCTGTCTTCTTGGTATGGATGGGGAGCATCATTAGTGTTGATTTCAGTCAGTTTTTAAAGTACATAATAATAGGGGAAGTTATGAAAGAGTCTATAGAGTAGCATGAATTCTTTATTTTATTTTATTTTATTGGTACATTTTAGGTATACAATATAATGACATTCATCACTGGAAATTTGCACCTTTACATAATCTCTCTTGGATCTTATTTTTCTCCCTTCCCCTCCCCTCCCTTCAACCCCTCCATCCCTCCCTATTTACAAAGACTTTGTTTCCATTTTTTCATTTTCTCATATTAATTCCATTCTCATCTTTCTTTTCCCCTACCCCTCCCACATCCACTTCCTTTTTGCCCCTTTTCTTCCTATTTCACATTATCTATTATATCTTTTAGTCCTTATTTACACTTTCAGTTTCTCACACTAGAGAAACTATTTGGTATTTACATGTGTGTCCTATTTATTTCACTTAAAAATATTGCCTCAGTGTGCATTGAGTCAGCAATAAATGTCTCTAATTTCTCATTTTTTTATGGCTAAGTAGTACTCCATTTTCTTTAAAAAACACATTTTCTTTGTCCAGTCCCCAGTTGATGGGCAATTGGGCTGCTTCCCAGTTTTAGCTATTACAAATTGTGTGCATTAGCTGTTACATGGGTGCACATATATCACTGTGGTATGATTCTTTTAATTCTTTGGGGAAGATCCCCAGGAGTGGAATAATGGGGTCAAATGGGACTTCCAGTCCTAGTTCTTTGAGGTATCTCCATACTGGTTTCCACAGTGGTTGCACCAGTCTACACTCCCACCAGCAGTGGAGCAGGGTTCCTCTTCCCCCACAGCCTGGCCAGCATTTGTTATTGAGTGGTGGTATGGTGGCCCAGAAACCTCCTCCTCTGCACTGGGAGTGGTTATATGGCCAAATAGCATGAATTCTTATGCATCAAATTTACTTACAGAATTATTGAGACCTTCTTTCCATCTTAACTTTATTATACTAATTCATCTCACACAATCCTTCATTTATTTCTTACCATAATTATCAAACACCTACAATATGCTAGGAACTGTGCTATTCACCTGCAATGCAAAGAAAAACAAAAGCAATGTGCTTGCTGCCCACAATGAACATAAGATTCTCGTAGAGCCAACTGAAGGGCAGCAATATCAAAGATCAAAGGCCATCATGGAGAAATGTAAACCCAATTCAAAATATGTGTCAGATAATAACCAAATGCTAAATATCAAAGAACCCTGGCCTCCTTGCTTAGAGATATAAGCATGATTTTCTCTGGACTTATCTCATGGGTTTTTAATTATTAGCATTTAACTTTAATATTACATGGATCTCACCAAATATTTTCCTCTTTGATTCAACTGTTCATAGAAAGCCATGAACCTTAGGGAAATGGTCTTCCTAATTCAAAATTTTTATGAATGGAGTATAGGAACCTCCTAAGGTAAGATACTTTGTAGTTACTTAAAGTGTACAGATTTCAGAAGACTATCATGGTGTTCTAGGCATTCCAGAACATCAAGAGGTTAACACTGAGGCATCAGAGAACCACATTAACAAGGGTAGGGGTAGGGATATTAAAGAAACTCTCAATTAGGGAGACCAGAGTTGAGAATGCAGCTCCTGAATTCACCGTATCCTGCTGATTCTTGCTTGAACCAAAACTGCTTTTCTAGAAGCTGGATGAGTAAAAAGATCCAAAATGTTGAATAGATGGCAATTCATTCTTCAAATTTTCACAAGCAAAGGATTTTAAATCACCACTAAGATAATGAGCTATGCTTCAAATTATTTGCTTCCCTACCTTGCCATATTTAGTTATTGGAAAGTATGGTCCTCAAACATTCTCAGTTATTTCTTATGTACAGAGATTTAGAGTATACAACACAGATAAACTTCTAGGGATACACAGAAGTGATCTTAAATATTGGCCAGAAATTGGAATTACCTGAGGAGTTTTGAAAGCACTCCTGGCCAGGTTTTGCCACCAGATATTCTGGATGTAGCCAGGGCAATGAAGATTTTAAAATCTTTCCAGGTGAGTCCAAGGTGCCATGGAGCCAGAGGAACCACTTCTGTGGAATATGTTATCAATCATCTTGTCAAATTTTCACATTTTACATAAGAAAAGAATAAAGTCCAAAGAGGACACATGATTTTTTTACTGTGGCTTTTGAAATCTAAGGGAACATTCTTATGAATGAACCAATGGTGCATTTTAGATCCCTTTGTTCAGCATTATTTTCCCTGCCCTCTGCTGTAATTCATCACTGCTGACTTCCCAGGCACCACCAAAGCATAGACACCCAGCTTCTCCAGCCATTTCTGCTTGTTTTTTAGCCCTGGAGAATATGTAGACTCCTTAGCTCAGTCCACCAAAAGTATGAAATACTAAAGTTAAAATATCTGGCACCCACAAAGAATTTCATGAAGGAGAAAGAAGTCAACCCAAAACTCCAGAACACAGACAGCAGGAGATTTAGACAACCATCACACCAAGAAACAGCGTCATTGGTCCGTGAGAATCTGACTCTGTCAGTGCAGCAAGGACAGCCACCCAATGAGCTTCCAACTGAAGGTGAGGTGGGACAACTTGATGAAAAGTCTGGAATAGTAAATGTAATCAAATTTAAAGAATTGAGTTTGAAGTTGGGCCATGTATATTGATCATTTGCTTCAAAACATCTTACTCCTGATCACCATTGGTTTCCTGGTCATTTTTAGAGAACTCTGCAAATAATTCAAGGGATTTTTCAAGAGAGTTCTTCTATAATCAGGAGACTCTGCTGTGCTCAATGGATCTCAGCTTACACCTAACAGCCTGTTGTTTCATAGTTTTGGCCATAAAGCCAGCTACAGAATACCAAAAGGGTTTAGAAACATTTCCTATTGAAGAGATGGAAAAACTAACAAGGGAATAACCATCTCAGTCCCAGCTCCTCCCTAGACTTCATGATAGAAGAAAAAATTTGGGGAGAGGAAGAACTTTCCAAATTATGTTCCTTGAATTCTCTTTCCATGGTAAGTTAATGAGTGTTACTTTAAAGAAGCAACTCATGATCTTATAAAGGTGGAAAAAGTAAATGGGTGGGCATTTTAGGTCTTTTAATAGAACAATCTGAATTCAGAATCCAAAAGAGGGCTATGCAGTATGCAGAGCTTCCCAGGTAGCTCTTAGTTTCACTCACATCACTTTTGCCATGATGTTACACAAAACACTTTTAGGGGGACTATTACTTCTAGGAGAAAGAAAAAAGAGATGTTTTCTGGTCTCAATACAGAATGTTCTACCTCTGGTCACCAAAATGTGAGGGAATTTTTTTCTTCATCAACAACCAAATTCTGCAGCAGACATTAACAGGATATTCTATTAATTTATTTCAATTCTAACACTGTCTACCTAAAGATAGTGTCAGACCCTGCAGATTAAGTGATCCCACAGACTGCCCCCACTTCAGATGCCATTCACAAGCTCCTGCTTATGACCTGTGTTCTGTCCAACCAGCAACACACTGGGGGTTCCAACTATTTTCCATTCAACTAATTTGCTAGATCAGCTCACATAACTTTGGAACACGCTTTATTTATGCTAAAGGATATTGAAAGGACTGGCCAGGTAATGATGTGTAAGGCAAAGCACATGAGAAGTACAGAACTTCCATGCATTCTCTGGGCATGCTGCTCTCCAGGAACCTCCATGCATTCTGCTATCTGGAAGCTCAGTAGAACCATGTACTCTGGGGGTGGGTATGGTTCATTACATAGGCATGGCTGCTTACATCATTGACCACTGGTGACCAGCTCAACTTTCAGCCCCTCTTTTCTCTTCCAGAGGTTGGGGTGGGGGGATGGAGCTAAAAGTCCTGAGCCTCTAATAGTGCCATGGTCTTTCTGGTGACCAGTCCCTGTCCTGAAGCCAATCACCAGTCAGCTCATTAGCATGCAAAAGACACTGTTATCAATTAGAAGATTTCACAGGTTTTAGGAGCTGTATGCCACAAAGCAGGGATCAAGACCCATGTCACACTACTGAAGAAGTATCTCCCTGCACCATCTTGTTGGGAGGCAGGTAAATTTAACAAGGTGTGTTCTAGAGGCAGCCTGCAGAGAGAAGTCTAACTAGTGAAGGTTTCAGATTATCTGATAGTCTTCTGAAATTAAGCCTAGGAAGAGAGTATGAAGAGGGATTCTGTCTTCCCACTGGATTTCTCCTCAGATCCTATTTTGAGCTCTGTAACAGGGTTGGCTGGGGGATTGACAAGGAATTTTAATTCCCTGGTGCCTTTATTTACAGTCTGTTTTAGCCACTGAAACTATCCCTCAAAACACAAGAAAGAAATCAGTGTACCATTTTCAAAATTCTCGACCTTTTATGTTAAATATTAAAATTTCTTGGAAGAGGCGAACAAATGGGACAAACATTTCTCAGTTAACAATCCTTTGTTTCCTGATTTTTAAAAGTCCAGATTAGAGGTTAGCAATCTTTCTGCAAAGGGCCCAGAGAGCAAATACTTTGGGCTTTGTGGACTAAATGGGCTCAGGTGCACCTACTTAAGTTTACCATTGTAATATAAAAGTGGCAGTAGTCAATACAGAAACAAATTAATGTGGCTGTGGTTCAATAAAACCTTATTTACAAAAGCTAGTGAAAGGCAGTGTTTGACTGCAGAGTCATAGTTTACAGACCCTTTGGTCTAGGTGAAGGTATTCAGTGAAGATGTTATGCCATCTGTCTCTCAACTTTTAACAGTAAAAGTTAAAAGGCAACCATGAGATAAGAAGTATCTGAGGCTGGAGGGGAAGCTCAGTGTTAAAGTAGTTGCCTAACATGTGCACTGGCTTCAATCTCCAGTACCACACACAAAAAATTATCTGGATAAAAATATCTCAGGGTTAGGAAGTTCAGACCCAGTCATAACAGAAAACAAAGATCTCTTTTTTCAATCAGTATTGTGAATCCAACTGGAAGCTCTGCTTCTGTTATAAAACAGTGTTCCATCTAATCATGATTCTGCCTTAAGTTTCTGATTCCTGGTTGACAGGAACTTGTTCTTTCCTAGATTTAACCACATCAATAAAAAATATCCTGTAAATCAATATGTAATCAAGCTGATGGTCATTATAAGGAGCACTACAACTGAAGGAAGACAAGGACTCAGTCGTATGTAAAGGAGCTAGAGGTCAAGTTTCCATAGTAATAATGAAATAGTATTCACTTTGTGTTTTGAACATAGGGCTGCTACTTCCGGTTTTAATGCTTTTTGTGATTTCAACCTGAAGTAAACCCATTAATGTCTATAGGGCTCAAGGATGGTACGAAGAAACTCAGCAATTTGGTGTTTTATCCAGAAGTGTTCAGATATTTGTAGGTTTTTCTGGACATGGAGGTATACACTTGTAATCTCACCTAGTCAGAAGGCTAAGACAAGAAGATTACATATTAAAGCCAGCCTGGGCAATTTAGCAAGACTCTGTTCCAAAATAATATATATGTAGATTATAATTTAATTTGATGTGTCATCTGAAAAAGTAATCATTACCCATTATCTACATCATGCCAATTTGCTGAAATTAGCAGATTTGACCTCATTTCCACCCATATTTTAGTGTAACTGAGTAATACTATTACAGCCAAGTTGGACAAATTCCATGCTACATACAAGCACTGATACCTCAGCAGCAATGGAAAAATTAAAAATTTGTGAAAACCATGAGGTGTATAAAAGTCCAGTGTCCTGTGATTTCATATGGAGCCAGGCACATTGTCATCACTCAGATATGAAATTAATAATAATACAAGCATCCTTGCTCAACAGAAGTTGAACTCCACTTAGTTACAAATTAAGCCACATATTCTTGGGAACTTCTTTTTCATCCTCTCTCTCTCTCTGTCTATCCACATGGAGTTATCTTGCTTTTCACTAAATCTCTGGGTCTCTTTGTATTTTTATTGTCTAACTCCACCAGGAATATATATATATATATATATATATATATGCCATTTTGATGTGTTAAGAACTTAAGAAGATACTAATTGTTATGAACAAAAAATCAACACAAATTAACATGCTAATTAGCATCACACATTACTGATTAGAGGTGAATCACTACATCTTGGAGCACTGAAAAAAGATGACAATATAGAAGATCATAGCATTAAGCAGGCTATTATTTCTCATGGGGTAAGTATTTGAACAGCTTGTAGGATATTCTCCAAGGCTGGCCTTCTCCTCTGCCTATTTCAATCTTGAGCACTTTCTCACCTGTTATGTTCATAAACAGGTGTACTGATATCTGTAACCAAATGGATTCCCATGGAGTAACCCAGCATCTCTTCAGATCCATGTGAGAGCTGGGAATTGGATCCCTATAATTTTCAATAACCAGAAATATGGGGGAAAACAACAGTTCCTGACAGACATGTTCCCTTGTCAGTCTCACAACATAACCAGATGCCAACCCAACTTTGCTCTTAAAGGATAATGGAGCTACAGTCTGACATGCCATCTTGGAGCTGAAATATATCCTTAAACTCCTCAGAGAACAACTTCTCAGCAGCAACAGCAAGTTTCCTTGACCCAATATCACACACCTCTCTTTTACATTGATCACTTCCTTGTAAACAAGCATGGAGCGTGTCTCTATCTTTGAGTTGCCCAGCAACTAAACTTTCATTTATTCATTCAGCAGTCTATTGAATGGCTGCTATGTGCTAAGAGTTCTACAGAGACTATACACACACGAGTGTGTGCACCCTCGCAGATGCACACACACACAGAATACACACTGACTGAGTTTTTCAGTTGAATATTTTTCCCCAGCTCATTCCTGACCACTTGCATTCTCCTGACTATAATGTTCTTCCCTTATTATGAGATGCACAATCTTAACTCAAAACATGGCTTGTTTAACCCTTGAGTGGAAAATCCACCATCTCTTTTCTAGGAAGAACTTTATCACTTTGAACAGGTTCTCAAAAAGGCATAACCCCTCAAACAATGAAGATGCATTGAACACACATCTATATAGCAGGATCCACCTTACTTTTAAAGGAAATGTCAGTTCTTTTCACATAAGTTCTTCCCACTATTTACATTTAAAAATCTTGACTTTCAAGAAATCTTTCCTTTCACATTTTAATGCAAGTTTTCTTGCACTCTTTTAAGTTCATTTGTGTTCATCTCCTTGCAACAAATAGTTTAAATTCTCATCCCTCTATAAAATAACTGTCTAGAGTAGGTTTTCATCAGGATTTGTGATTGATTTATCCAAGCAGGTTCACAGAATATGTGCTCCCAAAGACTAAGGATAGGTCATGGTCAAGGAATCAGTTTAACTAAACTGACATTCCCAGAAAGCGTTGTCATAATGGACCTGATGAAAGCACTTTCTTCCTGGATGTTAAAGTTTCTGCATCTATATTTCCTCACCCAAATTCCAGCTTCAAATGGAAGGTGAATGCCAAGTCAAAAGGTAAATGAAGCAGCCCTGAAAACTGCAAAGGGCAGAGTGATTTCATTTTTAAGCACCTAATTATCTCTAGGACAACTGTGCTGGTTTTCGAGAACACAGCCTCCTGCAAGGTCAGTCCACCTCTGTTCAAGTTGGCTGCGCCTTCTCTTCCTCCTCCTCTCCCCTCCTGGACTCTGGCTGGCTCTCCCAGTTTGAAATCTTCTGCAGTGTTTCTGGTAAACTGCAAGGCTTATCAACCAGTCTCCTTATCCTCAAGGGTGTATTAAATATCAAATGAAAACACTGAAGAATTGGACTAGAAATTAATCTAGTTCTATAATAATTTCTAATGACTAGAGCAAGCTGATTTTCACTTGCAGGAGTTGGAGATGACAAGGAAGAACCGAGATGAATTCACCAGCTCTGTACTTGATTCTCAAGAATTTGGAAACAGAATGATCTGCAAGCTGCATATTCCAAAGAAAACAAAAAAAGCTGCAAGGCTATGTGGCCCTTATGCTGAGCTTAGTCATCTTTTTCACAAAATTGTGCTGTAAAAGATTTTCTCCCCAGTTATTGTCTCCAAAATGGCTCTTGAGAATTTCAGCTATTAAAGATCATCATGAACATAATGAGTTGAAGGAAGCTAACTATGGGGAGTATGACTGGAGTCTTTTATGACAGCAATCCATTAGGAAAGCAGAGTGTATGATTTGGAATCTTAGTGACTCTTTGAACTTATATAAGATTGACTATCTCTATGTTAGACTTTAACAATGCCTTGTGCTATAGTTTGGATCTGGAATGTGCCCCAAAGGCCCATGTGTTAAAGCTTGGTGCTCTTGGAGGTAGGATCTAATACAACAAGGAAGTCAGGTCATTGGATGTTCGTCCTTGAAGAGGATATTGGGATTCCATGCACTTCTTACTCTCTTGGCTTCCCAGTCATGATGAGGTAAGCAGCATCTCCTGCTAGTATGAGCTCCTGCCATAATATACTGCCTCACCACAAGTCCAAAAGCAATGGAACCTGATGATCATGGATGAAAACCTAAACTGTGAGGGAAAATAAACCTTTACTCTTTCTAAGCTGATTATCTGAACTGTTTTGTTACAATAACAAAAGCGAATTAATGCATCCCGGAAGCTGAGTGTCTAGCCACTACCTGAAGAGGCCCTGTCTGGACCATTCTCTTAAAAACGAGTTGCTTCAGTCATCACTGCCATTAAGAACGTCAATGTTGGCCAAACAGCCACACCATGCGCTAAGTTATTAAAGCCATCATATGTATCATCCTCAGAGCTTGACATTGCCCACCTCACTATTTCAGAGGAAAGATGTATTGATTTATATATTTGCTCATTCACAATTTCCATTCATGAAATAGTGATAGAGGCACTGAACTTGGCACTGGGTATGCAGCAATGAAAAAGAACTTTCATTCTGGTTGGGAAGACAGTAAATAAGAAAAAAAGAACAATTACAGATTTTGACAATTCCATTAAAGAAATAAAGATCATATGGAAAGAAAATGGTAATGGCTCTTTTAGATTAAGTACTTGTCAATCTCTATTTAACAAAATTTTTTAAAATTTTAAAATGTATACCAGTTTGTAAGATCTCAGTACTTGTCATGTGCAGTCCCAGTATTTGTCATTTGATTCGTCCTTCATAATGCCCATAAGGGGAAGATCTCTCTAGCATCGGTGGTTGATAAAATTCTTATTACTCCCACTCCTGCAGAAAATCCATACTGGATACAATTAACCAGGGGAATGCTCCTCTATGAGGGCCCTGGAAAGTCCTCATGTCACATTTATTAACCATCATTGGTAAGAATATTCTATCCTAAGCTAGGTATGGTGGCACACATCTGTAATGGCAGCATCCAGGAGGCTGAAGTGGGAGGATAGCAGGTTTGAACCCAGCCAGTGCAGTTTGGTAAGTCTTGTCTCAAAATTTTTAAAAAATGATAATAAAAGGCCTGGCAATGTAGCTCAGTGTGAAGACCCCAGGTCCATTCCCCAGTACTAGGAGAGGGAGAGGGAGAGAAGGAGAGAGAAATGGAGAGAGAGGAAGAAAAAGAGGAAGAAAAGGAGAGAGAAAGAGGAGAAGGAGGGAGGGAGGTAAGAAAAAAGGAAAAAAGAAAGAAAGAATGAATGAATTTCCATTTCGAAGGTCAAACTCCCTCAGTTGTGAAGTATGATCAAAATATGCAGTGAATGTTTAATTTTTTTTTTTTTTGTACCAGGGATCGAGCTTGGGACCTTGAGCTTGTGAGGCAGGCAGTGGAACCACTGAGCTAAATCCCTGGCCCCTGAATGTTTAAATTTTTAAAAAATTATTACAGTAAAAGGCACATTCATCCCCCTCAAAATATTCTCCCTTGCTTTGAACACATGTATTCCATCATTCTTGCCACTTTCTGAAGCACCTCTGGAAGTCTTTACAAAGTGAGACAAAAAAATATAGTGAATGGCTAGGACTAGAGGTCCCATTTGACCCAGCTATTCCCCTGCTGGGTATCTTCCCAAAAGAATTAAAAGAATCATACCACAGCAATATATGTGTACCCATGTTCACAGTGGCACAGTGTGTAATAGCTAAAGCTTGGAAGCAGCCCAAGTGCCCATCAACTGGAGACTGGATAAAGAAGATGTGGGGTTTTAAAAATATATATAAAATGGAGTACTACTCAGCCATAAAGAAGGAAAAACTAGAGACATTTATAGCTAAATGGATGCACATTGAGGCCATACTCTTTTTTTAATCAATTCACTTATATTATTTATTTATTTATTTATTTATTTATTTATTTATTTATTCTTGGTACCAGGGATCAAACTCAGGACCTTGCACTTTCGAGGCAGGTGGCGGCGCCACTGAGCTAAATCCCCGGCCCAAGGCCATACTCTTAAGTGAAATAAATAGGACACACACGTGTAAATACCGAATAGTTTCTCTGGTGTGAGAAACTGAAAGTGTAAATAAGGATCAAAATGTATAACAGATAATGTGAAATAGGAAGAAAAGGCTCAAAGGGGAAGGAGAAGTGGGAGGGGTAGGGGAAAGGAAAGAAGGTAAAGGAATAAATATGAGAAAAGGAAGAAATGGAAACAAAGTCTTTGTAAATATAGAGGGGTGGAGGGGTTGAAGGGAGGGCAGGGGAATGGGGGAAAAAATAAGAACCAAGATATATCATATAAAGATACAAATTCCCAAAGTTGAATGTCATCATACTGTATACCTAAAATGTACCAATAAACTTAATGAAAAAAATATAGAGTATGTGACTGCCAGGTGCCATTCAACAGAAAGACAGACTCATAAAAATATTACAGTATAAAACTGAAATTTAAATGGATCAAAGATCTAAATATTGAAACAGAAACACTAAATCTACTGGAAGATAGAATAAGTAGAACTCTTGAAGACATAGATGTAAGCAAAGATTTTATGAACAAAATCCCAATTGCACAGAAAATATCAGAGAATCAACAACTGGGATCTCATCTTATTAAAAAGCTTTTCAACAGCAAAAGAAGCCACCAACAGAATGAACAGACGACCCACAGAATGGGGAAAAAATTTCACCTGCTGTTCCTCAGACAAAGGGCTAACATCTAGAATATATATAGAACCCAAAAAAATCAGATCCCTCAAATTTAAAGACCCAATCCAAAAATGGGCATCTGAAATGAACAGACACTTCTCAGACAAAAAAGTACAAATGCAAATAAACATATGAAAAATGTTCGCCATCACTGTTCATTCAAGAGACGCAAATTAAAACAACACTGACATTTCATCTCACTCCAGAAAAAATGGCTATCACCAGAAATCAACTAATAACAAATGCTGGGGGAGGGAGGCCTATGGAGAAAAAGGAACCCTTCTCCACTGTTAGTTGGAGTGTAGACTGGTGCAACCACTGTGGAAATCAGTGTGGAGATTCCTCAAAAAACTAAAACTAGAGGTTCCATTTGACCCAGCTATTCCCCTTCTTGGTATCTTCCCAAAAGAATTAAAAGCATCATACCATAGCAATATATGCACTCCCATCCTTATGGTGGCACAGTTTGTGATAGCTCAATCTTGGAAATAACCCAAATCTCCATCAACCAATGAATGGATAAAGATGTGGGTTTTTATACAATAGAGTACTACTTTGCCACAGAGAAGGATAAATTTGAGACATTTCTAGGTAAATAGATGGATCTTGAGACCATATTCTTAAGTGAAATAAATTGGCACACATGTTCATATATCACATGGTTTCTCTGGTGTGAGAAACTGAAAATGTAAATAAGGACCAAAATGTCTAATAGATATTGTGAAATGGGAAGAAAATGTTCAACTGGGAAGGAAAAGTATGGAACAGGGAGAGGGAAAGGAAGAAAGGGAAAAGAAAAAGAAGAGAACAGAACGAAAAAGTGGAAACAAACCTTTTGTAAATAAGGAGGGGGGAAGGGGTTAAAGGGAGCAGAGGGAAATGGGAAAAAAGAATCAAGATACATCATGTACAGGTACAAACTCATATGATGAACATTATTGTGTATATCTAAAATGTACCAATAAAATTAATTTTTAAAATATTGCACTTTATCTTTGACCACTTTATTCACCAGCTATGGCACTGTTTGACTTCTGGTTCTTTCCCAAAGTTACGATGACCATGAAAGATAAGTATTTAAAATCAATTCAGGGCATTAAAGCAGCCACAAAAGCGCAACTAAAGACATTGACAAAAAGGACTTCCAGAACTGCTTCAGAAAGTGGCAAGAATGATGGGATAAGTGTGTTCAAAACAAGAGGGAGTTGCTGGGGATTTAGCTCAGTGGTTCCACTGCCTGCTTTGAAAGCACAAGGTCCCGAGTTCTATCCCTGGAACCAAAAAAAAAAAAAACAAGAGGGAGTGTTTTGAGGGGAATTAATGGTAATGTCTCTTTTACCATAATAAATTTATTAAAATTTAAACATTCACAGTATTTTCATTTACATTAGATACTACCATGAAAGCATTATCTGTATCTAAGCAGATCACCTTAGGATCTCTGTTGTTTTCATTTTGCATCAGCTCATGGTGCTTAACTTACTAGATATGCTGTGAGCTTTTTGTTGTTGTTTTGTGGTGCTGTGGATCCAACCCAGGACCATGCACATACAGGCTCTACCACTAAGCCACATCCTCAACTTGTGAATTATCTTTAATATGTAATTTGGAATCATCTGTAACAAATATGTATGCATTTTATTTATTTTTAGATAATTTTGTTCTCTTGAAAAACTGAGGGGGATGCCAGTTTCAAAATCCTTGAAAGTTTTTATCCACTTATATGAAATTTTGTTCCCAAACTACTTTGTAACTTAAATTGCTTCAAACTATAAAACTCTCAAATGCCTAGTGTTTTCAAAATGGAAGGGCGCACGGTAATGGAGGAAAAAAATAAAAACCAAGATATATCATGTACAGGTATAAACACCCAGTGATAAATGTAAATGTATTGTATACCTAAAATGTACCAATAAAAGAATTTAAGGAAAAAAAAGAAAGAAAGAAGTTCAATGTACCCATCAAATTCTTTCCACTGAAGGTATACACTATAATTTTTTTTTGCCTGAACACTTCTTATTACCAAGAATAGTGTTATCAGATACAATACAGGCCATTCAACTTAATTTGAATCATAAATAAAAACCAGATAACTCTTTGATATGCAAATGTTTCAAAAATTGCATGGGGAATAGTTATACTAAAAAATAATACATTCAAATTATACAAGTTATAAATTTAACTGGCATCCTGTATTTTTATTTGCTAAATCAGGCAACCCTGCTCAAAGATATGAATCTTTCTATTCTTTTTTTTTTTTTTTTTTGATACTGGGGATCAAACTCAGGTCCTTGCGCTTGTGCAGCAGGTGGCAAAACCACTGAGCTAAATCCCCAGGCCTAAAGATATGAATCTTTGATAGTCCTTGTCATCATCCACCACCTTTACTTCCATTCCATTTCTGATTTAAACCTTGTCTTCAAACAAATGGGAATATTGATCAATACTGAGAAACAAAAAGTTAAACCAGTTGGTATTGAAGAGGATTGAAAACACAATCCACTGGCGAGAAAAATAAGAAATTTAGACAACTTTGATGATAAGAAATTTAGACAATCTTGATGAAATTGAGATATACATACTAAAAACATGTTCATTTTGAGATATCTGCCATAATTGTGTATACATCTTGCACAACTAGAACATAGAATGTTTTGAGTGCTTAAGCTAGAAAAAAAAAGTATCTTCTAAATTCTTAAAAGCCAGTTAATAGCTAGGGAGACCATGTTTTTATTTTGATTTCATATTTGTACTAATTTGATATGATCTTAAACTCACCTTACTCATTCTCTTTTCCTTCTCTCACTGTCTGTTTAGTTACCTAAACAAGAATAAATACCTGACAGTTATTGACAAAGACGCATTTGGAGGAGTATACAGTGGACCAACCCTACTGTGAGTAAGACATAAAAAGGGGTATTTTAGTGTGTTTTTTTATTTACATTTTTTTGGAATAGAAGAGGAACAAAGCAGAGAATCTGATGGTCAAAGGTAGAGAAAGAATGCTCTTGTTTTAGGTAAAACCTTCTGTTAATACTTTCTGCCTGGCTGTTCAAACTACTTCTTGGAAAAACATTCTTGTTCTTTGAGACTCAAAGGGCTCCAAGCCCTAGCAGGTCCTCCTGATGCCTGGTCAGGCAGCTGCATTGACATGGATGTTCGTGGAGGTTTCTGTGTATGGAGCAGTAACTGTTGGCAAAATTCTGACATACTCAAATAGGTAAAAGGCACTCTAGTCTTTGCAGAGAAAATATACATACCTGAGTACTGAACAATGCCTGGAGAATATAAGTGAAAGCTTGATTCATATTGGGAAGAAAATGAGACATATGCACTTTTTAAAACAGTTGAAAACATTTGTGATATCAGTGATCAAGTTTCATCAATTGTTTCTCTCCAGCCTTTTTTTTTCCCCTCTGTACCAAGGGCTGAACCCAGGGTCTGTACATGGAATTATATTCCCAGCCCCTTTTGTTTTTAATTTGAGACAGGATCTCACTAAGATGCCCAGACTGGGCTCAAACTTGCAATCCTCCTGCCTCAGCCTCCCAGAGTGCTGGGGTTACAGGTGTGCACCATCACATCTGGTCCCTCCAGCCTCTTTATTAGGACTGCCATCTTCTCCATCCTCTTGATTTTGCCCTAGTTTAGAATCTGTCGTTGAGCTTCTAGCTTAGTCCCTGCCAAAGTGTACACAGTACCTGGATGCACAAGACCATTCTTTAGGGGCAAAAAGAAATTATATTTATGTTCTTAAATAACAACAAATTAAGATGTAGGGCCGGGGATTTAGCTCAGTGGTTCTGCCGCCTGCTGCACAAGCGCAAGGACCTGAGTTCAATCCCTGGTATCAAAAAAAAAAAAAATTAAGATGTTGTATGCAGATGACCGTAGGCCCTCAGGTGTCAGGTAGGGAATAGATGCATCCCTGGAGAAGAGTGGATGATCCACAGTCCTAAGGTCTTGACACCTTCACTGTTTCACATTTAACACCTTTGTCTCACCTTTAGATTAAAATTGCTGTACCAGGTCTGGGAATTTAGTTCAGTGGCACCACGCCTGCCTCGCAAGCACAGGGTCCTGAGTTGGATCCTCGGTACCAAAAAAAAAAAATTGCTGTACCAGGTGGGGAGTCACTGGTAACTCATAACTTGTGTTAATGTGTCAATTTTTTCTGTGCTAAGACTCTGTCATTATTTCTTTTGAATCTAGAAATCATTTTTCTGTTGTTTTGTTTTGGTGCTGGGGATCGAACTCAGGATCTTGTACTTGCGAGGCAGGCCTGGTGCCAGTGAGCTAACTCCCGGCCTCTTTATCTGTATTTTCAAGGTAAAGGTGATAGTTCAACAATGAATAAGGGAAGTTATTGCTTTTCTAAAGAAATTAATACTGGAGAAACCTTTGAGACACAGGTATTTGGAAACATTCATATGTTATGTGATTTTCCTGTTATTAATAGTGAATGCCAGGACCAGGGATTTAGCTCAGTGGTTCCACAGCCCGCCTTATAAGTGTAAGGTCCCAAGTTCGATCTCTGGTACCAAAAAAAAAAAATGGTGAATCTCATAAAAATTCTTTTTCAAAAATCAGATATAGAACTTCACTTTTTAAATCCTTCAAATTAAGTTTGTCTGTGCTGGGCCGGGGATTTAGCTCAGTGGTTCTGCCACCTGCCTCTCAAGCGCAAGGTCTCGAGTTCAATCCCTGGTACCAAAAAAATAAGTTTGTATGTGCTGAATGGTATCCCCCAACACACATTCCCCATCGAATTAAAATGTTGAAGCCTATGGTTAGGGTAGAATATCAAGTTGATTGACTTTGGGATCCACTACAAGGACTGGTGGAGCACACTTTCAAGTGGGTCGTGTTGGCATGGGCTTTTGGTGTGTGTCTGGCCCCTTTCCTCTTTGACTCTGGCACTGTTCCACAGCTCTGCTTTGTGGCTGCCATGAACTAAGCAGCTTTGCTCCTCAAAACACTTCTACAATAATGTCTTTATCTTGGAGCCAGCCAATAATGGACTGAAACCATATGCAAATGAAACATCTCCTCTGAAATTGTGGGTGTTGGGTAGTGTGTCTCAGGGACCAGAAAGCTAGTGCCAGAGAAGTAGGGTTGTTGGTATGATTGTTACTAACCCAGTGTATGGCAACCTCAAGGATACAAAAGTGTCAGCCTTTCACTTGAGAGGAGCATTCTTGGAATCCCCTGATCAAGAAGAACCTTGTAGAAAACTGGTTCCCTGTGATTCATTTCACCATGCTTAGCAATCCAAGCACTCCAAGGCTGCTGCAACCATGGTCTGAGGGTATCAAGCTATTGCTTCTGCTGGGAGCAGACCTTGGCATTGGCCATGTGATGCTGGTTTTATCAGCATGCGCAATGCAAGAGTTATGGGGTCAGGGAGACTTCCACCAAGATTTCAAAAGAAGGCTTGTGAAGCCAAGCAATGAGCCCCCAAGGGCAGTTTATGAAAGGGTGGGAATGAACCCAAAGTTGCAGTGGAGACCCAGGAAGTTGGAGATGTACAGAAACATGGAATGTCTGCCAAGGAAAGCTGTAAGGCATGAAGGGAGCCAGCCAAGAGATAGACTGTGTGGGCTCCAATCAATAACAGCATAGGGGTGGGACTGATCAAGCCCCCTGGGAACTTACATCTCACCTTTGTACACCCCAAAGGCCAGATATAGGAGGTACATGATTTAATGTTTGTCCTGCTGGGTTTCAGTCTAGCTTTGATCCAATTCTTTTCTATCCCCCTATTCTTCCCTTTTAGAATGGGAATGTTTGCCTTGTGCCATTGTACCTTGGGATTGTGTAATTTACTTTCTATTTTTACAGAGATTCATAACTAGGAATTTGCCTTGAGTCTCAGAAGATACTTGGACTTTTGAAAAATGCTGGAACTCTTGAGAGTTTGGGGAAGGGGTTATTGCATTTCTGGCTGTACTTGAGATAGTTATAGTATGTTAGGCAGAATTATGAACTTGCTATTGTCTTTACTTAGAGATTAAGTATGGTTTAAGGAGATGTATTTTGGTAGCAAGTTGACAAGGGTTGGGATGTGGTGGTAAGGGTGGAGTTTCAATATCCTTGGCTTTAGGATCCAACCCAGGAGACTGGTAGAGCACACTTCCAAGTAAATCTGGGTGGGTCATAGAGGCATGACATAGTGATTTATGTGTTTGTTCCTCACCCCTTCCATTCTGGCACTGTTCCACTGCTCTGCTTTTCTACTATCATGAACTAAGCAGTTTTGCTCTTTCACCAGCCTTCTGCCATGAGGTTTCTGCCTTGGAGCCAGCTGATTGAGTGTTGAAAACATGAGCAAATTAAACCTCTCCTCCTTTACATTGAGGGTGTTTGATATTGTATCTCAGTAATCAGAAAGCTGACTAATATAATGTCTTAATGTCTAGTATCTTAGAATGTGGCTCTATTTGGAGATAAAGTCTTTAAAGAGGTAATTCAATTAAAGTAAGGCTGATAGGCTGTACTCCAATCCAATCTTAATAAAAAAGGAAAAGAAAAGGACATTAGAACATACAGAGAGATACTAGGCAGGCAGAAAAATGCACAGAAGAAAATCCATGTGAGGAGAAGGCAGCCATATGCAAACCAAGGAGAGAGGCTTCAGGAGAAACCAAATTTATTAATGCCTTTATCTAGGAATTGCAGCATCCAGAATATATTTTTTTTTGCTTAAAATGCCCAATCTATAGAAGTTTTTACGATAAACATTATGGTTTATAGCTAGATATCTCCCAAGAGCCTCATGTGCTCCTAGAATGATTGGATTACAGGGGCTAATAGCTGATTTGCTATTAAGAGATGAGGTCTAGTCAGGAAAGGCAAGTCACTGAGGCCTGGAAGAGCTTATCTCCCTCCCTGGTTCCTCCCTTAGTCTGTCCCTGATTCCTATTTGTCACATTGTGAGCAGCTTTTTGCAGCTCTCCTCCACCATGCCCTTCTGCCATGCCACCCTGCATTGGAGCCAACCAACTATGGACTGAAACCTTAACAAACTGGGAGCCAAATTCAACCTCTTTTCTTAAATTATGGGTGTCAGGTATTGTGTCCAAGCAACAAAGAAAATAGCCAAGACAGTAACTCTAGCAAAGTACTAGAGAGTTTCAGGGGGTCTAAAATCCATGTGTAGAAAATGTGAAAATGAAATGCCTTCAGATTAGTTTGCAAATACAACTGATTGACATTAGACAATATGAGTTTCAATAAAAGCATGTACTTAATTATTGAATTGTATTGAAAAATGAGAATCTTAACATAATGAGAGTACTTTTGGGAAAAAAAATAGAATATTCATTCTCAAACATAAATTAAAAAGCATAAATTCCCAGTTGCAAAGAGTAGATGTGATCATGTAAATGAGTGATTCACATCCTTGAAGACCAAGAGAGAGTACTTGCATGGATGAGACCAATAATAAGCAAGCTAATTCAAATCACAAAATGTAGGGAAGATTCTTCAGCAAATCTTAAGTATTCTGCAGGTAGGGGAGTAGGTGACGTTGAAGTTGGAAATCTTTTAACAGTTCACTGTTCTTCCAGATTGCCACTCTTATCTTGAACAATCAAGCAACCACTTCTTACATACTCCAGGAGGAGAGTTTTCTTTCAGTTAAAATGTCATCATAAAGATTTAAGGATAATAGGCACAGCTGAGGTCTGAAGTGAGGCACTGTTTTTGAAAAGAGGATGATATGAAAATGTATATTCTAGCATATAAGATCAACAACCCCCTTTCCAATTAACTCGTAAAATACCAGCATCAGGCAGGAGATCCGAATTTGGGAGTGGCTGACCAGCCCAAAGAAAAGGAAAAACCTACAGAAATGATCATTGATAGTCTTCCAAATTTATTACCATAAAACTCATCAGCCAATAAGTCTACATACAGAACTTCTCCTGAGCCTCTTTCACAAATAAGAGCAGACATCCAAGGCTGGGGATTTAGCTCAGTGGCACCGCGTCTGCCTTGCAAGCACAAGGTCCTGAGTTTGATCCCCAGTACCAAAAAAAAAAAAAAAAAAAGAAGAAGAAACAGACATCCAAGGATCACTGGATCTCAGAGGAAAGACACTGACATGGAAAATATCAATGTTTTTCAGTTTCAGTGTATAAATCTTTCACTTTCTTGGTTTAAATTTATTTCAAAGTATTTTTTGTTTTGTTTTTGATACCACTATAAAATGGGAAGATTTTATTTTTTCTCAGAGCTCACTGTTAATTTATAGAAATGCAACTAAATTTGTAGGTCAATTTTGTCATCTCACAATTTTACAGAATTCATTTATTGGTTCTAACAGGTTTCTGGTGAGTCTTAAGGTATATAAGAGCATATATTTGCAGAAACCATTTTTCTTTCTCTCTCTCTCTCTCCCTCTCCCCCGCCCCAGGAATTGAACCCAGGGCCTTTACAATTAGCTATATCTCCAGCCCCTTTTATATTTTCTTTTGGGACAGGGTCTCACAAAGTTACTCAAGCTGGGTTCAAACTTGTAATCCTCCACCTTAACCTCCTAGAGTGCTGAGATTACAAGCAAACCCAGCTCCTTTTATTTCTTTTGCTTACCCAATTTTTCTGAATAGGAATTTCAATACTACATTGGATAGAAGTGAGGATATGAAAAACTGACAAAAGAACAAAAAAGAGAGGAACAGAGACAAAGGAAAAAACCCAAAAAAAACACCCTCTAAAGTTGTAACAAATATGTTTCACATAAATGGAAGAATTTCTTTTAGAGAAATATTCATGAAATGAAAGATTTTGGAAATTTAAAATATGATAGCCATAGCAAACAAGTAAAATAAGCATGTTTTGTTTTAAAAGATAGAGTGGATAACATCTCCCAGAACCAAATATATAGAAGAGAAAGAAGGAAAGATAAGAAAATTAGAAGTCCAAGCCAGGTGGTCTATAGCCTAATTAACAAAAGTTTTAGAAAGAAAAAGCAAACACTATAAAAGAATACAGTAGGAGACCATTTCTCATAAATGAAGAAAATGAGTGATAAGAATTTTTTTAAAAAAACTTACAAAGTACATATATGGCTAAAAAATAGAAAGCATGGAAGGTCACGAGTCGCACGGAACACGTCAAACCAGCCCGCTGCAGACAGGCAGGTCTGCAGACACTGTACCAAGGTCACGAGTCGCAAGGAACATGGCCCCGGCAGCAATCCACTGGACACACACACACCCCACCCCATACCCCTGCTCCTTTGGCCTCTTCTCTGTACAGCCACCTGGTTCCACACTACAAAGATGCAGAGGACACCAGACCACCAGACCACTGTACTGGGTAAATTGGAGTCATCTTCACCTCCCATCAGGACCGGGACTATCTTCAGGGGAAGGGCAGCTGGAACCTGCAATACAACTCTGCAGAGTTCAACCCTACAGGAGGACAGGGAGATCAACTTGGGACTTGCAGCCAGAAATCTGCCTGAATCTCATGGGTCTGCGACTAGCTTGCTGAGACTCATTGACTTATATCTGCACACTGCTACCCACATTGTCTATTGTGACAGCAGAGACATACCCTGAAAGAGGCCCTTCATCTTCATTGTTATTTTTTATTCTCCAAATTAGTATTATTAGTTTGGTTTTTTTTCTCTTTTCTTTTTCTCCTCTTATCTTTAAATTTTTTCCCTACTATTTGCAAATATTTGTTTTTCTCTCCTTTTTTCCTTTTCTTCTTCCTTTTCTCTTTGCTTTATCTTTCTCTTACACTCACTCTCTTGCTCTCTCACATTGTTCATCTTCCCTTTTTGTCCCTGTTTTGGTCCTCATTCAGAGTTCTTCTTTATTTTACTATTATTCCCTTTTTCCTTCTCACCTGTGTCCTCTGGCCACACTGCTAACCTTCCCCTATCCTTCTTCCCATCTATCCCTCCCTCCCCAACCCCTTCTAACTCCCCATCCCAAAGGGTAAAGTTGTTATATTGAAGAGTTTATTCATTATATGTTGGGGTGGTCCTCAATCTTGATTTAATTCACACAGCTAAAGGTGATAGATTAATAACTACCACAAAATGTCATTTTTGAAGATGTACTTGATGCAATGGTGTTGCTGATTGTATCACTTGGGCTAAGGGGTCGTTATTGATCTAGTCAATGAACCTTCCTAGTATAAGGAAAATGGGATAACATGAGAATCATTAGAGACTCAAAACTTAAAGACCAGCTATATCTGGAAGACACCTCCGAGAAGCAATCATTCCATAAGAGTTTTAATTACAAGCAACAAAGATATGTACAATAAGCAATTTCAAACTATCAACCCAGGAGTTAAACCAAGGACAGTACCAAAAACAAAAATGAGAAGACATTTAAACAAGGCACAAACTCAGACTTCTACCCCACCAAGGGTAAATCCTGGGGGAAATGAGATGGAAAAGTCCTATAACCAACCACCTGGATACCCTGAACTGATAGCACAGGAAATAACAAAACAGATGAATGAGGCTCTAGAAAAATTCAAAGCAGAAATAATCTCCCAGATAACTACAGCGATGGTGAGCAGAGTAAAAGACATGATTACAGGATCTAGAACAGAAACAGATAAAAAATAGATGAGCTCAGAAACATACTGGAAGCCATGAATACCCAGCATAAGAAAGAAATGGAAACCGTGATTGCCCAACATAAGAAAGAAATGGAATCCATAAAACAGATTCAAACAGATATTCAGGAGATCAAAAACTCCATTGAAAGTATCCACAGCAGATTAAGGGAATCTGAAGATTGAATATCAGATATAGAAGACAGGATCATGGTTAGAGACCATGAAAATAGAGATTTCTTAAAAATAGGGACCACGAGAAATCAATCCAAAAACTGCTAGACGATGCAAAGAAGAATAACATAAGACTGATAGGAGTCCATGAAAAAACAGGAGAAAGTACAATTAACATAAAAAAACTGTTCACAGAAGGAATAGTGGAAAACTTCCCAGACAGAGGTAGAGAATTGGACATACAGATAAGTGAGGCATATAGAACTCCAATTAGCCATGATCAAAAAAAAAATCTACATCTAGACATAATAATAGTCAAGATCCCAGAAACCCAACAGAAAAACAAAATCCTACAAGCAGTTAGAGAAAAGAAACAAATCACCTACAAAGGAAAGCCCATCAGAATCACAGCAGACTTCTCAACACAAACCCTCAAATCAAGGAGAGCCTGGAGTGAAGTATTTCAAGGACTAAAAGAAAATAACTTCCAACCTAGAGTGTTGTATCCTGCAAAACTATCTTTCAAAATTGATGGGGAAATTAGATACTTCCATGACAAAGAACACCTGAGAAATTTCATGAACACCAAACCAGCACTACAAGCAATTCTATACAATATCCTAGAAATAAGCAATGAAGGCCACAACTCCATGAGGCCCAACAGAGGGAAGCCATCAGGCAAGGTAAGACACTAAAGGGAAAGGGGGAAAAAATAAATAAAAGAGCCAACAGAAGTAAAACATCATGACAAGGATAAATCAATATCTATCAATTATAACCCTCAATGTTAATGGCCTCAATTCACCAATCAAAAGAAACAGACTGGCAGAATGAATTAAAAAGGAAAATGAAACAATATGCTGTATACAAGATACACACCTAACTCAAAAAGAAACTCATAGACTGAAAGTAAAAGGATGGAAAACAGTTCTCCACGCCACAGGAACCCAGAAGAAAGCAGGGGTAGCAATCTTATTTGCAGACAAAGTAGATTTCAAACCAAAACTAATTAAGAGAGACAAAGATGGTCACTACATCCTTGTGAAGGGAACAATCCAAGAGGAAGAGATGACAATCCTAAATATATATGCACCAAATATGAATGCCCCCAACTATACAAAACAAATATTAATGGACATGAAAAACCAAATAAACACTAACACAATTGTAGTAGGGGACCTCAATACCCCACTATCATAAATAGACAGATCATCTAGACAAAAAGTTAACAAGAAAATTCTAGAACTGAACCAAGCTATTGAACAAATGGACTTAATAGATGTTTACAGAGTGTTCCACCCCACAAAATCAGAATACACATTCTTTTCGGCTGGACATGGGTCATCCTCCAGAATAAACCACATGCTAGCTCATAGGACATGTCTAAGTAAATGTAAAAGAACTGAAGTTACCCCCTGTCTATTATCAGACCATAGTGCAATATAATTGGAGATCAATAACATAAGAAACCACAAAACTCCAACAAACACATGGAAACTGAATAACACCCTCTTGAACAACCAATAGGTCACAGAAGTAATTAAAGAGGAAATTAAACAGTTTCTACAAGTAAATGAAAATGCCAGTACAACATATAGGAATCTATGGGACACAATGAAAGCAGTTCTATGCGGGAAAATCATAGCAGTGAATGCCCATATTAGGAAAACAGAGAAAACTCAGATAAATAACCTAATGCAGAGCCTCAAGCTCCTAGAAAAAGAAGAGCATAATGAATCCAAAGCTCGTACAAGAGAGGAAATTATAAAGATCAGGGCAGAAATCAATGCAATGGAGACTAAGAGAACAATACAAAAAATCAATGAATCAAAGAGTTGGTTTTTTGAAAGAATAAAGAAAATAGATAAACCTTTAGCCAACCTTATCAAAAAAAAGGAAAGAAAAGGCACACATACATGCAATTAAGAATGAAAAAGGTAAAATCACAACAGATCCAACAGAAATCCAGAGGATCATCAATACCTACTTCAAGAACCTCTACTCCAATAAAATGGAAAACACAGAAGAAATGGGTAGATTCCTAGATACATACAAATTGCCAAAGTTAAATGAAGAAGATATAGAAATTCTAAACACCCCAATTACAATGAGTGATATTGAAAATGTAATAAAATATTTACCAACAAAGAAAAGCCCAGGTCCAGATGGCTTCACTGCTGAATTTGACAAGACATTTAAAGAAGAACTAATGCCATTACTCTTCAAACTCATCAAGGAAATTGAAAGGGAAGCAATACTTCCAAATTCATTCCTGGAAACAAGTGTTACTTTGATTCCAAAACCAGGGAAAGACCCAAGCCAAAAAGAGTACTACAGGCCGATCTCCCTAACGAACATAGATGCAAAAAATCCTCAACAAGGTACTGGCAAACAGAATATAGAGGGTCATCAAGATGATCATACACCCTAACCAAGTTGGATTTATCCCAGAGATGCAAGGATGGTTCAACATTCATAAATCAATAAATGTAACACACTATATTAACAGAATCAAGGACAAAAACCATATGATCATCTCAATAGATGCAGAAAAAGCATTCGACAAAATTCAGCACCCATTCATGATAAAAACCCTACAGAAAATTGGAATAGAAAGTCTTTATCTTAACCTGATTAAGGCTATCTATGAAAAACCAACAGCAAACATCATCATACTAAATGGTCAAACACTGAAAACTTTCATGCTAAAATCAGGAACAAGACAAGGATGCCCACTATCACCACTCCTGTTCAATATACTTCTGGAAACATTAGCCACAGCAATTAGAAAAGAGAAAGAAATAAAAAGAATAATGATAGGAAAAGAAGAAGTTAAACTGTCATTATTTGCTGATGATATGATACTTTACATAGAAGACCCAAAAAACTCCGCCAGAAGACTTCTAGACTTAATTGACAGATTCAGTAGAGTAGCTGGATACAAGGTCAACACTCAAAACACAATAGCCTTCTTATACACAAATAACAGGCTCACTGAGAGAGAAATTAGGGAAACAATTCCTTTTATAATAGCATCCCCAAAAATGAAATATCTAGGAATCAGTCTAATAAAGAAAGCAAAAGACCTCTACACTGAAAACTACAGCACTCTGCAAAAAGAGATCAAAGAGGATAGAAGAATATGGAAAGACATCCCTTGCTCCTGGTTAGGAAGAACCAATATAATGAAAATGGTCATACTTCCAAAACTACTATATAGATTCAATGCAATGCCAATTGAAATTCCAACAATATACTTCACAGAACTAGAGAAAACAATCCAAAACTTCATTTGGAACCATAAGAGATCTAGAATAGCAAAAGCAATTCTAAGCAACAGAGACATGGCTGGGCATATCACAAACCCCAACTTGAAACTATACTGCAAAGCTACTGTGATAAAATCAGCATGGTACTGGCAAAGGAACAGACCTGAGGATCAGTGGAATAGATTAGAAGGTGCAGAAACAACTCCAGACATTCTCAGCCACCTCATCTTTGACAAAGGAGGCAACTACCATCATTGGAGGAAAGATAGCCTATTTAATAAATGGTGTTGGAAAAACTGGATTTCAGCCTGCCAAAGATTAAAACTAGACCCATACCTATCACCATACACTAAACTAAGATCGAAGTGGATTAAAGATCTAAATATTAAGACAGAAACACTAAACTTGCTGGAAGATAAGTTAGGTAGAACTCTTGAAGACGTTGGCATAGGAAAATACTTCATGAACAAAACCTCAGCAGCACTGGAACTAGCAGAAAGAATCAACAACTGGGATCTCATCTTATTAAAAAGCTTCTGCACTGCAAAAGAAACCATCAACAGAGCTAACAGACAACCTACAACATGGGAAAAAAAATTTTAGCAGCTGTACCTCAGACAAAGGACTACTATCTAGAATATATAAAGAATTGAAAAAAATCAGACCCCCCAAATTCAAAGACCCAATTCAAAAATAGGCATCTGAAATGAACAGACATTTCTCAGACAAAGAAGTAAAAACAGCAAACAAATATATGAAAAAATGTTCAACATCACTGGTCATTCGAGAGATGCAGATGAAAACAATACTGAGATTCCACCTCACCCCAGAAAGAATGGCTGCTATCAAGAATCAACCAATAACAAATTCTGGTGGGGGTGTGGGGAGAAAGGAACCCTTCTCCATTGTTGGTGGGAGTGCAGACTGGTGCAACCACTGTGGAAATCAGTATGGAGATACCTCAAAGAACTAGGACTAGAGGTCCCATTTGACCCAGCTATTCCCCTGCTGGGGATCTTCCCAAAAGAATTAAAAGAATCATACCACAGTGATATATGTGCACTCATGTTCATAGCGGCACAGTGTGTAATAGCTAAAGCTTGGAAGCAGCCCAAGTGCCCATCAACTGGAAACTGGATAAAGAAAATGTAGGGTTTTTTATAAAATAGAGTGCTACTCAGCCATAAAGAATGAAAAACTAGAGTCATTTATAGTTAAATGGATGCATATCGAGGCCATACTCTTAAGTGAAATAAATAGGACACACATGTAAATACCAAATAGTTTCTCTAGTGTGAGAAACTGATAGTATAAACAAGGGTTAAAATGATTAAAATGAATAATTGATAATTTGAAATAGGAAAAGAGGTCCAAAGACGAAGGAGTGAAGGGAGGGAAAAGGAAAAGGAAAAGAGGGAAAGGAAAAACAATGAGAAAAGAAAAAAAATGGAAATGAAATCTATGTAAATAGGGAAGGGCGGAGGGGGTGAAGGATGCACAGGTAATAGGGAAAAAAATAAGAACCAACATATATTACGTACAGGTACAAGCACCCAATGATAAATGTAAACGAATTGTATACCTAAAGTGTACCAATAAAAGAAGTAAAAAAAACAAAAAAACCAAAAAACCCAGAAAGTATGAAGGTATATGATGAGCTATGAACACACTGGGATAAAAAGAATGACCTAAAAGTGTCTACAGAGAAAAGTCATGTTACTTGTGAAGGCTAGAGAATCAAAATGGCATCAGTCTTCTCAGCAGTGACATGAAAAGGAGATGATAGAGAACACCCTTCAAATTCTGAGAAACAGTGATTTCCAAACTATTGGTCAAGTATGATCATAAATTATATTATGTCAACTTGACCTGAGTAAGACTGGCCTAGCAGATTAGTGAACTCTGAATGTGTCTGTGGATTACAGACACAAAGGCCAAAAACTGAGGAAGGAAGACCCATAATGAATAGGCTTGTATCCTGGAGGGAATAAAAAGGAAAAAAAGAAGGAAGTCTTCCATTTTCTTTTATAGAAAAGCCTGGTAATCACCATTGCCTTTGGATGCTTGTCTCCCTTTTCTTCAGGCTTCCAATGCCAACACTTTAGTCTTCCAACATAGACCCTTCAGTTTTCTAACATAGATTCATACCAGACTCTGAATGAGCTCCAGGACTTCGATCTTTGACTGGATCCAGCACACAGGTGGCCATTTTGTATTCTTCTACCCCTAATTCCACAGGTAGCCATTGTAAGCCTATCTTGTAAATCCTTTATATAAATACGTATAATCTGTTCCTCTAGTAAACCTTAACTGATGCATCAAGTGTGATAAGAAAATAATTTTTGGACATTCAGAGTCTAGGAACATAATTTTTTTATTCACTCTTTCTTGAAGCATAAACCAGGGAAGAGAATAATGAATAATTAAGACAGTGATCACCATGGGAAAGAGGCTAAAGAAATTCCCAAGATCACCACAAAGGAAGGTCCTAGGCTCCAACATCAGAGCTGAAGGACAGAGAACTCCAAGAAGGTCTTTTAGAAACAAAAGGGGATTAGTAAGTTTTCTGTCAGAATTAACTATGTGGCAAAACTTGTTTTAGAAGTGTTTTACAGAACTTTGGAGATGTGTGAAGACATTATTAGACCCATTCAAAGCAAGACGTGTAAATAAAATAGAAGCAAAGAAGCAGACAGACGTGTCATGCAGAAACAAAAAAAATTACACTAGAAAGTCAATGAAATCATAATATACAGAAATGTAATAATGGAAATATTGAATATGAGTTTTACTAAATAAGTCCTAAAATTATTTTACAGACTGGCAAGGTTTCAAGAGAGTAAATGTGTGGGGAGGGAGGGTTATGGAAGACAGTTAAATCCTTATCTTCCACAGTAGGAAGTCAGTGGATGAAATGTTTACAACCATGGAATGAAATAGTCAAAGTTAAAATTGATTGCTTTTGGGATATTAGAACCAGATGGTAGGGAGGGACGAAACAGGGTCTGCTGTTTGTGTTATCAAGTTTCTGATGTAAGTTACATTAAAAAAATAAATCTATGCATTATATGGGTAAAAATTGAAATTAAACTTGAAAAGAAAGCCACAAAGTATAGAAAAAGAAGTCAATGAGATGTCTGTATCTGAAAGGTCAGTAAGAGGAGAGTAAGAAGTGAACAGAGTCCCGTCTCATTCTTCAAATTCCAAGCACAGTTGTTGTCTTAAAATGTGTTTGTTAACTAATCATCCATGGCCTGTGACATCTATTTAATTCTTATCTTGAACTTTTGTCAAAATCTTCATTACTTTATTTCCCACAAATCTTCCAATAACTAGATTTTAAGATCCCAGAAGAAGCAGACTGTGTCCCACAGTTTTGCATTTCCCCCATCTCAAAAAAGAAGAGAGCAAGTACCCAATAAATAGCTGATGAATTGTAATTGAATTATCAAAATGCCATGGTTTGATTGTCATTTGGTGTAAAAGCCAAACTTGGAAAGCCTGCAATCCTATCTAAGGAAAAGAGAATTTGCTGCCCTCTGTATTTCTGCCTCATAAAATTTTCTATAAAAGAACACAATTATCTCTAACAGTCAACAAAAACAATCAAATTTTCCCACTTAGTTTACCACCTTTTCTCTAGGTCATTTCTCAAAAAAAGATCTAATTTAAAACAAGTACAGCATCTTTTTACTAGTCTTTGTGAAATCAAAGAGGAGAGCTTTTGAATTTAGCTTGGGAATTTACTTCCTGATTTTTCTAATCAAGATATGCAATCTCATTTTCCACTTTTATACTTTCTATTTTTGATTACCATGTTTTCTTTTCACTTTATTTTGAAAGAGAAGCTCTTGATGTCTATAATGCCAAAGAAAGAACACGCTGAAAGGCAATGCTTTCCGTAATAACCAGTGTTCTCTAAATTCCAAATTATGTAATCATTTAACATACTGATGAAAATTACTATAATGTAATGTAATAGTTTGAATTACTATTATAAGTACCTTTTAAGAAGACAGAATCTGTGTGATAATATCCTTGAGTTTGCATTACACATATCAACACAAACAAATTTAGAAATTGTTGTTGCTTTTAGCTAATCAAATTAATCATTAGAAAATCCAAAGGCCTACTTTCTTAGTTTAGAGAAAAACAAGGCTTTTAAAAAACTTTTTATGATCATCATAAGATTAGATGGCTGAAAATTTGAGACAAAGTTCTTTAAAGCATACCTGAAATCCACAGATGTGTAGAATACATAACTTTCAAAGTGGATCCAGGGAAAATTTATTTTTATTGACTATAATTTACAGACAATAATATATACAGTTTTTAATTGTATGTCTTATTTAAGTGAAAGTCTTCATTACCTAGAAATTGCCTTTATGCCCCACCCTCCTGTAGCAAACTACATATCTTTTGATTTTTCTAGTGTAAAGCTCTAGGAGTAAAATTGGCAGGTCATAGGACCGATGTTTTACTTTATAGGAAATACTACCAAACTATATCCCAAAGTGGTCGACCCACTTTCTATTTCAACCAGCAAGGGATGACATCTTTATACTGGCTAAACCATTTTATTATCAATCTTCTTTTTTTTATTCTGGGCATTTTAGTTGGTATACAGTGGTATCTCATCATGGTTGTCATTTGTGTTTCTTCAATTATTAATGACTTGACCATCTTTTCATGTGCTTATTAGCCATTGGTATTTTTTTTTTTTGTACCAAGGATCAAAAACTTGGGTCCTTGCACTTGTGCAGCAGGCAGTGAAACCACTAAGCTAAATCCCCGGCCCCATTGGGTATATTTTTTGAACAACTCTTGTTCAAATTTTTGCCCAATTTTCTATTGGTTTTTTTTTTTTTTTGTCTTCTTATTATTGAGTTGTGATCTTGGCAAAATTTTTGGCTTGAATGAAATCAATTTTGATTCTAACCACAACCTCTCTGCCATCCCTAATTTATCCTTTTTATTTTTGTACTGGGAATCGAAATCAGGACCTTGCACTTGTGAGGCAGGCGTGGTGCCACTGTGCTAAATTCCCAGCTCTGCTTTCTCACTACCATAATAAAAGTATCTTTGCTCTATCCAAGATTTCTGTCTTGAAGCCAGTTGACCATGGACTGAATCTGTGAAACTGTGAGCCAAACTAAACCTCTCTTTTAAATTGTGGGTATTGCTGTGACTGTATCTGACCATGTGATTTGGTATCCTTCAGAATGATTTGCAGGAGGAATTTGGAAAGGTTTGGAGATGCAGGCTATTGAAGACTTAGAAGAGCTTACTGGATAATTCTGATTGGAGCTCAGAAGGCCAGAATGCTGATAGGAACGTGAACAGTAAAGGCCAGGCTCAAGAGGTTTCAACTGGAAAGTAGGGCTCCATTGGCAATTAGACTAGAGGCCCTGTGTGTTACACTCTGGCAAAACATTGTCTACATTTTTCCCATGTCCTGATATTTTCTATAAAATTGAGATTAAGTGTGGTAGACCGATTGACAAAAGCAGCCTCTTCACCAACTAAAAATTCCTGCCTCTTGCTCCTAGAGCTGAGCAGGGCAAAGCTATGTGCCAGCTTACCATCTCTGCCATCACCTAGATAGTTATCCAACAAGAAGAAATTAATATAGAATTCCAGAAATAAGAAACAAACCAAAGATTGGAGCTGAAGATCTCCAGTGCTTGCTTTTTTTAAAATCCATTGACCAGATAACTAGAACTGTCTGCATTGCCTAGGCAGGGTGGGGTTTTATTATTTATTATTTACTATTAAAGGGTCTTTATTTGGTAATGACAAACATGTTATTTATAAAAGCCTGATTTTTCTTAATACATTTTAAAGATTTTTAAATTGTTTCAGATCTGGTCCAGTTCAGATTTTTAAGAACTTCAATTTTAATTTTTAATAAAATTTTCAACTTAACTATTTCAAAAGATTATATACAACTTTATATATGGACAACAAGAAAGATGCCTCTTGTGGGCATCTCAGAAACAGCAAGACCCCACCTGTTCCTGGTTCAAGGGTGCAAAACTGTAAAGCTTTCATTTGAAAGGGAGTCCTTAGGACCTCTGCTTGACAAAAGCCTCCAAGAGAATCGGTTTCCTGGGATTCATTTCACCATTCTCAGCCACACAGGCACTGAGGCCACTGCTCCCATGGTCAGAAGGGACCTGGCTACTGGTCCCACAGTTAGCAAACCTTGGCATTGTCCACATGATGTTGGGTATTGTTTTATCAGTACCAACTTGAAGAATGGAAGAGTTGTGAATTCAGGGAAGCTTCCACTCAGATTTCAAAGAAAGGCCTGGAAGGCGAAGAAAGGAGCCTATGAGAGGGCAGTGGGTGAAGCTATGGGAAGGAAGCCAAAGTTGAAGTGGGGACACAAGGAAATCAGAAATGCCAGGAATATGTAATGTCTGACAAAGAAAGCTGCAGGCTGTAAGTGGAGCCAGTCCAAGAGAGAGGCTATGTTGGCTGCAACCAGCAAGGCCACATAGGTAGGGCCACACAAGCCCTGTGAAACTCCTGTCTCACCACTATCTGCCTTGGATGCTAGATAGGAAGCTATAGGACTTAACTGCCCTACTGGGTTCCATTCTTGCTTTTGTCCAATTCTTTCTATCCCTCTATTTTTCCTTTTTAGATGGGAATATTTACCTTGTGCCATTGTACCTTGGGATTTGTAACTGATATTTTATTTCTACAGAGGTTCAGAGCTAAGCAGTTGCTTTGAATCTCAGAAAACACTTTGACTTGGACTTTTTAAAAATGCTAGAACTGTTGAGATTTGGAGGAAGAAATTATAGCATTTTTAGTTGTAGATAAGATAGTAGTAACATATTAGATGGAATTATTACCTTGTTTTGTGTATATTTGGAGTTTAACTGTGGCTTAAGGAGACATGTTTCGGTGTCAGTTTGACAAGGGATATAATGTAGTGGTTAAGCTAATTGTGTCAACTTGATTGGTTTGGGAGCTGCCAAGGGGATTAAAGCACACTTCTGGGTGTATCTGTGTAGAACATGGAAGTGTGACCTTAGTTACTATATCAGCATGACGCCCCTCATTCCCTTTCCTCTCTAATACTATTCCCCTACTCTGCTTTCTGGCCACCGTGAGCTAAGCAGCTTTGCTCTACCATGCCTTTCCACTATGATGTTTCTGCATTGGAGCCAGATACCCATGGACTAAATTTTCTGAAACTGAGCCAAATTAAAGTTCTCTTCTTTTAAGTTGTGGATGTTGGATATTGTCTCTCAGTAACAAGAAAGCTAACTAATACAGAGATATTTAGAGAATCAAGATACCATTATGGTTGGGGTGATTACCAAAGGCCTTATTAAAGGAAGCGGTATTTGAGATGGGCTTTAGGTGGCAAGTGGTATTGCAACAGACACACATAGAATTGGGTGAGAAAGAACAAAGGCAAGACTACAAGAAAATATAGGGTGTGTTCAGAGGAAAAAGAAACATAACTTGGACATAATGACAGTGTTTGAAAGATATGTTGACATCATATTTTGGGGCAACTGATCTGAAGAATAAGGATGGCCCAATTTAGGTTACTATGGGACTCTTGGTAGTTGCATAACCCATTACAGATTGTGGACGCCCTCAACTGACCCTCATGCCCTCTTTCTTTTGCCTCTGGTCAACTTCAATTCTGACTATGTGAGTCTTGTATATGTTGAGCTAGGATTGCTCTTCTGAACCTCCTGGCTATTTGGGAGGATAGAGGCTCCATCAGAAGGGAGGGGAAATGAGCCCAGAGAGCAACTCAGCCTGGAATACCTTGTCTTCCTTTCTGTCCTTGCTGAGAAGAGCCCTTGGAGCGGCCCCATTGAAGAAGATGGGAATCTCCTTGTGGTGCAAAGCCAGAGGAGTTCTCTCTGCTAGGCTACTCTATTACCAACTCTGAAATGAGTTATGAACACACAGCCAATAGATCTCTTGGGGTACACCCGTGGGAGCTGAGTTATTGGGGAATCAAAGTACAATAGCCCTCTTAATTCACATACCCACATCTCCAGAGGCACAGCAAAGAAACTCTGAAGATCACAGAAGAATTTAGAAAAAGAATAGACAATTATCTTTCCCAAATTGTGTACATGTTGACTTCTTAACAAGAACAAGGGATGATGTGCTTCAGTCCTAGGAATCTTGAGAACAGAGTGATTGTGTTGACAGGTCAGGGTACTTGGTTCCCTCCACCAATCCTAATTTGTTAATGGGTAGCATCTACTACTACCATGGGCACTGATAGGAGAAAAAAAGATAAAAACTTTAAATCATAGCAGACTATAATGACAGGGCTAGTTCTTATAACTGTTGAGAAATCATTTGCAAAGCATTCCCCAACTAGTAGATTGCCTTCTGATGAGAGAGAAATGAAGGAGATATTGCAAAGGCCCTCAGAGTCATACAAACCCTGAATTTTGGTTGTCTTAAGTGTATAACTACTATCAACTTCAAACGTTTTTACTTTAAACAAAGGAACAGTTCGCCAGAATCGTGGAAATGGCCTATTCTAAGGCAATGACCTCAAAGGATCATCCATTTTACATCTGGAGATTTAGGCTGAATCAATGTTTTCATATTTATGATAGGCCCAAAAGTTACTAAGATAACTTTTCATCTCCATGAACTGTTTCTTATTACTTGGTTTGGCTAAGGTTAATTCAAGAAAGGGCTTTTTACCTGGACTAAAATTGATAGACTATAAAAGAATTTTTGATGAATCTATCTTAGGAAAACAACATTGGGAAAATATCCTAAAATATCCATATAAACCCTTAGCTATTTTATTAACTAATTATCTCTTGTAGTCAGGAGCCCTTAAAAGTGATCAGCCTGAAAAACACAGAGCAAACATAAGTATTTCTCTCCTTTGCATCTTTAAGTATAAATAAATCTACCTTTTAGTGAGTGTCTACTAGGCTTTGAACCAAATATTTTTACATAAATTTCATTTTATTCTTTCAACTCCAAAGGATTGTGCCCACTCCGGTATTGCCCCTCTCGTAATATTTACCCATATGCAGTCTCAATTATTTGTGTGATGAAAAAAGAGAAATGAGAGTCTATTAGGACCACAAAGTGAGGGCAAAACCATATGTGCAATATTCTATAGTAAGTTTTATCCATGATAGTACAAGTAACTAGAAGATGTTGGCAGTAGTCAAACTAATGGGAGGAATTAAATCAATCTGAGATTAAAGTTTTTAACAAATAACTCACAAACGTATATACAAAAAGCAGGTTTTAGTGTGTATAGTTAGGCGCACAATTCTTCTCAAGAAAATACCTGTAAGTACTAAATTCTTGACTCTTCTGGGAATTTTACTCCTAGAGCAGTGAAAGGGGTCAGGCAGTTTTGGATTTTTCACTCTGACATACTATCTGTAACAAGTCACAGAAATTGCTTGTGCTAATTAGGTTCTGCCTCTGAGTCTAAAAATTATAAAGACCTTATAAGAGAATGGGGGGAAAATATAAGAACCAAGATAGATTACGTAAAGGTACAAATTTCCAATGACGTATTATATTGTATACCTAAAATTTACTAATAAAATTAATTTTTTAAAAAAACAAAATGCATTTTTTGTGTCTCTCAGGTAGCTTTGAGCCCGATCCTTTGCCATGATGGAGATGGTCATTTTTGTTTGTCTGTAGGAGGTAAGAGGTTGAGCAGGGAAGGGATTCAACATTGAGGAGAGGGACATGTTTGTGTTTCAGCATCTGCTATTGGCAGTAAATGGCTGTTTCCTCTTGTCACCATGTGATAGAGCACTGACCTTAATGAATTACAGTATATGGACAGTTTGCTGTCACAGGATTAGAATAAGACAGATGGCGGAATAAGACACTCCATGAAATTTCATAAGTCATGGAAGCCATAGACTTTAAAGAAATGTAGTTAGGCAAACCCAAGAGGGAGAAAAAGAGGATATCTGAGTTACGAAGCAATTTCATTTGTATCCCTAAACTTTGATAAAAGATTAGCAATTGATGATCATTTATTTGACTCTTCAGATAACTATGTTCTTATTAATGCAATTTTTGAGCTTTTGTTGTGTGCTAGGTTCTTTACAGTTTATGGCCTTGAGCCTTTTAAATTATTCAATATTGGCTGTAATTACCCTAACTTAACAAATAAGGAAACTGAAGTGAAGAGATATCAAGTAAGTGCCCTGAGCTCAAATGGTCATAAGGGAAGTTGTAGGATTCATATCCAGCACTAATTTAGAAGCACAATCTCTTCTTAGTACACCAAATCAGCTCCCTTCGTGTATGATTATGCTTGCACCTATTATAATTCTTTAATTTTACTTGACCATTTTATTAAATTTCTATTTAAAATCCTCCTGTGGCTTATTCAAATTAAAGGCCAAAGTGCTCAAAAACAGACTTCAAAATCATGCTTTTTCTCCCCTATCCATGTTCTATTGTCTGACTCTATTGCCTGTATCTTTCTTCCTGGATGTTCTATTCCAGCCACACTGGAAAGGTCACCCTGGTACATCTCCATATTGGGGATTTTACACTAGCTGTTTCCTTTACATAGAAAGCTCTTTCCCTAGATAGCTACAGGGCTGGCTCCTTCACCTCCTTCAAGTCTTCACTCAAGTGTCAGCTTAAATGTCAGGCATCTTCCCTACTCTTCAACCCATTTCCTTGCTTGTTTTTCTCCTTAATGCTCATCACTGTTTAATATTCTAGACACTTATTTACTTCTTTACTCTATTGGCCTTCATCAGTATATAAATGTGATAGGAAATGGAATTTTCTTCAATTGTTCCACTGTAATCGCCATGCTTTGAACACTGCCTTACCCACAGCAAAAATTCATTAAGTATCTGATAAATGGTCAATAATTTCTAGCCAAATGTCTTAGCATTAAAGCTACAATCCTAACACTTCTTTCCTCATCAGGTCTCTGAAAATGAACAAACACAGTAGTTAAGTAGTACAGATGAACAATTGCAAGTTCATGTTGCAATTTAATCTTCATGTGAGCAAGCTAAAGACAGTTATTTGTAGGAACCAACAGCTGTGAAAGATCTCTTAAAGTCAATTATTTAATTCAAAAACATACTAATCATTGACTCATATATTAGAGCCATAAAATGGAATTGAGGCAGATGTCCTTTCTCCTCATTGTTGCTTTTACAGCCTTATCCCACCCCGCTTCTTAGAAACCCTCCTCAACTTTGACTCACAAGCCACCGGATATTAACACTCACATATCTTTTTTGCATTATTACATATGAACTCCAAGCTTATTTTGTCTCGTTTTCCTGTTTTTTTCACATTAAAATTTTGGGACAAATAATAATTTTATATGGTTAATGTGTATATTTTGAAGTGATTGCCACAGTTACCTTTCTATCATCACATATAGTTACTAATTTATTGTTGTGAGAACATTTAAGATCTATTTTCTTAGCAATTTTAAAGTTTAATACAATGTGTTATTTAATACATTAACTATCATTACTATATTGTACAACAGATCTCCAGAAATTATTCGTGTTTTAACTAATCAAAAGTCCCCTTGATTCCCCATTCCCTCTGTTCACATTCTACTCCCTTTTTCTAAAGATTGACTTCTTTAGATTCCACATTAAAAGTGAAATCATGCAGTATTTGTGTTTCTATCTCTAACTTGTTTCACTTAGCATAATGCCTTCTAGGTTCATCCACATTGTTGCAAGTCACAGGATTTCTTTCTGTGCGGGGGAGTTGCTGAATAATATTTGTGTGTGTGTCCTCAGGAGAGTGGAGGGTGAATAGGAAATATATATACATATCACATTGTCTTTATCCATTCATCCACCAATGAACACTTGGGTTGTTTCCTTACTTTGGCCATTGTGAATAACACAGTATGGGAGTGAAAATATCTCTACAAGATTCATTTTCTTTGGGTGTATATCCAGCAGAAAAATTGCTGGGGCTATGTGATAGTTTTACTTTTGGGTTTTTTGAGATACTTTCATCCTATTTTCCATAATGGCCATTCCCATTTACAATCCTACCAGCAGTGTACTGCGGTTCCCTCTTCTCCTTTGTCTCATTCCTTGAAGGTTTCAGCTCCTGACTCAGTGTTACTAACTTTTCCAGCACTATTCTTCTAAGCTTTGGTGATTTTAATCTCCATGTGGTTTCTGAATTACTAACCGTTCACTGTCTCTCCTCTCATTTCCTCTTTCCTATGCAGCTTAAATTCATGTTCTCACTCACTTATATGTACAGCTGACAAACTGTCTTGTTTCTATTTTCATTCCCACTGTTTCATCAGGAAAAGTCCAACCCTGTTTAAATCCAACTACCCAACTACTCTGGGCCTGGATTTTTGGAGCTGAGCATGGTTTCACTTTAAGTCATTCCCCCCAAGTGGGCTCTCAGTGCTACCCAGCATTGATGTCCAATTTTCCTGTTTGCTCTTCACTCTCCTGGATGACAGCGTCATACCCTTCCCCTCTCTTGAGCTCTCTAGATCTTCATCGTCATATTCGGTTAATCACCTTGATTTTTTTTCACTGAAAATAAAATCAAAGATAAATCTTCATGCTCCCACTACCATATGTACCATCTCTGCCCATACCCTCTGTCTCCTACTGTATTATAAATTACTTTGTAAGGTTAGCCTCTTCACCAAAGCCCTGGATTGATACCTTAAAAGTTAGTCAGATCATACAGTTCCTTTGATCTTACTCCAATGAAAAAACAATGTCTGTTTGATGGCTTCCCATTCTCTCTCTGACTTCTCCCACATTTCCTACTGGTTCACTACCTCAGGTCCAGCCACACTGGCCTCCTTGGTTCCTCAGATATCCTGGCAGAGCCCCACCTCAGGGTCTTTACACTGTTGGTTCCTCTGCCTGGTGCACCCTTCCCAGTGGCTCTCCTCCATCTCCTTTAGACATTTGCTCAACTATCTCCTCAATAAGCCTTGAAATTCTCCCCTCTTGTCAAATTGTGACCCTACTTCTGGGCTCTTTCTTTCTTCTCTATATCCCTTTTTACCCACAGTACTTATCATCATCTAGCATATTATATATTTTATTTTATTTTTCTTAATTGCCCCTCTATCCCTACTGGAATGTGAGCACAAGAAGAGCAGAAATGTCTCCCCATTCTGTCTGTCTTGAACTTAATGATTCTGAAGCCTTCATTTTTAATTCATTATTAATAAATTGTTTTTTAAGCAGTAAATTAATCTTTTTGCTCTTAGATGTATTTCATCCACCAATACATCTACTGTACAAATGTGACTACATATTTATAATAGAACAACCACAACCCTAATTGGCAATTGCAGTTGAAAATTTGGCAAGTCAATTAGTGCTTATTTAATTTGTAATTGAATTCTTCAAAAGTTAATCTTAGGTAATAATCAGTGAGAAAATATCTCATGAAAAAAGGAAATTGTTCCAATGTTTGGGATGCTAGAGTATATAATTGTTTCTAAGGAGAAATGTATTCTTCCTATGACGTCATTATCTGTTGGCTTACACACACACACACACACACCCTATTACAATTTTGATGATATTCTATCCCTGCGTGTAACACTGTATACGTTACTTTTTCCAAATTCAGGTCCTGTTACTTTCATTAAAGATCTAAGTTGAGATGATTCCCAAGACCCACACAAGTAGCCTTCAAACTGTCTGCCAGGCTCCACTTAGGTGCACCCTCATTTGTGAGTAAATACTTGGTAGAGATGACTTCTCATGCGAGTTGGTGCCCATCACTTGATGAACTCTTTAAGGACAGACAGTGCCAGAGTCAACAAGAGAGAAAAACCCTCTAACTAATAGGTTTCTATCCATATAGCTATATTTACAAGTGAGTTCAGACCTTTTAGCAACTATATCCTTCTCATTCCAGAAAAAAATAATCTTAATGGTACATTGAATGACTTATTTTAGTAAAAAAGTTACAGTATTAGAAAATCCTGGATTCAAAGTGGTCAAATAAAAACTTGGGTGAATAGGAAAAGGTACACCTTCACATAACTTAAAATGATGCCTGGCTTGTTAAGTTTTGGAATTTCTTCAGCCTGAGACTCTTTTTCCATCAACACCAGAGTTGGGAGACTGTCTAGTGTGGCTCACCACTGCACACATATTTGTTCTAAGTTGTCACACAGTTCTACGTGCTAAGTAGAGTAATGATTTTAAAAGATGGCATACTGAACTGAACCTAAGGCTTTATTTTCTCTCTTCTTCAGCTATTCCTAAAAAAGATGAAAAGGAATTTTTAATATATATAATCTATAAGGGGAAAAAGGTCAAGAAGAGCAAATCCATAGTCTGGAGAGCTATAGAATTGAGGAGAAGGAAGGGGAAACTTAGTGAACTTATCTGGAGCAAATAGTCAGAGTCAGATGTGTTGCCCTGCACAGAACTTTGAGATACGGAGTTAACAGGCTATGTGCATGGCATATGGCAAGAGTGAGACATAGGGCTAAAAATAGAAGAAGAGATTCATTTAATGTCTATACTTGGAAACATTAATCCACTACTACATTCATGCGAAGTGCCAGTATCCAAGTAGCTTACCTCTAAGTTGGAAATTTCAAATCTTTTCTGACCAAGTTGGAAAACTCTAACACAAAAAAGACATCTACAATCTGGCATTTTATAGTCCAGCAACATAGTGGCTAGCTTCATACACGGTTGCCCTACAGCAGTCTGCCAGTGAAAAAACTCACTCTTAGGTATGAATATGTCCCCAAGGATCATCAATTAAAGAAGGCTTTTAATGTGAGAGTTTGAAACCGAGGCAAACAAATGTCAGGAACTGCCCTGAGAGCCAAAGACATTGTAGAGAACCGACACAGACTTTTAACAAAGCACTTAGTAGTGACCTGAGATTAATCTGCAAAAACTTTCCATTCTATTATAATAACAACAATGATGACTATGATAATAGCTAATATTTATTGAGAACACACTGTCTGTACTGTTCAACAAACCCATGATATGGAAACTTAGGTACACAAAAATTACAGGACTGATAGCAGGTTTAGAAACTGGGATTCAAATTCAGGTCATCTGAATTTAAAACTCATGCTCCATTATTTCCTGATCTTTTGGCCAAGATCAAGTGCAGTAAAACCCATACCCTTATACACAAGGTTGGCCTTTCTCAAGTATCCTATCACAAGAAGGAACAAAGACAAGAAAATCCTCTTAGTAGTGTACTTATGTGCTTGACAAACATGTATTCAGAGCCTTCTGTTGGCTAAACACCATTATAGGTGTCCACAATTCCGCAATAAACACAACATGCAGAGTCCCAGCTCTCATAAAGTGCAAATTAAAAATTCAGTGTGAGAGAGAAAATAAAGTGAAAGAATTACACCAGAGGACTTAATAAAAGTAACAGGAAAAAATTATGACAAAAGATGGAGGTCTGTCTGAGGGATCTAGGAGGTTCCTTTCCCACTTGCTAGGAATTCCAGAGAGGAAGCAGAGAAAATGAAGAGTAAGTCACTCCAGAAACAATACAAGAAAATTTCCACAAACTGGAGAATACAGCTCTCTAGACTAAAAGATCCTTTCAACACCCTTTGCCCCACCCGATAATTGTAAAAAGATCCATACGAAGGCTCATCTTCATGAAATTTTATACCAGGAATAAAGAAAAAGTCATGAAAATTTCCAGAGAGCCAAAGTGTAGCTCAGTTGCAGAGCCTAAGTGGGAGGCGCCAGGTTCAATACCCAGCACAAATGAAACAAAACTAATAAAATACATTTTCCAGAGAGATAAAACAAGTCAATGATCAAAGAACAAGAATTTGAATGGCATAACACCTAAAACAGTGCTGGTTGCTGGAACCCAATAGGGTAAAACCTTTAAAATCCTGAAGAAAAAAATGATAACCAGGTTGAATGGAAGAGTAGGGCATGTCAGAACACTGAAAATATCTTTCTCATGTGACTTTTCTAAGAAGTTATTTGAAAACATTCTCCACTGAAATGAAGGAGATATTCAAGAAGTAAGACAACAGAATTCAGGGAGAGACTCCCAATGGGGAACGACGAATACTTTTCTGAGAAGCTTAAATTTCATTTGGTAGACCCTGCAGGAGCCATGGATTGCAAGCGCACAATGAGATCATGTTTTAGAAAAAATATTCTAAGTCTGAAGGTGGAATTAGTCAAAGATTTTTGGGAGACCATTATGAAGTTTTTGCAAAGCTCAGGGGAAATGTAGTTTCGACCTAAGCTTGATAAACTAAGGTGATACCAATGAGAATCATAAATAGTTGACATCTGATGGGTGAGGGGAGCACAACTGTATTTTGTTGAAATATTGATGGCATGAATGAAGGACAAGGGCAAGAGATATTCCATGAGGACACTGAAGCTTTAGGCCCCGCAAGATGGTGGGAAAACAGAGAATTTTAAAAAAATACTATTAGGCTTGAAAAGAAGATTCACTCCACTTAGGATGTTTTGAGTGAAGAGGCAGTGCTATGTCCATTGGGAAGTGAAAAGGACCTAATACTTTCCTTTCTGAAAACACTTACTGTCTGTTTAAAGCTGCAGATCTCTGTGAGAGAGGATAATTTTTTAAATAAAAAGAATAAAAAATAGTAGGTCTCCCCTGCTTGGTCCTGTAAGTGCACAGTGGTAGAGTGGAGTGAGCTGCATGCAGAGAGGCCAGCTCCACTGGAGCACTTTGGAGCAGCATGCCTAATGGGCATTTACAGCTGCATCCGGTAGCCTCAGATATCTGAAATGAAGTTGGAGAGGAGTCAAGGGCCAGGTCTGCAGGGCTTTGAAGGACATGGTATAAAGAATGGGCATTATTTGTGGTACACTGGGAAGTTACTGCAAGGTTTTAAGCAGAACACACCCTCACTCACTTATGACGACTCTGGTTGCTCTATGGAGGATGAATTGGAAGGGAGTAAGAGTGAACAAAGAAGCTACTGGAGGAAAGAGATGATGTTAGCTAGAAACAGAAAAGCTTATATTGGTGATGCAAATGCAGTCCTTGTTGGTTTCTGTGAGGAATTGGTTCTATGACCCCATGAAGATAGCAAATCAAATTTTGGAATACTCAAGTATTATATATAAAATGACATACTTACATGTAAACTATACACATCCTCTTGTATACTTCAAATCATCTCTAGATTACTTATGATGCCTAATACAATGTAAATGTCATGTAAATAGCTTGTACTTTTGGTTAGGGAATAGTGACAATAAGGACTGTACTTTAGTATAGCTGCCATTTTACTTTTTTTAATATTTTCAATATGTGGTTGGGTGAATTCATGGATTTGGAACCTGCAGATGCAGAAGGCTGACTGAACATGGATTTGTGATTATTTTGGAGTTCAAATCCACTGGTCTTTTGGTAGAGTAAATGTTGATTGGGTAATGGTGAGGAAGCCCCAGATGTTATGAGTTTCTCCAAGGTTACTTTGAGCAACTGAAAGGATCAGAGTGCAGATTACTATGATGCAGGAATAAGGAAGAGGAGCAGGCCAGGGTGGGAGGAGGGGGTCGAAAGCTAAGTTTGGATAGAACTGTTAAACTGGAGATGCCTGTGAGGCTTCTCAGCGGAAATGTCAAATAAGTAGTTGCATGGACCGGGCTTTAGCTCAGTGGTTCCCTCGCCCGCCTCGAAAGAGCAAGGTCCCAAATTCAATCTCTGGTACCAAAAAAACAAACAAACAAAATAAGTAGCTGCATACACAGGTTAAAGTCTGGGCTGGTGCTGTATTTGATGGTCCTTTCTTTTGGCTTGAGTTCAGATAAACTCCAAACTGGAGCACCAGAGGGAATGAACACTTACTGAGCACCCACTAAATCCCAAGCACTCGCTGTGTTACAGATGATTCTGTCATCAGGTTTATGCACTTTCTCCAACACCAATTATCTCCATGCCTGCCCAAGCACTCTCCCACATCCCAAGACAAGGACACAGCCAGAGGGCCCCTGAATATACCCACTGCAGACACTCAGGCAAACCACAAAATCAATTCCTTCTCCCAGAACCTGATGAGTCCCTTGGGACAAGGGGGTGCTGCACTTGGATCTGTGTTCAGCCTCCAGAGACATGAAGATAAGAGGTAAAGCTCCTGGGACACTGAAGCTGAGAACTCCAGACCCAAGTTTTAGTTAGAGCTCCACCCTTAGTTGGCTAAGTCTCTTTGGACCCAAAACACCTTGTTTCTTTGTCGAAATTTCAGTATCTGCCTACTTAATAATGGTACTCTAAGTCAAGTGTGGTGGTGCATGCCTATAATCCTGTCTATTTGGGAGGCTGAGGTAAGAGGACCACAAGTTCAAGGCCAGCCTGGGCAATTTAACAAGACCCTATCTCAAAATTTTAAAAAATAAAAAGTGCTGGGAACGTAGTTCAGTGATCCCCTGGATTCAGTCCCTGGTCCTGAAATGAGAAGCTTCTGAACCCTCGGCAGGGGTTGGTCTGAGGTTTGGCTTAGTCTGTATTGCAGGTGATTCTGATGCTGATCCAGGGCAGTGCCTCAGCCCAAAATGCTGATTTGCAATGGTGAGCCGATAGTGCCCCGGCCCCAAATAACTGCCTCAATGGAATCTCCGTCATTTAGACCACTATGGCAGTTTTTAAATAAGGCACCAAAGTCTTTGACATACATCCCATTAAGAGGTGGATTCTATGTCCCTTGCCTTTCATTTGCTAATTATTTCTGAATCTGGCTGCTATACTGTTAGAAGTGCAAGCCACGTGTAGCAGCCTTATCAATAGCCCCATCTGAGCTCAGGCTTTAAGTCTACTCCTGAGACAAGCCAGTGGAGGACCCCACAGATAACCACAGCTCCTGGCTGTCAAGTCACCGCAGCCTTCAGGTCTTCTCAGCTGAGCCCAGATAGCACAGAACAGAGACATTAACTTCAATAACCCCATTAAACCCTGTTCACATTCCTGATCCACAGAAGCTATGCTCGTAATAAAAAGATTGTTGTTTTATGTCACTAGGTTTGGGGGTGTTTTATAATGCAATAACTAGAATGGTCACTGAAATGTTTTCTCAAGAAGTGTTAAAATGCAAACACATCCCTCAGAAGGATAAATTCTTTCCAGTGAATACACAATTGCAAAGCAGGAAAAATAAGCTACGAGATGCTTTCTTCACTGACTTGAAAGCATTGTTGGATAAAGAGACACATATGTTGCTTCCAGAAAACTAGAAGCAGAAAGATGCCACACCTTGGAAACAGCATGGCTAAAAGAGAAAGAGGCATCCAAAGGACAGATGAGGGAGCAGGGCAAAGTCTGACTTTACCTACTTCTCAGCTGTACAGAAGCCTGGCTCTCAACTCTCTCATAACTGCAAAGTCCTTCATTTATGTCAGTTTGCCTGTTAAAATTCACCTGGAGATTATACAGCAATAAATGCCACAGGTAATTCTTACTATCAGGCAAGCTTGGAAAATACAGAGCTATAGAATTTAAATCAAATAAAATACACAATAGCAAATATCATACCCTTCTCCCATAAGAGTCACAGTTCTGTGGTGAGAATGAGGTTAATATATGAGCCTTGTGTTTGTTAAAACAAACAAGGAAACAAACAAAAACTAAAAGCAAGCTCTAGCAGCCTTGTACCTTGATAATGTAAATCCCAATTACAATGCTGTGTAAGAAGAATCTGAAAATATAAGAATTCATTTTACCTAGACACTACTATTTATATTAAATATTTTAAATATAAATGCTACTTAATATAAAGGACTACTTAATTAATTTTTAATTGATAAACTATAAAATAAGGATGTTAAATACTTATAATCTTATTCAAGCTATTATTCAGTGCAAGTAAAAATGATGGAGCAAGATATAAACCTGGACACACTAGGACTGAGAGAAGAATAATGAATGTCAAGTGAAAAGCTATGAATCAATTCTACTAACATGTAATACCCAATTCCTATTCCCATCATCCTTGCATTTCATAGTACGAAGAAATGACTTGAATCTCATTTCAGATTGTTAATATAAATAATTGAATTTCCTTTACAGGAATACATTTATAGTATTCTAAATAAACTCTGCAAGAGCAGAGGAGAAGTTTTTCTTAGTCATGAATGCACAATGTGACTGGTTAGGACTTTCAAGTTCTGCATCATTAGAATATTTTCATATATTACTGGTGAATCAGTGAATCAGTCCCAAACCCCTGGTTCCCACAGAAACAGATAGCAATATACCTCCCTGTGAGCCTGTTCAATTTTATTTCATTTCTCTCTTAATAGTTAAATGATGTCATTTTGCAGCGTAAACTTGACATTCATCTCTGATTCCATGAGTCTGAAGATATTCTGGTGAATAAAATGAATTGTCTATGGAAACAGATGTGTGCTGGTGAATACTCCAATTTCAAACAATGAAAATAGAAGTTCCTAATAAAACATTGACTTAGATGCCTAATATCGCTCCTTAGACTAGTGCCTGTGTTCCTCCTTCGACTACAAACTCAGATTTCAGGGTCTGTAGCTGGAAGGAGCATATCAGTTTCCCATTAACCTCAGGTCTGTTTGATTTTCTGGCCAAGGACTGAAATATCCTGGCTGCTCACTCCCTCCCCATGCTGTTCTGTTCTCTGCATCCAGGGATGTGTCTTATACCAGTATTACTGCCTTGCCGTCCAAAGGCCTGGAGCAACTGAAGGAACTGATAGCAAGAAACACTTGGACCCTTAAGAAACTCCCACTTTCCTTGAGTTTCCTTCACCTCATCCGGGCTGACCTTTCTTATCCGAGCCACTGCTGTGCTTTTAAGAATCAGAAGAAAATCCGAGGGTAAGTGTCAGGCACCTAGAATAAGTGACTAAAGGCCATGGTGGAAGTTAAATTAATTTCTGGGTTTAGAGAAGAATCTCTGTGACTTGAAAATCAGGTAGAAAAGAATTAGAAACATCCATAACAACAGGAATCCATCGGACTCAATGGCTGGATGGCAAGCAGCTGCAGATGAGAAATAGGCCAGTGTTTCTGGATAGCAGAAATGGGAATGGAAAGTAGTAAGAGATAAGACAGTAGGCAAAGTCATGACCAGGTCATGTAGAACCTTATGGAGGTTACACAGACATGATTTCTATTTCTCATTTCCAGAAGCAACAGGAAAGACAAGTTTACAAGCACAGCAAGTAGACTGCCTGATCAGCTTGGGCCTTGAGCATGTCACGGCTCATTGGTTACATGAGACAGGCTTTGCAGTAAGCTTGGTTTGTGCCCCAGCCCTATCAGTTTCTAGCTGTTACATAACTACCCTGAGCTTCTAAAAGTGAAGATCACAAAGTCATCATGAGAGGGGTTTTCATAAGATGAAAGGAGCAGCTGAATAAAGAATAGATGAAATGGAAAGGCATGGGACAGTACAAGTTCTCAATAAACGTTAACTGTGATATATATTATTTTAATACCTGACTGCTTATGAGGCTGTGAAGGAGGGATGGCCTGCTTTTCCTCTGTATATTTTGTCACTTTTGCTTTCACTTGAACTTTTACCTGTACATTTCCCTCTTTATAGCTTGTACCTTTCCCTGTTCTCCTACCTCCATCTTCATTTATTTATCTCTTATTTCAGTCTTTCTCAGCTTCTGTGTAAGTATCTGCTGGTTGACTTTCTATACTCATATTTATTGTCAGAAAAAAGTTGGGACCCAATTGTGGAGGCAAAAGCAAACAAGAAAGTTGAACCACTGGGCAAAAAAGGCCAATATGGGCATAAAACTGCAGGAAGCCTGGAAGAGGACACAAGAATTGTGACAGCAGAGTCTATACTGATGCCATATGGCAGCAACTAGGAAAAGATCAGGGATGAGTAGAAGGCTAAAGTGGGCATTGGGATCAGTGTCCAGGTTTCTCATTAACCTTCAAACGGGTTAGAACAGCTATCATTTTAAACAGAGTTTGGTAGGTCAAACTCTACTCAGCTGCTGAATCAAGTTGAACAATTTCTTTTGTTATAAGTCTGGCAAGCTACAGAAAAATGGAATCGTTTTTCTATGAGCATGTCTGCATGGGAGTGTCCATTTATTCGTTTGTTCAACCAGTATTTATTTATCACCTACTTCATCCCTGGCACTGTCCTATCCACAATAGTGAGTAGGACAGACAAGAGCTCCTCTTGCGTTTTGTTTACTGTTTAATGAAGGAAACCAGAAAACAACAAGGGAAATGTAAGAAAATATCAGATAGTGTTTTGAAGGAAATAAACACAAGTGATAGACAGTTTATTTGAGGACATCAAGAAACACTATTCTCGCAAACCCAAGTTCAATCCCTGGTACAAAAAAAAAAAAAAAGATTCTTCTGAGAAACAGACATTTGAGTTTCAAACCGAATAATGAGTACAGGCAAAGGAACATAGAATTCTAGAGCTCTTAATAGGAATAATAATAAAAATAACTAGCACATAGATATAGCAGTCATGATGCTGCAGGTGTAACCCTATATGAAATAGGGTTTGTAAAGTTCATTTTACAAATTAGTAAATTGAGGTTCAGAGACCTGCCCAAGGTAAAACGGCTAGTGAGTGGTAGAGTCTTGTGCTACCCTAATTCAACATCATTGCCATTTGCGGCTTTACTGCTATTCTTGAAGTGATGGTAGATGAGAAATAGGATTAGTGTCACTGGGTCCCAGTAGGTGAGGGGAGGAAACAGGCAATGATGTGGATGAGACAGGCCCGACCAGATGGTGCATAGTCTTGTAGAATCATATTCATCAGAGTAAGTAGTTTGTATATGTTTCTCAATGTTACAGGTTTTAAGCAAAGTGGTGATTCATTTTCATTGCCTTGCAGAATCCTTGAGTCCTTAATGTGTAATGAAAGTAGTGTCCAGAGCCTACGTCAGAGAAAATCTGTGAATGCCTTGAGTGGCCCCACCTATCAGGAATATGAAGATCTGAGTGACAGCAGTGTTGGGTACAAGCAAAACTCCAAGCTCCAGGATACCCACAGTAGTTCACATTATTATGTTTTCTTTGAAGAACAAGAGGATGAAATCATTGGCTTTGGCGAGGAGCTCAAATACCCTCAAGAGGAGACTCTACAGGCCTTTGACAGTCATTATGACTACACTGTGTGTGGGGACAATGAAGATATGGTGTGCACCCCCAAGTCAGATGAGTTCAACCCTTGTGAAGACGTAATGGGCTACAGGTTCCTGAGAGTTGTGGTATGGTTTGTTAGCCTGCTGGCTCTCCTGGGAAATGTCTTTGTCCTGTTTATCCTCCTCACCAGCCACTATAAACTGACAGTCCCACGCTTTCTTATGTGCAATTTGGCCTTTGCAGATTTGTGCATGGGGATATACCTGCTCCTCATTGCCTCTGTGGACCTCTACACTCACTCGGAGTACTATAACCATGCCATTGACTGGCAGACTGGCCCTGGGTGCAACACAGCTGGTTTCTTCACTGTTTTCGCCAGTGAGTTGTCAGTGTACACACTGACAGTCATCACCCTGGAGCGCTGGTATGCCATCACCTTCGCCATGCGCCTGGACCGGAAGCTCCGGCTCAGGCACGCATATGCCATCATGGTTGGCGGCTGGGTTTGCTGCTTTCTTCTTGCCCTGCTCCCTTTGGTGGGAATAAGTAGCTATGCCAAGGTCAGCATCTGCCTGCCCATGGACACAGAGACCCCTCTTGCTCTGGCATACATTGTCCTTGTTTTGTTGCTCAACATTGTTGCCTTCATCATTGTCTGCTCCTGTTATGTGAAGATCTACATCACAGTCAGAAATCCCCAGTACAACCCTGGGGACAAAGACACCAAAATTGCCAAGAGGATGGCAGTGCTGATCTTCACTGATTTCATGTGCATGGCTCCCATCTCATTCTATGCTCTGTCAGCACTAATGAACAAGCCTCTCATCACTGTCACGAACTCTAAAATTTTGTTGGTTCTCTTCTATCCACTTAACTCCTGTGCCAATCCATTCCTCTATGCTGTTTTCACCAAGACCTTCCAAAGGGATGTGTTCATCCTACTCAGCAAGTTTGGAATCTGTAAACATCAGGCTCAGATTTACAAGGGCCAAAGAGTTTGTTCAAAGAATAGTATTGGTATTCAGATCCAAAGGGTCACCCAGGGCAGAAAGCAGAGTCTCCCCAACATGCAAGATGCCTATGAACTGCTTGAAAACTCCCACCTAACTCCAAATAAGCAGAGTCAAATATCAGAAGAGTATAAGCAAACAGTTTTGTAAATTTAACCTATGCTACTCACAATGGTAGGGGAACTTTCAAAAGGCTGGTTTTATTGAATGTGCATTCCAATCCCATGACACATAAACATACAGCTGACCCAGTTCTTGTACAGATGATGTTTCATGGGACCAGAGTTCATCTCCAGAGAGTAACTAGCATTAAACTAATCACTGCCTCCAAGAATGAAGAGAAACTACCAGTATATCTGAATCCCAGGTGATGGCAAAATAGTCTGTACTTTCTGCAGGACTTGCGTGATGCTAAATCCAGAGATGACCCTGTGTGACATGTTCAGCAAATATTGACTGAACCATGTTAACATTAATCTTCTCACTTTTTTTTTTACTTTTTGAGATAGGGTCTCACTATGTAGCCTAAGCTGGCCTCAAATTCAGAGCGATCCTCCTCTCTCAGCCTCCTAAGTACTGGGATTACGGGCATGCACCATCATGCCCAGTAATCTCACTTTCATATAGAATTTCATACTAAAGATTCAGCAAATGGTCAATGCTATTAATTTAGTTAGTGACCACAATATAAAATCAGCCCTGCTTTGGCTCAGCTCAACTTCATATTCTCTGAAACGGCCTAAGAGAGCTTTAGAGCCTTAAAACTGAAAAGTTTTAATGAATAGATGTCATGCAATAGCTATGGTGAGGCAGGAAGGAGGGGGAAGTTTTAGTTTTAAGTTGTTTTTTTTTGGACTCTTAAATTACTAATCATCTCTTTCCAAGGATCTACCTAATGTGACCCAGCTGTTATGTGTTGCCTGGAGAAACTGGTAAGGTTTCACCTTATGTGGTCTAGAAAGCTAAGAATTGCTCTCCTCATAGCATAAAAGATATGAACTCTAGAAAGTACTTCTAAATGGCAAAGTGTTTCTAAATAGGAATTCAGGGCAGAGCACACTTAATCACCTGTTGACTTATAAGCAGGTTGGACACCAGTTAATTATAGAACTTGGAACAAACCACTGGGCCTAAGAAGTCTAAAAAGAAAGGAGTTGAATGCCTTATTCCACTTAAAATCTCCCTATATATAGATATCTCTTTAACTCAAAACATATATTTCTGTGACAAAGGCAAAGAAAAGCACTAATTAAGTTGAATCTTCTTTACCTATGTTGTAGAGCTGCTTTCTCCCTCTTTTTGAAACCTAGACGTATGATCCAGGAAATTTTTTATTTCATTTTTGGAGATGCTGTCTGAACCAAAAATTTTGTTGCATGGATTGGATGCAAATCACTCATCTACTGCTAGAATTATGAGGCTAAAAACAAATTGTTATTTATATAATAGGGTAAAAGGTGTTTTGCAAAGTTTGGTTATTTGGAGTTACTACAATATGCAAAAACACTTGAAAATATTTGTCTTCAAAGGCTGTTTCTTTGCCATTTCCAGTCTACAATCCCACTTGGAAGCTGTCAAGAGACATAACTTCTCTACTGACACTGCCAACTTTTTCTAGCCCTTTTGCTCACTGGACATAAAATCTTTATTCCCCATCAGTACTTTTTTACTTAAAGCAGTCAGAAACTTTATCTATGGATGTATTCTTCAGGTTACTTCCATGGTAAGCCCCTTAATTTCTTGCTAGAAGAGTCTCCAAGGAGAGATGGCATTTGCTTCTCATTGCCTGTGAACCACAGCATGAAACAAATGGTTTTTGCCACTTGAGGCCTGTGGAATAGGATTAGTGGGCTCTCAGAGACGGTCTCCACCTGACTCACCTGGAATATGTTCACAACCATAGCCATTCCTGATAACCACTGACACTTGTGCAACCCCATAGAAATAGTACAAACACCTGCAATCTTGACTTTCCTAGCAGTTCATTTGTTCCTAGTGAAATTAAACAAATGTGTTAACTTTTGGCATGTGTTTCTCTTGTGACATTTTGAAACATCCATAGATAATGTATTTTATCTTGAGTAGCTAAACTAATATTTTGGAAACAGAGTCCAAGAAGAATGACTTCAGAATTATTACTAAAATTTACATCCACAACATGAAATAAATTTTCTTCATAGTAAATGATTGTGCTGAGTACTGTTTTTTTGTTTGTTTGTTTGTTTGTTTGGGGTTTTTTTTGTAATTTGTGAGTTTCTTTTGGGAATAACATTATGTGTGTTAAGACTCAAGGGAGAAGACAATTGGCACATTTGCTAATGAATCCCTATTGATAAGTAAGGTGTTGACTATCAATAAGAAATATAAAATTATATCTTGATTATAAATAATCTTTACGTGAAAAAAACTTACTCTTGGTGAACTAAGTTATGGTTCTTTTGATAGATAATGATGCTTAAGGAAAAAATAAAAATATATCAAGTAAATAATTAGTATTGATTCTAGGATTTAAATAATGTTCCAATGAGAATAATAAATCTATAAATCCAGTTCAGGGTTCACTTTAACTGGCATCTTTTAATTAACTGAAGAGAGACCCAAATTAATGAGGATAAACACCCACAGACTCGCTCAATAGATGTCACAAAATTCATGCCCTACAGCTCATGCATGTTGCTCAAAGGAGTATCTCTCAAATAGATACTCTCAAAGTTTATTGACTCTTGCTTTATGGGTAATCTATTGCGTCTATGATGTAACAGAAGTGTCCAGTTAGAAGAGAAGAGTATATTGAAGGAGAGCCCCATGAGAGAACCAGTAAGGAAAAAATGAGCATAAAAAGAAGAAAACCATAGCCACAAGAATTTTAAAAACAATATTAGTTTGAGAACAAACTACCTGTTTGAGGTCATCTGGGAAAACTCTTATAACTCAATATTGTGACTCATTCATTCTGAATATCTAGTGAGACAAGAAACACTTGTTACTAGCAGCTCTATTATAAAAGCCAGGAAAGTTCCATCTCAAAGTGGGGGACTGAGTCCCTGTGTCTACCAACTTCCTCTTTCAAATTCCACTGAAATGACAGCAAAAGAGTAAAAAATGAGATCAAGCTGAAACTGCTCAGTGAACAGGAGGAATGGAGTCACCAGCAAATGTTGATGATTTTCTGAAAGGGGGCAAGTATATGGCTTCAGGTTGATGGATAACTCAGAGTGGAGGAAGCTGCAGCCTCCAACTCGCTCACAACATAAGGCTAGAGCTGTGCAGGATTTTGTCTTCCCTAGAGAGTTCCAGAGAGACCCTTGAGCCTGAAGATCACCAGAATGAGGAGCTGGTTAGGGCAATTAGTGGAAAATCTGGATCACATGAGCCTTCCCATCCCCCCTCAGTCCAGCCAGCTAGGACAAGGGACATTCAGTGCTTGCTGCAGGCTGAAGTCAAGATTTTCAAGAAAATGAGTGATCATCATAGACAAGGAAGCCAGTTCAACACCGCACAACAATGGCAAGCTACAGTATTTTTTTTGAAGTAGTAAGCAAAAATTAGAAGGCATTTTGGCAAATTTAAAATGAGATTTCCAAAGCTAGAATATTAACAGAAGGGTTGGAGGTTAAGGTAGAGGAAATTTCATAAGAATGTTGAACAAATAAAGTTGTGAGATATGAGATGGAAGTTGAAAGATACAATTAGTTCAACATCTGAGAGAATGTCTAGAGAAAGCATAGAAGACATAACAACCAAGGGAATAGAAGAAGAAAAATTTCTTCAGCTGATAAAGTTTGATAGTGTTCACTTGGTGCTGGGGGGGAGTGAATGAAAAGACTCAAATGTAGAATAGTACTTACAAAACTTTATTTTCATTAAAACATAACTTGACACATGCTTGTCTTCTTTCACATCAGACACCTTTTTTCCAATATTCCCCATATTCCCTTTTTGAAAAAAATTAGTTGAAGTTTTATGTCAGATGGAATGTAATTTCCTTTTCAATGGACCCTAAATACTCTTGGTTTTATAGTTAATAATATTTGTACATGATAATACATAAATAATAATTGTATATGATAAAACACCGTTGCTCTTCCATTTTTAAATCAAATTATATAAGACCCACTCATACTTACCAATAAAATAAAAATATTACCATTCTTGAGAAGTGAAAGTAGGGATGAAATAATGGTGCAGGGGGAGGGAAATATAGGCACAGGACATGTAGAGAAGCTAAGTTCCTGCCTTACACAAAAGGGAAAAAAGGAGACTGTCCAGACCACCCAGAACAAGAAAGAGAAGTTTGTTTCCTAAGGTTACAAAGTCAACTGATTGAAAAACTAAAAATAATACAAGCAAAAAAATTTAAACCAAAGGGGATAATATTAAATGAACTAATTTCCTAATCTTGATTATGTACAGCTGAAAGATTTAATGTCCAAATATCTATAGTTCAAAATGCATAAGTCTATACATACATGAATACAATACTATAGTCTACAATTAATTATGATATATTTCAAAATAACCACAAAAGTTGAAGCTTCCCAACATATAGCATTGATAAATATTTGAGGAGATGGAAGTGTTAATAATCCTGCACAGTACTCATGTACTGAATTATCATACTGAACCCCATAAATACAGACAAATATTATGTATCAGGTTTTTTTTTAACTTATTTACTTCAAGTTTGATTTTTAAATGTCATGAAATTATTTTTACACAGGTAATAAACTCAATTTTATATTGGATTGTAAGCACACATTATCTAGGGGTTATCCCACAAACCACGAATGTTTTATTCATCCCTCTAAAGTACAGCTTACATTTGGTTGTGTTACATCCCAGGCAGATGAAATCAAAGCACACAAGGGGAAGTGCTAGCAAAAGAGATACTCATTTGCAAAAGTATACAGATAACCCTTCCAATATGATGTACCATAATCACACATGAGAAAAGTCAAGAAGTTATTTTATTTATTTAAAAATAAACATTGAGGATTCCCCATTACCCACCACCCTACAAAACTTTTGAATGTGGAATGTTCAACAGTCTATCCATTTTAGTAGGTTACAAAACCAGCAAAAACTCCAGTTGTCTAATAATAAATAATTTTGATTTTTTTTTAAGCAGCTGAGTACCTACTGGACAATTTCCTTAGCTAAAGGCTGAAAGTAAAATTTTAATTTCTGCACAGAAAATACCATTAACTTAGTAGCCTTTGCTTAATAGATGGAATTAATTCTCCATAAAGTCAAAGTGGAATGGGACAACAAGCATCATTAAGTTCATAGGCACACAGAACTAGTGCTCAAACTGCTAGTACAAATTCCAACATAGTGCATATGGCTAAGTCACTACTAAACCGACCATCTCCAAACTTGAGACTCTCCCTATGCGTCTATGGGAAGAAATCACCACTTTGAACATAAATGCCTCCATGAGAAAAGGAGAATTCAATTAGGGTTGGATTAGACAAATGATAACTGCAAATACTACAGAAACAGCTGCTGGAGACAACCATGAAATTTTTGACACTAACAATGCACGGGAGTGAATCGCATAAGCTGCTAGCTAGCTGTTGAACACGTGTTTCAAGATACAACTTTTATACACTTTTTTTTTTTTTGGTACTGGGGATTGAACTCAGGTCCTTGCGCTCACGAGGTAGGCGACGGACCCACTGGGCTAAATCCCCAGCCCATTATACATGTTTTATTTGTTTTGCTAATACCATCAGAACTGAAGCTACTGACTCATTTCCCTATCAGGGAAATCAATCTAAAACAGATACTGGTACTTCTCAAAAGGTAGCATTTTAAAAGGGTGGTAGCAGCAGGCATTTGATATCTTTTTAAAGAATTTAAGCTGCAGGAAAAACATGTGACCAAGAGTATTATGATTATCCATTAGAGACTTTCATCAATATCTGTACCAATTTAGGTGACAATACAGCAAAATCCAAGGATTAGTGCTGACAATGTACATGTCATAAGGAATGATATGTGGTATCAATCCTTATAAAAGTCATTGTCTCAAAGAAACTGTTAAGAAGTGTCCAAAAGGTATCTAAATACTTCACATTAAATACAGAAGCGGCCCATCCAGATTATTTCCCATTATGTTATATATTTTTCAAAAAGTGTCAATCAAAGCCTAATTTGCATTTTGGCTTTGTCTTACACAGTTATCAGCTATTAAAAAAGCAATTTACATGTGTTTTTAATCACAGTCATTTGGCCAGATGAACAGTGCTTGTGTCAAAGCTGATAGCCAGCCTTCCATGTGTGACTAAGGACCCATGCGTAATTTGGTACGCCTCTAAACGTTTAGTGCTCCAATTTAACCAGAAAAGCTGTGAAATGCAGTTGTTTTGCAAACCACACTCCACTCCTTCCATCTTCCTCTCCAGGAAAATACGTTTCGTCAATTACCATTGAAAAACTCTAGGGCTGACTTGTAGATTTTATCCAGTGTCCAAGAGTCAGACTTGCTTTTGTTCAAGCCACTTCAAATAACTATGGAGATATTATCACCCCATAAAAGTATATTATGTTTTACTGCTAAGCAAGGGTGAGGAATCTGAATATCATGTGCAAGGCTCAAGAAGACGCTTAAGACAGTACATGCAGAGTAAAAATAGTTTCCTTCCATAGCCAGGTAATATAAAGCTGACAATTGTAATCCTGTTTTATGGGATGAAAACAGTCCCTTTACAATAAATTTCCTGAAAAGGAGAACAAATAGATAACTCTTCTGGTAGCATATTATAGTACACTGGCCAGTGCGTTTTGGGCAGCTAAACATAATCCTGTGAATCAAACTAATTCACTTGCTGAGTGTTCGTTTGCGGCATTCCTCTGTTGGGTCTTACAACCTTGTGGGGCTCCCTGTGGTCCACTCTGCCCAGAGCCTCGCTTGAAATTCTGCTGATATCCATCCCGCTGATGGCCAGAGTAGTGCTGAGGAGCACTGAACTGGGACTGTATAACTACTGTTTGGAGTGTTAGAGAATGAAGGGCGGTAGCCATCATATCCTCCTCTGAATCCATTGGCGGGGCCCTGGTATCCATTTATCAAGCCTCTAGAGCCACAAGAACCTCCACGGGATACACCACGACTATTATAATAAGGCTGACTGCTACGTGGAAATCCAGTGTTCTGCTAAGGAGGCTGCTGGTGGTTACCAGTCACTTGATGGGGCTGGTCCTGGGAACCATGGTAAGTGCCGACCACTGTTTGGAGCTGTTCTTGCTGGAACTCTGTCTGCTCCACTTGGTGAGACTGACTGGAAAAGCTCTGGTTATAACTGGACTGGCACTGGCTTTGCTGTTTTAAAGTTTCTGGTTCATTATCAGGAGGAACTGGAGCATTCATATTGAATACCATTTGCATGGATTAGAATGGAGCTGCATTTACATTGATTCCACTGCTATGTAAAGGTTTGCTCATCCCAGCCTGGAAAACCTGAGGCTGAGAAGCAGCAGGAAGGGATGAGGACACTGTGGTCTGGTCTGGTCTCTATTTAGATTGTTGCCTGAATCTGATCAATTGGTTCCTTTTGTGGCCGCTGCTCTGTGGCATGTGAAGGCTGGTACAATGGTTGAGATGCTGTGTATCCCTCACTCATGGACAAAACCAAAGGAACCTGTGTAGCTTCTGGTTGTACAGAAACTTGATTAGGCTGAGCAAGTCTAGATTCAGAATGAACAGGAGGGCAAAGCAGCTGGGGCATGTCCATGTTTTGTGTTGGATTCATAGGCTGTGCAGATACAATGGCAGGATCAAGAGTCTGGTTTTCAGAATCCAGCACTGAATCCTGAATGAAATTATAGGGCCCCTGAATTTGTGCCATAAGATCTTGTACTCACTGTCTTCTCACAAGGGGCTCTGCCTCAGCTACCAGAGTCATTGAGTGGGGCTCTGGTACTGAAGGAGATGCAGCCTGAGGTTGCTGCTGGAGTGAATTTACCACCTCAACGGTTTCCACTGTCCATTTATCTACCTGCTCCTTCTCACCACTGCTGAACTGGGTTTCTGCCATAAATTGTCTATTTACGTACTCCACTGATTCGACTTCACTTTGCTCAGTGTATTCTTCTGCTGGCTCAGGTTCAGCTTCAGAGACCTGGTCTTCCACTGTAGGCGCTGAGGCTGCCTCCTCTTCCTCACACAGACCATTCTGGTGGTTATGGGTGCTGTCAAAGTAGTTTGAAATACATGCTGAATGATTTCCTTTAGAGCCTTATAAGTTGTCCCACACACAGATTTTTCCTTCCCCTCCAGCAAGTCCCACAGGTGAATGGAGGCATGTTCATACTGCTCACTCAGCCTTAGGCTCATGCCCCGCTCGGGGTCCGCTAACTTGCAAAACTTGTCCAGCAGTGACAACTCCTCCTCCGACAGGATCGGTACTCAGCCAAGCCTTGTTTCAAGTCAGTTTTCACTTCATCATCTCCTAATTTTTCCAAAATATACTGTAGCTCAAGTACAGTTTTTAAACGTTTCTGTTCAGCTTCTTCTCTCATAAGCTGTTCCCGGCGTGCTGTCTTCTTTATTGTTTTCTGAATATCTTGACTTAATGCCATAAAACTCCTCTGTAACTCTTTTGCAAATTCCAAATTATTTGTGACTTCCTGGTACTGAGATACAGCATTCAGCTGGTCTTGATTAAGCCTCTCTCCTTTGTTCATTCGTTCTTGGTAATCACCAAACTTACCATTTTTCTTCTCCAGGTTCCGAAGTTTCTTTTCTGTTACCCCGAGGATCTGCTTCATGGCCTCGGTCTGGATCGTGCCAGTGCCCGATGCTAGGTGCCCTGGCCCCCGCCACCACCTCACTCCCAGAGGAACACAATGCCAGTGGTGGTGGTGGTCTGGACAACTTGCTGCCGCTTCCACTGTGGCTGGTGGCAGAGGGTATTTTTGAGACCCAGAGGAGAGAGAAGAAAAAGTGGAAGGACAAGAGCGGCGAGTCAGGAGATGAATGGGGCCAGACATAAGTATCAGTTTTTAAAAAAGAGATAGCTCATGAAGTCTTTTCCTATGCCAATGTCTTCAAGAGTTCTACCTAACTTATCTTCCAGCAAGTTTAGCGTTTCTGTCTTAATATTTAGATCTTTAATCCACTTCGATCTTAGTTTAGTGCATGGTGATAGATATGGGTCTAGTTTTAATCTTTGGCAGGTTGAAATCCAGTTTTTCCAGCACCATTTATTAAATAGGCTATCTTTCCTTCAGTGATGGTGGTTGGCTCCTTTGTCAAAGATGAGGTGGCTGAGTATGTCTGGAGTTGTTTCTGCATCTTCTAATCTATACCACTGATCTTCAGGTCTGTTCCTTTGCCAGTACCATGCTGATTTTATCACAGTAGCTTTGTAGTATAGTTTCAAGTTGGGGATTGTGATACCCCCAGCCATGTCTCTGTTGCTTAGAATTGCTTTTGCTATTCTAGGTCTCTTATGGTTCCAAATGAAGTTTTGGATTGTTTTCTCTAGTTCTGTGAAGTATATTGTTGGAATTTCAGTTGACATTGCATTGACTCTATATAGTAGTTTTGGAAGTATGGCCATTTTCACTATGTTGGTACTGCCTACCCAGGAGCAAGGGATGTCTTTCCATTTTCTTGTATCCTCTTTGATCTCTTTTTTCAAAGTGCTGTAGTTTTCAGTGTAGAGGTCTTTTGCTTTCTTTATTAGACTGATTCCTAGATATTTCATTTTTTTGGATGCTATTATAAAAGGAATTGTTTCCCTAATTTCTCTCTCAGTGAGCCTGTTATTTGTGTACAAGAAGGCTATTGTGTTTTGAGTGTTGACCTTGTATCCAGCTACTCTACTGAATCTGTCAATTAAGTCTAGAAGTCTTCTGGTGGAGTTTTTTGGGTCTTCTATGTAAAGTATCATATCATCAGCAAATAATGACAGTTTAACTTCTTCTTTTCCTATCTTTATTCCTTTTATTTCTTTCTCTTCTCTAATTGCTGTGGCTAATGTTTCCAGAAGTATATTGAAGAGGAGTGGTGATAGTGGGCATCCTTGTCTTGTTCCTGACTTTAGCATGAAAGTTTTCAGTTTTTGACCATTTAGTATGATGTTGGCTGTTGGTTTTTCATAGATAGCCTTAATGAGGTTAAGATAAAAACCTTCTATTCCAATTTTCTGTAGGGTTTTTATCATGAATGGGTGCTGGATTTTGTCGAATGCTTTTTCTGCATCTATTGAGATGATCATATGGTTTTTGAAAAGACTTCATGAACAAAACCTCAGCAGCACTGGAACTAGCAGAAAGAATCAACAACTGGGATCTCATCTTATTAAAAAGCTTCTGCACTGCAAAAAAAAACCACCAACAGAGCTAAGAGACAATCTACAATATGGGAAAAAAATTTTAGCAGCTGTACTTCAGACAAAGGACTATTATCTAGAATGTATAAAGAATTGAAAAAACTCAGACCCCCCAAATTCAAAGACCCAATTCAAAAATGGGCATCTGAAATGAACAGACATTTCTCACACAAAGAAGTAAAAGCAGCAAACAAATATATGAAAAAATATTCAACATCACTCGCTTTTGAGAGATGCACATGAAAACAACACTGAGATTCCACCTCACTCCACAAAGAATGGCTGCTATCAAGAATCAACCAATAACAAATTCTGGCGGGGGTGTGGAGAGAAAGGAACCCTTCTCCATTGTTGGTGGGAGTGCAGACTGGTGCAACCACTGTGGAACTCAGTATGGAGATACCTCAAAGAACTAGGACTAGAGGTCCCATTTGACCCAGCTATTCCCCTGCTGGGTATCTTCCCAAAAGAATTAAAAGAATCATACCACAGTGATATATGTGCACCCATGTTCATAGCGGCACAGTTTGTAATAGCTAAAGCTTGGAAGCAGCCCAAGTGCCCATCAACTGGAAACTGGATAAAGAAAATGTGGTTTTTTATAAAATGGAGTACTACTCAGCCATAAAGAACAAAAAACTAGAGTCATTTATAGCTAAATGAATGCATATTGAGGCCATACTCTAAAGTGAAATAAATAGGACACACATGTAAATACCAAATAGTTTCTCTAGTGTGAGAAACTGATAAACAAGAGTTAAAATGATTAAAATGAATAATTGATAATTTGAAATAGGAAAAGAGGTCCAAAGGTGAAGGAGTGAAGGGAGAGGAAGGGGAAAGGAAAAGAGGGAAAGGGAAAACAATGAGAAAAGAAAAAAAATGGAAATGAAATCTATGTAAATAGGGAAGGGCGGAGGGCGTGAAGGGTGCACAGGTAATAGGGAGAAAAATAAGAACCAAGATATATAATATACAGGTACAAACACCCAATGATAAATGTAAATGAATCGTATACCTAAAATGTACCAATAAAAGAACTAAAAAATTAAAAAAGAGATAGCTCAGTAGTATGAAACCATACAGTGATGCATTAATAATTCACTATAATGGAACTTTTTATTTATGTTATTATGATGAATAAATCATTTTTGCATTACATTAATGGAGGACAGTATGATATTTTGATATATGAGTGTATTTTGATATAAAAAACAGGTGACATATGGTCTGATTAAATCAAACCAATATTTCTATCACTTCACTTACCTGACTTTTTGTGATGATACATTTGAAATTCACTCTTAGTTATTTTTAAATATATATTAGTATTGACTATACTCACCCTGATTTGCAATAGATCTCACAACTAATCTTCCTTTCTAGCTAAAATCTGTACCTTTTGTTCAGTAACACCCCATTCTCTTCCTCTGCACTCTATCCAACCTATTAACCATCATTCTACTCTCTATTATATATTATATCTGTTTTTCAATTCCACATTTATGTGAGATCTTGCAATATTTTTCTTTCTGTGCCCGGTTTATTTCACTTAGCATGGTGTTCTCAAGATTCACCATGCTGTTCCAAATTATAGAATATCATTATTTTTAAGGCTTAATAATATTTCATCACATAAAGGCAAAGATAAAAAGAGATGCAGAGAAAGTGAGAAACTTGCATACTGTTGATGGAAATCTCAATTAGCACAGTCAATATGAAAAACGGGGGCTGGAGATTTAGCTCAGTGGTGCAGTCGCCTGCCTTGCAAGAGCAAGTTCCTGAATTCAATCCCCAGTACTAAAAAAGAAAAGAAAAGAAAGAAAAATGGTATAGAGGTTCCTCCAAAAAAAATAAATAAATAACTAAATGGAATTAATATGAGAAAATGAAAACATGTAAACAAAATCTTTGTAAATAGGAAGGGATGGAGGGGTTGAAGGGAGGGCAAAGGAATGGGGAAAAAATAAGAACCAAGAGAGATCATGTAAAGGTGCAAATTTTTAATGATGAATGTCATATTGTATACTTAAAATGTACCAATAAAATTAATTTTTTAAAAAATGAAAAATAGCACTATCATATAATCCAGCAATTCCTCAACTGGAATAAAATTGAAATTAATATGTCAGAGGGATATCTACATTCTCATGTTCATTGCAGCATTGTCTACAATAATGGAATTGAAACATGGAGATATAGTTAAGAAATTTTCTATCAAAAACAACACTACGGGGCTGGAGATTTAGCTCAGTGGTTCTGCTGCCTGCCTCACAAGCAGAAGGACTGAAGTTTCATCTCTGGTTCCAAAAAACCCAAAAAAGCAGAAAACAACACTACCTATCTATCCATTAGGCAAGAAGTATTTTGACAAAACTCTACTCATAATTTTTTCCTTCTTGTAACTAAATTTTCTTTTGTACCACAAGCACTAAAATTTGAGGATTAACCAAAAGAGGAGGAAATGTCCAAAGGACCTTCAAGTCTCTAGGGGGCTTTTCAAATTTCTCAGTAAGAGCCATATTAAGAAAATGAGGTAAAGTTTGAGAAAAACAAGACTGGTCTCATTTGTGCTTCTTTGTAACAAATTCCAGGTTTCATTTTTATTACATTTCACCTCAGTTCCTCTGATATGTGCAAAAGGCTTCTGGAATGATAGTGGGTAAATTTAAAAACTGTCAAAGTAGATATTAACAAAAGGGTTTATAGCTCTGTGGAAATACGGGACTCCTAGGATTTCTTATTCATAATCAGTAGAACTGCTTCACTCTTGTGCCCTCAGATATTTTTTCTAATTTCTCAGGGTTCCTTAAGCATTCTGACAGGAAAAGAACTAAGAAAAATATTAATAGCTTCAACAAATGTGGAGAAATAAGACACCCTTACCAATCAAGGCCAAGGTCCAGAGGAAAGAGGAGATGCCTGACATCATACCTGTTTTCACCATCTGTAGGCCCAACTCTGGTGAAAGGAAAAAGTGAGCACACATCTTTGGGACTCTTAAGTCTTCCTAGACATCCAAGCTGATACTTGACTTTATTTTAATTAGCACAGTTGAGCTACTAGTGAGAACAATACTTAGAAGAAGTCAAAGTATATTCTACTTCTTTAACTATTTGCCTATCCAGCCTATATGATAACAGGAAGTTCTTTCCAAAACCACTCACCCTACAACCATATCATATGTTACATCCGGAAGACACTCAAACTACCCCAACCCTCTCATCCTGTCCAAGCCCTAATACATTCTCTCCAACCTATTCCATTCATTAGACTCCCATCAAAGTCTCCTTTTTGGTGATGGCATTGGTACTTCTATGTCCTTCAGGCCAAAAAGGGAAAAGGAGTTGGTGGTGATTGATGCTGCACCTAGGATATGTTGAGAAAATTTTCAAGAATTATCATCTTACACCTGAAGAATGATAATCATCAAAGTCAAAGTATAACAGGTGTGGCTGTGGTGAGAAAAAAACAATTCTACACTGTTGGTGGGAATGTAAACTAGTATAGTCATTGAACAAATCAGCATGGAGATTCCTCAAGGAACTAAAATTAGAAATTCCACATGACCCAGCTATTTCCCTTCTAGGAATCTTCCCCAAAGAGTTTAAGACATTATACTATGGCAATATATGCACACCAATGTTTATAGCAGCACAATTCATAATAGCTAAGTCCTGGAAGCAGCCTTATAAACATTAATAGGCTAATGGATAAAGAAAATGTGATATCCATGCATAATGGAATACTACTTGGCTATAAAGTAGGACAAATTTGATATGTTTGTAGGAAAATGGCTACACCTGGAAAATAAAATGTTGAATGAAATAAATCAGACATACAAGCTTAAACACCATATGGTATCTTTCATTTGAGTAAGGAAAAGTACAATGAAAAATAAAGAATAAATAAAAGAAAACAAGGGGATAGACCTCTTGCAAATGGGAAGGAGTCCAAGAGACCAAGGGTGAGGGAGAAGGGGAAGAGAAGGGAAAATAAGATTTAAGATATGCCATGTACAAGTACTAAATATCCACAATGACTGTAAATATGATACACCATAAACATGAGCTAAGAATAATAATGGTGACGAGAATAAAAATGGGGATTTAGAGACAGAGAAGAAGGTAGGAAGGAGAAGGGGATTTAAAAAATGAAGCAGGCTGTTGGAGGCTTCCAGGCCACTGCAGAGGAGGCTTCTAGCCCACCGTACCACCGCTCCTAGCACAGGAGGTGAGCCACGCGGGTGCCAGCAGCGCACACACACACACACACACACACACACACACGTCAAAATGAGAAGACATGTAAACAAGTCTCAAAACCAGACTTCCAGATCACCTACAGTAACCTCAAAGTGAAACAAGATGGAACACTCTGATACTCAACCATCTGGACTCCCTGAATTGGCAACAAAAGAGGATCTGGAAAAAATGAAATAAGAAATAATTTCTCAGGTAACAGCAGAGATTGTGCTCATAGTGCAAGACATGATTACTAAGTCTAGAGAGGAGCTCAGGAACATGATGGAATCCCAACATAGGAAACAAATGGAATCCATAAAACAGATGCAAATACATTTTCAGGAGATTAAAAACTCCATTGAAAGTCAACACAGCAGAATGAGCCAATGTGAGGACAGAATTTCAGATATGGAAGATACAATTGCAATTAGTGATGAGGAAAAGAATAATTGCTTTTAAATTGTAAGGGAACATGAGAAATCAATCCAGCAGCTGCTAGATGATGCAAAGAAGACTAACATAAGACTGACTGAAGTCAATGAAAAAAGAGGAGAGAGTCCAGATGACATAAAAAAAAACTGTTCACAGAAGTGATGTCAGAAAACTTCTCAAGCAGGGGAAAAGAACTTGACACACAAATAAGTGAGGCATAATGGACTCCAACTAGCCTTGATCAAAAAAAAATTTACACATAGGCATATAATTGTTAAGATTCCAGAAACCCAACAGAAGAACAAAGTTCTACAAACAGTTAGAGAAAAGAAACAAATCACATACAAAGGAAAGCCCATCAGAATCTCAGCAGACTTCTCAGTGCAAACCCTCAAGGCAAGAAGAACTTGGAGTGATGTATTTCAAGCCCTAAAGGAAAACAGCCTCCAACCCAGATTGATGTACCCTGAAAAACTATCTTTCAAAATGGATGGAGAAATAAGATACTTTAATGACAAAGCGCACCTTAGGAACTTCATGAATACCAAACCAGCACTCCAAACCATTTTAGACAATATCCTAGGAAAAGAAAATAAGGATCACAACCTCAGGAAGCACAGCAGAGTAAATCCACTGGGCATGACAAGAAATTGAAAGCAAAGGGGGAGAATTCAACAAAAAGAAAAAGTCATGACAATGATAAATCAATACATATCAATTATAACCATCAATATTAATGATCTCAATTCACCAATCAAAAGAAGTAGACTGGCAGAATGGGTCAAGAAGCAAGATCCAACAATATGCTACATACAACCACACACTTAATTCAAAAAGAAATTAATAGACTGAATGTTAAAGGGTGGAAAACAATACTCCATGTGACTGGAACCAAAAAAAAAAAAGCAGGAGTAGCTATCCTCTTTGCAGATCAAGTGGATTTCAAACCAACATTGATTAAGAGAGACAAAGAAGGACACTACAACCTTGTAAAGGGAAAAATCCAACAGGAAGAGATGACAATCATAAATATATATGCATGAAATACTGGTGCCCCCAACTATATAAAACAAATACTAATGGACATGAAAAGTAATATATGCACTAATACAATAGTAGTGGGGGACCTCAATACCCTGCTGTCACAAATAGATAGATCAACCAGACAAAAAATAAATAGAAAGCAAACTCTTGAACAAATGAACTTAACAGATGTTTACAGAGTGTTCCACCCCACAAAAATCTGAATACACATTCTTTTCAGCTGCACATGGGTCGTACTCCAAAATACACCCCATACTGGTTCATAGAACATGTTTAAGTAAGTGCAAAGCAGTTGAAGTTATCCCTTGTATATTATCAGACCATAATGTCATGAAATTGGAGATCAAAAGCAAAAGAAACCGCAAAAACTTCATAAACACATGGAAATTGAACAACACACCTCTGAATAACTAATGAGTCAGAGAGGAAATTAAAGAAATCAGACAGTTCTTTCAATTAAATGACAATGACAGTACCACATGTCAGAATCTATGGGACACAATGAAACCAGTCTTACGAGGGAAATTCATAGCAGTGAATACACATATTAGGAAAACAGAGCAAGCCCAAATAACCAACCTGATGCTGCACCTCAAGCTTCTAGAAAAAGAAGAGCAGGACAAACCCAAAGCTCATACAAGGGAAGGAATTATAAAGATCAGAGCAGAAATCAGTTCGATGGAGACTAACAGAATGATACAAAAAAAAATCAATGAAACCAAGAGTTGGTTCTTCAAAAGAATAAACAAAATTGACAAACCCTTAGCCAACCTTGTCAGAAAAAGGAAAGAAAAGGTCCAAATCCAGGCAATTAGGAAAGAAAAGGGTGAAATCACAACAGACCCAGCAGAAATCCAGAGAATCATCAATACCTACTTCCAGAACCTATATGCCAATAAAATGGAAAACACAGAAGAAATGAACAGATTCCTAGACATGTATGAATTACCAAAGTTGAATAAAGAAGACCTAAAAATTCTAAACAACCCCATATCAATCAATGAAATTGAAAGTGTAATTAAAAACTCAACAACTAAGAAAATCCTGGGTCTTGATGGTTTCATTGCTGAATTCTACAAGACATTTAGAGAGGATCTACTGCCACTACTCTTTAAACTCTTCAGTGAAATTGAAAGGGGAGCAATACTCCTGAATTCATTGCTGGAAGCAAGCATCACCTTGATCCCCAAAGCAAAGAAAGACCCAACTGAAAAAGAGAACTACAGGCCAATCTCACTAATGAACATAGATGCAAAAATCCTTAATAAGATAATGGCAAATAGAATGCAGAAGTTCATCAAGAAGATCATACACCCTGATCAAATGGGATTCATCCCATGGATGCAGGGATGGTTCAACATATGCAAATCAATAAATGTAATACACTATATCAACAGAGCCAAGGACAAAAACCACATGATCATCTCAATACATGCAGAAAAAGCATTTGATAAAATCCAACATGTATTTATGATTAAAAACCCTACAAAAGGTCTGGGGATTTAGCTCAGTGGTTTCACCACCTGATGCACAAGCGCAAGCACCTGAGTTTGATCCCTGGTACCAAAAAAATAAAAATAAACCTACAAAAAATTGCAATAGACAGTCTCTACCTCAATCTGATAAAGCCATCTATGAAAAACCAACAGCCAATATCATACTGAATGGTCAAAAACTGAAACCCTTCATACTAAAATCAGGAACAAGACAAGGATGTCCACTATCACCACTCCTGTTCAATATAGTTTTGGAAACATCAGCCATGGCAATTAGACAAGAGAAAGAAATAAAAGGAATAAAGATAGGAAATGAAGAAGTCAAATTGTCATTATTTGCAGATGACATGATACTCTATATAGAAGACCCCAAGAACTCCACCAAAAGTGTTCTAGACTTAATAACCAAATTCAGTCGAGTAGCTGGATACAAGGTCAACACACAAAAATTAACAGCTTTCCTCTACACGAACAACAGACTCACTGAGACAGAAATAGGGCAAACAATTCCTTTCACAATAACATCAAAAGCCTGAAATACCTGGAAATCAACCTAATGAAAGAAACCAAAAATCTCTTCTCTGAAAACTATAGCACTTTGAAAAGAGAGATTGAAGATGATATCAGAAAATGGAAAGACATCCCCTGCTCCTGGGTAGGAAGGATTAATATAGTGAAAATGGTCATACTTCCAAAACTGCTATATAGATCCAATGCAATCCCAATTGAAATCCCAGAAGCATACTTCACAGACCTTGAGAAATCAGTCCAAAAATTCATTTGGAACAAGAAGAGACCCAGAATAGCAAAAGCAATTCTAGGTAACAGAGACATGACAAGGAGTATCACAATCCCCAACTTGAAACTATACTACAAAGCTATGGTGATAAAAACAGCATGGGACTGGCAAAGAAACAGACCTGAGGACCAGTGGAACAGATTAGAAGATGCAGAAACAACTCCAGACACACTCACCCATCTCATCTTTGACAAAGGAGCCAAACACCCTCACTGGAGGAAAGATAGCCTATTTAATAAATGGTGCTGGAAAAATTGGGTTTCAACTTGCCAAAGATTAAAACTAGACCTATATCTTTCACCATGCACTAAACTAAAATCAAAATGGATTAAAGATTTAAATATTAAAATAGAAATTGTGAACTGGCTGGAAGAGAGTTTAGGAAGAACTCTTGAAGACATTGGTGTAGGAAAAGATTTTATGAACAAAACCTCAGTTGCCCGTGAACTAGCACAAACAATCAACAAGTGGGATCTCTTCTTATTAAAAAGCTTCTGCACAGCAAGAGAAACCACCAGCAATGTGAAGAGACAACCCACAATGTGGGAAAAAATTTTCATCTGCTGTTCCTCAGACTAAGGTCTACTCTCTAGAATCTATAAAGAACTTTAAAAAACAGACTTCCCAAATTTAAAGACCCAATCCAAAAATGGGCATCTGAAATGAACAGACATTTCTCAGACAAAGAAGTAGAAATAGCAAATAAACACATGAAAAAATGTTCAACATCACTGGTCATTCGAAAGATGTAAATGAAAACAACACTGAGATTCCACCTCACTCCAGAAAGAATGGCTGCTATCATGAAATCAACCAATAACAAATGCTGGCAGGGCTGCAGGAAAAGAGGAACCCTGCTCCACTGCTGATGACAGTGTAGACTGGTGCAAGCACTGTGGAAATCAGTATGGAGATACCTCAAAGAACTAGGACTGGAAGTCCCATTTGATCCAGCTGTTCCCCTGCTGGGGATCTTCCCCAAAGAATTAAAAAAATCATACCACAGTGATATATGTGCACTCATGTTCATAGCAGCACAATTTGTAATAGCTAAAACTTGGAAGCACCCCAAATGCCCATCTGAATAAAGAAAATATGTTTTTTTTAATAAATGGAGTACTACTCAGCCATAAAGAATGAGAAACTAGAGACATTTATTGCTAAATGGATGCACATTGAGGTGATGCTCTTAAGTGAAATAAACAGGATACACATGTGTAAATACTGAATAGTTTCTCTAGTGTGATAAACTGAAAGTGTAAATAAGGACTAAATAGTATAATAGATAATGTGAAATAGGAAGAAAACAGGCAAAGGGGAAGGGGCAGTGGGAGGGGTGGGGAAAAGGAAAGAAGGGAATGGAATTAATAGGAGAAAATGAAAAAATGGAAACAAAGTCTTTGTACTAGGGAGAGATGGAGGGGTTGAAGGGAGGGCAGGGGAATGGGGAAAAGTAAGAACCAAGAGAGATTATGTAAAGGTGCAAATTTCCAATGAAGAATGTCATTATATTGTATACCTAAAATATACCAATAAAATAAAATTTACAAAAAAGAAATTAGGAAAATAATTCCATTCATGATAGCATCAAAAAGTAAGACTTAGGAATTAGCTTGTTGTGGTTTGTTTGCTTCCTTGCTTTTGGTACTGGGGATCAAACTTGGGACCTTATGCTTGCAAGGCAGGTACCAGAACCACTGAGCTAAATCCCCAGCCCAATTAGCTTAATCAAGGAAGTGGAAGACCTCTACAATGAAAACTACAATATTTTGAAAAAGGAGATAGAGGACATCAGCAAAATGGAAAGATATCCCATTCCTGGATGGACAAAACCAGTATAGTCAAAATAGCTATACTTCCAAAACTGATATACTGATTGTCTTACTTTCTCATTACTGGGATAAAATACCTGACACCTACAAGTGAAAGGAAGAAAGGTTTATTTTATCTCACAGTCTGTAGAGGTTTCATTCCATAATTGGCTGGCTCCAAGGCAGGGTGGTATGGCAGAGGGGGATGGCAAAAGAGAAACAGAGCATGGAAGCACAGGTAGGAAGCAGCACATGGCCAGGCTTCTAGATTTTTATCCTATCCAGGCTGCAAGCCTGTTGGATGATGTCACCCACACTGAGGATGAACCTCCCCATTACCATACCCAGAAGTATGCTAAACCAATGAGTGAACTAATTTAGTTTCATTTCCACAGGAAAAAGAGGGAGTGAAAGATGGCTGGGAGCAATAAAGCAAGCTTAAAGATGTGTATTGTCTCATTTTGTTCCCTCACCCTCCTGTTCCTTGCTATAAAATATCCACATGTACAAAGGAAGACAGTGATTTGAGGCAAATGAGGCCCTCCATCTCCTTGGAGCTAGCTTTGAATAAATCCTTTTTCTTTTCTCCAAAATAAACAGCTTCCTTGGTTTGGTCAGTGGTGAGAAAACAAACCTGAGCTATGGACCTGTTTGGTAACATTTCTTCATTGATAACCTGCTGTAGTCAGGGTTTACAAGGGAACAGATTTAATATAGGACACATAATTTATAGGATTATTTTCTGATATTCACCCAGAAAGTCAAATCCAGAGGAGTACAAGAGATTTGTCCACACACTAGAGACCCAAAGCATTCAGCTTCAGGATCCCACAGCAATGTTCCACACAAGTCCAGTCAAAGGTCTAAAGCCCATGACAATGTCCTCCACGAGTCCAGCCAGAGGCCTAGAGCCCACAGCAATATCTCATGCAAGTCTGTATCAAGGATCTGAACTGCGAAGGCCCATGGGCCAGTGATGAAAGCTAGAAACCTGCACCAGCAGGGTGAAGGATTTGTGCCACCAGGCTGAGGGATCTGCACTGGAGCCAGGAATCAACACTCAATGCAAAGACCAGAGCTCCCCTGAAGAAAACAGCAGCCAGTGACCCTGAAGACCTGAGCTCCTCCAAGTTTGTATCAGGAAAACCAGGCAAGTTTCTCCAGGAAAATCAACAGCATGCAATCTTCCCCTCCAGTTCTCCTTTTATGCCATTGGCAACAATTCTCAGGTGGGTCTTCCACACCCAGAACAATGCTAACTCAGTTCAGCTGGGTGTTCCAAGTTGACCATTAGTTAATCCACCATATACCCTTTCTTCCCTTTGCTAACAAGACACCACACTCTCCTGGCTTTCCAGTGCCCTCACTAACTGCCCCTTTACAATCTTGTGTTGCTCTCTTCTCTTTGAAAGTACCTTAGAGTTCAATCTTTGGTTCTTTTGTCTTTCCTGCTAACATTTATTGTTTAAGCGATCTCATGGAATCACAAGATGTTGACTACTATCTATATGGAATGCTTCTTAAAAGTGTATATCAGGATCAGATTGCTCTCTAAACTCCAGACTTGCGTATCCATCTGCTTTCTCATCATCTCCACTTTGACATGTAAAGACCACAAAGTCAACATGTCTGAAACTAAACTCCTGATCTTTATCCCCAAACCCACTTCCTCTAAACCTTCCTCATCTCAGTTAATGAAATTACATACTTCAAGGTGCTCAGACTCAAATTTTGTAATCTTCCTTGATTCTTCTGTCAAACTCCACATCCACACCACATGGCTTTGCCTTCAAAGTTTGTTTAGAGAATGACCACTTCTTATATACTCACTGCTAATATTCTGGTCTACATTGTCATCATTTCTCTTCTTTGGATTATTAAATGGTCTCCATTGTTCTCTTGCCTCCTACACAATTTATTCAAGAGTTGACAAACTACTCCCCAGTGGCCAAATTGGGCCCACTACTTGTTTCTATATATTGTAAGACCTTAAGATAGCTTTTTATTTTTAAATTGTGGGAGGAAATTGAAGGACCCTAGTTAGCAAGACAGACTCCATAGTGCTGCTGAAAGACCCACCTGCCTGCCCTTTAGATGAACTCAAAAGGAGGAAGCTTAGAAACCTCCTCCCCTTAGAGAGTTTCTTAGAAACAACAATTAATCAACTATTGTTTTACAAATGTTCTAACAGCAGGACGTTCCACTTCTGTACCTTTCACTTGCTTTGCTAGTTCTATCCCATAGGGGGCCCTAGAAACTGTTGGCTTCAAAAGTGTATAAAATATGTTTTTTGTTTTTTGTTTTCCCCATTAAGTTTATTGGTACATTTTTGGTATAAAATACAGTTACATTCATCATTGGGATCTTGCACCTTTACATGAGTATCTTCGGTCTTATTTTTTTCCCCTTCCCTTGCCCTCCCTTCACCCCCTCCACCCTTCCCTATTTGCAAAGACCTTGTTCCCATTTTTTTTCCTCTTTTCATAATTTTTCCTTTCCCTTTTTTCCCTTCCCCTACCCCTCCCAATTCCCCTGGTCTTATTAGACCTTTTCTTCCTGTTATATAATATCAGTTATACATTTCTTAAACTACAATATTAAGATCTAGGAGACATTACCACAGATTTTACAGAATTTAAAAGGATATAGAAAGCATGTTTCAAGAATATTTTTTGAAATAAATCTGACAACTTCTAAGAAGTACCTTGGAAGACAAATTAATGAAACTAACTCTGGAGGAAATATAAAATTTGAATAGCACCTATTAAAGAAAGTATATTCCTAGCTTGAAAACCTACCTATATGACAACATCAGGCTCATATACATTTTAACTGATAAATTATATCAAACAATTAAAGCAGAAAAAAGAAGGAACACTTCTCCCCTCATTTTAGGAACTCAACATTGTGCTAATCCTAAAACTGGATAAAGATAATACAAGAAAAAAGTATGAACATAGATAGAAATTTGTTTAACAAAACAAACTATTGGAAGTCAGAACTGGCAGGATGTAGAAAGTGGTTTTGTTATAGGGATGGGAATGTTGGTTCAGCATTGGAAGACCCACCCCCAAAAGTCATCATTTAAACAGAAGAAAGGAAAAAGACATATGAACCTGTCACTAGTTGGAGAAAAAGTATTGGACTAAATTCTACAGCTGTTCACGGTAAAAGCTATCAGGAGCCTAGAAGTAGAACAGAAACTTCTCAACAGATTAAAGACATGTACTCCATACTTCCAGTGAGAATGCCTTATATAAATGGAGAAAATACAATGGTTTCTCCTTAAGGTGGGGAACAAGGGCAAATATGCTTACTCTTTATCTGTCCATTAAACTTTGAGACCTAGTCCCCACCAAAATAGTCTTGCAATAAAATGACACAACTAGGATAGGATTGGCAGGGCAGAAGCAAAATCTTTATATGTAGATGAAATGATCACCTAGAGAGAAAATACTAAGAAATCTCTAGGAGCCCCTAGAACTTGTACTTGAATTTAGCAGGATTAGAAAACACAAGGTATATATAAAAATTCAGGTCTGTGTATACTTGCCATAAATGAAGAATGAGACATTGAAATTTAAAAGTTATGTAGGAGTACAAAGGACCTAGAAAAGTTAAAAACAAAAACAAAAACAGTGTTGGAGGACATTTAGTATCTAATTTTAAGAGTTCTTGTAAAGCTACAGTAATCAAGGCAGTGTTGGTGTAAGGAAAGACATATAGATCATTTGAATAAAACAGAGAACCTAGAAATAGAACCACACATATATGGTCCACTGAGTTTTGAAAGATTATTTAACATTAGCATTTTATAGACTATAAACTCAATTCAAGAGCCAAGGAAGAGATAGTGTTTGCAGCAAATGGCACTAGAACACCTGGTATCCATACATAAAAAATTAACCTCAACCCTTTTTTTCCATACATGAAAATAACTTGAAGAGATCTATGAACCTAAGTAAGAAAGCCTAAAACTATAAAACTTTAAGAAGAAAGTATAAGGGAAAATATTTATGAATTCAGGGTAGGCAAGAACTACCTAGGATACAAAAAACATGATGTATAAAAGAAAACAATTGATAAATGAGATTCCATCAAAATTTAGAACTTTAAATGACATCATTAAAATGAAAAGTAGTCCTTAAACAGACCATATTTACAATACATATAACCTATGACCAGAATATATAAAGAATCCTTAGAGCTCATTAATAGACAACCCAATTAAAATGTAGACATAAGAAGATGATAAATAGCCAGTATAGCACAAGGAATGGTGTGCAACTCTAGAATCAGAAAAATACTAAACAGTACAATAATAAGATTGAATTATACACTCATTAGGGAGATGAAAGTTTTCAAAGGCTTGTCATGACTTTTTCTTTTTGTTGGATTCTCCCCCTTTGCATTTAATTTGTCATGCCCAATGGTTTTATTCTGCTGGGTTTCCTGGGATTGTGATCCTCATTGTCTTTTCCTAGGGTATTGTCTAAAATTTTTGGAGTGCCGGTTTGGTATTCATGAGGTTCCTGAGGTGCTCTTTGTCATGAAAGTATCTTATTTCTCCACCAATTTTGAAAGATAGTTTTACAGGGTACATCAATCTGGGTTGGAGGCTGTTTTCCTTTAGGGCTTGACATACATCACTCCAAGCTCTTCTTGCCTTGAAGGTTTGCATTGAGAAGTCTGCTGTGATTCTGATGGACTTTCCTTTGTATGTGATTTGTTTCTTTTCTCTCACTGCTTGTAGAATTTTGTTCTTCTGTTGGATTTCTGGAATCCTAACTATTATATGCCTATGTGTAGATTTTTTTTGATTAAGGCTAGCTGGAGTCCTATATGCCTCACTTATCTGTATGTCAAGTTCTTTTCCCCTCCTTGGGAAGTTTTCTGCCATCACTTCTGTGAAAAGATTTTTTACGTCATCTGCACTCTCTCCTCTTTCTTCATTGACTCCCATCAGTCTTTTTTTTTTTTTTTTTTTGGTACGAGGGTTCAAACTGGGGTTCTTGTACTTGCACAGCAGGCGGCGAAACCACTGAGCCAAATCCCCGGCCCTCCAATCAGTCTTATGTTATTCTTCTTTGCATCATCTAGCAGCTGCTGGATTGATTTCTCATGTTCCCTTATAATTTTAAAGCAATTATTCTTTTCCTCGTCACTAATTGCAATCTTATTTTCTATATGTGAAATTCTATCCTCACATTGGTTCATTCTGCTGTGCAGACTTTCGATGGAGTTTTTAATCTCTTGGAAATCTGTTTGTATCTGTTTTATGGATTCCATTTGTTTCCTATGTTGGGATTCCATCATGTTCCTCAGATCCTCTATTTTTTTTACCTGTGTCCTCTCTACATTTATTAATCATGTCTTGCACCATGAGAAAAATCTTTGCTATTATCTGAGTAATTATTTCTGATTTCATTTTTCCCAGATCCTCTTTTGTTGCCAGTTCAGAGAGTCCATGTGGTTGAGTATCAGGTTGTTCCATCTCGTTTCCCTTTGGGGTTGCTGTAGGTGATCCAGCAGTCTGTTTTTGAGACTTGTTTGTGTGTCTTCTCATTTCCACAAGAAGGGGTATTTCTGGTGCCCATGCGGCTCACCTTCTCTGCCCTAGGAGCTTGGGATAGCAGTGGGGGAGCTTCCTTCTGGGTTCTGGGACTGGCTCAGCTTCTCTGCCCTAGGAGCTTGAGATGGCAGTGGGGGAGCTTCCTTCCGGGTGCTGGGACTGGCTCACTTTCTCTGCCCTAGGAGCCTGGGATGGCAGCAGGGGAGCTTCCTTTGGGCCCTGGGACCAGCTGAGCTTCTCTGCCCTAGGAGCCTGGGATGGAGGTGGGGAGTTTCCTGGGTGTACAAAATACGTTAATCTCCCCCCAGTTGGGACTCAAGTCCAATGCTCAGCTCGGGTCCTGGCCAGTAATAAACTCCTATGTGGATTTAATATTGGTCTCTGGTTGGTTCTCTCTCACTGGGTGTAACATTCTTGGAGGCCCCAGCAAGATAGCCAGCTGCTATAGAGCTTATTATCTTAGAGCCTTTGTTTCTTTTTAGGAGAGACCAGGATCGGACATCGGTGGTGTTTGGCCCCTCTGGACACTGGTCTGCAGAAGGAGAGGCCACCCTGATGGTATTCCAGGGCTCTCGGTAGGCCGGTCCCAGTCGAGCCCTATCGCTGATCAACCGACCTGCAGGAGTTTATCGGGAAAGCCTCTAGAGGTAAGAATTGAATGATTCTTAGTGCACTGTGGGTAGGTAAGAGGAAGCTGGATGTGGCACAGGTTACCTTACCTAGAATCTCTTTGTGATGGCAAGCAGACTCATCTGGGTTGGAGTCCTCAGAAGAGCAATTCCCTGGGCGGGGTCGGAATCCATTCAGGCCCAGAGCTTTTACTTGGCCAAAGTTTGTCTTTGTCTGTTTATTGTTGTCTGTCTGCTTGCTCTGTGTGCCTTTTGTGTTTTCATAGGCTAAAATTATGGGTTCCTCACAGTCCACAGAAAGAACCCCACTTGATTGTGTTTTGAATAACTTCAAAAAAATTTATTCCACAGACATAGAAGATAAATACGACATGAAATTTTCCGAAGGCAAATTGTGAACTCTGTGTCAATCAGAATGGCCAAGTTTTGAAGTCAGTTGGCCCCCAGTGGAAATTTATTCTGTGCACATTGCTCGCAAGGTTTGAAATGTGGTCACGGGAGTTGGGGCCCTACAGGTCCCGATCGACCTTTGGCACTCGATCGGGACAGGACTATGGTCCATCAGCCCTGTCTTCCTCCTCCCTTTTTCCTTTAAAACAGACAGAGCCCAGGGGAGGATTGATTTATGTCCCTTTTACAACTAGTGATCTTTACAATTGGAAACATCAAAATCCCCCCTTCTCTAAAAAACCTCAGGCATGAATCCCTTCTTGATTCTGTTTTTCATACCCATCAGCCAACCTGAGATGATTGCCAGCAGCTTTTACAGATCCTGTTCACAACTGAGGAATGGGACCGCATTTATCAACAGGCAGTCAACGAGGCCCTGGGGCCAAACCCCGGTGTCACTCCCAGAACTCCGGGGCATTCAGCCAAGGCTGAAACAGTAGTTCTGTCGTGACACCCTAAATGGGACCCCAATGATGATGATGGTAAGAGGAGGCTGGGGACCTACTGCCAGCACTTATTAGGGGGACTCTGGGCAGCAGCCAGAAAGCCCACTAATTTGAGTAAGGTAAGTGAGGTTTGCCAGGGAAAAAAAACGGAGTCTCTGGCTGCATTTTTGGAGAGAATCTCGGAAGCCTATAGAGTTTTCACTCCTGTTGACCCAGAGGCTCCCGAAAATACAGCAGCTTTAAATCTGGCCTTTGTTTCCCAGTAGGCCCCAGACATTAGAAAAAAAATTACAGAAATTGGAGGGATTTGAGGGAAAGAATAAAACTGAACTCCTGAACATAGCCCAGAAAGTTTATGATAACCGTGATACCCCCCGAGGATGTCCTAGCCAAGAAACTGGGGAAAGTCACTATTGCTGCACTCCAGACACAAGAGACAGTCCCTCCAGACAGAAAAAGAGAAAGCTGCCTTTTTGGCTTTAAAGAAAGCCTTAGTGTCAGCACCAGCCCTGGCCCTACCTGATGTCACCAAGCCCTTTTGGTTGTCTGTGGCTAAATGAGGGGGCATAGCCAAAAAAGTGCTAGCTTAGACATTAGGGCCTTAAAACAGACCTGTGGCCTACTGTCTAAAAGACTTGATCCTGTGGCAAGTGGATGGTCTACCTGTTTGAGGGCAGTTGCAGCCACTGCCCTCCTGGTCAAGGAGGCGGATAAGCTCAGCCTGGGACAGGACCTGGTCATCACCACACCCCATGTGGTGGAAACATTGCTGAGAGGAGCCCCACAATGATGGCTCTCCAATGCTCACCTGACTCAGTACCAGGCTCTGTTGCTGGATGCTCCATGCATCAAATTCACCTGACAAATGACCTTCAATCTGGCCACCTTATTCCCAGACTCCGACTCATACACATGCCCCTCCATGACTGTCTGGACACTCTGACAACTTCCACCACCAACTGCCCAGATCTGACTGATGTTCCCCTGTAAAGCCCAGATGAGACCTTCTTCACTGATGGAAACAGCTTCATGAAAGACAGTCAGGTATGCGGGGGCAGCCGTAGTCAGTCCAGGAAAACAGGTACACTGGACACAGGCATTAAGCCAAACGACTTCAATGCAGAGGGCTGAACTAATAGCCTTAACTCAAGCCCTGTTAGGTTGAGACAAGGCTGTAAACATCTACACTGACAGCCCATATGCATTCGCCACTGTCCATGTGGATGGCGACATCTACAGACAGAGAGGGCTATTGACATCAAAAGGGAAAACTATCAAAAAAAAATTTTGGGCCTTATTAGAGACAATTTGGGAACCCAGGGCATTGGCCATTATTCATTACAAAAGCCACCAAAAAAGAGACAGCTTCAAGGCCTGCAGTAACTGAGAGGCCGATGATGCTGCCCGACAAGTGGCCAGAGAACCAGTGGGGCCAATAGACATTCTGCCCATCTGACCCTTTGGCTACCTACCAGAAAAGCCCACATACACACCCCCCCAAAAAAAACCAAAAATGAGGGGGTACAAAACTGGACTCAGGCTGGTGGAAAGGGACAAACAAATTTGTCTCCCCTGAGCCCTGGGGTGACTTGTTCATCAGTTACATGACTTAACTCACCTGGGAGAATCAAAGTTAAAAAGACTAATGAGCTCTAAGTTTTCAATCCCAGGACTGACCTCTATGGTCCAGGACATCAGTTCCAGGTGTCAGGTGTGTTCACAGTTAAACTCCAAGGTGAGACCAAGGAGCAAAGGTAATCGACTACAGGGAAGAGACCCAGGGGAACCCTGGGAACTGGATTTCACTGAAATAAAATCCAGCTATAGGTTCAAATATTTACTGGTATTGGTTGACACCTACTCAGGTTGGGTAAAAGCTTTCCCCACTCGTGGAAAATCAGCCAACATAGTAACTAAGGTTTTGCTCCAGGAGATAGTTCCCTGATTTGACATCCCTCGTTACCTAGGGTCTGACAATGGGCGGGCCTTCACAGCACAGATATCCAAATTGTTGACAAGGGCACTACATATTGATTGGAAGTTACCCTGTGCCTATCACCCACAAAGTTCAGGGCAAGTAAAAAGGATAGCTAGGACCCTGAAAGAAACCCTGACTAAATATGTTCTAGAAACTGGTGGTAGGTGGCCCGATCTGCTTCCTCTAGCCTTGTTAAGAGTTAGATGTACCCCATATGTGACAAGTTCACCCCTTTTGAAATCCTGTATGGGAGGCCACCGCCACTCCTCCCTAAGTTAAACCTTGAAGAGATAACAGAGAGTTCTTGTGTCTCTTTACTTCAGTCTCTTCAAACCTTACAGATTCTTCAGAGTGAGATCCAGGCTACAAAACAACAGGCTCGAGAAAAAATCTTTGTGACATTCCAGCCCCACGGTTTCAAGCCAGGAGACCTGGTCCTGATATGCTTGGTTTGCTTGCACTGAGGACTTGACTAAATACATTCCCAAATCAGTCTTGGCTACCCAATCTGCCACTTTATTTTGTGTCACCATGTATGTTGTTCCACAAGTCTTGTATTACAATAAAAAAGGGGGCCGTGAACACCTGGGATTAACCACTGAACACTATAGGAGTAAATGGGCTGCCCCTGTTTTAGTGCCCATTCTGGTGGGACTAGGAATAGCCAGGTCAGTGGCTATTAGAACTTCCTCCCTGATCCTTCAGGACACAAATTTTAAAGCCCCAAGCCACCAAGTAGCCAGAGATTTGGGTCACTTGAAAGACTCGATCTCTAGGTTAAAAAACCAGGTTGATTCCCTAGCTAAAATGGTCCTGCAAAATCAAAGGGGACTTGACCTCCTGTTCATAAAACAAGGAGGGTTATGTGTAGCCCTAGAAAAAAAAAACCTGTTGCTTCTATGCTAATCAGTCTGGTGTCATTAGTGATACCTTAGCTATGGTCAGGGAAAATTTAAAGACTAAATATGCTCAACAAAAGGATCAAAATTGGTTTCAAAAACTATTTGACTGGTCCCCATGGTTAACTACCCTAGTTTCTGCTGTAGCAGGCCCCTTAGTTATCTTACTTCTGCTTTTGCTCGTGGGACCTTACATTATAATTGCTCTGACTAAATATGTTAGACAGAGGGTTGATACAGTTAAACCGATGGTGTTGAGACAAAATTATGAGGTTTTTAGAAGATGTTTTAGAGGAAGAATCTGAAAAATAAATACAGAAATCAAAGATTTGATTAAGTTACAAGAACCAGTGGGGAATGAAGGACCCTAGTTAGCAAGACAGACTCCATAGTGCTACTGAAAGACCCAACCTGCCTGCCCTTTAGATGAACTCAAAAGGAGGAAGCTTAGAAACCTCCTGCCCTTAGAGTCTCTTAAAAACAACAATTAATCAACTATTGTTTTACAAATGTTCTAACAGCAGGACATTCTGCTTCTGTACCTTTTGCTTGCTTTACTAGTTCTATCCCATAGAGGGGCCTAGAAACTGCTGGCCTCAAAGGTGTATAAAATATGTTAATCTCCCCCCAGTCGAGGCTCGAGTCCGACGCTCGGCTCAGGTCCCGGCCGGTAAAAAACTCCTGTGTGGATTTAATATCGGTCTCTGGTTGGTTCTCTCTCACTGGGTGTAACAGAAATGAAAAGAAGAATACTATTTTGAGGCATATAAAATTATGAAATTCAGATTTTTGGCACTCATTATGTGTCAATGGCACACAGCTACACTCATTTATTCTCATGTTGTGTATGGTTATCTTGTGCTACAACAGCAGAGTTACATAGTTGTGACAGAAGCTGTATAGCCTAGAGAGCTTAGCTTGTTTGTCACCAGGTGGGGTCCAAGATTGGGACTCTCATCCTCGGGCAGGTTATGGGTCTGCTAACTTAAGTCACAGAGAAAGAATTTTTCGGGATGCATCAGTGAGGGACATAAACAGATTTTATTAGACTTAAGAAGTACACTCTCAGAGAAAACAGAGTGAGGGTCCTTAAGAGAGAGGTGCTTTATGATCTGGGGTTGGGGTTTTTATGTGGTCTTGGGAGTGTCCTCAAGACAGGTAATCTAGAATGTATATTCATTCCTAGTGCTGGTCTGGTTACCCGTTAGTTGGCTGTGTTAAGATCCAAATCATTTGCCTATGTTTTGAAGTTTAGAGATATGGAAACCACTTAACAGTACTGTCTCCTTGAGGGTGGAAGTCTCTGGGGGTTGTGAATCTACAGCATTGGAGGAAAAATGTGATCTCAGTTTATAGGTAAAAAGCATGGGCCTGATTTATAGGAGAGAAGCACAGGGCCCAGTTTACAAAATTATTGTATCTTTAAGGCCTTGGAACTTTTAGAGTGAGTTTCCTGGAAGGGAAAAGAGAGCGATGTAACCTTGGGTAACTTTGATTATATCCTGAAATTGCAGTTTTCTTAAAAGTACAATTGTGTGTGTGCGCATGCATGTGTGTGTGTGTGTGTGTGTGTGTGTGTGTGTGTGTGTGTGTGTGACAGAGAGAGAGAGAGAGAGAGACAGACTTGGGATTGAACACAGAATCTTTCCACTGAGCTACATCTCCGGCTCTTTCTATTCTTTTAATTTTGAGACAGAATCTCACTGAGTTGCTAAAATGCCCAGGCTAGACTTGAACTTGCAATCCTCCTGCCACAGCCTCCTAGAGTGCTGGAATTACAAGCATGCACCGCTATGCAGAAGGACAAGTTTCTAATTACGATTTTCCTTTACTGCTTTCTACTTATTTTAATTTCTTCTATCATACCTCATGTTGACTCTCTAGCCCTTTACAGAGTTTACCAACCTCTGGTGTATTCTCAGCGGATCAGTTAGAGCTGTTCCCTGGACACTTAAGTCAGATTAGATCATTCTCTGCAGGCTCTAAGAGGCTCTCCAGTTCTCTCAGAGCAAAAGCCAGTCCTTACATGAGGCGTGCATGACGTGGCCTGATTGCTTTTTTGGTTTTGTCTCTCACAAATCTCCTTGCTGATCTCAATCTAGCTGCTCTGGCTTTCTGCTATTCCTTGATTATAGGAATACACTGCTCAGCAATGACTGTGGCCTTGGCTTATCACTGTCTGGAATGTTTTCCCCTTTATAGCTGAATGGGTAAGCCCCTCACCTCCATCAAGTAGTGCCTGTTTAGACAGGCCTCACCTAACTGAAAATTAACTGCAACTTGTCCCATGATATGACCCTGGTCCCCTCATTCTGCCCTACTTTTCCTTGTTTCTTACTACAAATATCTCTTTCTAACATACTATATAGCTTACTTATGTATCATGTTAAAATGAATGAACATAAGCTCCACAGGGCAGATATCTTTGTTGCTTTTATCCACTGGTGTATCCAGGAGCCTAAACAAATCCCTGGCACATAATAAGTGTTCAATAAATATTTGTTGGATTTGAATTTTATTTCTGATATATTATTTTTAATATTTATGTTTCATGATGAGTCCTTAAAAATACATCCTTCCAGATCCGTACAATAAGCACATCTCTGGTATGGCATAACTATTCAACAATTATCTTATCTTTCTTATGATATAAGTAGACATTCTGTGGGTTAAAAATTAGAGATGGCCTTATATAAATTCTTAAAGACTATGAGAAAAGTCATACCATTTCCTCTGCAAGAAGCCCATTTACTGAATAATCAATTTTACAGTAAAGAAGATTACCATCTGAAAACCTCTGCAGCTTTCAAAAATTCATCCTCATCTTTCTTTCTAAAAGCACAGAGAACTGGTGATCCATATCTAAGAAAAAGTATTTGGCTAGAGCTTTTATTTAGCTTAATTCATTATGCATTTTCTGGTATCCTTTACCTGCAAGGCATGTAAAAGTGTTTTTCTGTGTTTTTTTTAACTGTGTCTAAACCTTTAGAAAACTTACAATCTAGAAAGAAAGTGTCACAGGAATAAAAAAATTTATTAGACAAAATTTCTGAACATAACTGTAGAGCAGTGCTGCTTCATAGAAATACAATGCAAGTTTCTATGTAATTGTACATTTTCTAGCACCCACATGAAAAAAAGGTAAGAAGAAAAGAGTAAAATTAATTTAATAATATACTTTAACCCAATATATACAAAATATTGATTTGATATTAAATCATTATAAAATTATTGACTTTTTATATATTTTTTTCTTCCTACTAAATCTTAGGAATTCAGGGTATACTTAAGACACATTGCAACTTGAGAGCTAAATTTTCTTCAGAAAAATTTGATCCATATTCCAAGCTCATAACATTTACACTTGTACCATATAAGACTTGGACCTCTTAAAACTTACACTTGTAATATTTAACATTTACATACCCAGATGGTACTAAATAAATTTTAAAGTTTTCCAAACTGAACTGAGTACAATAATCCCTGCTTACCTGTAGTTTTGCTTTCCATAGTTTCAGTTAACAGTAGTTAGTTGCAGTCCCAAAATCCTTAGTGAAAAATTCCAGAAATAAATTTTTAAATTTTAAATTGAGTACTATTGTGAGCAGCATGGTGAAATCTCACATTCTCTACATTCCAGACCACCTGGATGTGAAGCATCACTCTCTCCAGCCCTTCCACACTGTGTAGACTGTTGGCCCATTAGTCATTTAAGAGCTTAGTTATTTGATCAACTGTTACAATATTGCACTGCTTCAAATAATCGGTAATTTAATGAACAATATCACCAAAGCAAATATTAGTGATGCAGGCAGTTCAGATATGCTAAAGAGAAGTTTTGAAGCTCTTCATTTAAGTCAACAGGTGAAAGTTTTCAATTTAAGAAAGAATGGGGGGAAAAAGTCACACACTGCAGTTGCTAAAATCTATGGTAAGAATAAATCTTTCTGTGAAGCTGTGAAGAATTAAAAAGAAACTAATGCTAGTTTTGCTGTCGTACCTCACACTGCAGAGACTGACCGCTATGGGCTACACCACTACTGCCCTCTGGGTTTGAGTGAATTTGGCAATAGGGGCACTGGCTTGAAATCAGCATACAAAAGAAGGGACAGTTTGGATATTAGCCCTATGTTACGGTTTAAACCCAAATGTCCTCCAAAAGTCTCATTCATTGAGAGGCGAGGGTTTCAGAAGATCATGGGGCACTATACTCAAACTCATCAGTGGAGGAATGCACTACTGAGATCATCGCTGAATGTGCCTTTAGGAGGTGGTGCAGGACACTGGGGACAGGACCTAGAAAAGTGTGTTCTTGACCCACCTCCTCCCCTTTCTCTCTCTGCTTCCTGGCTGCCATGAAGTGACCAGCTTTCCTCCACCATGACCTTCTACCATGCCATTTCTGCCTTGGGGCTAGCCAACCATGGACTGAATCCACTGAGATTGTGAGCCAATTATACCTCTGCTCCTTTAAATCGCAAGTGTTGAGTGTTTTTTCCCAGTGACAGGAAAGTGACAAATGCACTCCAGCTCCTTTCCTGCTTCTTGGCTGTTCAGGTAGTGGTAGATTCAGGCTCTTGTCTTCTGTGACTCCAGGTTTTTTCCAAGGTCCTGTTTCACTGCTGGTTTTCCTTGCCTACTCAGCCCTAGGAGTGATTCTAATAGCTTTGGCATGGCTAATTCCTGGGTGATACATCATTCCTGATTGGCTCCCTCAACCTCTCCCACCATTCTGTAACTAGTCTGTAAATTCTTCTCAGTGAAATCCTTTGGGTGGACCATTTGTTTCCTGTCAGGATCTTCACTGATTCAGATAGGTGGAAACCAGATCAAGGACTATCCAGTCCTCTTAGCTGGCTCTTCACTAGATAGTTTATCCCTCTGTAAAAAGCCATATTTGCATGTTAACTCCTGCAATACATTTTCAACCTGCAATATTATAACAGAGTCTTGGGAGCTATCTTAGTGATAACCAGTATCTCATAGAAGTTTAGTCAGCTGTATGATTTTTCTCTCGAAGTGTCTACTCTTAAATGTGTCTGGGCTACCAAGTAACCAGGCTAACCCCTTTAATCCCACAGCATAGGATTAATTCCCTTTTAAAAATCAATCCCCTGCCTTTGTGAGACCAAAGTAACTTCATTTTGCTTATGTGAGACCAGAATGACTCCATTTTGCCCAAAATGGAGTAGTCTCCTTTGTCCTCTCACATTAATGATTAAAATGTGCTTGATCTAGGACAAAAGACACAATCTGTAACACAAGATTCCTCAGTTTATTACTCAGCCATCTGTTTACCCAGAAAATGAACATCCTGGGCCCACTATCTGTAGGAACAATCTGTTAATGTGCTGACTATCCACACAGGGTGGTCGTGACTATTAGTCAGGATGTCTGCTGACCATCAGTATGTGACAGTGGGCCACTAACCTTTGTCCCCCTTTTCCCTTGTAAAACCTATACATAATCCCCCTCAACCCCCCAATGAGCCTAGCCAATCAGAAATCTACACTTCATGCATGCTAAGTGCCGACCAATCATTGTAATTGCTAGATGAAACCTTGCTGTAACTTCTATAAAAATCCCGCTAATTTGGAACTCGGGGCTCTCAATCTCGATCTGCTGTGTCGGTGACAATTGAGAGTCCCTACTTAAGCGTGAATAAATGACCCTCATGTGCTTACATCAGAAACGGCCTCCTGGTGGTCTTTGGGACTTCACAATCTGGGCACTACACCTTCAAAAATTGGCAATGGAGATGTCCAGGAGAAGAAGACCAGAACTTGAAGATCTAATAATTAATATCCTCTCTTTGTGAAGGGTCTTGGCCCTTGCTCAACTTGAATCTCAGTTTGATTTTACTAGAAAATCAACATAAAATTTTAATGTTTACTTTATGGTAAGGTACAAATGGTTTCCCACAAATTAAACACACATGATTTCACACTGCGACTGAAGAGGGCCTTGACTCTTCACATGTGGTGTGTGTTTACACCTAAGCTCTGACCTGTGTCCCAGGTAAGTTCAGCTGCTAGGAAGCTGAGGTCTGCAATGGCAGCCCAAGAGGATCCAGCAGACTCAGCCTCAGAGTCAGAATGTGGCAGGGTTTGAAATTTACTTCAAATAGGGGGGAAGACTGACATGACCTGAACAAAGAGCCTTTCTGAAAAAAATTTAAGGAAAATGGGGGTGGGGGGCAGAGGGGAGAGAGACAAGAGAGACGAGAGAGATGAGAGAGATGAGAGAGATGAGAGAGATGAGAGATGAGAGAGAGAGAGAGAGAGAGAGAGAGAGAGAGAGAGAGAGAGAGAGACTGAGATTTAATGTAATGCACCTGCGTCACTGGGTGCTTATTACAGACACTTACTCAGCAGGTCAGGTCAGTGAATGAGGTCAAGAACTTGCCAGACTGAAGGGTCATTGTCAACCAATGGAACAAAGACAGAAAAGAAGGAGGTAGAAAGTTAGATAGCTCTGGCTGAGAATAAGGCACAGCCTTCTTTCACGAGCTGCTTAAATATATCTTTCTCGCCAGAGAATTAGTGGCCTGTCAATATATTCACAGTTGACTGACATCACGTATGGAAGCCCAGCCTGCCTCACTACAGGCTGCACAGCTGAAACAGGGAAGGTGCCTCTCATAGCCATCCCCACGAGTAACTCACATGTCTCCCTATCCCTCGCCCTTGCCTCTAGCCCTCCGAGCCAGCACACTGTAATAATAACTAATTGTTTTGCTGCAGGCTCACAGTGCAGGGAATACAAAACCACTGTCAGTGAGTGAGCCTGAAACAGTTATGCTCGTTTACGTTTTTGCATTGGTCTGTAACCGAGGTCATGAGTTAGGCACCACCACATTAGCCCAACCCTAACAGTACCAGACATCAACAAATAAAAAAGATTTTCATCATTTTATGAGGCCCCTCAGCACCTCGTTTTAATTAAAATTCCCTAAGATTGTCCCATTTAATAATGAGAAAAGAATTGGGAAATGGTAGATTGGCCTAGCTCCTTCCGACCCCCACCTGCCCGCATAGGTGCCATTATAAACTACTCAGGTGGTTTTGAAAACAAGCTTACTATCTCAAAAAGAATAGGACTTTTGAATTCAGGCAACCTGACACCAGGTTGTTTTGTAAATAAATAATCAAGAGGCATAAATTAATCTACGAATCACACCAGAGAGAAATGATGATTGCAGCCTAATAACTTAAATTTTCCCATGTTGCGCATTAGACTTTGCAGGACTGTCTCATCCTAAATTTCTCATAAAAATCAGACTGTATTCCCTGGGTGACGCCACAGCCACTGACTTAGGCCCCTATGATGCAACCCCCATCTGTATACTGAACTCTAGCCAAATCTTAAATCCAAAGCAAGATAATTCCAGGAAGTATTATCAGCGTCCATAAGAAAAGGCAGACTTGAGGTCATTCTACTTCTGCTTTGCTAGATAGCTTTCCGCTTTTATGAAAGTTCACAAAGTCAGAAATCAACCTTGGTAGTCAAGAAAGCCTAGTGCTGTCCAGCATCAGAGTATGTTCTGAGGGTAACAGGGAGGAGCATAAAAGGGGTATCAACCCTTAAGCCTCTAAGGAAAACGTTACAAACTTGGAGATGGTGCATATTTGTAGGTGAAATCAATTAAATTTATAAAACAAAATGTTGACAAACTTCATTTAAAGTAAAGCAACATTTATACTCTGCCCTTCACATAAACCAAAGCACAAGCCGCACATTACAGAATACTGAGTTGTTCAAACACATACATAAATCTAGGGTTTTAGGCAATAAGCCTTATGTTGATGGCTTTTGGGAAACAATAGAAGGTAATTAACTTGGAAAAACTACCAATGGTAAATTATAAATGTGACCACTGCATAATTTAACTATCCCTAGTATCTTTTTCATACTTGCAAAACAAAGTCATGGTTAGGTATTTTATGGCAAAAGCTAATATGTATACTCACCAAACTCATTTCCTCATGTGCTGGGCTCCCACTTACACATGCACTCACCAGATGCCCTCAATGATTGAGATCTGGCAGGTGGAATAGACCCAGGGGTAAAGATCGTCACTTCCGGCCTCTTCAACCATCCCACACTATGTTCTTGAACTTTCTATCTTCCATATTTGCTAGACAGGTACAAAAGATCCTGAGGAAGGGGAAAGCGTGTTTGTACTCTGTGGGCAGATGATCCACAGCCTGCATCCCTGAATGACTGCACTGCTCAGCTGTCAATACTAAGCTGTATCAGACAGTGACAATCACGGGAAACAAACTTTTACTGAGTTAAGCCACTGAATTCTTGAATTGCATGAACATTGCTGAAGTTCACTTTCTTGGACTAATTCATATTCTTACACTGTATTCTCTCCTTTTATTTCAGAATTTGAACAACTATGGACAATATGTATTTATTTTTTCCATAATTCAAACATACTGTAATTCCTTCTCAATGTTACTTGAGCTAGGCAAGTTCTTCTATGTCAAAACAATTGGACACCAAATAACATAAGAGATGTGCAATCATCTTGCATACAGTCCTTTAGACACCCATGCTGTCATGGTTTAAAGATGCAGCATCTCCCAAAGACTTGTGTCTTGAGGGCTTGACCCACAATGCAGCAGTGCTCCAAGCTGGGGCTGAGAGAGGTGACTGCGTCATGAATTCATAGCAGAATGGGCTTTTAGGAAGGGGGCCCAGTTGGAGAAATGAGTTTATTGGGTCTGCGCCTTCAAAGGCTGTGTCTTGTCCTGGCCCATCCTCCCTCATCCCAACTCCTCTGCTTCCAGGTGCCACGAGGTGAGCAGCTTTGTTCTACCACAGCCCTCCACTCTCATATTCTGCCTCACCTTAAGCCCAGGAAGGACTGAACCAGCTGACCTTGGACTAAAACCTCTGAAACTAGATCCAAAATAAATCTTCCCTGCTCTAAGTTGATATTCTCAGGTATTTGTCTCAGGGATGTGAAGCTGACAGACATACATGCTATCTCATTATGCTAAATTTGGAATTAAAATATTCTCAAAGAATTAGCATGAAAACCCAAAGAATAAATAGGAGAAATTTTTTAATTGGTTAAAGTCCTTCTTTCATTATTATCTCTATTCGTCAACAGATGAATGGATAGAGAAAATGTACTATTTCCACATGTTGGAGTACTACTGTCATAAAAAATAAGTTTGAGTTATTTGTAGGAAGATGACACAAGAATTTTTAAGTGAAATAAATCAGACACAGAAGTTTAAATATGCATAGGTTCTCTTATATGAGAAACCCAAAGTACAAATAATTTAAAGAGAAAAGTAAAAGATAGATAATAGGAAACAGGGAGATAGATCCTTTGCAAAGAAGAGGACCAAGGGATGGAAGGAGGAAGAAGGGAGAAGTGAGGAAGAGGAGGAAAAAGAATTAAGGTGTGTTAGGTGCATGGACCAACTCGCCACAACGAATGTAATCATTACGTACGGCAAACATGCACATATAAAACATTTTTAATTAAAATAAATAATTTCTCACTGGCCATTTCCTGAAAAGATAAATTTTTTCTTTGTGACACACTTCTGTCAATGAATGCCCCTAAATTTTACAGGAAATCACTATGATTTCCCATCTCTCAGTCCAGTCAAATTGACACATAAAACTATCACAGGACCTATTAATTCTATTTGTTTTCTTTTCAAATTATAGAGGAAATCACATTAAAACCTTATTCTCAGAATAATTTTGACTTTTTTGACCCCTGCCCTAATGCTGTATAGCTAATAAAATCATATGAGTTATCTGAACTCAATAAAAAATCAGTACATATCCAGAACAAGTATATTTCAAAATCCGTAAGAGGAAGGAACAGAGTTTTCATCATTTATAGATCTCTGCTAGTCCAAAGCAAAATATCAAAAATTGAATAACCAAACTGCAGTTTTCAAGTAGAATTAACTTAGTCTAGGGGGTAGTAATAATGGCATAAACAAAACATTTTTGACACCAGTATTTTATCTTTTAATTTTTGTTACATATTTATACACGAGAAAGATTTAGTGGCTATCATTTCTGAAGATAAACAACTAAATGGAAATAAAAGCTTACAATGTTTTTGTTTATATAAAGAACTCTCATTGTCTACAAGTCAGAGTAATTAAATTTTACTTTCAAGATTTCCCACATTAATTTGTTCCTATAGTCAGTAGACTTAGCCCTGCTTATTAATTTCTTCTCCTTCATCCTTCTGTCCTCCTACTACTTCCCATAATCTTTTTCCTAAAAATCATTTTCTCTTCTTTTGCCCCAGGCCAGTATAAGTAGTAAATATATCTTTATTTCATCCTCACAAAAAATATTTTTCTAAAAGATGTTTTTATTTCATTCTCACCAAAAATATGTTAGCTTAGCACAGGCTTCTAGATGAATTATTTCTCCTTAGCATTCTGAACATACTAACTAGACCATTGTTCTTGTTTCTGTGAGGAACCATTGTTAGTGGGTAAGGAGTTAGACTCTAAAGTTAGACTGGGTCCACCCTTGGCACTACCACTCACTTGCTGTATGACTTTGGACAAGATCCATAATCTTTCTGTGACTCAATTTTCCTATCTGTAAAATGAGGAGGGCTCTAAGGCATACTACATTGGGTTACTTGAAAATTCATATACTGTATAGCTAGTATCTTGGTTCTAAAAAGCATTTGCTATTTTTATTTATCTGGTTTGGGACTAGATGTCTTCTTGAATCTGGTGAATTGTGTTGTTACAATTTCTCTAGAAAAAGTCTTGGTCAGTATCTCTTCAAATCTTGCCTTTCTTTCTTCCCACGCCTCCCCATGGGAACTCCTAATAAATGTATGCTAGGCTTTGTCATTACAATCCCCATTCCTAGTAACCTCTCCAAGTTTGGACATCTTTCTTTTTGTGGGCTGTGCTTTAGGTGATTTCCTAAAAACTATTTCCATATTCTCTTTTTAGTTATGAATATTCTCCCACATAACCCATTACTTTTTTAAATTAATTTTAAAGACATGGATTTTCAGGCATGTATTAATCAGGGGAGGTTTATTATAGGAACTGGCTCATGCAATTATGGAGGCTAAGAGGTTCCCCTGATACACCATATGCAAGCTGGAGGGCCAGGGGGTTGACAGTGCAATTGGGGTGAGTCTGTTTGAGAACCAGGGGCTCTGATGACCAAGAGCAGAAGATGGGTGTCCCAGCTTAAGAAGGCTCAGAGAAATCCCTCTTCCTCTGCTTTCTTGTTCTGTTGGTCCTAAGAGATTTGATGCTGCTGCCCAAATTGAAGAGGGCAGATTTTCTTTACTCAGGCTACTGACTCAGATGCTAAATCTTCCAGAAAGACCCACACAGAAATGCCCAGACATGATGTTTATCACTACCCATGCATCCCTTGGCTTAGTTGAGCTGACAGACAGTTCACTCTCACAAGTCCTTTTAATTCCATTTCTTTTACTTTGTTTTCAGATACAACTTTTTTTTATTATAGTGTTGTGATTTACTTGTGAGTATAGGATTCATCTATTTAATTATTTTAAACATATTTATATAATTTTGCTCGTTCTATTATTTTGAACTTTAGGCTGTAAATTCTGTTGTGATGTCATCTGGAGTTCCCTTAGAATAAGCTGGCTCCTCACAAAACCTGTAATTTTGGCCTGTGAGCAACTTGTTAGTGAGGCTTCACTTTTGCTATTAGAGTTAAATCAAATAGCACTAGATGGATGGAAGCATTATATGCAGAAATATTGCTTTGCTTCTGATACACACTTGGTATATTTACAGGGTCAATTATCATTATTATTATTATTATTATTATTATTATTATTATTCTTGCTTTGAGAGTCCAAAGAAAAATCTGAGTTCTGTACATAGACTTGGAACTAAGTTCTCTTAGGAATTTTTTGGCTTCTCCAAAACCCTGAGCAGATGTATACTTTCTTGAAAGTAGCACAGAGTCGAGGCTAACAGCACAGACTCTAAAGGCTACATGAATTTCAATCTCCACTTGACTATGTAACACTGACACTCAGGTATTTGAAAATATCTGATTCAATTACCCTATCTTGTCCTCCCTCAGTGACAAGTTACTAGAAAACTTCACTGCCCAAAATGGCAATGACAGTTAACACACCACATAATATGCATTCTGTAGTGTCCTAAATGTTTTACTTAAAGCATTTAATCCTTACAACAATCTTACAAGGCAGGCATTCTTACAGTTAAGGAAACAATCACAGAGAGTCTTTGCCCTTTTTTCAATGTTCCTGAGTTTCAGTGGTTTTCCTTTCTCTTATATTCGCGCTCTCTCTCTCTCTCTCTCTCTCTCTCTCTCTCTCTCTGGCTGTATCAAACTAGAAGTTTCTTTCTAATAGAATGAGCCTTTATTGTCTATTCTGTGTAGGAACAAATAAAAAGATTATTGAAAGGAAAAACAACGTTAATAAAATTTAAGCATCTAACATTTCAACTAGGGGAATTTAAATACTAGTCATGAAACCTGCTATGACTTTCTAAGCCATTCTCTGATAGCTGCAAAACTACAGTAAAGAATACAGGCTGTGAAATTTGCTGTGGTTTCCCCCTGCATTTTCCCACTCCAAGCTCCTGGTGGCCAGTTCACAGCAGCAGACATGGGATGTGGATGGGGATTGGAATGAAGAGTTTTCTCTCTATTTGGAAAGGATCCCTCCATCAAGAACCACTGACCAGATCAGGACTCCAAATCTGGGACCTTCTACTTCCTCTCTGAGTGTCTTTAAGTACCTCACTCAATCATAACAGACCTCAGATTGTCATTTGTAAAATGGGGGACAACCCAAGGGTCAGATGATGTCAGCAGCCATGTGATTGTATCCTAATTCAGTCCTTATAGATCCCATTTCTTTAATGTCTCAGTTCAAATGGCTTAAGTCTCAATTCAAACACATGCTGGCACCAATGCCACATAGCTCTGGCTTCCTTGATCTCAGATTTCCCTAATCAATGGAATCCTCAGTCCTACTCCCATTTTGCTGCTTGAAGTTTTGTCTTCACTTTGTCCTCACTAGTCCAACACCTTTTTCCTTGGGTTCCCCCAAGTCACCACAATGCCAAGCCTTTTGAGTGAATCAGACCATGTTTTGAAGGCTTATGAGTAAAGGGGATTTGTGGTGGTGAGGGCAGATATGCCTCCCTCACAGAACCTATGCTTTAAATGTAACTTCCCTCAACCATACATGATCCTAGGAGAAAGGCAGCTGGAACCTGCAGTAGAACCTTGCAAAGTTCAACCCTGCAGGAGGACAAGGAGCTCAACTTGGAATTTGCAGCCAGAAATCTGCCTGAATCTCACCCGTCTGTGACTGGTTTACTGAGACTCATTGACTTATATCTTCACATTGCTGCCCATGTTGTCTATTGTGACAGCAGAGACATACCCTGAAGGAGTCCCTTCACTTTTATTTTTGTTATTTTCAAAATCACCACTATTTTTTTGCTCTTATTTTTAATTTTTTTCTTCTTTTTCTACTCTTAAAATTTTTATTTTTCTCTTTTTTCTTTCTTTTCTCTCTCTCTATCCCTCGCTCCCTTGCTGTCCCACATTGTTCTTCACCTCCCTTTGTGCTCCTGTTCTGGCCCTGATTCATATTTCTTCTTTATCGTTCTTTTCTTCTCTTTCATTCTCTCACCTGTGTCCTCAGGCCTCACTGTTTACCTTCCCCTATCCTTCTACCTACCTATCCCTCCCTCCCCAACTCCTTCTAACTCCCCATTCTGAAGGGTAAAGTTGCTATATTGAAGAGTTTATTCACTATAAACATATGTTGGGTTGGTCCTTGATCTTGATTTAATTCACACAGTTAAAGGTGATAAATTAATAACTACAACAAATTGTCATTCTCTAAGAAGTACTTGATGCTATGGTATTGCTGATTGTATCACTTGGGCTAAGGTGTTGTGATTGATCTAATCAGTTGTCCTTCCTGGTATAATGAAAATGAGATAGCCTCAGACCTACTAGAGCCTCAAAACCTAAAGACCAGCTATATCTGGAAGACACCACTGAGAAGCAATCATTCCACAAGGGTTCTAAATACATCAACAAAGATACTTACAATAAGCAACTTCAAAGTATCAACCCAGAAACTGAACCAAGGACAATACCAAAAACAAAAATGAGAAAACATTTAAGTAAGGCACAAACTCAGACTTCCACCCCATAAAAGGCACATTCTGGGGGAAAAGAGGTGGAAAAGTCCGATAATCAACCACCTGGACAAACTGAACTGATAGCACAGAAAGTAAGAAAACAGATAAATGAGGCTCTAGAAAAATTCAAAACAGAAATAATCTCCCAGATAACTACAGAGATGGTGAGCAGAGTGAAAGACATGATTAGAGGCTCTAGAGCAGAAACAGATAAAAAAAAATAGATGAGCTCAGAAATATGCTGGAAGCCATGAACGCCCAGCATAAGAAATGGAAACCATGATCGCCCAATTTAAGAAAGAAATGGAATCCATGAAACCAATTCAAACTGATATTCAGGAGATTAAAAACTCCCTTGAAAGCATACATAGCAGATTAAGAGAATCTGAAGATAGAATATCAGATATGGAAAACGGGATTGCAGTTAAGGACCATGAAAACAGAGATTTCTTACAAATAGTAAGGGACCATGAGAAATCAATCCAGCAGCTGCTAGATGATGCAAAGAATAACATAAGACTGATAGAAGTCCACGAAAAAACAGGAGAAAGTACAATTGACATTAAAAAAAAACTGTTCAAGAAGTAATAGTAGAAAACTTCCCAGACAGAGGTGGAGAATTGGACATACCAATAAGTGAGGCGTATAGAACTCCAATTAGCCATGATCAAAAAAAAAATCTACACCTAGTCATATAATACTCAAGATCCCAGAAACCCAATAGAAAAACAAAATCCTACAGGTAATTAGAGAAAAGAAACAAATCACCTATAAAGGAAAGCCCATCAGAATCATGGCAGACTTCTCAACACAAACCCTCAAATCAAGAAGAGCCTGGAGTGAAGTATTTCAAGGACTAAAAGAAAATAACTTCCAACCTAGACTGTTGAATCCTACAAAATTATCTTTCAAAATCAATGGGGAAATTAGATACTTCCATGACAAAGAACACCTGAGAAATTTCATGAACACCAAATCAGCACTACAAGCAATTCTATACAATATCCTAGAAAAAGAAAATGAAGGTCACAACTCCATGAGGCCCAACAGAGGGAAGCCACCAGGCAAGGTAAGAAACTAAAGGGAAAGGGGGGAAAAACAAGAAATAAAAGAGCCAACAACAGTAAAACATCATGACAAGGATGAGTCAATATCTCTCAATTATAACTATCAATGTTAATGGCCTCAATTCACCAATCAAAAGAAACAGACTGACAGAATGGATTAAGAAGCAAAATCCAGCAATATTCGGTATACAAGAAACACACCTAACTCAAAAGGAAATTCATAGACTGAAAGTAAAAGGATAAAAACAGTTCTCCACGTGACAGGAACCCAGAAAAAAGCAGGCATAGTAATCTTATTGGCAGACAAAGTAGATTTCAAACCAAAACTAATTAAGAGAGACAAAGATGGTCACTACATCCTTGTGAAGGGAACAATCCAAGAGGAAGAGATGACAATCCTAAATATATATGCACCAAATATGAATGCCCCCAACTATACAAAACAAATATTAATGGACATGAAAAACCAAATAAGCACTAATACAATTGTAGTGGGGGAACTTAATACCCAACTATCACAAACAGACAGATCATCTAGACAAAAAATTAACAATGAAATTCTAGAACTGAACCAAGCTATTGAACAAATGGACTTAATAGATGTTTAAAGAATGTTCCACCCCACAAAATCAGAATACACATTTATTTCAGCTGCACACCACTCATTCTCCAAAATAGACCACATGCTAACTCATAGGACATGTCTAAGTAAATGTAAAAGAACTGAAGTTACCCCTTGTATATTATCAGACAATAGTGCAATAAAATTGGAGATCAATAACATTAGAAACTGCAAAACTCCCACAAACACATGGAAATTGAATAACACCCTCCTGAACAACTAATGGGTCACAGAGGAAATTAGGAAGAAATCAGACAGTTTCTACAAGTAAATGACAATGCCAGTACAACATACAGGAATCTATGGGACACAATGAAAGCAGTTCTATGCGGGAAATTCATAGCAGTGAATGCCCATATTAGGAAAACAGAGAGAAGTCAGACAAATAATCTAATGCAGAACTTCAAGCTCCTAGAAAAAGAAGAGCACAACAAACCCAAAGCTCATACAAGAGGGGAAATTATAAGGATCAGAGCAGAAATCAATGCAATGGAGACTAAGAGAACGATACAGAAAATTAATGAATCAAAGAGTTGGTTTTTCTAAAGAATAAATAAAATCGGTAAACCTTTAGCCAACCTTGTCAGAAAAAGGAAAGAAAAGCCTCAAACCCATGCAATTAAGAATGAAAAAGGTGAAGTCACAACAGACCCAGCAGAAATCCAGAGGATTATTAATACCTACTTCGAGAACCTGTACTCTAATAAATTAAACAGAAAATGCAGAAGAAATGGACAGATTCCTAGATACATATGAATTACCAAAGTTAAATGAAGAAGATATAGAAATTCTAAACACCCCAATTACATTGAGTGAAATTGAAAATGTAATAAAAATTTACCAACAAGGAAAAGCCCAGGTCCTGATGGCTTCACTGCTGAATTCTACAAGATATTTAAAGAAGTATCACCATTACTCTTTAAACTCATCAAGGAAATTGAAAGGGAAGCAATACTTCCAAATTCATTCCTGGAAACAAGTGTTACTTTCATTCCAAAACCAGGGAAAGACCCAAGCCAAAAAGAGAACTACAGGCCAATCTCCCTAATGAACACAGATGCAAAAATCCTCAACAAGATACTGGCATGCAGAATACAGAGGGTCATCAAGAAGGTCATACACCCTGACCAAGTCAGATTTATCTCAGGGATGCAAGGATGGTTCAACATTTGTAAATCAATAAATGTAATACACTATATTAACAGAATCAAGGACAAAAAACCATATGATCATCTCAATAGATGCAGAAAAGGCATTCGACAAAATCCAACACCCATTCATGATAAAAACCCTACAGAAAATTGGAACAGAAGGTCTTTATCTTAACTTGATTAAGGCTATCTATGAAAAACCAACAGGCAACATCATTCTAAATAGTCAAAAACTGAAAACTTTCACGCTAAAATCAGGAATGAGACATGGATTTCCACTGTCACCACTCTTGTTCAATATAGTTCTGGAAACATTAGCCACAGCAATTAGAAAAGAGAAAGAAATAAAAGGAATAAAGATAGGAAAGGAAGAAGTGAAACTGTCATTATTTGCTGATGATATACTTTACATAGAAGACCCAAAAAACTTGGCCAAAAGACTTCTAGACTTAATTAACAGATTCAGTAGAGTAGCTGGATATAAGGTCAACACTCAAAAAACAATAGCCTTCTTATACACAAATAGCAGATTCACTGAGCAAACTCACTGAGGGAAACAATTCCTTTTACAATAGCATCCAAAAAAATGAAATATCTAGGAATCAATCTAACAAAGGAAGCAAAAGACCTCTACGCTGAAAACTATAGCACTCTAAAAAAGGAGATCAAGGAGGATATAAAAAAATCGAAAGACATCCTTGTTCCTGGTTAGGAAGAACCAATATAGTGAAAATGGTCATACTTCCAAAACTACTATATAGAGTCAATGCAATGCCAATTGAAATTCCAACAATATACTTCACAGAACTAGAGAAAACAATCCAAAACTTTATTTGGAACTAGAAGAGACCTAGAATAGCAAAAGCAATTCTAGGTAACAGAGACATGGCTGGGGATATCACAATTCCCAATTTGAAACTATACTACAAAGCTACTGTGCTAAAAAAACAGCATGATAACGGCAAAGAAACAGACCCGAGGATCAGTGGAATAGATTAGAAGATGTAGAAACAACTCCAGACATACTCAGCCACCTCATCTTTGACAAAGGAGCCAACTACCCTCATTGGAGGAAAGATAGCCTATTTAATAAATGGTGTTGGAAAAACTGGATTTCAACCTGCTAAAGATTAAAACTAGACCCATACCTATATCACCATGCACTAAACTAAGATCGAAGTGGATTAAAGATCTAAATATTAAGACAGAAACACTAAACTTGCTGGAAGATAAGTTAGGTAGAACTCTTGAAGACATTGGCATAGGAAAAGACTTTATGAACAAAACCTCAGTAGCACGGGAACTAGCACAAAGAATCAACAACTGGGACCTCATCTTATTAAAAAGCTTCTGCACTGCAAGAGAAACCACTAACAGAGCTAAGAGACAACCTACAATGTGGGAAAAAAATTTTTAGCAGCTGTACCTTAGACAAAGGACTATCTAGAATATATAAAGAACTGAAAAAAATCAGACGCCCCCCAAATTCAAAAACCCAATTCAAAAATGGGCATCTGAAATGAACAGACATTTCTCAGAGGAAGAAGTAAAAGCAGCAAATAAACATATGAAAAAATGTTCAACATCAGTGGTCATTCAAGAAATGCGGATGAAAACAACACTGAGATTCCACCTCACCCCACAAAGAATGGCTGCTATCAAGAAATTAACCAATAACAAATGCTGGCAGGGGTGTGGGGAGAAAGGAACCCTTCTCCATTGTTGGTGGGAGGGCAGACTGGTGGAATCACTGTGGAAATCAGTATGGAGATACATCAAAGAACTAGGGCTAGAGGTCCCATTTGACACAGCTATTCCCCTGCTGGGGATCTTCCCAAAAGAATTAAAAGAATCATAACACAGAGATATATGTGCACCCATTTATAGCAGCACAGTTTGTAATAGCTAAAGCTTGGAAATATCCCAAGTGCCCATCAACTGGAAACTGGATAAAGATGTGGTTTTTTTATAAAATGGAGTACTACTCAGTCATAAAGAACAAGACACTAGAGACATTTATAGCTAAATGGATGCCTATTGAGGCGATACTCTTAAATGAAATAAATAGGACACACATGTGTAAATACTGAATAGTTTCTCTAGTGTGAGAAACTGAGAGTGTAAATAAGGATTAAAATGATTAAAATGAATAATTGATAATTTGAAATAGGAAGGAAAGGTCTAAACGGGTAGGGGTGGTGGGAGGGGAAGGGGAAAGGAAAGGAGGGAAAGGGAAAATTATGAGAAAATTTAAAAAATGGAAACAAAGTCTATGTAAATAGGGAAGGGTGAAGGGTGTGAAGGGTGCACAGGTAATGGGGAAAAAATAAGAACCAAGATGCATCTTGTACAGGTACAAGCACCCAATGATAAATGTAAACGTATTGTATACCTAAAATGTACCAATAAAAGAATTTAAGGGAAAAAAAACCTAAAAGCCCTTCTCCCTCTATTTCTTAGCCCTAAACTCCAACACGAGAACCTGTGATCATCAGATATTCAAGATCACATTCTTAGAAGATGCTCCCTTGCCCATCAACATCTTTAAGACAGCCATTGATAACTTGAGCCCGATTCCAGTTTCCATAAGGCCTGCTATCCAAGTTCTGTGACACACTATATTTCTATTTTTGCTTAAGCCAGTTTGAGTTGGGTTCCTGTACCTGACTATAAGTAGGTGGTTATACAGGTAACTTCCAGACCCGCTGCTCTTTTCCAAATGAAAGAACAAAGCACAGCAACAACCCCAAGCAACAGCCATGGCATTTCGCTCTGCCATTCTGGAGCACTATTTGAAAACTGAACTTAAGGCAACTTAAATCTAGCTACCAGGATAGCCACTCTGATTGCAATCGGAAGCTCAGGAATGATGACGATGAAACTGGTTTGTCAGTGAGTTAAGAGCCCCTGGGGGTTTTAGTAAACACACCTCCGGTGTTGTGCATGTGGGCCTTGTGCGCGTGGGCCGTGGAGGTGTGCTTTGGGTGCTGTACATGGTCCCTGCCCTCTCTTACATGGTATTTCCCTGCTCTGCTTCCCTGCCACTGCTTCCCTGCTCTGCTTCCCAGCCACTTGTTCCATCACACCCTTCTGCCACGATGCTTCTGCCTTGGTGGTAGCTGATCATGGACTGAATCTTCTGAAACCTGAGCACAGACACTTCCTCCTTTAGGTCGTGTATGTTGGGTATTTGGTCCAGGGATAAAAAGCTAATAGTTAAAAAACTGTTCCTGTCAGACTTACCAAAAGAGAGTGAGCTGAGCAAAAATAACTCTGCCTCACACAAACAAAAACATCAATTTTCCTGTGGGGGGGGGGGTGTAATAAAACCACTCCTTTTCTTTTAATCATTTAACCCTTAGAGGAGGGGAAAACCCGTAACTGACACTTCCCACGACAGCATGGAACAACTCTCCAGTGGCTGTGAAGTCATGGTCCCAGGTGGTGTTTTCATTCATCCCCTTGTCTTTTCAGTGTGTTCCCAGAATCCTCCTCTGAACAGAAACCAGGGCCAGGCTGCCGCACGGCCAAGGCCTCTCATTAACAGGTCTAGCTAAGGGGGAAACCATTTGTTCCAGGCAACAGAGGTGACAGGAAGACCCATTCCATCCAAACTGTGCCAAAGGCAAAGCATCTCTCCAACCTGTCCAACCTTCTTGCAATGTGACCTTATGCAAATCACTTGGCTTCCATAAATCTCTATAAAATGAAAACCTCTTTCCAAGCTATTGTGAGAATTAAGAGCAGGAGAGGTTATTTGGTACTCAAGAAATAAATATTCCTAGTCCCTGTCCCTTTCCTTCCATTAAAACTGTTTTTTCCAAACATGTCTTCTGATTCACCAACAACTGTCTATGAAATCTTTCAATGGCCTCCCCCCACCCTGTCTCAGTACTAGACACTGAGTACTAGCCCAAGGCCTTCACACTGAGCTTACCTCCCACCCCAGAAGGAGCTCACTAAATTCCCCAACCTGGGCTGGAACTTGTGATCCTCCTGCCTCAGCCTCTCAGTGTACTAAGATTACAGGTGTACACCACCACACCTTGGTCTTCTTCCATTTTTAATAGCCTCCCTATTTGAGAACAAGAACTCTCACTAGGTTCCTTTGCTGTGGGAGGTGAATTTCTACATGGATGCTCTGGAATATATGGATGTCAAAAAGAGGAATTTCAGAACATGAAAATAACTAAGTATACATCACAAACATACACTCCACATATTACAGAACATGTAGACTAAATGCCATTTCAGGATAAGGCATGGGGGCTGATACATGTTTATAATAAAGGAGAGGAAGTTGAGGTGGCAGGGAAACCTATGCTGGAACAGATTCAGGGACACAATGATTTTGAAACCTGTTTCATTTCCTACAAATGCACCTCCAGTGGCAGCTTGGACTCTGGAGGGAGACCCTATTTTAAAATAAATAAAATGCTATCCCTCTCCTATACACATCACTCACTCTTCTTCCCCCAGACACATATAAGTAAAGTATGTCTGACAATGGATATCTTACCTATAGTGATTTAACTACTGAATTACAAAAGTATATCTAAAGTGTTTTCTACTCGTTATGACTCAAGGCATTATAAATAGTACAATTTTAAACTGGTAAGACCTCAAACTGATGATATACAGTATACAAGGGCTGAGTGAAAATTGTTAAATTAAGCAAATTATGAAGAGTGCTATGTACCAAGCACCATTCTAAGACCTTTGTATATCTCACTTGATCCTTAAAATCTTATCCTTGTCATTTCAAATAGAGAAATTAAGGCCACGAAGGTTAAGATCATAATCAATGTAGAAACTTGAATTAAACTGCAAAATACAAGATTTGCTGGCAATAAATAAAGTATCTTTATTATGATTATTTTAAAAGTTAAAATTTGCATGTTTCCTTGATAAAGTAGTCTAGAACAGGATAAAAAATTACAAAAAAGCAAGCTCTTTATGACTCATTTGAATTAACTATAAAATTAAAATACCTATTTTAATACTTTCTAAAATAACACAAAATATATTCAGTATATAATATAAACTTTAATAGTCCAATTCTCCTAATAAGCAATTATTTACAAACTCTGAACTAAGAGAAAAGGATTTAGCTAAACAAATAAACAATGTTCTTGAGTAATTTTATCCTAAGTAATCTATGCTTTGGAGTAGAAATACCCATGTAACACAGTATGTAAATGTTATATTCTTACACTTAGTTGGTGTGAGCTTATTCCAACCTAACTTCCTGTGTGCCTTGAAAATACAACTTTTTAAAGCTATTACGAATTTGTAAGTTTAATAATTGAGGCTAACATTCAAAACAACGTATCTTAAAAGTACAGAATCTAATGATGCCCTTATTTTTGTTAAACTTATCCTCATTAACAAGGTAAAGCATTTTCCTTTCTAAACTTTATAATTTTATTATCTGTGTAACAAAAACATAAGACTAGTAAGCAAAGCAAGCAACATTACTTTTTTAAATAACATCTTTAATTAAAGTTTTTGCAAAGGTAAAATATTAAACTTAAAATAGGTCTTAGAGTACATCAAAATACTAAGTTCTCTAACTGTATTTCAAGATGGTCTTTAAAACATAATATCCCATATATCACAGAAGAGCAACCTTGATCTGCAATTGTACAGAATGAATTTTACAAACATAATAAATATATTTATGTCCTTACACACAACAGTATGTACAACAGCAGGTGACAATAGTAGCTCAGAACAGTAAAAAGGATTAGCTCCTCCCCCAGGTCTAGCACTAACACATACTGGACGATTTAAGGAAACTTAACTGAAAGAATGGTTACTAAATGAATGTAGGTCTTCCCTTAAAAGAGAAGGCAAGAGTTTTTATTCCTCAAAATACACAAAATATTAAGTCTGAGGTGTTCCTTAAACCACAGAAAATGACAAATGATAGACTAAGGCAGGCTTCAAGAATATAAATTTCAGAATAATTTCCATAGCATAAGATTAAAGCTAACACAAACTCATGAGGAAACACATAAGACTACTTTTTAATTCAAAATTTGCTATAGCTGATTCAAACAGGTAGGTGGAGGATAGACATGAGGTGAAATGAAAACGTACAAAAACAGATCAATAAAACATTGCACAAAAGCTCAAAAAAGTTCAAGGTGAAATAATCTGAAAATATAGGAACTTTCTCAATCGGAACAAAATACTAAGTTATAAAGGGAATTCCCAAGAGGAAATCAAGTCTGTTTTTCCATACAAGGCATATTTACCCTCTGATAATAATGGTGACATTATTGCTATAAGATAATAAAAAAAAATTACTCTTAGAGGGAGACAATTCTTTTCATTCCTCCCTAAAAGTCAGGAAAAAAAAATCCTTGATATTCACTATAGCAAAAGAAAGTCTTTATACAAAAGCTATTTTTATGTTCTTATTTTCTAAAAGCAGAGTCTATTATGCTTATTAAGAACACAATCACTATACATACTGCTCAAATCAGGATGCAACTGTAGAGTATCAGTGGCTTTGATTTTTAAAAAGGCAACAGTGTAAATGTGACATGACACTTAACAGAAAGAAATGTCAATATTTCAAAAAATATAAAAGCCCAATATAAAGATCCCCCTCATAAAGAGACATTTTGCTCTAGAAACTGATTGCACATTAAAGAGTTGTTTTAGCCACACGTGGCACTGCACAGAAATTAAATGTGCTTTCAGGAATTCAAGGGGTCCGACTCTAAAAATGACCACCAAGCAAGAGTGTGGATACTGAAAGGCACACACTTTCACACCTTCAGTCATTTTGCGTCAGTTCTCCTTAGCGCTATGGATCAATGTTAATTTTTTAAAAATGAAAGGTGCCATCACCATCTGTGCAAATCTAAACAAATCCTCTTCTAAAAACCACTGCTTATTTTCTTAATACCAAGTCAGAACTGTTTTCCCCCTTTAGATGAACAAACTACTTTCATTTTAAAATCCTGAAGGAATCCCTTGCCTTTTCAAAGGAATGACATTGTAATGTAACCTAACAAAATCATTTGTTAAATATAATGTTAAAAGCATGATTAAGAATTCAAAGGAGGTGACATTCATAGAGCAAAAGACACTATAGTAAAAATAAACATGCTATTTGATTAAAAGGAGCATAATGCAGTAATATATAAGAACACAACTTGATATGCAGTGTTGTTTGGACCAGCTTTCAGAATTTTTACAGGTAAAAGAAAAGCACTTGCCAAGTATGCTATAATTAATATGCAGCACACAGGTGCAAATACAAATGGTTATTTCCTGCTTCAAAATAACACCAGTGAGTCACTCTGAAAGCAGTGGTTGTTCATGTTTGAAAATAGTTACAGTAACAGGCCAGTATACAATGCAGCTATGAATATGAATGCTTGTCTACAAAGAGGGCCAAGACATGAGCTAAATATCATACAGTATTCTAAGTTTCAGTAGCATAAGAACTACTAGATGGCCAAAGGGTTTAAACTTACACAACATTGCAGCATTGCTGCATTTCCATAGGTAGTTCAAGTCGTTGACTTCTGCACTCAGTAAATATAAGCCTACTAGTAACCATTCTGAAGGACAACGGAACAAGGCTTCTGTGACTTTACTCCCTTCTTCTTCTCTCCTCCCAGTCTTATTAATAATACACAAAAACAAAAATTGTGTGTGCTTTCAGTGTAGTGGGGTAAAAGATACGATTAATATCGTCAAAATAAAAGCTGGTGCCACTGGTGGCATCTAAATAAATCCTAACTAGCATGCTAGATACCACCATTTATACCAAAGTTCAAAACTTAAGTTAAAAAGATCAGGTTGGTAAGAAGGGTAGGAAGTAGACCAAAAAAAATTTTGTTTCATTAGCCTTTTAGAAAGATTTGTGTTGAAAATAAAATACTGTAATAGCTCAGAGTTTCCTCCTTTGTAATATACTTTACTGTAACTTCTGGAAACATATAAAGGCAAATAAGACAAAAATGGAAGACAAAAAGAATCAATATACAAGTGACTTAAACACCTATGAATTTTATCAAGAAAAACCATGAGAAATCGAATTAGTTCTTAGAACACAAAAGCAGAGTGTTTCTGCAGTTCTCCCAGGCAGCTGAAGAAAATACTGCCAAATTGTTCTTCAAAGCCCTTATAGAAATACAGAGCTTTGCATTAATATACATACTAAATTTCTATTATTTTAATATACACTCAAATTTCTATGCTTCTTTCCAATGTGCAAACTGGAGCCCGAGTCTATCAATGGCCTGGATGAGCCACCCAATGAAAGAGAGGTAAATATGTACTTAGTGGCCCACCTCCCTCAACCCCCCTCCCAAAATTTCCCCTCAAATTACAAAGTTGCTTTTAAAAAACTTGTTCAATTAAAATAATGTTTTTAAATTCTTTACTAGTAAACACAAGAAACTTTTATAATTACTAAATTGTTTAATAAAAATTCAGGTCCTCACCACCTGTCCTTATGCTTCAATCAATGTACAGAATATCTGAACATTTAAAGACTAAATGCATATATAAGCACACACTTCAGCCCAACAAGAAAAACCTTCATATACACTCAAGTACATACAATTTTAGTCAGATGATATCTTTATGAAATAAAAATGTATTCCTGAGGAGCCAATTAGGGTTTCTTTTTAAAGTGTAGGACTAAACAGTTTTTCTGTAGATAAATTAAAGTTGTCACTTTTAATTCCACTTAACTAAAATCTAAGTTTTTAAAGTATGAAAACCTAATTAAAATAAATACCCATTCCTGGGTCAAATTTTGTCTCCAAACTGTGATCACTGATTACACTTCCTTAAACTCTTAAATAGATGTTTCATAAAGCAGGGAAGAGGTATATATTACGGAGGAAGAATAACAGGTAAAAAATTTTAAGACCTACTATGAGAATTTTAAATTGTTTTCTTATACAAGTGAATTAAAATTGAACACCATAATTCTTACCCTTTCGTAAAAAGCTCACACGTACTTTTTACCAAATATAACCACATACAATAAGCAGTTTCATTTCAATCTATCAAAAGGAAGTTTCTTCAGTTCATTCCAACAAGTGCCTTCTAACAGAGCCCAAGTTGGAGGAAGGAATATAGACAAAACTTTACATGCTAATTACCGGTGGCAAGTTCCTGTGTTTAAAATTGACAGTTATGGTTTTCCTACACAAAACCCAACCCCTCCCCGCAACAACCCCAGGTACTACAGTTCCATGGCTTGCCAGTTAGAAGTAGTGTCTATGTTGTGTCAAGGTCTATCTTTGTTCCAGTAGCTTTTGCTTCTACTGCACTTTTCTGACATGCAGAAGTAAAGTTTTGGTTGGTATATGTCCAAGTTTTAAACCATCCACTTTAAAGATTTTTAAAGTTTCTTTTGTTTCTAAAAGAAAAGAAGCAACTCTTCACCATTCTGCATCTCCAATGGCTTTGGAAAATATATAATCTCTTCCATTAAGATTCATAATGCCATCCTTGAGATGAAATTTCCATTTGTTTTTACTTCTGTGTATCTAAATAAACAAAAACAAAATTAGGATCTAACAAATACAAATACAAAAATCCATTCACAAAAATTTCACAAAACTTCATATTATACAATATTGTATTTCCAATTTACTAAGTTTAATTTGACCACCTCCTCCCTAAAAAGTCTCTCACTGAATGGATTTTAAGAAATAAGCTTACTCCTAATTAGTATTATGTGTATTACAGCTCTTGGGACTTGTGTTTACCGAAGTAGTTCATTTGTAACCAGTACACTTTTTTTTAAACCAAAATCCAACTCCCTATACAATGTTCTCAAAACCTAACACAGAATTTCTCATTTAATATTGCAGAACTGCTCACCTGGTACAGATATTTTCTGAGATCCAAATTCTAAAATCTCACGCCTAACCTCTCAATACAAACATTCTCTATAGTGTATTCTTGGCCAATGGTTGTTCAGTGTCTGCCTGAATATGATTTACAAGTAAGGGGGAAAGAATTCCAAATTAAGTTATTAATTTTGGGGACAGCTTTCTTGTCTTTTGTACTTTCCCCTACTGAAATCCGCCTCCTCTAACTTCCAGTTACTGATTCTAGCTCTGCCTTTTGAAACTTAAAAAGCTACCAAACTCTTCATATATTTGAAAACCACTCATGTTCTTCTTCTAGATTCAAACACAAAAAAAGTTTAAACAACAGACGGTAGAGACTCAGATTAAGCAGTATTTAATAGCTTTGATCTCAACAAAGTAGACATTAAATCTGCTATTTTATAGTGGGTGACCTGAATGTCTAACAGACATACTACACTTAACATGTCCAGAGCTGAACTCCCTCTCCTAACCCTGCTCCAAGTGCAGCCACTTTCCATCTGAGTTGATGGCAACATCATCCTCATATTCAGTTTGTCACTGAAGTACCCTGGACTCACTCCTGATTCTTTTTTTTCCCCCTTCTACCATACAACCAAGAGACAAGAAATCCTGTTGACTCCTACTTCAAAAAAAAAAAAAAAAGAATCTAAGATCCAACTAGCCCTCATCACTTTAATAATACCACCATAGCCTGAGTCACTGTTTCTTGGATTACTGCACTGTATCTCTAGTCTCCTGGTTTCTACCTTTGCTTCCTCTCCACACTACCTTCAACAAAGGTGGCAAAGTAATCCTTTTCAAATTTAAATCAGATCACACCATTTCTCCATTTGAAACCTTCTGATAGCTTCCCCATATATTCAGAATAGAGTCCATGTCCTTATAGAAACCCATACTGTCTGCCTCTGTGTTAGCCTCCAACTCCCCCTCTCTCCTTAATTTAGCTACACTGGCTGCTCCTCAAACAAAACAAGCAGGCTCTGCCACCAGATAGGGCTGTTTGCTTAAATGTTATCTACACAAAAGACCTACTTAACTGACTATTCTAATTGAAACTGTCCCCTTTCCCTTCTCATCAGTACTCTTCCATAGCAAGTATCAGCTGGTACTATGCCATATTAATAAATCAATTCTGTTTTAACATCTGTCTACCTACACTAGAGTAAGCTTCCCAACAAGGAACTTTTGTTTTGTTTTGCTCACTAGTGTATCTCAAGCCACTATGACATCACAGGAACTCAGTAGGCATCTGCTGAATGAAAAGACCTGAGTCTCCCTTAAAAAATTCCCAGTGAAGTATTAATTATCCTAAATATGGGTATACAAATATATTTCCAGTATGAGCCAAGTGAATGAAACCTGAAATACAGTAAGATTACAGAGAGAAAAATAAGTGATGAGTACCCAGGAAATAGGAATTCCCAGAAAAGTAAGGAAATTGACTGCATTTTACTGAAGGGTAATTTGTTCAAACCAAATGTAGAAAAGTTTCATGGTGTACATGTAGTTCATGTGCTCAGAACTGAAGTCATGATAGGCAACAGATGATAAATACTCTTATATGAACAAAAATAAAAAGTACAATTTGAAAAGCAATTCATTTACTAGCATAAGCCTTTCATGAAGGAATATCCCAAATGACAAGAGAAAAGCCTCTTAAATTTTCCAGTGAAAACATATTAAAGTAAAATTACCTATAAACAAAGCTGAAGCCTGTATATCATTCAACAAATGTTGTAACATTCATCATCTATCTACACTTGAGAATTCTACCACATTATTAGCACTTAATAACAGACTGATGTGACTGGCAATACATATCTTATTCCATTTTCTCCTCAAAAACTTACTCACTGAAAATTTAAAGTTTAGGTGTCAAAACTAAACTCCTAAAATTCAAGTATGCTCAAATCATATTCAACCTCTTAATTGATCAACAGGATACACTACCATTTACTGTGACTAAAACGTCAACCCCTCCACTCTTTCAATTTTTCTAATTTTTAAAATTAGACTTAAAAAACAAACAAACAAACAAAAAAACCCCCAGCAAATTCCTCAAAGAAAAAACAGAACAACAACAAAAATTTTATTCTTTGGGCCTGGGATTTAGCTCAGTGGCGCCATGCCCGCCTAGCAAGCACAAAGTCCCGAGTTGGATCCCCGATACCAGGGATCAAAACAAAACAAAACAAAACTAAACAACAAAACCAAATAATATTAAGACTTCTGAAATTTTTAAAACTGTTTATGATTCAAAGTACTACTTAAAGCTATTTTCAATGTTCTAGTCTAAAACACTGAAGTAATGTACCTGGTAATAAAACAAACCAATTTTAAGGTTTCAAATATTATGTGTACAGTCTGTCAAGAGGAAATGAAACCATTCTCTAGTAACAGGAAAATACTTAAAATAATAAAAATACTTAGAACTAGATTCCCTAGTTAATCTAAGATCTCTTGCTTGCTAAATCTTACATTTTGTTATTTTGAAAATGTGTTTAATTTAGTTACAAGCAGTTCCCTTGAGACTTCCTGACCAAAAAAGGTTTATTAGTGCTTGCTGTTTTAACCTCATACTCTTGCTCTGTGTGTATGTATCAGGAAATTACATTTGTAATTTCCAATAACTGTAACAAAAGCCTTGAAAAGATAACTTTAAGAATTAGGAACACAGGGCTGGGGATTTAGCTCAGTGGTTCCGGCACCTGGTTTACAAGTGAAAGGTTCCAAGTTGATCCCTGGCAGCCGCCCCCAACCCCCAAAAAATAGGAACATAAAGAATCAACAGTTAATACTCATGGAATTTGGTTTAAAAATTCCTTAATATTACAAAATTACAGCAAAGCCATATAAAATTTTAAAATAATTTTCAGCAAAACTGTTATTTTCAGTCCTGTTTATTGTCCTACTCTTCTTCGTAGTAATAAGTAACGTTAGAAATTTTAATTAAATCCTTTTAGCTTTGAGATTGTTGTAGCTAATGAAAAACAAGATTGTGTTATTAAGATAATGTTAAAGGACAAATTCTAAACAGCTCTGTTTATAAGTTGAGACAGTTTAAATTGAAAAAATCATTACTTATTTTTTTAAGTGTAAAATTAAGAAATTAGTTTTATTCACTGTCAAAAATAACCTATGAGGGCCAGGGATTTAGCTCAGTGGCACAGGGCCTGCCTCGCAAGCACGAGGTCGTGAGTTCGATCCTCAGTACCACAGGAAAAAAACTCCCATAAAACAACAAAAAACGAAAACAAAACCTACGATACGGTCACATTTTCACACTATTTATGAAGTATAATACAGTCATTAATTAGTGGCCCAAATGTTTTATTCAGTGGGGCAGAAAACAGAGTTTAGAGAAGAAATTACAACAAAAATAGTATTAGTGATCTGAAGATGAAATGCTTACCTTATCATACTGGCATACAACAACATTTTCTGTGTCAAAGAGTTCCTGCCCTTCCTCATCACTCACATCATCTTCACTATTGAGGGGCTCCTACAGGTAAGAAAAAAATTTATAAATAAATTTCATGTACTGCTATTAAAAGTCCCCTCTAATATTGAATGAAGAGATGAAATGACATTGATGGTCTTCGAATACCAAATATCAAATGTGCATTTATATATACCACAGAGGCAGTACAGTACTATTAATCAGATTTTATCTAATGATTTTCTGATGTTAATGAAATTTCAATAAGAAATTAAATAATATTAAAACAGTTCAGCTATATAACTAAGCCTGTACAGATTTCAACTTCATTTCTCATTTTATGAAAAACTGTTGTAACACCGCTAGCCATCAGAGATGCGAATTTAAACAGCACTGAGATTCCATCTCAGCCCAGAAAGAATGGCTATCATCAAGAAATCAAATAATAATAAATGCTGGCAAGGCTTTGGGGGAAAAGGAACCCTTGGAAATCAGTATGGAGTGTCCTCAAACTAGAGAGAGTTTTAGTGTCCTAAAACTAGAAATTCCATTTGACCCAGCCATTTCCCTTCTAGGTATCTTCTCGAAAGAATTGAAGTCATCATGTTATAGTGATATGTGCAGACCCACATTTATAACACACAATTCACAATAGCTAAATCTTGGAAGTGGGCTACATGACCATCAACAGACGAACTGATAAAGGAAATGTATTTATACTCCCATGGAGTACTACTCTGCCATAAAGAAGGATAAACTTCAATCATTTGTAGGAAAATGGATACATCATGAGACAATAATGTTAAATGAAATCAGACACAAAAGTTTAAATATCACATGGTTTCTCTTACATGAGAAACCCAAAGTATAATTTAAAGAGCAAAAGAAAGCTAAGTAATAGGACACAGGGAAATAGGTCTTTTGCAAATGGGAAGAGGACCAACACATAGAAGGGGAGAGAAGGATGAGGAATGAGGAGTAAAAAGAATTAAAATGTGTTATATATCAATTCCCCACAATGAATGTAATCACTATATACTGTGAATATATACTAATAAAAATTAAAATTAACCGGAAGAAAAATCATGATAAAGTATTCAATGAAAAATGGACATAGGAATATTTTGCAATGATAAATAACACTACACGTAATTTGTAGAGAAATTATATCAGTTTTTCAAAGATTACAATCTGAAAAGACATTACATGCAAAAAATGCTACCACATTCAACACCTATCAAGGAATGTGTAATGGATTCTATTATAAAAGCTAGCAGCAAATCTATCTGCAAAAAAATTTAAAACCATTTACTGAGCATATGTTTATTAAGCAATGTTCAGAAAGTATGCAAATATAAACCAGGTATGCTGGCACATGTCTGTAATATCCCAGCACTTGGGAGGCTGAAGCAGGAGGATTGCTGCAAGTTTGAGCCAGCCTGGACTACACAGTAAGTTCAAGCCCAGCCAGATCTGTCCTGATAAAGACAGATTTTTCTAAAATCACTTTGTCTCACTTGACTATAGCCAGATGAATCAAAGAAACAGGACAATATATCAAGAGATATTTGGAGGGTAAAGCTGCTTATTTCATATTTTATGCTTTGACAACAGATGAAAGTAATGATACTACAGATACACTTCAACTTTTATTAAAGGTATTGGTAACAAATACATCATTGAAGAAATGGCTTTTCTGGTGCCATTAAAAGACAAAGCTAAATCTCTTGACTTGCATGAAGCAGCAAAAATTAGATTAAAACAATTTTCTTTAACCTTTATCAATATATCTGCTATAGCTACTGGCAATTCCCTACAGATGGTTGCTAAAAAAAGAGAGATTTATAAATGAATTGTCACTAGCAGCTCAGAGTTGATGTCCTAACACTGCATCATACACCAAAAAAATTTATGTGCAAAAGTTTTGAAAATGGATGTCATTCAAACTGTCAAGAGCTTTGAGCTTGGTAAGTCAAGGGATGAGATCATCACCAATTCTTTCATAGGGACACTGATTTTTGGGGCATCATTTTTTTCTAAAGTAAGGTGGCTCAGCTGGAGTAATATGCTGAAAGAATAATCTACAAAATGAAATCAAGTCATTTATAAAATCAAAAGAAAACTTTGTGCCAGAACTTGAAGATGAAAAATGACTCACTGATTTAGCATTTTTGATGGATTAGATCACTCATTTAAAAAAGCCATCTTCAAGGTGAAAATCAACATATCAGTACTGTATTACCATATGGCAAGCTCAAGTTATGGCCAATAATTTTATGCATTTTGATAAACAGTTTTGAGTATAGTGAAAAATATGCAGCCTTGCTTTGTGTTTTGGGGTTTTTTGGCACAAGGGATCAAACTCAGGTCCTTGCACTTGCGCATCAGGCGGTGAAACCACTGAGCTAAATCCACGGCCCTGCTTTGTGTTTTGACTCACTTTGTGAGCAAGTTTCAAGATTCTGGAAAAGTCATCAATTTTTTGGTGTATCTGTGACTCCATCTGCAGTGGACATAAATATATTCCCTACCAATTTTCAAATGGAATGGAGAGTTCCAATCATTCAACTCAGAGAAAAATCTGACCATGTCTTTTTACTAGACTTTCATTAAGACCTATCATACTAGAGAAAAACATTCACTTCACAATCATACCCTATGTATGCATGCCATTGCTTCTGGCACAACATACATTTGTGAGAGACTATTTTCAAAGATGAAGCATATGAAGAGTAAAATTAGATTAAATGTTTCTGAACAGCACCTTGCGAACTCAGATTTCAATCACTTCCATCAAACCAGACAATGATGCAGTAGTTCCACAAAAACAAAGTCAAATATCCATCTAGTTTTATGTTCCTTTTGCTCTTTAAAATGTTATAATAAACATTTTAAAGTTTTGTTACTTATATATATTAATTACATTATGGATTTTATATGTGGCATAAGGAAGTTCTCTTTATTCAATGTGGCTCTGACAATATAAAAGACTGAACACCCATGAAACTGTTTCCAAGAGTAAACAATTAGAAACAACCCTATGTATTCAATATTTAATAATAAACTTTAAAAAAATACTTAATTTAGAAGAACTTTGCACCAAGATAAAAAAAGATTACATCATATGCTGAGGGAAGCGATAAACAGTGAAAATCGAACTAGTCTGGAATATGGACCCAAACCCAAAAAGTTTTGACTAAAATGGTTACCTTCAGTTTTTCTTGAGTTTCTTCTCCCTCAAAATGTTTTCAGGCTTTTTAAATTACTAAACCAAATATCAACCACATTTATCTTTTCTACCAATGTCTTATGTTTAAGTCACATTACAAATTCAGAAGCCCAAGAATCAGAATTACTTCCAATCTCCACTAACTTTATTAATAAAACTTAATTTGGCAATGAAACAATTATATTTTACAAATGGGAATACAGCCAGAAAAATCTAAAAACTTAAGTTAGGGCAATCTAACTTTATTTTTTAAATTTTTATTTTGCACAGCACCTCACAGCTTCAAAAAAAACCAGGATGTAATTCATCTACTTAGAACCAAATAAAACAGGAAATGATCGAACAAATTCACTTTTCAAGTATTCTCTAGAAACTTACTTCTTCCACCTGCCCATCTTCAGCTCCATCTTTCTCTTTGTCTTCCTCTTCATCATCATCATAGTCTTCTTCCTCATCTTCATCTTCCTCGGATGATGTATCTCCAGTTCCATCAACTTGTAAGACCAGTGGAGCTTGCTGTTGGGTAGGTTGTGCCTGTGGCTGCTGCTGACCAGCTGCAGTGATCTGTGCTTGTGCCGCAGTAGGTGCCGCCACTGTCGTAGGTATAACTTGAGTCTTATTTCCTGTAAATAAGATTTGCTGAGGCTGGATAATGACACCTGTCTGTGGTGAAATTCCTCCAGGAAGAGGGGCTAGAACCTAAGGCAAAAGAAAACCATGTATTAGGAACTAGTTAGAGAATCAAGTACGGTAAAAAAAAATTCACCAAAATGTTAAAGAATCATCAGAAATGGCTATTACCTCATACGTAGTTAAAACCAATAAAGTATAAAAGCAATGTTTAGTGTACTGACCCACTAACTTTCCATTTTACCATTCAAATCTCTCAAACAAAGATTATCTAGAGCTGATTGCTTCATTTAGCACTTATTGTGTATGTGTCAGACATTCTTGCATAAGCCAAGCGTTATACAAGTCACTGGCTGATTTGCTTGAGGTATAGAATGGTTTGGTTACTAGCAAAGCTTGTAACTAAAAGGAAAAAAATCTGAACCTAGACTTTGGTGGTCCAGAGCCCTGCTTAGGCTATTAAACTCTACTGCCTCAACATGAAGAAAAATGGACTGAGAATTTGAAGACCCAGATCTGGTTTTGTTTAAGATTAGACACAGAAAAAGCACAAGCGATTCATTCAACCTCTCTAAGCTTGTCATTTCATTGCTAGAAGATCAATGGTTCTCACTCAACACTGGCAGCAAATTAGAACCACCTGGTAGCTTAGAAAGTACTGAAACATAGGCTGCACTATTTAATGTTCTGATTTCACTGATGTGAGATAAAAGCTATTAATTTTACTAACAACTCTCCAGATGCTTCTATCATCCAATCATTACCAAGAACTAATAAATATGTACACTGCTTCCTTCCAGGTTCTGCATTCTACAATTCTGAACTAACCTACAACCTGAATACATCAACAAATATTAACTATTATTAGCCAGGCATGGTGGCACATGCCTGTAGTCCCAGCACTTGGGAGGCTGAGGCAGGAGGATTGCCATGTGTTTGAGGTCAGCCTGGGCTACACAGTGAGTTCAAGGTCAGCTTGAACTACATAGCAAGACCCTGTCTCAAAAAAGAAAAAAAAAAAAAGGGAAAAAATATTAACTATATGAATTATAATTATCATATTCATAGTTATTAAAAATTTAAACGACCTAATGCCTGTTACTTGCCATTAGGTTCAAAGAATGTAAATTTTTTTCCTTTAAGAAAATTACAGACTGAACATGCAAAATAAATAAACCAAAAACAACTAAAAAAGATACAAGATACTGTAATAGAACACAGGTATTCGAATCTCTAATTGAAAAGTTTGTATTTTGTAGTATTTTAGATACTCGGTTTAAAGATGCTCAACTGGTAACCTACACAAATATTCCAAGATCTGAAATTCCCCTTATGCCAAGCATTTCTGATAAAGGAAACAACGTGCATGATAGTCTTTTTTGAGAACACCGAAGAGGGTACCAATTTCAGCTTGGAGGACAGGAATGATCAATATTATCTTCCTAATAAATAATACTTCAGTTTCTATGTGTGTTATAAGGAAATTAGCCAGGCTTTTCTGTTTGTTTTATCTGGAGGGAGTGGAAGAAGTTGTGGGATAGAATGCCAAAGGCAGTATTCTAAATAAAAGAATAGCGTCAAGTGAAACCAGAAGTGACAACAGCACATCATTTTTGGAAAGTTATTTAGGGTGGGTTAATAGATCTGTTCTCTAATCTTGGGTCTTTCATCATATTACTATTACATTAAAATTATGTGTTTGTGTGATTTTTTTTTTAAGTACCTAAATTCTGTAAGAAAATAACTATACCTCTTTCATCTTTGTTCTTGCTGTACAATAGTATAACACTTGGCATACAAGTATGGTACAAGTATTTGTAAACTTTCAACAGCTGCTAAAGCAAATAACTGGGGGCATGGCAAGAGATAAACCTGCAGAATTCAAAGAAACAAGAACCACCCCAACCACCCAGGAATTTTTTTTTTTTTTAATCTTATAAACCATGTTGAAAAGTTTGGACTTTTTCCAACAGACAATGGAAAGCCACTACAAGATTTTAACTTCTTTACGAAAATGATGAACCAGACTGTAAACCCAGTCAGGTTAGGAGGACAGAAGATTAGAGGCAAGGAAACTGGTTAAGATAATGCAGTATTTTTAGTAATAAATTATGACAGCATAAACTAAGAAAATAGAGTGAGAAAACTAGTTTCAAGTATAAGAAAGATCGCAAACAAGGCAATATTTCAAAGAAAAAAAAAGAAGAAAGAAACTACTAAGAAGAACTGGCAGCACTACTAACACCTTGGTTATTGGAGATCAAGGGACAACTCTCGTCCCCCTTCTAGAAAATACACAAGCATCATCAACTAGTCATCTCAGCCTTCCACCCCTTGGGAAGACCTGAGACTCAGGAACTGTTTGCGAATGAAAGCCAAATGACTAGCTAAGGAGGCTGAATAGAGTGGAGTGGTCCTGACAGAAAAGCATATTCAGAAAAATGACAAAGGACAACCAGACAGCAACAATTCAGTTTTAAACTGACCATAAATTAAGCTGCAAGACATACACCAGAAACTTAAAACAACAGGGAATACTAGAGAAGAGTCTAAAAATTTGTATATATAAAGTGATGGAGAAAAAGAGAAGAACCACCCAACTAATCCATATAGAAGATGAAAAAAACCCTATGGGGTTCATAACTAAAATTATTTTACCTGTTGTATGACAGGAGCTTGTACACCCCCAGGCTGCATTTGTGGTATAACCTGTTGTTGTAGAACCACTGACTGCTGAGGCTGAAAGATATACTGGGCACCATTGGCTGCTCTGACCACCTGAAGAAGCTGGCCTAAAGCAAGAAAATGTATTCCAAGTTACCATTTTAGCAGTGACCATCCCAAAATAATATGGAATGTCAAACCACCACACAACTTAGAAATTATCAAGGTGGATGTCTAACAATCTTATTGAGGGATATCACTTATACATGTAACTATAATCATTATCTTCCCTATCCTCGCTGCATGTTCAAATACTTTATGTTTTATTTTTCCGTAAGTATTACTCTCATTCAACTGTTTTCAACTGGGGGTTAACAACAGATTATGCGCCGCACGTAGGGGCGCATGTGTGCCTGTAATCCCAGCCCTCCAGAGGCTGAGGCAGAAGGATTGCCAGGAGTTCGAGGCCAGCCTGGACTACATACTGAGTTAAAGGCCAGCCAGAACTACATAGCGAGGCACTGTCTCAAAAAAGCTAGAAACAAAAACAAAAACAAAACAAAAAGCCCCAAAACAGATTATGGAGAGTTTGAAAACATAATAGTTCATTAAACTAAAGCTTCATGGTACTTTGCTTCAAAACTGCAAAAAGCAACAGCAGTTTGCTGAACTAATCATCACAGCCACATAATATTAATTGTATGACCAGCTTATACACACAGAACCAAATATTCCACAAATGGGTTGCTTTAGATGACCCAGAATCTTAAATTAGCTAGTGAATAAATTATAGGTTAATAAAATATGTAGCAAGACAGTCTCTAATTTGTTCTTCATGAATTTAGAAATTAACCAAATAACAAAAACCATAAAATCAAGATTACAGAGTACTTCTGGAGAGCAATTTTCATCTTCTCAATAATGATTACTGTTGGATGTACTACAGCTCTCAATGTTATTTTAATAAGCTAAACCAAATGGTAAAAGAAACAAAAAACACAGGCGGTTAGATGCTGTTCTCTGAAATGGTTTCATTCATTATTCCTATGTACCTGAATTTGTTAAAATCTGTTGAACAGGAGTCACACCTGCAGGGAGGGCCAAGGTAGCAGCTGTAGCAGCGGCACTCTGAAAATATAAAAACAAAGAAAAAATATAAAAATCACACATGCACATGAAAGTATCTCAGTTTATCTAACATATTTTAATTGGTGTATTCAATTTTTTGTTTAGTACGTATCAAAATGAAAAGTTCTAACAGTAAGTCTAAATTCTATGTTATTAAATAGTATTAGACCATCTTGCCGAACCCAGGCATGGTGACACACGCCTGTAATCGCAACACTCAGGAGGCTGAGGCAGGAAGATTACTGTGAGTTCAAGGCTAGTCTGAGCTACATAGTGAGTTCAAGACCAGCTCAAACTACTTAGTGAGACCTTGTCTCAAAAAAACCCAAACAAACAAAAAAAGATCTAGCCTAAATAACCTAATTACTGTATTTTAAGAACCAATGTAATTATTTGGTTTGTTTGCATTTTTTTCCTAAGAAACATACTCTAAGCAATCTCATGGGCAGATTTTTCTTACCTCCCCTTTCAATTTTCTTTAAGGCCTTTATACACTCAATCTAACCTGTATATTTTTAGAAATACCCACATTAAGGACAGACAAATCGTTATTGGCATTACTGCTTCTTTGTCCATTCTTTGCTTCCTTAAATTCAATTTGTCTTCAGTTAATACACTTGAGGCAAAATTTTAAGTATTTTATTTTCATTTCTTAGTTTTTAAAATTTCTACTAGAATCAAAAGATACACAGAAAATAATATATCTGAAGAGTATAGCTGTCCTATCCTTCTAAGATGCTATATTATCCAAAAAGAGAAAAAAAGGAACATATTGGTACCATATTCTAGGTGAAATATATACATATTGAGCATCCCTTACTGAAAATGCTTAGAACCAGCAGTGTTCTGCATTTTGAATTTTTACCTTCATATACATAATCTCGGGAACAGGATCCAAGTCAAAACATGAAGGTAACTTATGTTTCATATACATCTTTATTCATATAGCTTGGGGGTAATTTTATACATTCTCAGTAAGTCTCAAGTTTTAGCTGCAACTCTTATATACGGTCAGGTATAGAACTTTCTGTTTGCATCATGTCAGTGCTCCAACTTTCCAATTTTGGAACACTTTAGATTTCATAATTTCTTGTCTGTTTTTTGCCCCGTGGTACTAGGGATTGAACCTATGTCACCCACAATGAGCTCTACCACCAAACTAGGCTTGAACTTCCGATTCTCCTAACCAACCTCCCAGAGTGCTGGGATTACAGGTGTGTGCCCAATTTCATATTTTCAAATTAAGGATGCTTAATATATACTAATAATAATTAATTTAAAGCCTTAAAGTATCAAGAAAAGCCATCAATTTTAAATTTCTGTATCTTAAAATGGAATCATTATACAATAATTGTGCACATAAATTATACACACATACAGAGTATTGGGACTGTATTCTAAAGTTCTTTAAATCCAAAAAATAAATTCTTGACTTACTATTTCTGGATAGTTCACTTTTCCTCTTGCTCCCCCTCAAAAGAATTACGTTATCTATTTCTTTATTCTGTATTTTAAGTACATTCATTTATCTCACTATTGTGTCTTTTCCCCTCCCTCTTCAATCTTACTAAGGTAACAAAGCTCCATACATTCATTCAATTTAACCTGTACATTTTTAGAAGCATTCATATTTGGATAAGTTTGACAAATAAATATACATACATTGGGAGATACTAATGCCAGAGAAGTCAACAAAATTGGGAAACTATACTAAATTGGGTTAATGATACAACTATTACCTAATTTGAGCTCTTAAGTACAGCTTTCAAGAAAACAGATATGGCTGGGGCATGGTGGTGCACGCCTATAATCACAGCACTCAGGAGGCTGAGGCTGGAGGACTGCCGTAAGTTTGAGGTCAGCCTGAACTATATATTGAGTTCAAGACCAGCCTGGATTACATAGCAAGACCCTATCTTAAAACAACTAAAGAAAACAGTTTTGTTGCCGCCACTTGATAGGCTTACGTAATTTCTGTATCTTGACTCTGAAATTCCAACAGGTTCATCCATGTGTAAGTTGGATACCCAACCACCCAATTTAAAATAAATCGACATAGGCAAAAGAAAAAAAAGGTAATCTACATTTAATATGTTTGACATACTAAACAACCACTTACCAGTGAAAAATATTATTTACAAATATTAAATACCTTTAATTCATACTTTAGAGATAACATATCTACCCCCAACAATAAACTGACATAGTAGTTTCTATATAGTATGCATAACTACTCATACACTTTCTACACATTCCAAGTGACTAATAAATATTTGTTGGGTGATAGACAATACACAACTCTTAATGACTACTGAAATTTTCTTCTTGTATTTCATGAAACAGCTCAAACATAATGCATTTGATCATTTCAAAACAAAAACCTGGCAAGCGGTTTGCTCCAACTCCCTCAAACAGCCTTCTGCCAAATGCTGTTGTACTACCACTATCTTTACATTTTTATGAAATTACTTAATTTTTCAATATATATTTTTAACAAAGCCATTAGAAAAGTCAGAAGTATTCTCACTGAATATCTATGAATTAGCAATAATAATAATGTAAACCAACAAAAGCCCAAACACTTTTCTTGATAAAGTGCCTTTACTGATTAATTTTTAGAACATGTAAAATTCATGGTGGAAGCACTGACTAAAAATATATAAATGCTAGTAAAATGCTAAAATACACATAAATGCTATTTTCTGATTTATGATTTGTTTAAATACACACGCCCTTTAGAATCTGAGACCTAACTAGTAAGAAATGGACCACTATTTTGTCTAAGTCTCTTAAATTTAAATGTAGTATTAATTCATATTTCTCTCCCACAACACATTTAAAACTCTTCAATATTAGGAAGGACTATTCCAGGTGATAATACCAAAATCTGGTTTGAAATAATTCTAGTTTTTCTACAGGAAAGTCTTACCTTAATAACATGAACTCTAATATGGACTTATGAGGGGACACGATAGTGATTCTTAGGCCTTAATCCGTGACCTGTTACCTACTAAAGGTGAAGATATCTCTTTCCCCATCCTCCTTTGCTAACAATGTATGGAATTTGTCCTTCTCAAATTCCCTTACCCCAAAACTCAGTCCTTAGAGTCCCCTGAGAAGTTCGATCCCACAGGTTCAAAGCAGGATTCCACCACAGCTCTGGGTGGCATACAGAGATCCCTGTGGGTCCCATTGTGTCTCATGTCTTGCTGGTACAGTCTAAGGACCAAGTGCACTGTAACACTGGGGAAACCCAGGGTATTAATAGCTGCTGAGGAAACCTCCTAAAACATGAGGCCATACAGATGGCCCAACTGAAAGTTACGAGCCCCTAGCCCACCCCAGCAAAGCCATAAAAGCTAGTCCCATTTTCCTGTTAGTGGGCCAGTCTGATCTTCTCAGGCAGACCTGGGTTCCCTTTAACTATTCTACTCAAGGTGAAGTCTTTTCCCTGTTTTCTTTCTCAATTAAATCTTTTGCCTGTAAATTTGTGCTGTTGCTTCCATTTTAATTTCCATTATCCCCGAAACAAGTCCTTAATCATAATGAGAACTTTTTTTTAAAGGGTGAAGGTTAAAAAAAGATTTGAGAACTTAGAATTAAAATGGAATTTTTCTGAATAAAAATCCTTATGCATCATGGAATTCTGCAATTTTCATACCAAAGAGCTGAAATACAAATAGAGACCCTCAATATTTGTGAAGTTAAAAATTGCAATTTCTACTATCATGCAGAAATTCACAATTCTGCCAAGGTATGGATTTGTGAGGCTGATAATGTATGGGAGGAACTGTGACATAATAGGTAAGCCTGGTCTCCTACAGTTAATTTCCAAAAACAGCAGACAAAGCACCTATCACAAAGCACTATCCTTTTGGTATTTTCTACCAAAAAATTGCATAATTTAGTGAATCTTAATGTCTAAGCACCAAGTTAAACTTTACAACTGCTGCTAAGTGCAATTTTAGGAAATTTATGGGGGAGCTGCTATTTTGTTCAAGTGTTCAATAATCTTAAATTGTTATTATACAACATACCTAGGCAGAACCACAATTTGGATTAGAATACGTTAAGCCAATCTAAGAGTTAGTCCTATGTCTTACCATGTTTGAGGCATTCATATGTTGTATCAGCTTAGAATCAGGAACAATAACTTGTGGTGCTGTGGCTACAAGAAAAAAAAACACACACACATGCAAACAAAGACACATGCAGCTATTTCATAATCACAGGAATGACACATATGTTGAATTTCATGTTTTTCACACTTTCTGCATTAGAACACTTTTCTATGGAAAATAACAGTTGTGTTATGTCCACTCTATACTAAAAAACTAATAAAAAAATTTAAATTACAACTCAAGGATACAAGGGAATTTAGAAACAGGAAAATAGTGAGATACTCAACATCTAAAGAGATACATTTCTTCCTGAGTTCGATCCCCAGTACGGAAAAAAAAAAAATTTCTGTGCATTCAGAATTTGCAAATGTAATTAATCTTGCTTTACTCAGTGTTAACTGTTTTACCTATGTACCACTGTTAGAATGAGCTAATTTATTAAGAGCAAGCTCAAAAAGTTAAAACTATTTTTAATTTACAGGCCTTTTTTTCCAACCTGACAACTATAACAATCATGTTTCTTTCATCAATTGTTTAAAAATACAAATCAGAAATAATGGCAATGCCACTTAAGTGTAAATGAAGTTGTTTGATTCCGCAAATTTCAGAGAACAGACAGATAATCCCATTATCTTAATATTCTCTGAGTGAAGAAAATCAAATTTCAATTTATGATGACCTAAAATCCTAGTGCCAGGTCTCAAAGCAACAGGAGGAACAGTCATCAAAGATGAAAAAGATACAATAATTTGATATAAGGTTCAGATTTAAAATAAGGCACTGATATAAATAGTAAAATAATTACACAGTAAAATAACCCAAACAGAACTTTGTACTACTGTATGTCATCATCAACTTTTTGTCTTACATATATTCTCAGATGAGACAAATGGGTAGTAAACGGTTACCTTAAAATTTTCATTTACAGTAATTCCTCTCCAATAACAACTGAGATTCACTAAATTAGAATGCTCAGGAAATTTTGTAACTGAGTTGATGTTTGTCAGCAGGGAAAAATACTTGCTACATGCAATGGGATCAAGCTTCTTAGCCTTTCCAGGGCAAGATTTTCCTCAGCTGTGAAACAGTACTAAAAGCTCAAAACCCACATAAGGTAATAATGAAAGAGTATAAAATAACTTGCACATTGCAAAGTACTATGGACATACTCTATAAATATGTGTCTTTTTCTTACTTTTAAGCCAACTAATATAAATTATGTTATGTACCATATCCACTCATCGCTTTAAAGAAATCTAATTCTGTCTACTTAGACTTATACAAATGGTTATGGGAATGAATGTCAGATTGTCAAAGTAAAGTTACAAAACTCATCTAGTGTTTACATGGATAAAAACTAAACTCAAACATGCCTTTGAAGGAACACGCATTATAAAGATAGGATATAACTATTCTATCAAATAAAATAATGAAGCGCTTAGTAAATAACTTCTATAGAGCTGACTTCTTTTAGGAAATACATCACTGTACAGTAGTACCTCAGTTCACAAACTTAATGTGTTTTATGATTTTTGGGAAGATGGATATGTTTGTATTTGTGTGGGGAGGATAGCCATGGTTGTGTTTGTCACCTGATGTGGAGTTTGTGAAAGGAAGCAAAATTCTGTCAAACACTTTTGCTTGAGAACCAAATTGTTTGCAAACAGAAAACAATTTCTGAACCAAGATATTACTGTATTAGCCTTCTTGGAAAGAAAATGTAATCTTTTTTTACCAAGCACCTCTTAAAAAGAAGATTCAAGAAACCCAGAGTATTTCTTCTTTGGAAAAAAACCAATTCTAACTATTCGGGCTGTAATAGGGAAACAAATTCAGTCTCACCTTGCTGTGATGCAGGAATAAGGACCTGCTGGGTCTGTGCTTGTTGAGGTACCGTCTGCTGAGGTTGAGCTTGCTGATGGTGGTGGTGGTGGTGGTGTTGCTGCTGCTGGGGTTGATGCTGTTGCTGAACTTGCAATAAAAGCTGCTGTTCTTCTGAATGAAATCCATCTACTGCCCTAGACTGCATCAGTTTACTCTCCCATAGCTAAGGCAAAGAACATTAAAGATTTCCAAGTGAAACAGGAGTAAGTACCTCTGGACATTTGGACAAAATATATTTTTATTAGCTGCTCTTACCTACCTCCACTTCCTGGGTGGAACTGAGGACTGAACCTAGGGCTTTTGCAATGGGCTGCATCCCCAACCTTTTAAGACAGGATCTCACTAAATTGCCCAGGCTTGGGCAACTTGTGATCCCCTAACTCAGTCTCCCAGAAGGCTGGGGTTATAGACATGAGCCCAACACCTCACTAAATTTTTCCATTTAAAAAACGTATACAACCACAAAATATATAATCAATCATTAATTCTTATGCAAGTATAAACAACAATGAAAAAAAATCTTTAAAGAATCAAACCTCATCTGCATTTTAGCATACTAAAGAATTTTTAGTTTTTTTGTAACTTCAACAAACTTTCCACAATAATTCTTTAACTGGCAGATACTGCTAAACAGTTTTATACAAGAAATTTTTTAGTAATCAAAAATATCAAAACTATTACTGACTTATGCAATACTTTCCTTAATGCAAAATTTTCTGCCTCTTTTAAATAACAGATAAAAAACACAAAATCATCTCTTAAATTGGAAGAATTAGAAACATAGCGGCAATCCCCAAGTCAGAAGAGCCCCAACTTCCCATCTGTTTAATCCTCTGTAAAGAAAAAAAAATAGCCTGATGCTCTTACAGGTTTTCCCAACATTCTTGAAATTTCCTTCCTTTTTTCCCCACTAGGACAAAGACTAACAATCGTTTGTTTTGGTTTTGGTTTAGCAACTCCTATATGCTGAGCATTCCACATCCAAAAATTCAAAACATTAAATGTTCCAAAATCTGTAACTTTTGGGGGACTGACATTATATCACAATTGGAAAATTCTACAACATGAAATTTTGCTTCATGCACAAAATTACTGAAAACATTGTATAAAATTACCTAGAAGCTAAGTGTACAAGATATATATAAAACAAATTAATTTTATTATGAACACACAAATATGCCAAAATCTGAAAATTTCCCAAAATCCAAAATAAGTATTTCAGATAAGAGATACTCAGCTTGTATTTTCTCATTTCACTGTAGGACAGATAAGAAATCAGTGGAGGACAAAAAAGGAGAAAAAGAAAGTATCTGCAACTCTTTCATCCTTCCCCCTAACACTTAGGTTTAGTGTTCAATCTAAAACCTCCACTCTGTAAGAAATCACCCAATAAAGTCACAAAGCAGTCCTTGAAAATAAAAGTGAAACAATTTGGTCACTTTGCATGCAACATCTACACATACTTGTTCTCCTCCACAGTTTGCTCTTGGAATACTGCCTCACTCATCTGAGGCTTCTATGAGATCCTTTAAGTTTCCCTTGCCATACACACGGACTTTTTATTAATCTCCTGACCCTTTCCCATTCTAAACATTCTAGATTTATGCACATCTCTAACAGCTTAATAGTAAACAATTTTCCCAGTGCAACCATCCCCCTAAAAGGTCCAGTACAGCTATTCCTTGCTTAACGACTGCTCGGACTTACAGCCTGCTGCTTGGACTCAACAACCTGTTAATTTTTTTTGGGGGGGGGGGGTACAGTTCTGTACATTTTGTTGATAGAGCTTCAATGTCTTTTTTCGGTATGGTACACCTTGTTTATAAAGTACTATAACTTTTGCTGATTGTACTGTACTATATAGTACTGCATGTAAGAGTTATGCAAATAAAAGCAAAGTCATCAAGTTGAAGTTTTCTTTGACCATTTCTTTGTTCTGAATATTGTAATGTACATAATATATACAATTCCTCATTTGGTGACCAATTCATTTAATGACCTGGTGGCAGCAGCTAACTCTGTCATTAAATGAGGAATGCCTGTATATAATCTTGCCTGAAATCTATTCTATTCTTTTTTTTTTCCTGAAATCTATTCTTCCAGAAATAGTAACCATATTTTTTCATGATGGTTGTGAAAATTCAGTAATATATCCACGTAAAAACACTATCAGAGTCTAAAGTCAGTGGTCAATAAAAGTCAACTAATATTATTGATAGTGAAGGTTTTAATTGTGTAACAGATCATTACACCACAGCAAATCAGTTAAATCTTTGGCTACTAATGAGTCCAAAATCACCTATCTTTCTTAGGCATTTTCCTCACCTAAAAGGAGGAAAAACTGAATAAAATTACTTCTAATCGTACTTTCCACTAATAAATCTAGGCCTCTACAAACTCTGAACTAAAAATAGCTAGTTTCCTCCTGTAGTAACAAAGCACTATTTTCTAAGAGTTCAAATTTGTCTGGTTCATTTGTATGAAGAGGGCTCCTAGCACAACGTATTATCAAAGTAGCCATTTGCATGACAAAGAAAACACATTAATGTATTACATATGGTAAAGTTCTCACTGTATCATCCAAACCTTCTGTATCTCTCTTCTTCTTCCAAAAGAAAATAAAATCTCTGCTTCAGTCAAAAAACGGAAGGTTAAAAAAAAAACCATATTAATTAATGTTTTAATAAGATGTTTTTAAACCATGATTTTTATGACTCATATCCGGAGGAGTACAGGGCTGGTTGGAGAGAGATTTACTCGTGGTACTCAAATGATGCACAATATAAAATTTGTGAACTGTTTATTTCTGGAATTTTCCATTTAATATTTTTGAACCATAGTGACCACATGTAACTAAAACCTCAAAAAAGTAAAACTGTGCATAGAGGAAGACTATTGTACTTATTTACAAAAGCAGGTTCTTGAGTCCCATTCTATTATCTCTATGAAGCCAGACATTCTGGAGCAGAAACCTCAAAATGTGCATTTAACTAGCACCCTGGTATTCTCTCCCATTCTAAATACCAATTTCCTTAGGATGGCACATTTCCCAGAATACAACATACCTAACCTTAAACTACATTCCTAGTGATCAGTAGTTTACTCTCAAAGATCCAAACAAGCTAAAGACTAAAGACATACAGGTTCAAAGAAAACCAGTCCCTTATTACTCAAGTATATTAAGAAACAGTTCTACTTTTGCACTGACCAAACTGAGTCTACTTTATTAAAGAATGAACATCTTCAGGGCAGACTGTCTTACTTAGGATCTAATAAGTGACTAAAAATTTACCAGCCATCTAGTACTAGATTCAAAGAAAAAAATAGAAAAACAAACTGTCCTAGAATAGTGTTTCTCTGTAAAGATGCTAACAACACTTTAGGCAGGGCAAGTCTTTATCTTATAGGACAGTCCCACAGGAAAGGCAACATTCCTGGTTTCTGCCTACTAACCGCCAAAGGTGTCCACTAGTCACCATAACATATGAACACAGCCTAACATTTCCAAAAGCTCTGCAGGAGAACTGGTATTTACCAAGAACAGTAACACTATTCTAGATAGCATGAAAAATACACAAATAGTATCATGTTAGTACTAAGTACTGAGCTTAGTAATCAATGTAAAATTTGAATTAATTGTATGTTCAGTGTCTTCAATTTCATTTTATACCTTTTTTATTTTGGTGGTACTGGGGGCTGAACTGTATTGAGCTACATCCCCAGAGCACCCACCTTTTTAAAATTTTGAGACACTCTCACTAAGTTGCTAAATTGCCCAGGCTAGGCTTGAACAGGTATGTGCCACCAGGCACAGCTAAAGTATAGAATGTTTTGATAAATAAAATGTCTACAATTAGCAAGTAATCCCTGCACTCTGGGAGGCTGAGGCAGGAGGATTGTTAAGTTTGAGGACAGCCTAGGCAACTTAGCAAGGCCCTAGCTCAAAATAAAAACAAAGGGCTGGGGAAGCAGCTCCTGCAAAGGCCTTGGGTTCAATCTGCAGTACTGAGCGGAAAAAACAAAAAAAGTATGTTTTAATTATTGGTTGTTAAAAAATATAAGACCGTTTTGGCAACAGTAATCACTATAGCATAATACTACGGAAGACAACTAGGAATACAGAATTGCTTTTTATATGTTTCGCTTAGAAAATATGAAGAATCCTTTCCTTCTCAGTTCTACAGTACTCTTTTTTCCAAGTAGCTATTATTTCTGGCAGCCCTACTTTTGTAATCTTTGCCTAGGTATCTAAAATTGACAAAGAAAATTCATATTCTGTTCCCCCAAATGATTAAGATATACATTTGTATAAACGTTAAATAGACGTTTCGGTAACTAAAATTTATTGAGTTCCGTGCACTGAGTATTTTACATGCACAGACTTTTTCACAAAATAACCCTATAAAATAGATGCCATCATTTCCTTTTTATAGAAAAAGAACCTGAGTAAGAAGTAACTTATCCAAGATCACCAATTAGAAGCAAGCAGAACTAGGATATAACCTAGGCAATCTGACTCATCTTAGGGCTGAATTTTGCACTCTGTACCTAGCTTGCCTCACTGTAATTTCAGCTTTAATCCAATCTTCTAATCTCTGAACTAATCCTGCTAGTCTCTGACCATCTGGTAGCTTCCTTTTTACTATTAAGCACTGTTTGTCATAGACGATGAAAGACCTAGGTTCACACTTACTAAGTGTCCTTGTCAAAGCACAATGTGTGAAGCTACTTTCTGATGTATGAAATGTGATGGACCTACTGCTTCCTGGAAATATGCTAGGATAGAAATTCTGAAGGAGTCCCCTATTTTCATAAACCATCTAGTTCCTGAATAAAACATATGAGTAATTCCATTTCTGGGCTTCCAAGAAATGTTAAGGAAACATAAGGTTTCCCTAGAGCAAAGAAAGTAAAAAATAAAGTACTCAATTTAGTACTAATATACTTAAGAGCATATCAAATATCCACCTATGACTAGACTACATTTAGAATAATAAATTGGGGGTGGTTCTAGATTGGGGGTGATTTTGCACCTTGCCCCTAGAGAGGTGTGGTTATGTTTAGAGACATTTTGGTCACAATTGAAGGGTACTACTGGCATCTAGTGGGTAGAAGCTAGTTATGCTGCTAACGTATTCAAATGAATAGGACAAGCCAGGCAGGGTGGCACACACCTATAATCCCAGCACTTAGGAGGCTAAGGCAGAAGGTCTGAACAAGTTCGAGGACAGCCTGGGCTACACAGTAAGTTCAAGGCCAGCCTGAACTACAAAGTGAGACCCTGTTTCAAAAAAACAAAAAAAATAACAACAAAACAAAAACAAAAACCTGAATAGGACAGCCTTTGCAATATAATTAACCAATCCAAAATGTCAATAGTGCCAGTGCAGAGAAACCTGAACTAGGGACAGATAAAACAATTTCACATTTACTTCCAACTGAGGAAACTCTTCTCATTCTGTTTTATCAGAAAGAAAGGCTATGTTTTTGTATCTCAAGTGGTACTTGCTATTTCAATATGATAGATCAGAGTGTCTGGAAATCAGGAATTAAATACTCACTTTGAAGAGAATTTTAGACTCGTCCCCATTTGCTCACCAATCCAAAACACACTCTATACTCAAATAGGGATTTACTAACAGAGCTTCCTTTAATACATCTTATCTATCTCCCATAGGTCACACATTAAAGTTGACCCACAGCAGTTCAAGAAATGGCTAAATATTTTTAACTATCATTTTTTCTAGTAAACCCTTAAAATTACATGCATTCCCATCAGCAATCTGATTCACACTACAGCCTTTATCGCTTTATGCAAGTTTTTGTAAGTTTGTGAAATGCCTCTGTGAAAGGAGAAGGGGCTAAAACTACATGGCAGTCTTTATTTATGAGTCATAAAATATAAAATTAATATAAAGCAATGTTCAAACCTCCATGGTCTAATATGGCAGCCACCAGGCACATGTGGTCATTTAACTTTAAGTTAACTATAATAAAAATGAAATCCCTCAGTTCCTCTAATCATATTGTAAGTGCTTAATAACTACATGTGACTAGTGACTATCATAATGGAGAATACAGACACAGAACATTTCCATTACTGCAGAAAGTTCTTTGGACCTGGATGCAGTGATGCATACCTGTAATCTCAGCCCTCAGGAGGCTGAGGCAGGAAGATCATCATGAGTTTGAGGCCAACCTGGGCTACACAGTGAATTCAAGGCCAGCCTGGACTACACTGTGAGACCCTGTCTCAAAAAACCACCAAAAAAAAAAAAAAAGTTCTTTTGGATGATGCTGTTAAATTTAGGGCACATTCTGGAAATTCTAATGAGATCCTGAAAAAATTTAGTGTAGTGAATTAAAATAACAAACACATATTAGTTTTATTTTTAACTTCTATTGCAACCCAGAAGAGTACATCTCATTTAATAACAATAAGAATATTAGACAATTTTGTTCAGTTAGATTCTAGAGCTGCATTTGTTACTAACCAGTGCAGCTAAAGACTTACTGGATGTCAACTACATAATACAGGCATTGTAGTGAAGGCTGGGGATTCAAATTTGAGTAAGTTGCACTTTTTGTCATTAAAAACTAAAAATTAAGTATCACTTCATGACCTAGAAAACATCCATGTATATGTAAAAAAGTCAAATGTAATGAAAATGTAACTCAAGTAATTTGATTTCAAAGATAATTTATTTTCTTTGTAATTTATTACTAGAGACCAATAGGAAAAATCAATTCTCCAGATTTTCACTATGCAAAGCAAGAGTAGATAACAACCTAGACTGATCACTACTCTGGCCTAAGGTAAATTACTTGAAAATCTTTATGACTGATTTTTCTGTACCTATAAATGTTAAGGTTCCAAAATTGAAAGCACAACCTCTAGAAGTGTACATAAATTGTAAAACATTTACCCCAGTAATACTAAAGAATCAAAATAAGCTTATTCTCTTATTAGTCATATCCCTGAAGTACTTCATGCTGTTTGAGCAGTATACAGTGTTCTTCCAATTCATGTCTTCATGTCTCATAACTGGCATTCTTACACTTGCATTTTTAGACACCTACTTTTCACTGTTAATAGCCCTTACATTTCTCTCAGGGTAAATATATTTCCTCATCTTAAACTTCCATTTTTTCCTTCCTCACACAGTCAGATTTGTATTGGACACTCTAGAGAAGTTACTCACAGATGGGTAAACACACTAAGGCATACATATATATATATATATATATATCTCACCATGACAAATAAGAGATTTGTTTTATTTAAAATAATGAGTTGCTAAGTTGCAGCCTCCACAACTTTGTTGAATGGGTAAATAAGACCATAACAAATGTTCCTTAGCATTTACTTATTGGTTATTTATTTGTACACAGCTCTAAAGGAACTCAATACCCATTTCTAAACCAGCAGTATTAAAACTTTTTGATGTCAGGACCCTTTATCTCTTTCAAAAATTACTGAGGACCCTAAGACCACTTTTGTGTTTGTGAATACTATTTATAGTTATAGTAAGAGATTATAAGAAATATTTTTAAAACATTTACTAATTAAAATAAAATGTATCCATTACATGTTAACGTAAGATTTTTTTCCTAAAAATATAGCAACCATATTTTCCAAATAAAAGTGTGAAGTGACTCATGCCAGCCTCTGCATTTCATGAAGTACATGAAATAAATTTGGTCTCTAACAGGTAGTTGGGAAAAGAAAAAGTATTTTAAGTTTAATGATGGGTTCTTACAAATTTTGCAATGTAAAAATCTGAAACCATATACCAATGAACTGTTCATAGTTAGATAAAATAAGTTAATTTGTCTTGTACTTTGGATTTTCAACATTGTGCAGCGATCATCTAAATGAATTATGCAAATCTTTCAAATATCAATACATCTCATTAAGGAATACCAAGCAACCAAATTTCCTAACATCGTCACTGAATACACGTTCTTTTAATATTCAGTTCTTTGGGAGAAATATGCATAAAGTGAAACTGTATTGCCTATGAACCATTAACTCAAGGAAAAGCACTTCTGTGTTTGAGTTGTGAGCTAGTTGCTTTTCTCACAGAATACAGTTTTTATATGAAAGAGCGACAAACTACAATTTTTCAGATTGGAACTTCAGTCAATCTCTGAAGAAAACCCAGGAATCCAAAGACATACTGTACTTTGAAAATCTGTATTTTAACCAACAGGGCAAAAACTTTCCCCATTTCACTGAGTCATAACAACACTAGGAAAACACAAATCTAATTTTAAGAAATCTAACCAGCTCCCAACACAGAATATATTATAAACCTAACTTTAGCCCACTGACCAAGGATCTGACTCAAGAACCTAAAATTCTTTTGCCAACACTTACTCAGTTCTTAGAACTTAAATTTGATGATACAAATATAGTAGGACCATAAAAACTAAAAACCTGTCACATACATGTCAAGTAATAAAACCATAAAATGTAGAATTAGTTGCCCAATAGTCATAGCTAATGCTCATCTTAAACACTGTGCTAAGCATTTTATATAGCTATTACATTTAATCCTCAACTCTGTAAGGAAAATGAAATACTAAAGTAGCTTGGCAGTCTTACCCTGAGTACCTGCACTCTCTTCCAAGTATATATTCTTTGATTCTAAATCTGCTTATGCCTCTCAAAAACGAAATATAAAAAAAAAAAAAGCAAAAAAGTAGCTTGCTTAATGCCAGGGGAAGAATGAATGGTGGAATTGGGATTTAAAACTAATACCCTTCCCGTAACTATACTACCTCCTTCAAGTCAAACATTCATCCTATGGAAAAATTAAAAATTCATTTTTGGGTAAAGAGAACGGTGAGGGACTATGGAAAAAAAAAAAAGAGAGACAAACTCACGGTTTTTAGTTCCATCAAGACTTGTTCATCCACTCCATCATCCAGAAAGATGTCTCTCACATCATTAATAACATCTTCAATCACAGACCTATACAATTTAGGCTTTAAAAGAAAAAGAGAGTCTTAAAAAAGATTGTTTTTTAACAAGTTTTCACAAATTCAAACAAATAAAATAGTTATTTTGCCAAGGATCTAAACTTTATTTTGGAATGTAAAGCTTTAAAAAGATATGGCCATTGTAACTGTATTTTAGAATTTAAAACCTTAAAGATATGGCCATTCCAATAAACATTATTTGTCCTTGCTAAAATGGACTTAATGTAATTTATAAACAGAAAGTCCTTATGCATACAAGGCCCATACAATTTCCATTAATAATTTCCTATGTTGTAGTCAAAAACCTAATATGATGTTTAAAAATAGCTCCATAGTTCCATGCTTGGTTTAATCCCTGTTTTATCTAATAATCATGCTATTAAGTCTTAGACTCTGACAAAACTTATTTCCAATAACCTTCTGCCTGGTAATAACCAGCAAGCTATTGAATATTCAAGTTTAGAAATCACCTCACTTCTACTTTTTGTGACCTAGTCTGTACCTTCAAGCTATACCATTAAACTGTTATTATACCCACAATTACAGGTCTCAAGGTCCCAGAGGAACAAGCAACACTGATCCCTTTAGCATGATTACTCTCTTTTTACTCCTGCCCAGGTGACACAATGGAACAAAATCATCAACATCCCTGTACGTTCATTTTATTATTACTGTGTTGGTATTGCTTGTAGTGTAGTTGGGGTAAAGGAGTGAGAGGCTGGCTTCTAAAGAATTACCTGAAGAATAAAATGAGACCAGAAGTGAAAGCACTTTAAAAGGATTTTTTTAAAAAGAAAAACAAACCAAAAGGGGAGAGTGAACAATCACCCTCTCCACATCCTATTTGTAACCAGTTACATAAGGGAAGTTTGCATGTCAGATCACACAGTAGTTGCCTCCCTATTGATCATAGCCAGTATCAGGAACTAATGTTAACTTTCTTTAATGCTTGGCCATTATCTGTTTTACACCTTGCTTAAGGTAAAATTTACTGGCTATTCAAAAAAACCAAAGGTTTGCCCTCATAAGCAAATCTCAAACAGAAATAAATACTTCATTACCATCTTTATCAGTAACAATGTTATCACAAGGAAATCTCTTAAGAAAATATGTTCTCATCTAGCCAAAAATACAATGATTTTGTCAGGACAGTATACCCTTACCATTAAAAACTTTTCATGATTTCTTTTTTTGTTGTTACAACCAAAACACTTTAAATATCTGGGTTTTCACTCATCTGTTCCACCTGCTGATCAGGTTTATTTTGCCAAATCTGCCTCTGTGGACTTTATCAGTGAAATATGCATCTCCATAGTCCCTCCTTATATAGGTAAAGTGTATCTGACAATGGCTATCTTACCTATAGTGACTTAACTACTGAATTATAAAAGTATACCTAAAGTGTTTTCTACTCTTTATGACTCAAGGCATTATAAAATAGTGTAATTTTAAACTGGCAAGATAGATCTCGAACTGATGATATACAGTATACAGAGGCTGAGCAAAAACAAGTGTTTAAAAATTTATTACAATGAAGAACACGTTGCTATTAATGCCCCTCAAAATATTCCCACTCTTTTCAAACACACTTATCCCATCCTTGCCACTGTCTGAAGCAGTTCTGGACATCCTCCTTTGTGAGTGTCTTTTCATGGCTGCCTTAATGTTCCGAATTAATTCAAAACATTTAAGGCATTATGGTGGTGTGTCTTCATTCGCCTTCTGCACTAGATTTGGAACCATGGAACTTCTGGGTCTTCCCCACAGTGAAAATGGCCGTGAAAGGTAAACGTTTTTAATACATTCAGGACATCCAAGCAGCCAAAACTGCACAACTACACCCAAGCACGAAATAGGACTTCCAGAACTGCTTAAGAAAGTGGCAACAGCGCTGGCATAAATGTGTTAAGACAGGGGGAGTATTCTGAGGATCAATGGCAATGTGTCTTTCACCATAATTTTTTTTAATAAAATGTTTACCGTATTTTTGGATCAAGCCTTGTACTCACACTCCTCCCCCAAACTAAATGTTCTGATGTTTCTGAAGCCACCCTAAAAATCTTTTGCTTTAGAGCTTCTGCTTTCTTCTGGTATTCCCGATTTAATGAATCAATCATACTTTAAGATTTTACTTTTATGCCTTAATAAACCCAAAACTTTATCACTTAGCCAATTCAAAAGCATTAATGTTGAAGGGAGAAGGGAAATGTGTTGTCTTAACAAAGTATACACCAAAAGAAAAATTTAATAGAATTGCTCATAATTTGAAATTCTTAAAGTGTTTTTAAAAGCACATGGGTATGCAGGCACTATCTGAAATACTCAATTTCTAAATTATTATTTAAAATTCTGAGCTTTACTTGAGCCAAAGTTTTTGCCTTTTAACTGTATTTTATTACACAGAGTAATTTCAGTTTGTCCTCGGGTTTAAGAAACAAATATTCCAAACTTTAAAACTGGTAAACTAGAGAGGGCCATGAGTGACATTATCACGTGATAAATTAGGTTTCTCTCAAAATTTTCAGTTCTCTGATGCAATGTTGGGAAGTAAATTGGACCAGTTTTATACAAGCTACCATGTTAATATCCAGTGCAACACAAACTTAGAATTTTTAAGGATTTTGCTGTAAGACTCCTCACTCTCATTAGTCACAATTCCCCTTCACGGATGTAAGACTCTCTATGCACATATGGAGACTTTAGTCATTTATTTCTGTGAAAAGCTTTGCGTCTAGGTAATTACTGGAAAACACAATGAAATATTATGAGCTATACTTCTAACACATTTCCTGAATACTGTAGCTCAGTAACAAAATACTACCAAACCTGTCTTCTGCAGCTAACATTTAAAGTCGAAAAGCATTTTAAATTTCCGACAATGCAACCACCTTTCCAAACCAAGAAAAATGATCAGACCATCTGATCTAAAATTATTTTAAATTTTAAAAAGACAGCAATTCGGGTAATCATTTCCACTAACAAAGAAGACACGTCCTAGCTACTACTGCAGCCAAGCATACACTTGGGGCTCTGAAAGCAGCGCCCGTCGGGTGCAAAATTACAGCGGTAAGAAAAAGACCCAGAAATAAACTGCGCTCTACACACGCCCGCCTCTCGCCTCGGGAGCACGCACTCCCAGCCCCGCTCTGAGCAGCTCTCACTATTTAAAGCCGGATCTGGTGTTTAAATGGAGAGGCGGTGACGTAGGCCTGAAAAGCACCTTCCCATCCTGGCAGAGTCTATATTAGAGAGCGGCAATGGCTCTATATAAACAGGGCAGCCAAAGGGAGGAGGACCACAAGGCTGAGGGACTGAAAAGCAGGGTAAGCGGCCGCAGCCATGATGGATCGACCCGAGTCGCCAACGGTACGGTGTCGGGCGGCCGCGGGCTTGGCTGCAGCCTTTGGGACCGGGCAAAAACGTGTTTTATTGTCATAATAAAAATAAAGAGTCGGGGGGACTAGTGATCGCATTGCGTTGGTGACTGAAAAGGTTATTTATGTGACTGCTTTTTGCAACCCTACGTGATCTCAAGGAACCAAAAAGGAGCAAGCGGGAAGTAGACAAATTTCAAGGCGAAAGCGGGGCACTTGGACCACGGCAGGTTTTTGTTTGTTTTGGTGCTTTTGCTAGTGCGAGATACGATGAAGGTTTTGCTTCCCCTTCGCCATTTTAGCCGTTCGGAAGGAACTGAGATAAGTGCTTTTCAACCTTCGTCCTTTTTAAAAAAAAAAGTCCTAAAATGGCCCCAGTGAAGGGTCCCAAAGCACAACCTCCGGAGAAACCCCAGGTGACCCCCGAAGTAGTCCCGAGTCCCGCGCGGCCGCCCGGGAGCTCGTCGAGCCGGCGGCCGGGCCCTGCGGGGACGGCGGATCTTCGCGCCCGCCCTCCCGGCGGCCCCGGCCCCAGCCCCATGGCGCGCCGGCCAGCCCACCCGCCGCCCGCCGCCCGCCGCGCGAGCCCCGGCCCCCCCCCCCCGCGCCCGCCCGCCCGGCCCCGGCCCCGGCCCGGCCCGGCCCGGTCCGCCCGAGGCGGGAAGCGGCGCACGGCGGGGTCGAGGCCGAGAGTCGCCGCCGTCCCCGCCCCCGCCCAGTCCGGCCGTTGCTGCCGCCTGCACGAAGCCCCCGCCGGCCACCGCACCACGTCCTTACCACGGTGTTTGTATTTGCCGAGTTCGCCATTTCCACACACAACACAAACCAGAAGGGGGCAACCCCGAGAAAATAAAGAGAAAAACCAAAAAAAGAAATTTAAAAAAAAAGAACCAAAAGACCTGGAGGGTGACCCGAGTCACTGCAAGATTGGGGCAAAAAATTGAAACAAAATCGATCCTGAAGGAGTAGGGAGGAGGAGCAAAGAGAGGAGGAGGGGGCACTCCTCCTCTGGAGCTAAAAACCTCGGGAATCGTCTAAAAAAAAAAAAACACGACCCTTCAGGGGTCCAGGGGGCGTCGCCCGCTCCCCACCCCGCGCCAAGGAGGGAAACCACCACCGGTCACCGCTCCCCGCGCCGCCGCTGCCGCCACCGGCTGCAGCTCCAGCCGTCCGGTCCGCCTGCTTCTCCCCTTTATATAGCGAGCCAACAAGCTGCGCGAGCCGCCGCCGCCGCTGCCGCCGAGAGACAGGGCGGAGGAGGAGGGAGGGGCGGAAAGGGCGGGGGCAGCTGTGGGTGGGGCTGAGCGGGAGACACCGCGAGAGCCACGTGCGCAGGCGCGCCAGGGCGGAGGCTGCTGAAAGCCTCGACGTCACGCGCCGTAGAGGGTGCTGGGCGGGCGGAGCTCAGGGACTGGAAGACAGTAGTGGAGACAGACCGCCGTCGCACCAAGTCTCGCGTGATCACGTGGTAGGCATCCAGGCGGAAGTCTCTGGCAGCCCTTTGCGACGAGCGACTTGTGGAAAGCATTGCTGGAAAAGGCGCGAATTCTAGTGATAATCGAGTCCAGACTAGAACCGCCTCCTATTACAGGTTTCCGCCGAGTCCCGCGCTAGAAGAGCTAGGAAAAGTGGAAGGGGCGGTGGCGGCTGCCTCCCTAGGAATGGCCGCGCTGAGGGCTGGTCACGTGCCGCGCTTCCGTCCCCCGGTGCGTTCGGTCTCGGGACAGTTTTAAATGCGGAGTCATCTCTCGACTTGCGTGGCCTCTGACCTAGAGCTTGGCTACGAAGTGATTGGGCTGAAGTGTTTCAGGGGCTCTGCCTCTACTGTCCCCAGCTCTTTAAATGATTTCTTGCCGTGATTGAAATCCCCACCACCACCTAGAAAAGGCACAACCGTTGTATCATAACAGGATAACTGTCCTGTACAAAATTGCCGGAGTACTGTAACTTAACATGGCCAGCGTGTAGTGACAAACTACATCTGAAATACTGTGCATGTCTTTGATTCACCAACTCACGTGGCTTCTCCCTGCAAAATATAAAGCAATTTGTTCGTGTCTTGGGGTACAATTCAATAAGAATTCGACCTGCTCCTGCCTTTATATCAACATTTCACGCCGAGAAGAGACTCCTTTGTTTAGAAATCAACTCAAGCGTGCCTCATTTTCCTGTTCCTAAGAGTTTTGACAGGGGAAATGTAATATGGACATCTGAGCAAGTTTATACTCAATGAAAAAGAAATTTCAGAGTTGCATGTCGGCAAAACTAGATGTGAGGACTGTCCAGGGCATCTCACAAGAGAAAAAGGTTCAGCCTTTCTGGACCTCTCGGAAAAGGTTAGAGAAAGTAGAGGCTATTAGTATTCAGAAAATTGGAAATGGTAGATAGGGTTGTGAATGAATGTAGAGAGTATCCATTAACTTTAGGAGGTCAGACATCAACTCCATTCTCTTAACAGGGCAGTTCCTTGCAGAACTGCCTTAAAAGAAGCCACAGGAAATCAGTGTTCTTGGTATATGAAATTATCTTTAGGTCAACATTTATAATACATTTGATATGCAGGTGGCAATTAGCCAGAAAAATTAAACTCAATAGTACCGTTCCTGGTAAGTCTCACTGCATGTTATTTTAAGAGGATTTCACGTTCCCACAATACCAACAATTTGCATATGGAATCCCTTAATTTTTCTTCCTTGTCACTTAATATTCTTAACTAAATAGTTGTGTTTTAACCAGGCATGATGTCACACGCCTGTACTCACTAGGCTGAGGCAAAGGGATTACCACGAGTTCGAGGCCAGCCTGAACTATGCATCCTCAGTCTTAAAAAAGAAAAAGTCATGTGTTCTGCCATCAGTTAAAACCACTGCAGACAGTACACGGAAGAGAATCCATGAGATTTGGTCTGTACAGAATTAATCTTCTAGAAAGGGACTGAAGAGATATGTGTTCTGATGGGTCTGATCTATGAAATACTGTAGTTACTGTATTTTAAAAAGGGCACTTCTTCAAACCTGCACACTCCGTGGAGGCAGAGTTTTTTTCTCTTTGTATCTTTTAAATTGATATAAAGCCCAATAACTTCATTAGTATTTACCCAAGTCTTTTCCCATCTCTGCTCCATCGTGGGTCCTATTGCAACTTATTGGTTTTCCGATTTTTTTCATCTGTCTGTAATGTACCTTCGGTCACAATATATGTGTGTTAGCCTGTTTAGTTTCAGAAAGATGTATTTTCTAATCTTGCTTCAAAATCGTAATCCTGAGTATTTGAAAGCTACACCACTTTATTTTTTAAACTCAGTTTTATTACACATTCACCAATATTTCCAATTATTCACTATTTTACAGTGTACATTTGCTTCTCTCCTATAGACTATTTTTAAGGCCTTGTTTAGATTTCCTTCAGAGTAAATAAGTATCTTAGTTAGTATCTACTTCTAATCCAGTCTAAAGCCATTTTTTGAAAAGCAGCCCTCAAAACATCACAAAATTGTATCTGTATTACCTTTTGCAAATGTGCTATGGGTTTAGTTTCAAGATTTATTTTAAGGGCCGGGGATTTAGCTCAGTGGTTGCATTGCCTGCCTCGCAAGCACAAGGTCCCGAGTTCGATACTCCATACCAAAAAAAAGATTTATTTTAAATTACAAAGGGAAAATCCAGGATTGTGAACATGTTCGTTTTAAGAATAAAAATGAAGTAGCCAGGGATTTAGCTCAGTGGTTCCGGTGCCTGCCTCAAAAGTACAAGGTCCCAAGTTCGATTCCCTGGTACCAAAAAAAAAAAAATTCACAGAACAAAAGAAGACTAAAATATATACTTAGATGTTTTTCTCATTTGATTAATTATTCAACGGTAAGATTTTTTTTTTGTTTGGCAGAAATGTTTTCCCTTAAGTAATTTTGAATTCAATTCTACTGTGATAAAAATGTGGCAAATGTGAGGAAGCAAAATCACCTTTAAATATTGCTGTAACTTGATATAAGTATAATTTAAATAGTGCATGAAAATATATGACATTTTCAGGATTTTTAAAAATTTTTATTGAGTTTATTGGTACATTTAGGTATACCTTATGATCACATTCATCATTGAGAATTTGTACATGATGTATCTTGATTCTTATTTTTTCCCATTCCCATGACCTACCTTCAACCCCTCCACCCCCCATATATGTAAGCTTTGTTTCCATTTTCCCTTCTTACTTTCAATATTTCTATCCATCCAGTCTCGACCTCCATCTTTACATGATATTCTCCTTGTGTCTTTGCATCATTTTCTTTCTAGCTTATCTGTCCTTGTACCCAAATTTCCCTTTTTATAAAGACACAAGTCATATTGGTTTAGGGCCTACTCTGATGACTTATTTTAATTTTAATTTGATTGCCTTTGAAAAACTGTACTTCCAGTACTTTCTGAGGTATTGGGGGTATGATTTAAGCATATTGTTTTACAGGGACACAATTCAACTAGTAATAGAAGATATCAGAAAGTATGAATATCCTCTCAAAAGAATTCACAGGAATCAACATGAAGAGATAGGTTCCTGTTGGCCACATTGAGACACTTTGAGAATCAACAGGATAGTACTTGGAGTGAGTTGAACTGTATCAAATATTTAAATCCATTACTTTATTGTGCTGCTAAAAGAATGAAACTTTAAAAAAAACCAAAAAACAAAAGAATGAAATGAAATTTCTCATTGAGGATGCTGTGGAAACAACTTTTTTTCCTTTTCCTTTTTTTTTCAGTGCTAGGGAATGAATCCATGGCTAGAGCACCCCCCCCCATTTAAACATTTTTATTATTATTGTTATTTTTTAAATAGCCTCTTGCTAAGTTGACAGGGCTGGGCTTGAATTTGTAGTCCTTCTGCCTCAGCCGACTACAGTGCTGACATTAATAGCATGTATCACCATATTCAGCTTTTTGTTTTTTTGTTTGATTGAGTTTATTTTGGTTTTTTGAGACAGGGTCTTGCTATGTAACCCCAGGCTGGTCTTGAACTCACAAGCTTCCTGTCTGAGCGTACTGGGATTATAGAAGTGTGCCACCATGCCTGGTTTACAAACGTGTTATTTTGAAGAATGACTAACGAAAAGAGTCAAACGTTTATCCAGCCTTTCCTACAGGCTGTACCACAAAGTATCAAATAGTACATATAGCAGGTTGAATGGTTGCTCCAAAAAATATATGACTGTACCCTAACCCTGGAACTTGGGAATGTAATTTTATATAGAAGAAGCACCTTTCCCAGTATAATTTAGTTAAAGTTATTGCGATAATATCATCTCAGATTGTCAGATTACCTAAGTGGATCCTAAATCCAGTGATGAGTGTTCTTATACACAACATAGCAGAAGAAACAGAATGAGAGGAGGAGGAGCAAGTGTGAGCACAGTGGCAGAAATGGGAGTCATGTTCCCACAAAGCATGCTGGTGCCACGGAGAATCCAGCAGCCACCAGATAATTGGAAGAGCCAAAGAATGTGTGAGGCCTGAGTCAAGTTAGCCTCTGTGCCTCCATCTTTTAGTAAAATCTCCATCCATGCATGGCACTGACCTCTGCCTGAACCCCCAGGTTGTTCGTCAAGACAAATGTTGCTGTCGAGATAGTGTTCCAAGAGAAACTGCAAAATGTACAGTTCCCAGGAAAGCCGTTCTGCTTCTGTAACTGCGTTTGCCACCCCCGCCCTCACTGGTTACCCTGCTAGCTCCTGAAAGAGCCAACTTCCTGGTTCTGAAACTGCTTAAAAACTGCTGCTAAAAGAGGTCCGGGGTCCTTCTCTGGGGCTGCGTCCTTGAGATTGGACCCTGGCCGGTGAAATAAAATCTTGGCATTCAGTCTTTTGACTCGCTGTCCATTTGTTGGCACAACAAATGGATTCTCCTCTAGAGGAAATGTGACCCTGCCAACATCTTTATTTTGGACTTCTGGCCTCTAGAATTATGAGACAATAAGTTTTAGTTATTTTATGCCAAGTTTCTGATAATTTTGGGGGGGCAGACAGGAATTTAACTCAGGACCTTGTGCTTGCCAGGTAGGCGAGGATGCTACTGAGCTACATCTCAGGCCCCTCATAATTTATTATAACAACCTCAGAAAACAAATACAATAGATGAGAGGAAGTTCCTCACTAAGAATTATTGCAGCTAGTAAGTGAAAAAGAAATGATAGAATATCACCATTTTGCAACCCCAAATGAATTGAAATGGAAGTTTTAGCATTGATATCTGCCAACATCACAAAAAGAGAAACAGCCAGATATTACATGCTACTGGAAATTATCTGCTTCCTGATGAAAACCATGCCACCATGTATGGGATGGTCTTTCCACACCCTAAGCCACCTCAAAAATAAAATCCTGAAATTGATCAAATTTACACATTCAGTTAAGAGTTTATACAAATTGCCAAGGATTCGGGGATATATTGTTACATATTGAGAAGGCAGTCAGCAAAATCAAGACCTTGGAGAGCTATAGAACAAATGATCTGGCTTTTAATAAAAAACTGCAGAGGGAGAAAGAAAGCTGTAGGATTAGGACAATCAACTGCTTCTAAGTTGTTTGGTTAAGATCAAATGTGAAAAACAGTCTTATCATGATGTGTGGAACTTATTGGATCCTTATTCAAATTTTTTTAAAAAGTATGTGACAATGAGAAATTCAAATACTTGCTGAATATTTGCTGAAAGTGTTATTTTGTTTTATTTATTTGGGGGGATATTCTTTTTTTTTTTTCTGGTACTGGGGATCGAACTTGGGACCTTGTGCTTGTGTGGCAGGTGGGGGAACCACTGAGCTAAATTCGCGGCCCTGGGTTTTTTTGCTGTTGTTTTTTTTGAGACAAGAGGGTCTTGCTTTGTAGTGCAGGCTGGCTTTGAACTCACTATATAGCCCAGGCTGGGCTCAAACTCATGCTGATCCTCCTGCCTCAGCCTCCCAAGTTCTGGGATTACAGGTGTGTGCTACCACACTCAGCAGTGAAGGGGTTATTTTAGGTATGGTTATGGTTTTCTTTCTTTCTTTTTTTTTTTTTTAGTACTGGGGATTGAACTCAGGACCTTGCGCTTGCAAGGCAAGTGCAGTGCGACTGAGCTAGATCGCCAGCCCTGTATGGTTATGGTTTTACGTTGAAAAGTTCTTGTCTCTCAAAAATGCTGTTGAAAATTTTAAGGATGAAGTGATATGAGCTCTGAGATTTGCTTTAAAATAACATAGAAGCAGGGTGGAATATACATAAATGAAACAAATTTGGCCATGAGTCAATAATTGTTGAAGATGAGTGCAGGATACATTGTGATTCATCATACTATTCTATAATTTTTAAATGTTTGAAAATTTTCTTTAAAAAGTGTGTAAAATGAGCCCAATGAAAAATTGGCAGGAATTCTCAAGAAGACCTACTATTATGTTATAAATGTAAACACAGTTCTGGGAGGGAGGGGACAGTACTAGAGATTAAACCAAGATGTATGTATGTATGTATATATGTATGTATGTATGTATTTTGAGGCAGGGTCTCACTGAGTTGCTAAATTGCCTAGGTTGGGCTTAAACTTGCAATTCTCCTGCCTCCGCTTCCTGGAGTACTGGGACTATAAGCATGCACCACCATGCCCAGCTTGTAATCATATTAAACACTGTGTTTCACTACGTAGATTTCTTCAATATCTGATTCTTATATCTCACCTGTGTAACCTTATCTTGAATCATAAGTTGAATAGCTATGATTTGAGACGGTTAAATTTAGTAAAAAAAATATTAGGGTGATCATATGCAGATTTTTTTGTAAAAATAGTTTTAATGGCCAAAGGAGTTTTTTATTTACCTACCAACTTTATACTCTTATTCATATACCTTCAACTGATAGAGGTATGGTCTTGCTATGTCACCCAGGCACAACTTAAACTCTTGTGCTCAAATGATCCTCCTGCCTGAGGCTCCCTGGTAGCTGGGACTGTAGGTACATACCACTACAGACAGCTTCAAGTGTCTTATATAACAGAGAAGTCTAGAAATGTAACTTTACAATGAAATACATCACAGCTGGAAAATTAAATATGTAGTTAATCTGCAAACTATATCTTGGGGAATTACTACATGTTGAGTGTCCTTTATCCAAAATGCTTTGAACCAGTGTTTTAGATGTTTTAGGATTTTTGAATTGTAGTCAAGGTTTACGCAAGGGAATACATTAAATACGGAACACATAATTTCTAGAATTATTTTATGATAATTACCTAAAAAGTCAAATGCAAAGGAGTACAAGAGATTAACCACACACTAGAAGCTCAAAGGATTTAGCTGAGGGCCTAGATCCCAGCAGTTTCCCACACAAGTCCAGCTAAAGGCTTAGAGTCCAAGGCAATGTCCTCCTGGAGTCCAGCCAATGGCCTAGAGCCCATGGCAATGTGTCATGCTTGTATTAAGGATCTGCACCTGGAGGCCCAAAGGCCAATGGTGGAAGCCAGAAAATCTACACTGGTGAGATGAAGGCTTTGAGCCACCAAGCTGAGGGATCCACATTGGATCCAGGAAGTGATGCTCACAGTAAAGATCAAAGCTCCCCTGATGAAAATAGCAGCCATTCCCAGCAACAGCGAGCCTTCAAGCTCCTCCTCCAATGAGAACAGCCTAGTTTGCCTCAGGAAAACCATCCGCAGCAAGCTTCTAGAAAAATCAATAGCCAATGATCTTCCCCTCCAGTTCTCTTTTTATGGCTATTGATAACAATCTTCAGGTGGATCCTCCACACCCAGACCAACTGATTCAGTTCAGCTGGGCGTTACAAGTTGACCATTAGTCAATCTATTACAGGAATATTTACATATACATACTGAGACATCTGGGGGATGGGACCCAAATCTAAACAGGAGATTCATTTACATTTCATAATCGCTGTCTTAGTTACTTTGTCCCATGCTGGGACAAAATACCCAATACCCGCAACTTAAGGAAGAAAGGTTCATTTTGGCTCACAGTTTTAGTCCATAGTTGGCTGGCTCCAAAGCAGAAAAAGAACTTCAGGGGCACATGGGGGAGAAAAGAGTGCTCAAACCATGGCACCCTGAAAACAGAGAAGGGAGGAGCCATGGTCAAGAATACTACCTACCAGGTCATGCCCCTCAAACACACCACTTCTTAATAGGCCCCAGACCTTAATAGCACATGCAGCTACTAAATTCATCAGTAGACTCATCAGCTGATGAATATATTGACTCCATGATCCAATTGTCTTCTAAACATGTTACACTTTGGTGGGGGGTATTTTACAGCTAAACTCTTACATGCACCACATAGACATAGTTCGAAGGCAATTTTATGCAATATTCCTGGTGTGTTTTGGCTGTGATCCATCAAATGAGATCAGGAGTGGAATTTTCCGCTTGAGACACCATTTCAGCACTCAAAACTTTTGAATTATGGAGCATCCTAGTTTTCAGATTTTCAATGCTCAACTTGTACTGAAACTATTCTCCAGAATTTACTTTCCTGTGGTGGTAATTGTTATAACTAGAGGAATTGGGTGTTATAAAAGGAAAAATGGCAGAAAAATTATTACAGATTCCAGACCAGAATGAAGTAAGAAAGCCACATAATTACGTAATACTGAGGGCTGGTCTTTTGACAAAGGTACAAGAGAAAAAAATCAAAGGGTACAATTTAAATACTTTCTTGAGAACCAAAGCTTGTGATTAGTATAAAATGATTTCACGAAGTTTTTACTAGTAGGTAGAATGAATGGATATTTAAATGGAAAAAAAAGAGATAAAAAAGGATGAGGTGCTTATTTTGTGTTCAAATTGATGTGTCAAATGATGACCAATAATAGTAGTAATGTATTGATGTGGTAGTGTTGTTTTTCAAAAGCTTTAATCACATAATATATCCTTTAGCGCCTATAACAGTCCAATGAGATAAGTAATATTATCCCTGTATTGTGGATAGGAATCAGACTCAAATTAAACAATAATCTCTCTAAGGTCATATTATTATTTACATGTGAAATTGTAGAAATCCAAGTTCAAGGCTGTTTTGACCCGTCTTAGAAATAAGAAGCTGTCAGTCCAGAATTCTGTGAAAGTTTTTGAATCAGATTATATCTAGGTTTGTCAAATAGTGTTTAATACAATATAATGTGTTAAATATCTTTCAGGAGAAGAAAAGCTATAGATTACACAAAATTGAAACATGAAACTGATACTTCACCCCAATTAAGTATAATTGCCCACAAAGCATTTGTTAAAATCATTTGAATAACTGTTTTTCTCTGTTTCTATATCAGTTGAAAATCAACTTCCTATTTCGAATAGCAGTTACTCAATTAGTGAATTTGGCAGAAGCAGTCATTTTCTAGTGAGATGCTCTATAATGAAAACATTTTTGTCTAACCTTATTTTTCAAATGCTTCCATAAAACAAGAAATGAAGAATGATAATTTTTAGTGGTAGAAAAATGAGTTTTTTCTATCTCACTTAATGAGCCAGTGGTATAATTCACAATATGTTGCTAGACTAATAAATTGTTCCTGTGCCAATGTTGTTGCACAGTAATTAAAAGAGACAGTACGTGTTGGATAAGATAATGGTATATCAAGTACCTAAAAGCATGAGCTCGAGAATCAGTAGATTCAGATGCTGCCCTTACTCCTATCATGGGCAAGGTACTTCACCTCATCTGTAAAATGGCATTTAATATTAGACAGTTCAATGAGAACGGAGAGATAATTCATATAAACCCCTTAGCATAGTGCTTAGCACAAAGTAGGTCCTCAATAAAGACAACAACATATTGATAATACAGAGAATTAAGTGAGTTCTATTGTGTCTTTGTCTAGATTTTGTTAAGTGGTGGAATGGAGCAAACATTAGGAATTTAGAACACAGTTCTGAACCAAGTCCACCAATTAAGCAAGCATATCTATTTTTTGGACACGTGTTTTCCATTTGCAAAATTAGAATCAAAGAAGAAATTCCATGTTTCAGACAAAACACATTAACAAACTCTAAATTCGTACATTTTTCACCAGATTTTTTGAAGCTAAATCATTTGAGTATCCAGTTTCTGTGTTTCTATATCAGTTGAATAGTCATCACTTGATTTTCTGGAATGACTCATATTGTTTAAAACTAGAGTCTTTATATAAACCTTTAGGCAAGATATATAATTGCTCATTTTTCACATGTAAAATATATTACCATTCCTCAATAACTTTTACACTGAAATGATAGATTTTCAGCCTTCAGCCATATCATCACATTGCAGTGTGTGAGATAAAAGACGATCAATACAGTTATTTAGCCACGGGATGGGAAAATATATCTGAACCTAGGAAAAACACATGGCTAGGAAACCACAGTCCCTAGAGATGTTTCATTTCTAAACACATTTTATATTCTCCTTAGTGAAATTTATCACCAATAATGGTTTTATTTTAAAAGCATAGAATTCATCACATATCTGCTTTTGTATTCTAATTTTAACAAACAACAGTGAATACTAAATCCCTTCTTGTAAACTCTCTCCTTTTCCATACACTTACTTTCCTTCTTTCCTCTCCCTTTTTCTTGCCTCAATTTTTCTCCATTTCTTGCTTTTATTTTTTCTTAATGCAATACTTATAGAATACCATACATAGCCTCTTTTCAATGACCATAATATTTTTGCTTCCTTTCTTCCTGTCTGTCTGTCTCTGTCTCTCTTTCTTTTCTTTCCTTCCCTTGAACTGAGAATTGAACCTTGATCTTGCTAAGTCACTAAGTGCTAAGTTGCCCAAATGTGCACTCCTCTTGCCTCAGGCTCCCAGAGTCCTGTGATTACAGGCATGTGCCACTATGCCCAGCAACCACAATGTATTCTTCCAATATTAGTTTAAAAAATAAAATCAGAATTTTCTTTGTTTTGTTTTTGAGGGTGGTTTGGGATCCAACCCAGGGTCTCTTGCATGCTAGGCAAGTACTCTACCACTGGTGGTGGTACTGAGTATCAAACCCAGGGCCTTTGCCCTGTGCTACATCCCCAGGCCTTTTTTTTTTTTTTTTCCTCATAATGGGGATCAAACTTAAGACCTTGCGCTTTCAAGGCAGGCACAGGTGCCACTGAGCTAAATCCCCGGCCCGCAGTGCTCCACCACTGAGCTACACTTCCAGCACTTCTGTTTGACTTTAAAAATGTGTTTGAATAATGATGATCAAATACAGTCCATTTACAAAATCTCAGTATGTTCTTAGTCTCTATGTTTAGTCCACTTTATTCTATCCTCAATTGTGACCATTAATCATATGTCAACTTCAATGGATTAAGAAATGCCTAGCAGATTAATGAAACACAGTTTTAGGCATGTCTATGGATAATTGACATGTAGGCCAGCAAACTGAGGGAAGAAGACTCACATCAGATATGGGTGGCGCCAACCAATAGATTTGTACACTGGACAGAATAAAAGGAAGAGAAGAAAATGTCTCTGTTTTGAAGAGCTCCAATATTAAATGGGTACATCCTTTGCTACCATAGTCTTTAGACATCATTCTCTAGGTCTCCAGTTTCTTCAGGCAATACAACCTAGCACTAGTGACTCTCTAGTAAGCTACTAGGCCTTTGACCTTGAACTGGTGCTGCATCCTTGATTCTTCTTGTTTTGTGACTTTCATTTTCTTGGGCTGAGCAACTCTTGGATGCTCAGGTGCTCCAGCATAAAGATGGACATTGTGGATTCTCTTACCTCTGATCTTGCACATGGCTATCATGGATTCTCGTAACTCTGATCCTGTATGCCTACCCAATAAATAGCCTTGCATACATATTGTTATGTTTTTTATCCAGTTGTACCCCAAAGCCACATCGCTGATAGGTGGAGTTTTGGGAAGGTGACTGGATCATGGGTGTGTGACACTGGATTGGTCCACTGATGGGTTTATAGCTGGGTGTGATGTTGAAAGGTTAAGTCTGATGGGAAAAGGTGGGTCACTGTGAGCCTGGCCTAGAGGGTAAATATGCCTCATTCTCCCTTGATCCCCCATGGTGCTTCCTGCTCACCATGCCCCTCTGCTATACTGCCCTGTCTTGGATCCATCTAATTATGAACTTAAACCTCTACAAACTGTGAGCTAAAATAAACTTTTCTTCCTTTAATTGTGGATACCATGTATTTTGTCCCAGCAACGCGAAAAGTAACTAAGACAGATTTTGGTATCAGAGAAGCGGGGTTGTTACGGTTACAGTACTAACCATGAGATTCAAAAGCCTTTGGAACTGGTGCAGGAATAGTTTGGAAAGATTTGGAGATACCAGCTAAAGAAGTAGTCCTGGAATGCTATAAACTGAGTTGAAATTGAAGATTCTGGTCACAGCACAGAAGACAACAGAATGCTGATAAAAAAGCAGCTACTACAGATGAGGCTCAGGAGGTTTTAGTTGGGAACAAGAAGTTGAAGAATTGGAAGTTGAAGTCCAGGCCATGTGTGTTATGCTTTGGCAGAAAATTTGTCTGCATTTTGCTTATGTCTGGAGATGCTGCAAGAGTCTGAGATTAAAGGCAGTGAACTAATCTTGTGGAAGACATTTCAAGGCAATCTAATGTTGAGGCAGTGGCATGGCTACTATTGGGGGCTTTGAGCTAGCTGTACTTTAAGAATCAAGAGCAAAAGGCCCAGTAGAATGATTTTTAAAAGTTTTGAGTTTGGCCAGAAAGGAAACTCTGGTAAAGTTTCAGCCTGCAAAGATGGAACAGAAGAAAACTTAGTTGCTGAAAGGATTGGCATTAGAAAATCAGGTACTTTGGGGCCAGGGATTTAGCTTAGTGGCACCGCACCTGCCTCACAAGCACAAGGTCGTGAGTTTGATTCCCGGTACCTCCTCCCCCCCAAAAAGAAAAGAAAATCCAGTATTTTGGAACTGAATAATAGAAAAGATGGCCCAAGAGCAACACAAGAACCAGCAGGACTTGACCCTTTGCAGCCTCAAAATTGCAAAGGTGAAAGACTATTTTGAGAAGAGAGCCCCAAGGCACCATGTTCCAGAATGGCAGTGGCCCAGGGAATCTGTTCCTCCAGATTGGGTTCATAGCACTCAGCACTCCAGGCACTCCACCCCTATAACCAAGGGAGAAGGAAGCCTGGCTACTGCTCCAGCTGGCAGCAGACTGCACCATCCACGTTGTGCTGGTTTTAGGCACATGCAGAATGCCAAAGTTGTGGGGTCAGGAAGGCTTCCACCCAGATTTCAGAAGGCCTGGGAGGCCAGGCAGTGGGCCCCTAAGAGGGCAGTGTGTGAAGCTACGAGTGTGAAGCTGAAATTAAAGTGGAGACCCCAGAAGTTTGGAGAAGCCAGGAACATTGATCAGCTGAGGAGAGCTTCAAGGAGTGAACAAAACAGGCCCAAGAGAGGTCACAAGGGCTACAACCACGAGCAGTGCAATCAGGACAGCCATTTGGAATTCACATCATGCCATAGATTGCCCTTGGTGCTGAACATAGGAACTATGGCATTAATGTTTGTTCTGGTGGATTTTGGCCTTGCTTTGGTCTCATTCTTTTTGTGTGTGTGTGTGTGTGTGTGTGTGTGTGTGTGTGTGTGTGTTTTGTTTTGTTTGTTTTTGGTACCGGGGAACGAACTCAGGACCTTGCGCTTGCAAGGCAGGCGCTGGAACCGCTGAGCTAAATCCCGGGCTGGTCTCATTCTTTTATGTCCTCCTATTTGTACCTTTTGGAATGGGGATGTTTATCCTGTGCCATTTTGTGTTGGAAGTGTGTAATTTTCATTTTTCCCAGGGCTTGAAGTTAAGCGTTTGCCTTAAATCTCAGAAGAGAATTTGGACATGATGCTGAAACTGTTGCAGTGTTGAGAGAGTAAGCCTGGTGGAAAGAGGTGGGTCACTGTAGGTGTGACACCCTTGATCCCCCATACTGCTTCCTGCCTGCCATGCCCCTCTGCCATGCTGTCCTGCCTTGGATCCAGACAACTATGGACTGAAACTTCTACAAACTATGAGCTAAAATAAACTTTTCCTTCTTTAAGTTGTGAGTATCAGGTATTTTGTCCCAGCAATGAGAAAAGTAACTAAGACACATATATTTTCTATTCTGTTTCTCAGGAGAAACCTAATATGAATTTTGGTACTAGGAGTAGAGCTATTGCTGTGACTATACAGGACCATGTGGTTTAGAAGCCTATGCAACTGGTTTGTGGGAGGAGCTTGGAAAAGTTTAAAGATGCGAGCTAGTGAAGCCTTAGAATGTTGTAAACAGTGCTTGATAGGTGACACGGTTAGAGCTCAGAAAACACCAAAATACTGATAGAAACATGGACAGTAAAGACTAAGCTTAGAAGATTTCATTTGGGAACAAACGCTCCATTAGCAGTCGGCCATGTATGTTATTCCCTGGCAGAAAATTTGTCTACATTTTGCCCATTACTTTGTGGGAGATTAAGTGTGACCAATTAATCTGGTGGAGGTAATTTCAAGGCAGCCTGACATTCAGGCTGTGGCATTAATACTGCTGGATGCTTTCAGCTAGATTTACAGTAAGAATCAAGAGTAAAAAACAGACCTGAATGATGTGAAGCTAGGCCAGAAAGGAAGAGCCTGAAAAGTTGTTTCCTACAGTTCAGCCATGCAGGAACTCAGAGGCTGCTGCAGCCATGGACCAAGGTGATCTGGCTACTGCTCAGACTGGCAGAAAAGTTTAGTGTTTTCTGTATGGTTCTGGCTTCTCAGGCATTTAGAATGTAAGAGTTATGGGCTCACAGATACTTCTGCCCAGGTTTCAGAAGGCCTAGGAGGTCAGGTAGTATGTGCCTGTGAAGGCAGTGCATGAAGCTAAGAGAGTGAAGCCAAAAGTGCCGTGGATACCCCTGGAGTCGGAGATGCCAGAAATATGGGACCTTTGCTGAGGAAAATCACAGGCAGTGAGTGGAGTCTCTCCAAGAGAGAGACCATGTGAGCTGCAACAGACAGGGGCAAATGAATGGGGCTGCCCTAGCCATGTGGAACTCTCATCACAATCTGCCATGAGTGCTGGACATGGAGCTACAAGATTTAATGTTTATCCTTATGAGTTTCAGTCTTACTTCAGTCCCATTCCTTTGTAGTCTCCCATTTCTCCCTTCTGAAATGGGAGTGTTTATTCTGTGCCATTATATGTTGGAGGTATTTAATTTTCTTTTTTATTTTACAGGAGCTCACAGTTTAGAGTTTGCCATGAGTTTTAGAGGAGACTCTGGACTCTTTTCAGCAGCGGGGAAATTTAAGACTTTGTTGAAACTTAGAGATGGACTCAATTTATTTCACATAAAGAGATGGTTATGACCCTTTTGGTGGCCAGGGGCAAAATGTTATGGTTTGCATGTAAAATGTTTCCTTAAAGTCTGATGTGTTTGGAGGTAGAGACTGGCCGAAAGAGGTGGATCTCCAGGGCATGACCTTGAAGTGTGTATTCTTGTTCTTAGCTCCTCCCTTTTATCTCTGCTTCCTGACTGCTATGGTATGAACAGGTTTCCTTCACCATGCCCTTTCACCATGCTATTTCTGCCTTGGAGACAGCCAACCATGGACTGAACCCACTGAAACTGAGCCAAAATAAGTCTTTCCTCCTTTAAGTTGCAGGTGTCAGATATCTTGTCTTATCAAGGGAAAGCTGACTAATAATATCAAACAATCATGGGATTTTTAAAAATGTTTTATTCAGAGTAGGAAAATCAACAAAACAAGAAAAGTTAAATTTCCAAAACCATCAAATAAAAATTACATAAAGTAAAAGATGAAACTCTTGCATTCCTGTATCCCTGTCATTCACTGACACCTTGCAATCACATCTGTGTTTTTCCTATGCTTGCAAGACCTCTCTAGATCTACATATGGGGGAGAAGTGCACTTTGTCTTTTGCAAAAATAGAATCATGCCTTAAATTTATTTTTTTCCTTTGGTACCAGGGATCAAACTCGGGACCTTGTGCTTGCGAGGCAGGCGCATGCCTTAAATTTTATATGCCACTTGCTTTTTTCATAATCATAGACTTCTTTCTAGGTCACTAAATTTCAAACTGTCTGTGGAGTCCAACGGCCAATGCAGTCCTTCCCAGCAGAAACCTCCTCAGCTTGGTCTTTACCAGTAGGATATCTATCAGCCTTCTGGTCTCCTGAGCTCTGACCAGAATCCCCTATCTAGTACAGCCAAAGGCATTCCTGCTCTACTTTTTCAGCCGGCATCACCAGACCTTTCCAAACTCTTCCCACAAGCCATCACTCCTAAACCACAGGGTCAGGTACAGTCACTGCAATGACCCCACTTCTCTGGTACCAGATTCTGTCTTAGTTATTTTTCTCGTTGCTAAGACAAAATACCGGACACCCAAGGTTAAAGCAGGAAAGGTTTATTTAGCTCACAGTTTGTAGAGGTTTTAGTCCATAGTTGGCTGGCTCTAATGCACATGGCAGAGCAGCTTTGCAGATGAGAAAACAGTTCCTTGCAGGCAAAGACAGCAAAAGCAAAAGGACCTTAACAGCATCTTTCTGCCCCTTTTACCTCACCCAGACTACTTAGGGCTGGTAGCACGCACACCCTTAATTTTAGTGCCCTTGAGCCTAGCATTGCACCATGAATCAGTTCTAGCATCACACACTCTAGATCCATCCACCTCTGAAAAAGCTCCACCTATGACTGCATGAGGCAAATCCTACAAATCCTTTGTGCTCCACCTGTTCATCACTCCCTTCCTGCATCTCCTGGAAAACCACTGATGTGCTTAATGTCTCCACAGTTTTGCCTTTTCCAGATGACATATAGTTGAAATGATATAGTATGTAGCCTTTTCATGGCTTGATAGCTCATTTTTTTTTAGTGCTGAATAATACTCCATTGTCTACACGGAACACAATTTATTTATCCATTCATCTACTGAAGGACATCTTAATTGCTTCTGAGTTTTAACAATTAGGAATAAAGCTGCTGCTATAAACATCCATGTACAGGTTTTTTTTTGTGGACATACATTTTCAACACCTTTGGGTAAATTACAAAAACTATGAGCATTGGATTATACAGTAAAATTGTATTTAGTTTTGCTTTTTTTTTGGTACTGGAGATCGAACTCTGGACCTTGCGCTTGTGAGGCAGGCAGTGAAACCACTGAGCTAAATCCCGGGCCCTAGTGTTTTTTTTTGTATTTAGTTTTGTAAAACAAAAACAAAAAAACAGCCCAAACTCTTCCAAAGCTGCTGTAACATTTTGTATTCCTGTCAGCAGTGAATTAGAGTTCCTGTTGGTCCATATCTTTGTTATTACTGGCTAGTGTCAGGGTTCTGGATTTTGGCTATTCTTATAGGTTTGTAGACCTCATTGTTGTTTTAACTTGTATTTTCCTAGACAAATACGATGCAGAACATGTTTCCATATGATTATTTGCCATCCATATGTCTTCTTTGATGGTATTTTTTTTTTTTTGGTACTGGGGATCGAACTTGGGACCTCGAGTTTGCGAGGCAGGCGGAGGAACCACTGAGCTAAATCCCTGGCCCCTCTTTGATGGTATTTCTTAAGGTCTTGGATTCATTATTTAAAAATGGGTTGTGTTCTTATGATTACACTTTAAAAGTTGTTTGCATATTTTGGACAAAAGTTCCTATCTGCTATGTATTTTGCAAACATTTTCTCCTAGTCTTTGCAAATATTTTCTTGACTGTCTTTCAAATAGTCAAAATTTCTTTATTTTTTAATAAGCTTAGATTATTAATTCTTTCTTTTATGGATTATGGTTTTAGTTTTGCAAGTAAAAAATAATTGTTAAACCCAATATCATATAGATTTTTTCTTACATTATCTTCCAGAGGTTTTACAGTTTTGCATTTAATGTTGAGGTCTGGGATTCAAACTGACTATTTTTGTGGAAGATGTAAGGCCTGTGTCTAATGTCATTTTTTTGTGCATATGTCATTGTTTCACCACTATTTCTTGAAAATACTATCTTTGCTCAATTATATTGCTCTTATTCTTTTATCAAAGATGAATGGACTTTATTTGGGCTTACTTGTGAGCTGTCAATTATATTCTACTGTTCTATATGTCTATTCTTCAGCCAATACTATCTTGTATGGATTATTGTAGCTTTATAGTGTGTCTTGAAGTTGGGTAATATTAGTTCTCCAACTTTGTTCTCTTCCAGTATTTTGTTTGCTATTCTTATTTGTTTGGTTTTGCTTTTGTTCATTTGCTTCTCCATATAAGCTTTAAATTTGTTGATATCCACAAAATACCTTGCTAGGATTTTTATCAGAATTACATTGAATCTGTAGATCAAGTTGGGAAGAACTACTATCCTGACAAAGTTGAGTCTTCCTTTCCATGAATATGAGCTATTTCTTGATTTAGTTCTTCTTTGATTTCTTTTTATTAGAATTCTATAGTTCTCCTCATACAGATCTTATAGTTTGTTAGTAAGTATTTCATGTTTGGATTCAGTTTCAAATTCTACTTATTCTTTGGGATATATAGGAAAGTGATTAAGTCTTGTGTATTAATCTTGCATCCCACAGCCCTATTACAATCACTTATTAGTCACTGGAGGTTTTTGGTTATTTTTGTCAATTTTTTGAGATTTTCTACATAGAGAGTCATGCCACCTAAAGGGACAGTTTTATTTCTTCTTTCCCAAACTGTATATGTTTTCTTTTCTTGTATGTTGCCTTAATTAGGACCTATAATTCTTTTCAATATATTATTCTCTTAAACAATGTAGAAAACAAAATGTGGAGTTACAAACCAGTATAACAACAATACTTGCTTTAAAATTTTTATTATTTACTTATTTTAATTGACAAAAAAGTGTATATTTATGTAAACATAATATTTTAAAACTTGTATCAATTGTGGAATATCTAAATTAAACTAATTAACCTTACAAGCTTATCATTTTTTGTGATGACATCCCCCAAAATCTACTCTTTCAAGAATATGACGTAATTGTCCTTACCATGTTGTACAATAGCACTCTTGAACTTATTCCTCCTCTCCAACTGAAATTTTATATTCTTTGATCATCTCCTCAATCATGCTACTCCAAAGTCCCTGATAATCAACATTCTACCTTTTCCTTCTGAGTTCAACTCTTTTAGAGTCCACATACAAATGAGATCATGTGATATTTATCTGCCTGCACCTGACTCATTTCACTTAACGTAATGTCCTCAATACCAGCTTTTATACTTACCTATGTATTTATCTTTACTGAAATCATTTTTGCTTTATATTTTTTTGAGTTACTGTCTATTGTCCTTTAACCTACAGAACTCTCTAGCATTTTTGTAGGGAATGTGTAGTGGTAACAAAAGCTAGGTAAACAAAAGCCAAGGAAGTCCTCTTTATCTGGGGGTGTCTTAATTTTATCCTTACTGTTGCAAGTCAGTTTTGTTAACACAGGATTCTTGATGGACAGGTTTTTTGTTGTTGTTTGTTTTGTCTTCTTTTATTACTTTCAACATATCAGTCCGCTGTCTTCTGGTTTCAAAAGTTAAGAAATCTGCTGATAATCTTACTGAATATCTTTTATGTGTGATAAGTTGCTTCTTTCTTGATGATTTAAAGATTTTCACTTTGGCTTTCAACAGTTTGACTATGCTTCGGTGTGACTGTTTTTGAGTTCATCCTACTTGGAGCTTGCTGCATGTTTATGTTCATATCTTTCATTGAATTTGGGGAGTTTTCAGCTATTATTTCTTCAAACATTCTCTCTGCTCTTTTCTTGATATTTTTCTGTTTCTGGAACTCCTACAATACATATATTGGTTTGCTTGATGATATCACATAAGTTCCATAGGCTTTGCTAACTTTACTTCAATACTTTTTCTTTCTGTTCTTTATGCTTGACAATTTTCTTTGTCCTGTTTTTTTTTTTTTTTTTGTACCAGGGATCGATCTCTGGACCTTGTCCTTGCAAGGCAGGCGCCGTGCCACTGAGCTAAATCTCCGGCCCTTCACTGTCCTGTTTTTAAGTTCACAAACCCTTCTGCCTGCTCAAATCTGTCTTTGAATGCTGCTAGTGAATTTACTTTTTAAGTTCCAGAATTTCTTTTTGGTGTTTTTTAGGTTTTCTACTTCTTTATTGATATTTCCATTTTCACCATACATTATTCTCTTTTTCCATATTTTCCTCTAGTTCTCTGAGCACCTTATAAGTGCTGAAAAACACAGGTGGTGTGAAACAGTTGTTTTACGCCACCTGCTGCGCAAGCGCAAGGACCCGAGTTCGACCTCCGGTACCCAAAAAATAAAATAAAATAAAATAAATAATAATAATAAAACAGTTGTTTTAAAGTGTTAATCTAACAGATATACTATCCAGGCTTTTCTAGGGACTAATTCTGTTCATTATTACTCTTTGAATGAGTTATACTTTCTTATTTCTTTGTATGCCTTGCAGTTTCTTTTGTTGAATACTGGACACTTGAATCTAATAATGAGATACTCTGTAAATCAGATTCTCCCCCCAGGGCTTGCTTTTTCTGTTTTTTGTGGGATGCCTGTGTGTCAAAAATCCATATGAGGTATAAATATAAGGTTTTCTCAGGTGTTTTTTGAAGCTGTGCCTTTCCCTGAGCATGTATGTTGACTTTCTAACTTCTTCAATATGTGCAGTTGCTTTTTAATGTTCTAGTCTTTCATATGTTTCCCAAAAGAGAAAAAAGATAAAGATGAAGGTGGAAGAGGAAGGTACCAGCCCTTTTAATCCTCCAGCTGAATGGGCAGGAGCTTACAGCAAGGGCCATCTGCCTCTTTGCACATCTGCAATCAGAAAAAGCAATCAGTGACTGAAGCACAGATCCCTGGTATGTAGAGTAGTGTCTTTTTTGCCCATCCCAGTTCCTGAAAGCTGTTCCTGGAATGAGTGTGTGGCTGCCTGCCAAAGGGCTAGGCGGTGGGGGATGGATAACAGTTACTGTGCTGAGAGCTGAAAGTGACCCAAATTAACTGCAGTTTACCATCTACGCCTTTGACTGGAAGCTGCAATCCTTCACCTGACAGCAAAGTTCCCAAGTAGTTACGTAAGACATTCTGTCAGTGCTTCCTCTTCCTTCATCTTCCCAGAGTCCTTTCCTCACTTTTTTGGAAGGTGGGATTTTCAGAGACTACTTTCAAGTTGGTTCAAATTGTCCAACAGAAAACCAAGACACAATAGTACAAGATAAGTTGCTTATTTTTGAGAAAGACTCAATAATAACTTGAGCACAAGAGGAACTGTTTGCCTTTGCAAGGAAGAGGGAGCTTCTGTGCACTGTAGAAGAAGATAAGAGTGGGAAAAAAAGTTAAAACTGATGTTGAGAATACATTGCTGGGTTGGCAGATTTGGCAGTGGGAGGAAAAGGAAGTTCCTGTGATTAATTTCATTTTTAATATGCAATATAAAAGACAGTTATCATCTAAGAGCTCTGTGTAAGGAGTTGTATGGAATTGTTGGAGCCTTAAGAAAAGCAGAGAAGGTACAAGCTAGATTTTTTTTTTTGAGGGCAGAAGTTCAACATTTTAAAGGGAGTATATAAGATTGTTATGTAGAATTGATTGCTCATTTGCGATTTGGAATGAAAATCATCATGGTTGTAGGCTGTTCCCTGGTCTCAATCAGCTATTTGTGAGAAGGCACAAAATAGGTTGGTATTTGAGCTTAACTAACATGAATCCCATCACTAGCTGTCCTCAGATATCTATTTTTCCTTTTCCTTTAATAATAGAATGTTCCCATGTTTTAGCTAGTTGTCTTAGTCCCTTTGTGCTGCTATAACAAAATATGTAAGCCTGGGTAATTTACAAAGAACAGAAATTTGTTTCTAATAGTTCCCAGGCTGAGTCCAAGATCAAGGCACCAGCAGGTTCAGTATCTGGTGAGAACCAGGTCTCTGCCTCCACGACGGCCCTTTGTTACCACATTCTCCAGAGGGGAGGAAGGCACTGGCTTGACATGGTAGGAGGGACAGAAGGGACAGAAAAGGGTGAACTCCCTCCTTTAAGCCCTTTTGTAGGGGCACCAATCTATTCTTGAGGATTGAGCCCTTTATAAAATAAGCATCTCCCAAAAGGCCTCACTTTCTAATACTGTTGTATTGGGGATTAAATCTCCAGGGAATACATTAACACCACAGCAGTATCCTTGTCCAGGAAGAGACTGTTTTTGGGTTTTTTTGAGACAGTCCTGCTGTGTAGTTCAGGCTGGCCTTGAACTCACTATGTAGCCCAGGCTGGCTGCATACTCGAGGTAATTCTCCAGCCTCAGCCTCCCCAGTGCTGGGATTATAGGCATGTGCCACCATGCCTGGCCAGAAGGGCCTGTTTTTGAAATTCCCTTGCACCCAAGTTTAAGCTTGATTCCTTAGGGTGTGAGATGTGATGTGATCATTTTTCTGAAGAGAAACCATTTGCCTGCCCTTGGTGAGTGACTATGACAATGAACTACTTACTGAACCTTATGGAATAAATGGGAATTTTTTATCTTCCAAAGGTGATGGATGATAAAGAAAATAATATTCTTCAAGAATTCTGTAAACTCACATTTTAAATATTTTGAAGTTCAGTTTATTAATGAAATGGGAATAAAGATACTTCATAATTATGAAGACTAGCTGTGATAAATGGTTCCAATTCTTTATCCTTATGTGAATACTTTTTGCCTATGACTTCATAGTACAGTAAATAGTGGAATACATTTTCTAATCACTTTAATCTGGGTCTGGCCATGTGGCTTGATTTGATCTGAAAAATGTAGCAGATATGTGCCACTTAAGCCCAAGACTGAAGAAGCCTTATGCGTTTCCACTGTGTTTCTGCTTCCCCATGAAAATGACATTCCATCAAGCCTTTTGGCTCCAAGAGGACGAGAGACACACAGAGCATGTTTATTTATTTTGGTTAAGATGTCCTAACCAAACCCAGCCTCCAGCATGCCCAGTCAACACTTGGACACATGAATGAGACCAGCCTAGATCAGTCAACCATGAGTAGGCTCAAAGATATGTGAACCACAATTAAAAAAAAGTTGTGTAAGCTACTGAGGTTTGGGGTGGTTTGTTACATAGAAATGACTGAAGATTTGGAAAGATACTTCGATGAGTCCATGACAGGATAGGATGGAATGGGCCTAAAAACTGCTTTGTACAGTAAGGGTGGAGGAAAGTGGAGGCTCATTTTACCTCCATTCGAGTTATTTGGTCTCCCATCCTACTCTGTGGGCCTCTGAGGCAGATAAAAGATGCTGAGCAGTCTGAAATAGTCAGTTCATGTTGGTAAAACCGAGGGAATAATTGTGACTCATTGTAATGACTTCCTCACATAATCATGAACTGGAACACATTTTTCAAGTGGCTTGGAATCTGGGTTGATAATGACTCTCAAAATCCTCAGAGGAAGTTGAAAAATTAATTGTGGATCATAGAGCAGCTGTCATTAGAAAAGATTTATCCCTTTATTTTATGAGCCATTTATGTGAGTTTTTAAGAGTTCGACTTTAGAACTTAATCCCCACTAAAGATGGGATTTATTTTTATGTATTTATTTTTAAAATTTTGGGCCGGGGATTTAGCTCAGTGGTTCTACCGCCTGCCTCGCAAGCACAAGGTCCCGACTTCGATCCCTGGTACCAAAAAATAAATAAAATAAAATTTTGCAGTGCAGGGTAGTTCTGGGCCACAACCCAGCTCTCTTATTTATTTTTTGAGACAAGTTCTCACTAAGTTGTCCATGTTGGTCTCAAACTTGTGATTCTCCTACCTCAGCCTCCCAAGTAGCTGGGATTTCAGGCATATATCACCACATCTCACTTAAAGAAGAGCTTTCAGTCGTCCCTCGGCAGTCAGAAAGAGTGTATCTACTCAGGTTAAGACCAAAGGAGAGATGTTCAATAAGAAGCTCCTTCTGTGGGTTATAGTCAACGAACTTTAGAAGCAGGAATGTCTGAGAGTCAGTTGTGAATTCTTTTCTGTTTCTGTGATGTAGATTCTCACCATTGATTGCTAACCTTCAGTAAACATCCAACTGCCTGGAATTATTAGTGTAATGCATCACAAAATGGAGAGGCTACCTTCATTAAATAATATATCTAAAATCCTTGCACCAACGGTTGTAAGCATTACATAATTGTGTGTTTGCTAATACGATGTCTTGAGAATAGAGGAAGCTGCCTAGATGGAAGAATAGAGGTGATTGTTGAAGGTGATCAAGGAACTGAGAAGAGTTTGGAACAAGAATGAACAAATGACACCAAGGACACCAAGGCTGCTGTCTATACTCTCTCATCCTCACTTCTCCCTACCCAAATCTGGAATATTGGTGAACATACCTGGCCGTGGAAAGTAAAGTTTTATAACAACGTGAAACCTAGTTAGGTCTCCAAACTCAGGAGCGAACAATAGTGGGCAGAAGAACATTCTCCAGCATTCTCAACTATAGAAAACAGTATGCTCTTATTTGCTATTAACTCTTTTGTGTACTTAAATCTGTTACTAGCCCCAATTTTGTACTGAGGAGGCTATAAAATTCTGTGTGTTTTCTTTAGGACAGAGATCTCTTGACAGCAGGGAACACTAAACTGATCTGAGTTTTCCCCTAGTACAGGCTTGTATTTTACGGAAACATGTCCCTGCTCAGTGTGAATTAAATAAAACACAAAGCTGTTTATTTCTTGCTTTATTAAAAAAACACTTTAAATCATTTCTGTTCCCATAGTCCAAAATCCCTTGACAGACTAGTCTTTCCAGAATAACGCTTTATTGGTAGGATTCCAGTATTGCCTCACAGCATTTACTGGATTGAGTCCAGTGTTGGGCTGGATGCAAATTCAACTGCAGCTCAGGCCAACCATCCACCTTATCTCTTGGTGTGCAGGAAGACCTCCCAGGCCAGGCTGATTTCCTGTTAACTCAACATCCCAGTTTTACTCCTGCTTCTTCCCAACCTTAAGTTCTCTTCCTCTTGCCACCCAGCCAAATTTTTACTCCTGCCTCCAGGTCTCACCTACAAGGTATCTCTCCTGTGAAAACTTCCTAAGTATTCTAGTCTATATTGATTTTTTTCACAGATGAGTTTATGTTGACACTAGTTATCGGGATTCATACACTGAATTTCTTGTGGAACACTGACAATAGGTCAGGAACATAATACAATTTTATTATTTATGTGCTCCATAATATTTTTCACTTTTTATATGTGTATATACTTTTCTCTGAGAAAACCTTAAGGATTTTATCATTTCCATTCAGTTTCTCACAATATTGGGCACAAAACCAGAATTATATATATTCAATTTAACTAATGTTAACTGTTAATTTAATTAAACTTGTCAAGTTTTAGGATCTCTAGCTGAATCAACTGGGTGGTGGACTTGGCTAATAAACATTTACTCTTTTTATACCCACCTTCATTAAACATTACATAGTGACACTTTGTTTAAAAATTTTATTAACAGCTCATTTTCATAATTCAAAAAAGACATTACAGATTATAATCAGTAGAACAACTAAAACCTCACCTCGACAGAGATAGCCAGTGTGTAGACTTTCTTACATAGGCACATTTTAATTTTCTAAAAAAAATAAAATAAACTTGTTTTACATAAAGTTAACCACAATAGTGCAAGAAAATATGTATTATGAGGACAGGTGATGAAAGAAGGAAAATACAAGCCTTGCATCAGCTGAATCGTCCACTTGATCTTGGGCTCATCTGCTTTCACACAAGGAAACTCACTATGGACATTACAAAAATGCAGGGTGAGGAACGGCGTTCCTCTGTTGTCCCCCTTGCAAAAGCACTGATTCTGATTAATCTCTTGAATATGGCAATGTTTTCTCCAGATTACGATGGTGAGTGGACATGAAGGTTAAATGAATGCTGGCTGAGGATCAGAGGAGTTCGTATAATTCCCTTCTCTCACTCCTGACTTTACCACCCTTAAACCCAGCAGGCCGCTGCTGAGAGAAGGGTCTTCTGCAAGATACTGCTAGGATTGCCCACTCTAAAGCACAAGGCCACGAATGACACTGTGTAAGATTTCAGTTACTGTGTGACTAGATGGTGTCCACAACTAGAGTTCAGGGTGTGATCTGAAGCGGGTCATGGGAGTGAACAGGAAGGAGCTAGAATCCCTCATTCCATCCAGGTGGAATCCATCCATTACATGCGACTAAGCATAAGAAAAGAACTCAAAATCATACTGAAACATGCCACATAAGAGAAGCAATTCTGTAGCTTACACATGTTTTTTACATTTTTAAATGTATGTTTTCGTGTTAGTAAGAGATGCTGAGGAAAGTCGGGGTTGGGGGACTGTCCCTTTTGTCTCATTTGGTTTTGCCATAACTTACAAATAGTCCCAGGATGTTTATTAAGTACTTTTTCCTCCTTTAGTCATTTGTATAAAAGGGCAATCTATAAATCAGGGACCATCCTGACATCCTCAGTGCCTTGTAAGGCTAGACCTACTTCTGCTTCCAGTTGTACCTAAACCCTAACATCCACCCTGGACACCTGTCTGTTCTTCATAGCCACACCACTCTTGCTGGGTGATGCCCATGCAAGGTCCAGAGAAGCATTCCAATCCATCTTCATCAGCCTCTTTGATCCTCCTTTCTAACTGGAGTTTTGAAGGCAAGTACAAAATAAAGGATTGCAGGGAGATTTTCTCTGTTTTACCTTCTGGGCAGTTGGTAAAGGGTAAAGACATGAAAAGGAAAAGATGAACCATCTGGGTTTCCCACTCTTCAAAATTTAGATTAATTGGTTCCTAAGAATATGTGAAGTCATACTGACATGGAATATCAGTGAAATTGGCATCAAAGCAGATTTTATAAAACACTCCATAAACTTAGTTTAAAAGAAACTGAGGAGAAATTAAGTCTCTCTCTCTCTCTCTCTCTCTCTCTCTCTCTCTCTCTCTCTCTGGAAACTGAAGTTAAATTGGGAAAATGCCTACCGAAGACTTTTAAACAATCTTCGGTGTCCTTGTGCTTAGCTTTTGATCCTTTCAGGGAAGCTGGCTGCCAACACAGCACCATGATCAGAGTAGACATGATAAATATTTGTTGAGCTGAACAAGTCTATTGATTATTCCTGCTTTGCAATCTCTTTTTTCCTGTAGCTTCATACTTTTAGTTTTAAAGAAGTGGTCTCTAGTTCAAGTTTTTTGAAGACTGGTGGCCAGTGCTATATTCATCTCCTTATACCATTTCATATTGAATTTCTATTTCTTAAGTCTGCTTTTGAGAGCTTTTTAAAATTACATCCAGTTATTATTTGCCTCTTTCCAGGCACTGCCAAACATATCAATGTGGAAAGTTTCTGCCTTTACAGGCAAGCTTGGAAGTGCAGGTTCAGCGACACATTTTTCTTTTTCAATTCTCAAAACGAAGGACTAGATTTTCTCAAGCAGATTCACTAAGGCACACTAGAAGAAATATAAAAATCCTACTTCTTGTTTTAGTTAATAAACGGGAAAATATTATTGATATACACATCTGTTCTCCATATTTACGGCTGTCTTACATATTTCCTTCACTTTTAATTACTTAAATATGTAAATATCAATCACAATATCCAAAGCCTGTCTTATATACAAAGAGAATAATTAAAAAATGGTGATTTGTAGAGAATTGGTACTTGGACTTTGGTGACATGTACAGAATACCTTTAGAAACTTGGTGAGAATACTCTAATATTAAGAGTTGGGGCTGGGAATGTAGCTCATTAGTAGAAGACTTGCCTAGCATGCAGAAGGCCCTGGGTTCACTCTCCAGTGCCACAAATGAATAAAAAAAAAAAAATTAAAAAGTTGCAATGAAGGGTTAGATTTAGTACTAAGATGATTTTAAATTTTTTGTAAGTTTTGTTTAAATTTCCTGTTGGATTGCATTCTTAACCCAAACTCTAAATATGTTGGGATTAAAATAATATTTCTTAGAAGAGTTAAAATTACCATTCCAACTAGGAGAATTTGTAAAAGTAGATTGGATGGCAGTGCTTCCCCTAAATTTGCTTCACACAAATTTAATAGTTTGCAAGGCTTTTAAGGAAAAAATTTCAACTTGTTCTCTAATTTTCCACTACTTAGAAAATCTAAGTCAGCTGTGAAATACTGATTTCATCTGACAAGATTCAGCTTTCCTAATCTCAGACCTCCATCTTACACAGTGACAAAAGAAATGTGCTGTAACATTGGTCAGTGGTTAATGTTGGGGAAACCAAAGAACTGGTCCACCAAGACTGGCTGAGGACTCTATCAAATTCCATTCTACATGTATTTCCCTCGCCAGCCATTCTAATGTGCCAGGTTTAGGCTCACAGATACAGTTTGACTTGCAGCCACAAAACTGCATCAGTAATCTGATTATTAGCAGCATCTGTGTTACTTTACCTGCGAGCATAAAAAATGTGTCCCAGTGTGAATAAGATACATTTTATCAAGTTCAGCAACACATTAAGTGCTTGAGTGCTGACAATTATTATTAGTTGACACTGAAATTGGGAATAAAAGGAGAGCAAGGTTATTTAAATCCTCCCAGAAATGAAAGCTAATTGCATGCTTTAGTACCAGTATTTGATAGGACTTAAGTAGTCTCAGAATCTCAAGGTCAGTATTCTTTCAACACACACTGAATACCTAAAAATTTCCCTTTATTTCATGAGTATCTCTGCCCTGCCAGGAAGCATTGAAGGTAGCTGACTTCTATTTTATTCCAAGTTTTGTGCAAGGTATTGGAAACACAAGATACATTCCTTATCTTTGTGCATCTCACTTCTCAGGAACATGAGTTTCTAGGGGAAAAAAGTCCTTCTCCCAACCACTGGATTGGAACAGAAATTAGTTTCATTTCAAATAAGAAATGTTTTAAATAAAAAAATGTTCTCAAGAATTATGACCCCCAATAATAATGTGGAAAGGTAGAAAGAGAATAAAAAACCCACAAAACTGTCCAGATAATATTTAATATGAACAAGGAGCTAACTTTTGATAAGAAATAATACTATGTCGACAAGAACAGGTGGAGGAGGTTTAATGTTCCCTCACAAAATGCCTCACATTCTGACATACAATGAATATGATTATTTTCCTTTTTTACTGTAAAGTTGAAGAGCAAGCCCTAGACTCAAAGTACATTATAGCTCTTGCTATCTTCTAATTTGTATTCTAATAATTATACTATGTACTGGTAAGATGAATTCACTTTTAATATTTTCACATTATTGATCTCATTGAGAACTTTCTGTAACCACAAAAAATAACCCATATCCAGGGTGGCAGTCATAGACTCTACACATCAAAAAAGTTATGTGCCTAACTGTGACTTTTATGTAGATTAGTAAAACACTAAAAATATATTGTATCATATTCCCCAACCCCTATATGTTACCCATAGTCAGTTCCCTAAAAATAGAGGCAAAACAAACTTGATGTTGTCAAGGTAGCAGATTTTTTAAATTTAGTACTAATTTGCTTGCCAAACACAGGCAGTATAGAAGGGACTCTCCCACTTCTTGGTTAATAAACAAAAAACAGTTCAGGTGAAAATAGGAAGGCAATGAGAATTAATCAAGGAGGAAAAATAAGAACCAACAAGTCATACTCATGTGATGCTAGCAGGTGAGGCAGAGGGCTTGCCACAGTGCTAAGCCTGGGGGAGAAGGTACTGGGATGGCCTTCATCTTGACAATCTCCAACCCATCTGGGCAGTCTATGAGAAATCTTTAGTGTCTTTAGTACAGCACAGGAAAGGATGTATTTTGGAATCCCTTGACAAAGTCTTTTAAGGGATTCTTCTGTACTTCAAACAGCATGAAAACATGAAGGAAACAGACAACTGGAGCTAGAGAGCCTTATTCTTGTTGAGACCTTTTTAAAAAATCTTGGTCGTCAGCTAGCCAAAATCCAATGTGACAGTCCCTCTCGTGGCATCTGGGATAGACAGTTATTTTAACTTTTGAGCATTTGCAAAAACAGGAAATTCTACCACTTGAGTTTATTCCTCTTTAGAACTCTTAATAAATCTACTTCTTCCTTTTTATAGTTTAACAGAAATTTTGAGGCAGCTATCATTATCATTCCATCCTGCTCAGTACCCCCTTCCCAGCTATTTCTTCTGTTCTTCAAGGTTGCTGTTCTCATTCCTTATATAGCCAGATTCTTCACAACCTTGGTCTCCTGCCTATTAACACAAGCAACTTATTAAGGTCTCTTAGAAACAGTATCTGTAATTGAACTCAATCTTCTATCCAGACAGGTAGTGACAATATATCATATAGAGATTGCTGAACTTCTGTTAACACAGGTTGAATGCATTAGCTTTGATAGCTGTGATATACTTCCAATTCATAACTAAACTCCCATTTCCCTAAGAAACATTTCTATGAGTGGCTGTAAAACCAGTTCTTTCCAACATCCTTCTCATCAACACACACACACGCACACACACACATGCCTGTAGTCTGTATTTAAGAGGGTTGCTTTTAAAAAACTCAGAACATAGTGTCTCATTAATGCCTATTCAATCTCCCCCCTTTAGTTTCAGGCTTACGCTTAGATACTTTAAAAACATCGTGATGATTTCTATAACCTAGTGTCAGTAACACAGTTAGAATTAATGAATGTTCATTGGATAAATTAATCTTACATGGGCCAGGGATTTAGCTCAGTGGTTCTGCAGCCTGCCTCGCAAGTGCAAGGACCGGAGTTCGATCCTCGGTACCAAAAAAAAAAAAAAAAATTAATCTTACATCTGTCAATGAAAAATTTGACATAGTGTCTACTTCTGTATTATCTACCAATCAGATAAAATGTGCTTTCTCTCATTTCATCCTTTTCATCATAAAACACCAAGGTACAAATAAAATGAAGAAAAAGAAGATTGACTAAATGTCCTGACTCTTGGAATCAGAATTTAATGTTCACAACATAGGGAAATATGGCTTTTCCGTGTTATCCTAGACGCCTTTTTAATTTATTACAATACTGTGATTATCAAGCTCTACACTTGAGAGCTTATCCAAAGTTTAAAACAGCTTTGAAAATTTCCTTTTCAGCTTACATTTCCTATAAAGTCTGTGTTAAAGAGACATGCAACAATCTATTGGCTATGAGGTATAAAAAGAACTCCCAAATGCCCCTGACAAATGCCTGAGGTATTTGTTTCAGGAATCAGAAGTGGCCTGTATTTTTCAGTGTGACTTTGGGAATTCATTGAGATTGAAGATGTCTCCTAAACGGAATATAATCTTATAGTTAATGTCCCTTTTCCTCCAAATGAAGAGAAATAAGCCTAATTTTGCTTTCCTTTCAACGGAATGTGAATACAGCCCAATCCAATCACAGAATGTAGGTCCAGTCACAAAATTTGTAAAATCCAACTGGGCCCTTTCTCACGTCTATAGAGATTCAGGATAACAAATCCTAGGACTGAAACCTAAGAGAAATGAAAACAAAAATGTTTCAATATAAAGAATCTATAACCAAGGGAGACAGATCGGAAAAGTTCTGTTGCATAGAATAGAGACATCTAAAAAAGGTCTAGTAAACCCAAAGAGGAAATTTGTCTTGAACCTTTTCTGAGCCTTTTCAAGAGGAAGTGACAGAAATGGACTCTTAATTAACTTTTCAAAACCATGTTTTCCAGAAACTCATGAGTGATGGATGAATATCAGAAAGAAATCATGCCCACAATGATGTTGGAAGTACTTTTCTGGACTCTTTCACAGTAATAAGAAACCATATACTAGTACTGTGATATAAGCAGAAATGAGACAAGAAGGCTTAACTATACAGAAAGCTCCCAAGTCAGATAAACCACACGCTTCAGGCTTGGTCATGGTCAAAAAGCATCTTCTAAGCAACCACCTCAGGAGCTCCTATTAAAAGACAGGTAACTGCAAACAGGAAGGTCTGATAGATTGCTCCCAATATGGAGTGGCCACAGCAGGTACTGACTTAAACTTAAACTATTCAGGAAGCCACCCTAGCACATGTAGGGTTTTGTCACTGTATCCCACACACCTTGGGATTTTCTGTTTCATCTCCTTCAAAGTCTGGTTTCAAACTTTTTCTTTGCTCAATTTCCACCTGCCAAAATATAAGTTGGAAAAAATATCAGAAGCAAGAAAAAAGCAGCAAACAAACCAAAAGAGAAGCTCAGAGGGCTTTTTTCAGATTCTCTGTAATTTTACTAATGTTCTGGGCTTTAGCCACATGAGAGCTACTGGCCCTGAGTGTATCATGACTCTCTGCGCATGCTCTTCACTGGTTGAGAATTCCCTCTTATTCCTTGCCTTGCACAGTTGTTCCAAGGTCTCTCTGCATGTGACTGGTTAAGCAGACTGAGGTGCCCCCGTGAACCTTTCCACTGTACCCGTATGCCTGTCTGGCTCCACTATTCCAGGCTCTATAGGATGGGGCAAGATCTTGTTTACCATTTTATCTAATAACGTAGAAATACAGAAGGCAGGGGCCGGGGATTTAGCTCAGTTGTTCCATTGCTTGCCCCACAAGTGCAAGGACCCGAGTTCGATCCCCAGTACCAAACAAAACAAAACAAAACAAAACCAAAAAAAAAAAAAAAAAAAAAAAAAAATATATATATATATATATATATATATAGAAGGCAATTCACAAAGGCTTACCAGATGAAAAAATTCCCTTTTTTGTTTTTTTTTTGGTACCGGGGATCGAATTTTCCTTTGTAATTATTTAAACACACCCAAATATTTGTATCTGTTTTAGAAGCTTCCAAACTGATAAGTATTGGCATGTTTACAGTTCTATCATTTCTTCTCCATAACAGTCACTGAATTTACAGAGGAATCAATAAATCAGTCTTGCCTGGAAAGTGACACACCTCAAGTGAAGCCTTTGATAAATCAGTAAGGGAATCCTTTGAGTACAGTGATTTCATCATTAAAGTAGCTCCTCTCTCAGGGCCGGGGATTTAGCTCAGTGGTTCTGCTGCCTGCCTCAAAAGCGCAAGGTCCCGAGTTCGAACCCCAGTACCAAAAAAAAAAAAAAGAAAGAAAGAAAAGGTAGCTCCTCTCAGCACCTGGATATTTATATTGCTCAATTTAGTAGATAACAATTGAAGATAGAACAGGATCTTGTGTGAAGTGCTATTTTTTTCCTGACCACAAGATGGAGCATTTGTCCTTTTGGGGAGTCAAACGTTTTGGCCCACTAAGAAACATTCAGAACAATAAATCACCGCACAAACGTAAGGGCATCATTGTGAATAGAAAATTCTTAAACCACTTTTCAAAATCCTTCTTTAATCCTTTTTTGGGGGGGATGGGGTTTACTATGATTGAATCCAAGACCAACATAAATTATATTATAAATAAGTAATAACCACCGATTTATCCCACTGTTCTTTTTGTTGTCCAAAATGACAGAGAAAATATACTCTCACATGTAATCAGCCCATTTTTGGTACCAGAGATCGAACTCAGGACCTTGCGCTTGCGAGGCAGGTGGTGGAACAGCCCCTTTATTTTTTTTTTCTGACCTTTCATTTTTCCACAAGAAAGATTAGTCATGAAAATCAGAGCAAACTCATCTACAGTTATGTACATGAACTTCCTCTAGAGTGGTAAGAGAATACTTTGCACCTATGTTAAGCACTGCTAAAAGGCATAAGGAGGGAGAGTTGTGGGGTGAACAAATGGATTTGGAAACATCAGCCAGATGCCTCCCAAGGCTACCTTGTAGCTGTAATGTGTGGAATAATTGACCCACTTCCTGACGTCAGTCTTGTCTTCCACGGAGATGGATCTTACAGCAGCTTTGGAGGCAGAAGTCGTGGGCATGCTGAACTCAACATTCACATGATTGGCAAAGCTGGAAGGCACTTCCCGGTCAGAGCCAAGTTCAAGGTGGCAAAAGAAACAGTGTGGGTGGCCAGAAGCTATGAAAGAGAGAAGGAATCCAGAGATCAGCTTCTTTGGGGATGAAGTCAAGAAATTTTAAAAAAAGAGCCACCTCATTAACTGCCACCTGCCAGTCTCCAGAGGTTTCAGGGCTGAGCAGAGGATTTTCTTCAGCTTTATGTGCCTTAGACCCATTGATATGACATCATCTGATTACCACAGCCTGGTATCTTAGCAATAAAACCCATAGCCTAAGACATAGGCCATTCTCCAGTCAGAATGATATGTGGATACAGGACAACAACTAAGAAAGAGGGACTACAGATTGGAAGAACAGAATGCAAGGGATCAGCACTTAGCACCTAATAAAACATCAGTAACAGCCACCTGGAGCAAAATCATTGCTTTCCTTTGACAGATGAATTGAATTTTCTTAATAGCGTTCTATATTTTCAAAAGTGCTTTTGGCATGTTTTCGTGAGTGAATGATACATGTTTGTGAGAAAAACATTACAGACGGCACACATATACAGGACGAGGAAGCAGGTGGTACACTGGACAGAACACCAGATCCACATTCAGAACACCCTGAACTGACCTCCCGCTCTCCTAAGTGGCAGATTCCATAGCCCATTCCTCTGCTCTCTCCAGACCTCCAGTCCTCATGTGTAAAGTGGAGAGATGGCGGGGTAATGGAGTGGTGGGCCCAGAGCCCACTGCACAAGCCAGGCACAGCCCCTTGCGACTCCTTAATTCTGTAAGTTTACGGATAATTCCATTGTCCTTGGATGGCAAATTTAGGGTTTTTGTTTGAAAGTTGTTATTAGATTTTTGAAGAAAAAGAGAGCTTACCTCTGTAAATATAAAGATTGAAGCATCACTGTCATTCAACAGACACAGCAAGAAATATTTGTTGAGGGGCCTGTGCCTGATACTATGTTAAACGCTTGACACAGATTTTCTAACCCAATCTTCATAACAATCCCTTTACAGACGAGGAAATGGAGGCTCTTGGAGGCACAGTTGCAGCTAGAAAGTGGCAGAGCTGAGAGCTGAACTCAGCAGTTGGCTGCACTTTGCTTAAGTCATAACCTCACGGTCTCCAAAACTCAAGAGCAGGTTTGCAGGGTGACCGGGTAGAGACAAGCTAAGCTCCAGGATCCCCCATGTAGCAATTGGCTATGAATGAACAACACGAAACTACTCAGGCTTAATTATGTAACTAAACAGTCCCTTAGTTACCCTGCTTTCCCCAAGTAAACAATTCCAATTTTCTTTATTGGTCTGGGCAGGGCTTTTCAGTCCCAGAGAGTAAGGAGATATACACCCACTCTCCAAGGAAAACATTACAGAGTGAAATATTTGTTTTGCTGTTTCACAAATGTAACATAATTCAACACTTATCTGTAAAGAGTAAGACTTTGGGAAATTAATTGAACAATTGGTACTGTTTTTTAGGAAAGGAATTTAAGATATAATAGTAAAATTTACAGGATATAAAAATGAATCCATCTTTTTAATTGCATATAACAAATATAATTATATAGTATCATTTATTAGGTATTCATTACAGGCCAGATACGGTGCTGAGCCCTTAAAAGCACTATCTAATTTCACTCTGAATAATCTAGGTATTAATAGCCCTGTTTAATAGACAGGAGAAATTAAGTTTCTCTGAGGGTTAAGTAAATCGCCTGAGGTCACACTGCCATTATGTGGTAGAGCTAGGAATAAAACTCAGATCTGCCTCTGACTCCAAACGGTGTCCTAAATTCTTGATATATTGCTATGGGATTAGACTGCTGTAACATATACAGTAGACTCTCTTTATTCAGTGGCAATTTAGGCAACTGTTTTTACCTAATTACCTTTATTTGCACATTTTTGGAATATTGAAAAATCATTTCTTTTGCAGAAGTGACTCGCTCCTCTCATTCCACCAAAGCATATTCAGAGCAAACTCTGAAAGCTCCAGCTATGAATGGGTCAGGCTGGTGGACAGAGGAGAATAATTTGGAAATATGGTATAGTTTAATTCATGGTAATGAACTAAATAAACCCACAAATTATATCATCTTCCTTGATGAAATTGAGAAAATTAACATTAAAATTCAGATTCTTCACCCATAAAAGCTAATACTGGGAATGTTGTCCCTTCACCTGGTCTAATGAGAACTAGAATTCCAACAAAGACAGCTACTGCTGTAGGAGAGAATGTTTCATTTCTTGGGGTGCGACTCATAGGAGCAACAGGAGTTGTTCTGGCACCTTCTAAAATTAAGAAAAACTCTCCACTACAAAAGCACTGAGGAAAATGTTTGCTGAACACATTACTTTTCCCTGTCCTGTGTCCATTTCCCCTTCCTTCTGGTAGCAAATATTTTTTCCGCTCTCTCCCTTTAGGAAATAATCTTCCCTGTTCTGCATGGCATCTTGGTGCTTGGTGCTATAGCAACAAACTGCTCTAGATGCCCATGACTCGAGACAAATGGCACCAGGGCAGAGCATGACAGTGACAGTTTGTCTCTGAGGCAGCACCCTGAGAAGACTTCCACGAGCTTCTGTTACCAGGCTTGTTCTAGAGCCGTCCTTTCTGATTCTGAGCTCTGTTCTTTCGACCTTTCCTTCGGATGTCTGAGCTATTCATATTTATTCAACTCTTTTTTTCTTGCTTCAAGATCTTTGTTGCTTTATAACCAAAAGCCCTATGACACAGTACGATTCCGTATTTTAAAGCATTTTAAGATACGTTTATATACACTGGAAAAACTGCAAATCTCTGTTCTTATAGTGGGAATTATTTCAAGTGTGTGTCTATTTGGCTTCATCTATTAAGAGGAGCTGTAACGCTGCGAAAAGACTCCTGGATGTGGCCATATGATTGTAAATGAGTTGGGTCAGTTCACCTCCCGGGCCTTTGTTTCTCAGCTGTAGGATGAAGGGGTGGAAAAACCCAATATTCCACAGCTTCTCTTCCTAAGGGCTTCTGGGCCACAGGGTTTCTCTTCCCCTGCCAAGTCAGATGGCCCCACAGCTGAGACAGGAACCACAGCGCTCTCTGCAGGAGAACACTGTACAGTGCCGGTTTCAGGGAAATGAGTAACCAAGCAGAGAGGGAGACTTTGTTTTAAAATGCTGTCCATTTAGAAATAGAAGGTAGCAAACCCAACCTCAAACACAGAAGTCCAATGGTCTTTACACCCAGTGTCTGACACCAAATGCCTGGTGTGCGCCACTCCCTGAGCAGTCCCACTGTCCCTGCTCGCACATCACTGGACATTTCGGGTATGGGAGGAGAAGATTTAATAGCGATAATGGAAAAAGGCATGGCTGCACGTTTCAATTAGGAGTTTCCCCAAACCTTATTCTTTTTGCTTGGCTAGTAAATCCACTTTCATGAACAGATGGGGAAAATTTATTATAAACCAGAGACGTGGCTTAAGGGCTCATGGAATCACAGGCTTATTGCCTGCCGCAGGGGTCGCCCAGATGTACTCTAAGAAATAAAGCTGTTAGAGCTGCTTTGATTGCTACCTCATTTTGCCATTTCACTAAATCTCACTGGACCCTCGAGGAAAGCAATTGTTTTCTGGACTCACTCAAGCACAACAGACAGCCTCCCAAGGCTGTGAGCAAGCCGGCCAGGGGAGGTAAGTTCTTGTTTGTTTAAACCAAACATTCCTTCCTTTACTTTTTGTGGGAAGGAACCTTGGCCCCTTTGGACCTTCATATTCTGCTGGATCTCCAGCCTCTTTCCTATCCCTTCATCCCAAAGCCAAACTCTGAGTCGAGCTGTTATCGCTGACAGAGGCTGGACTCAGAAAGCTCACTTCACCTGTGTACTGTGTATGACTGGCCATAAACCTGCCTTTCACTTTCAGCTGAGGCACAGGCAGAAAGCTTCTGCAGAACCCAGAAGCCTTCTAGGATCCGGAAATGGGGTGCTTTCAGGACCACAGCTAATACTTTACCGCGTTCCAAAAGAATAGAACGTCAGAAGCTGCACTGGAAAGCTGCTGGCAGCTCAACGGGGCAGAATAGTGCACCGTTCTATGGAAGATGTATGATGAGGAGACAGAGGTGGAGTGAGCTGGGTCACTATACTTGTTATTTACTCTGTGTAAATATTTCTACTCTTCTGGTCCCCCTGCCTCTCCATCACCAGTCCACTCAACAACAACAAAAAGTTCTTCATCCAGGAACAGATGTCGAAGATTGGCCCTGGCTCTTTAGCAACCACATGGTTGCCTCCAGGAGGAGAAACCACTACCTACCTACCTGAGTTTTTGTCAGGCAGTCGGTTTATCCTCCACACAATGGAGCTGAAGGCATGCTCATACTTGGCAGTCCCCAGAGTTACTCTCATGACAGGCTCAGAGCCAGAGACACTAGCTGAGCCAAAACTTGCCCCTCGGTTCACTTTGGCTTTCAAAGACTTTTCCCCTAGGACACTTTCCCTGCGGAAGTTTTTCACCCACTCACTGGGCACTGGGTAACGAACCATTACATTCTCACAGGGAACCTGAGTGAGAGGGTCACGGTTGGAGGAGAAGCCGGGTGACATCCTCAGCCAGCTCTGCACCTCCACTTCCGCCCCACTGATGCTTGCCGCTGTCCTGAGTGTGAAAGGCAAGGTCTTCTCAGCAAACACTGTCCTGAACCGCATTAGCTCAAACCGGCAAGCATCCAAAGGGTTGAAGAGAATAACCCGAGAGCTGTTGAACACATCCTCATCCACGCACCCATGAAAATGGCACTCGTGGAGTTTAATCCATTTGGTGGTAGTGATGGGCATGATGTCTTGCCGAGAAACTATTTCGTTTCCTTTGATGAGAATGTCATTGAGGCCCAATCGGCACTCTGCAAGCCCAGAAAGGAAACTCAGAATATGGATCCGAGTCAAGACATGGTGCTGGAGAATTCTGTTGTCTCCTTTGCTTATAATGCCAGAGAATTCATCTCTGACATCCACTGTAATCTCCTCTTCAAGATAGTTCAAACCAACGGTGCTCAAGTCCATTGACAATACTGGAAGATCCATGAGCTGGTCCTGAACTGCACGAATGAAGCTCAGGAAGTCATCATAATTGGTGGTGCCCAGCTTAATCACTTGTTCCCTCTCTGCTGTGTGGGCCACAGCAGGTTTAGGCTGGTATTTCTTCTTCTCTTTGTAGGTGACTCGGTCTATCCGCAAGCTGTGGATCCTACCATTCTCATCATAGTTTTGAAGCCGAGGTTCTGAAACTTCATGGCAGATCTCCAGCTTGAACTCACGGAATGGCTTTTCTAGGCCCTGCTCATAATACAGCTGCAGGTAACCACTGTCTGTCAGTTTGATGTAGATTGGTCCCCAGTGCCTGGAGGACATGATGTTTTTCTTCTCAGGGATCCTGAGCATCATTGGCCAGCCATCTCTGGGCTGAGTCAGTGCTGAGCTAGGTGAGTGAGCATCTAGTTCAATCCAGGCTATTGGGTCATCGTCAGGTAGTGCTGCAGTGCTAAAGTGATCAGGATCATCAATCTGGAGTTGTTTGAGTTTTTCAACAGCATCAGAGTGGGACTGGTTTTTGCTTGAATCATCAAAACTGATGGCATCCTGGTAGATGACAATGAGGGAATCTCTTTGGCTTTTCCCTGTGGTACTGGAAATGGAGCTTTTTTGGGAGCGCCTCTCCTGTTCCTCAAAGAAAGCACTGAAAGGGTTGATAGGGGAGGGCTGGACATCCTGGAGTGTCTCATTCAAGAAAGGATTGGTGGCCCTCCAAGGTGGTGCCTCGGTTGCAGAGGGTTGATGGTTTAGGGAGGAAATGTCCAGCTTCTGAACTTTGGAGAAACTCATCAAAGTGCTCTTGGGACGATCCCTCTTGAATGACCCAGTTGAGTTGTAAGGTACAACAGGAGTCACAGGTGCCATAGGTGGCATATTTGGCTTCAGAGGAGATGTGATTGGTGGCAAAGGGCAGCTGACTTCATTGTCATCAAAAGTGACCCAGCTGGGGAAACGAGCAGAGGTCACTGGAGGGGCAGGGTGCCCATTCACGGGTGGACTGCTGGTTTGCCAGCTGATGGCTTCCATCTCTACCTCTTCATCTTCCTGGAGTGAGGAAGAATTGTCTAAAAGGAAAAGGAGAAGATATCAGGGGCTGCCATTCAGAGTTGCAGGAAACTAATGTAGGGGAATGAGCATTACTCGAATTTTATCTAGAATTCAGTGAATTCCAAAGTAGCTCCTTACCTGTCGCAAGTGCTTGGTCTGGGTACAGAGCTTATGATTTTGTAATGAGAACATGGGAAGGGCCATCACATTGAATACAATGATAATATAGTGGATATTTCCTGTACTTTCTTCTAGGGTATGTATTCTTCAGTTTTAAACATTGAAAACTACCTCCTATGTAAAGTAATATAAACTGGCCTTATTAAAAAAGAAAGTTATTTTCTGTCAGTGATAATGATAGTATATTACATACTTGTAAATATTCTAGCCCAGACATGATAAATAAATATTAAAGATAAAATGTTAACACCCTTGGGCCGGGGATTTAGCTCAGTAGTTCTGCCGCCTGCCTCGCAAGGGAAAGGAACCGAGTTCGATCTCCGGTACCCGCCCCCCCGCAAAAAGTTAACACCCTCAATATCTATGTAAGTTCATGGAAATGAATCAGAAAAACAAAATCTCCAATAGAAATATGGGCAAAAATCATAAACTGATAAATCATGAATGAGAAACTAAAAATGTCTAATAAACATGTGAAAAACATCCAATCTTTGTAGTAATAAAAAAAATAATTAAACCAAAAAATCAGTGAAGATTTAAAAAGTTTTCAATATTCAATGAGGGTAAGGGCACCATGACAGACAGGAACACTAAACAGACTCTCAATGGGAATAAATTGATACAGATGCTCTGAAAAGAGGTCTCGCAATTTAGATTACTGGTCTTAACAAGTGTTCATAAACAATGACTTAACAATTCAACCCTAAAGAAATAAATCAAATTGTGAACCAAGTTTGAAAAACAAAGATGCTCATTTTAGCATTATTTAAAACAGGGAAAAATAAAGGGAGAAATTTCAAACGTCTAACAATTGGATGAATGTTAAGAAATTGAGGCACACAATGGAATGAGACCCAGCTGTTAAAATGTTTATGTTTTCACAGCAATATAAGAAAATGCTCGTGATATAAGCTCTTCTTTTCTTCTCTAGCATTTCCATCTTGGGGTTTATTTTAGTATGTAAAGAGAAAAGGTTACTATCAATAAAACTCTACTGTGGCAGGGTCTTCAAGAAAGGAGATAATAGACTTAAGTGTTAATGAGGGAACAACCCAAACTTTTTCAGGGTTGTAAGGACCCCGTGTGTCTGCACTGGTTTGGGAAGGGTGAGGAAAATGAGGCTGTTAGCAAGGAGGAATGGATTCTGATAAAGATTTGGCACAGTTAATAAATGTCTGGCATATAGTAGATACTCGGTAAAGGTTTACTGATTGAGGAAAGAAACTCTGCTTTGGAGTAGCTCTCCTATTTTCCATGTCACTGGAATGTGTATGGGGTTCTCTACCACCATCTAACCCACTATTTCTACTGCCAGGCATTTGGAATCAAAGGCAAATGGATCCTGAAAAATTTATACTTTCATCAGCAATACCACATATAATTTTGCACATGTAATCAATCACACATGGATGACTGGCTTGTCATCTGTCCTTCCAAGAAATGTATTCAAACAGACAGCAATTCCTTTAGTTAAGAGCATCATTTTGAGAAAGTAGGCTAAACACATGACTAGGTCTACACACGTATCCACATCTACCTCAAAAATACAAAGAGCAAAAAGTATTCTCTACATGTTCAGCACTACAAAAGGACTCCAAGGCACTTAAAAACTAAAGATGAAAATCTCTTCCAAATTCACTTTTGTAGATGTATGAACTATATTCTGGGATATGAAGGGAAAGAAATCAGGTAATAAACTAGGTTCAATGTATTTATACTTCATGTATTTATTACTAGTAATGCAGGCAAAGGGGAACATTATGACCCTGAGTGAAATATAACCTTGGGATTGTAACACATCGTCTCTGGAGAACTGGGGAAGGGGTGTGTCTCAGAACTTACTGGCTCCTTTCTGAAGTGGCTCTAAGGAGTTCTGTAGGGTAGTGGTTCCGCCCAAACCGCCCTGCTGGCCCAGCCCTGCTAACAGGGATCTCCTGACCCTGGAGCCCATCACCACCCCTTGGTTTAAAAACAAGCTGAAATCCTCTTCCTTTGGCGAGTGGCTTTCTGCCAAAGGATTCCCTTCTGTTGGGACTCTTGTCCTCAAATTAGCATTTCTTGTCATCTCCTGAGCCAAAAAAGAAGAGAGAAAAAGGCTTCTGTCTCTACTGAAGATCATTTTTGTCTTATAATAAATTCCTTCTCAAACCAAGTTATTTTAAAAAATCACACCAAACTCTTGACAGTTTTGTAACATTAAATTCATAATACAATTTAAATGAAATATCTTTAAATTTGAAAGAAAAATTCTGAATTAAATTAACTTGCAGAGAGATTCTATTTCCCCTTTGTCAGTCATTTAAAAACATCAAATGATTGTTTCAAAGTTCTCTCTCAACTCGCAGTTTCATGTCCCATAATTACAATAGTTATAAAAAACTACCCTTTGAGCCGGGCGTGGTGGTACATGCCTATAGTCTCGGCATTCTGGAAGCTGAGGCAGGAGTATCTCCTGTGAGTTTGAGGCCAGCCTGGGCTAGTGAGACTGTTTCAAAAAAAACAAAACAAAACAAAAACCTATCTTTGTTTTTCCATAAAACCATGTATAAAGAAAAAATATTTCAATAACGTAACATACTTTTATAAAAGAAAGCCAAATGTGGACCAGGGTTCACATAAGAATAAAGCATTTCTTGAGGTGAAACCAAATACCACTTCCAAAGGCAATCCCTTGTTAACACTGGCTTCCTGATTGTGAACTCTTTTTTTGGTACTGGGGATCGAACTCAGGACCTTTCCAGGACCTTGTGAAGCAGGCATGGTGCCACTGAGCTAAATCCCGGTCCCCTTATTGTGCACTCTTAATTTTGCTTCTTTTCTTATCTCACACAGTGACCATCTTCTATTTTGTTTTGTTTTGTTTTTGAGACAAGATCTTGCTATGTAGTTCAAGCTGGCCTCAAACTCATTATGTAGCCCTGGCTGGCCTCGAACTCATGGTGATCCTCCTGCCTCAGTCTCCTGAGTGCTAGGATTACTGGCATGCACAACCACACAGGCGCATTGTTTTTATAAAGGTTGGATCTTATATATTTTTAGTAGAGGATTACTTTGGCCTTTCATGCATATATAAAATTTATCTGGATATAAATTTTCTGAGCATAAATATTTGCATTTTATGTGGCAGAAAGTTTACTTCTTTAATAAATAAGGAGTGTTTCCTTAATACAATGAATATACTCTCACAAAGAGGATAAAGAGAAAAACAAATTAATGAAGGAATATAAATGTCTAATAATTATTAAAGAAAAAAAGATTAACCTTGTAAAACTATAAAATATCATTATTCCCATAGCAGAGAAACAAAGATTTAGAATAAATAATAACCAGTTTTGGGGACAACTGGGGAAATCTACACTCTACTGGGAGTATTAAAATTTTTTCCTGATGGGGAACTTGAAAATTTGTACACAAGTTTTTAAAACAGTGACTCAAGAATTCTTATAGGAGTTTAGTCTAAGAAAATAACAAGACAAGCATGTAGCAATGTACACAGTGGCTGTTTATCATAGCAATGTTTGAAAAATTACAAACAACTTAAATGCTCAACAATAGGAGATTAGTTAAATTGTTATATCTTTAAAATGGAATCCTATGTCACCATTGGGATATCTATAATTTGAATTCAGAAAGCCTCGGTTTCAATTATATATTGGCAGCTAAGTAACTATGAAACTTTGACTATGTTTTTAATTTCTCTGTCTGTTTTCCATGAATTTAGGAGAATATTAAGTCCTATCTAAAAGGCAAACAGTAAAAGTTCAGTGGATGCAGCAGATTTCAGACTGCTCTTCCCACTATTAGAATAATATATTTCATTAGTATATATGTGTTAGCATTGGAATGTAATATTTCATAACGTTTTGGTGTTAAAAAACAAATGTCTCACCAGGGATTTAGCTCAGTGGTTTTGCCGCCTGCTGCACAAGCACAAGGATCCGAGTTCAATCTCCGGTACCAAAAAAATCCAAAAAAACAAAAAAACAAGTCTCATGTGGAGAAAGGGGTATATTAAAAAAACTAAATCTGTGCTAGGAGTAGTGGTACATGCCTGTAATCCCGGCTACTAGCAAGTCTGAAGCATGAGGACCCCAAGTTGGAAGCCAGCCTGGGCAACGTAGCAAGACTCTGTTTCAAAATTTAAAAGAAATTGTTTAAAGGGCTGGAGATGTAGTACAGCACGCCCTGGGTTCAATCTCCAGTAACACTTCCACCCACAAAGTTTATCTATATTCTTCCCTTACAAAGACAATGCTGTATTGGTCACAAAATAAAGTTCAAACTGTACCTTGACCGCAAATACTAATTAACCTTAAGGAACAAGTAGCTTAGGTATTCCCTAGGCTGAGAAAGCAGCAGTTAGATGTTTCCTGCAAGTTATGACCTGTGCTACCAGTACTAGAAACAACGAAGGGGAATAAAAGGCTGGCAAATTTCCCCAGTAAAAACAGCCAAAAGCTAATTGTCTTGAGCACAAAGTTAACCATTATCCACAATTCCATTTTATTGACTTATTAAAATAAAACCATAGCCAAAACTCTGGTGTTATTTTAATTACCATCTCTTCCACTTGCTCCCTCTAAATTGCTTTTAATAGGAATTGGGCTGTGGCCAAACAAAAGCCATGTATAAAGATAAGGCTTTCATCCCACACCACAGGGAAAAGTTCCGGTATATCTGGGGTGCCTAGTATCTACTGATGCAAACTAAAGAAAAAAGGTGGATTGTTTTAATGTGAGACCAAAATCTATTTTAAACTCCCCAAAGATTGTATCAAATGAATGATTACCAGGTAATCAAAGTCACCAAAGGCAGAGGAAAAGTGAGAGCTACCGTAGTGGGAGGATTAGCAGTTTCTATATTTTGGACATAGCAGATACTCTCATCTTCTTTCCCCCATTTCTTAATCTAATTTTACTAATGCAATGGACAAATGCAAAAAATTTACTGAGAGGTGTTCAGTGGAATTTATTGAGTGGGAAGAACACATATTCTTATATTATTGCAGTTCCTCAACACGAAACAGCAGTCACTGTATTAAGAGCATATTAAAACTGTAGAACCAGCTCCTGATGCACCATGGGCACCGATATATCTACAGAGTGATCCACAAGTGAAAAGAGGAGCACAGAATTAGAGATTTTAGAACCAGCAAAGCTTGATCCCTTCATTTTGCTGAGAAGACTGAGGTTCAATGGTTTTGAGAAACCTGCCCAAGGTGGGATTAGAAGTCAATTCCTGCCTTTACATTTCATTAACTGTTATTTCCTCAGTGCTTGTTCATTAAGCTAAATTTTACCCATTACTTTTGAGATGAGTAAGAATTATCTTCACACACAACTTCTTAGAAGAAAACATTAATTAAACAAGGATTTGCATCTATTTATATGGAAGTCTTTGGGCAAAACCCCAGGAGATGTCACTCCCTAACATGTAAAGGTGCAGAGAGGAGAGCAGAGAGGTTCTCGCTTCGACCAAACACGCTGGGTGGTACCTACTTAACTGACAAAAGGAGAGCCAGAGGACTGTGTGCTCCTGGTGCTCAGCACTGTCCAGGAGAGACCATGCTTGCAAGCTGGTGGAGGGACGCGCTCAAGCGATATCCCAAGGCGAGGAAGCCCATGCGTCAAACTACCACTTAGCGCTGCGGAGCAGAATCTCTGCCAAGACTCCGCATTCCAGATTGCATTTACTAAGGGAACCCATGCAGCTGTTCTGAACACCTTCTTCAGATGGACTTAATCCAGCTGGCCCTGCCAACTCTCTCCCCGCTCATCAAGACAGTCTGACACAATGCATTTCCTCTCTCTTCTTTTTTGTTGCTCAGAAGTTTGTGGAACGGTTCGGGAATATTCCATCTCTTGCAGTGGTCTTGCACTGTGACCAAAAATCAACCTTTTGCTCTCTGGTTCGAAACTTTTGTCTTTTTGACCATTGTTCTCTTTCTTATGTTTTCCCCAGTACTAAATTTCTGTGTCTTTATTTGTGGCTTCTTTAAAAAATATTTTTATTATATTAACTTGTTTAGTATAATAGTATGTACTACGTTTGCAATACACAGTAATTATATTCATCTTGGGAATTGGTATGTGAGTGAAACCAGGTGTTCTGCGGCTCTCACCAGCTCTAAAGTGCCTCACCCTAAGGAACATACACACTCAGCAATGTCCTTCCCTTCACGGTCCCAAAACAGTGATATGGGTGTCATCCTCCAGCAGACCTGATTCAATGTCTGATCATTCTGAAGTTTAGTGATGGGAATTTCTGCTTCATCAAAGTTAATCCTGTAAATTTGGTCAGGGGCTGGTGGGTGGCGAGGGTAAAGAACAGAGCTGGGAGCTCTCACACTTTCTTTCTGTCTTTTTGTTTTTTGTTTATTTTGAGACAGGGTCTCACTTTGTAGTGCAGGCTATCCTTGAACTCACTACGTAGGGCAGGTTGGCCTCGAACGAATGACAATCCTCCCGTTTCCTGGCTGCTCACACATTATTACATATGCTTGTATACATGTGTACCAGGGATGAGGAGAAACAGACATTCTGAGTCTACCAAGTTTTCTTCTGTTTGTTATCTTTCCAAGGCTGTACTATAGTAGTTTCTTGATGAAATTTAAGAATTCTTTTATGGGAGGGGCAACATCATCTATAGGAAAGTTGGGGTAATTTCTATAAGCTGAAAGGACTTCTAACCAATGGGTCTACTTTATAGATGCTTTCACCTTTATTAACCCAAAGATCATTTTTCTTTATGTGGATTTTCCATCAAAGATGATGACAACGAAATAACCAAATGGCTCACGTGTGTAACAGGCCAGTTCTTTTCAATCGAGACTGCATTTGGTAATTTGATTTCATTTTAGTACTTATCCAACTCTCTCTTAATTATCATAAGAAAAGGAGACATTCTTGTGCTCGCTTCAGCAGCATATATACTAAAAAGGAGACATTCTTACAGACTGATAGATGTAATTTACAAAATATAAACCGATCAATTTAAGATAACATCAGAAAAATAGGAAAACCACTAATTTTTAGCACATCAACAAATTTATTCTAGCAGGTAGAAGTACACTTCTGAGTCCCTCATATTTTTCAGAAGACCTCATAAAGTAACCTGTGGGCAAATAAATAGAAAAGCTATTTACAGATGGTTCATTTACTCAGTAGTTTTCCTGACTTGTTAGAGCATGCATCCTGTTCAGCAAATACACACAGTTGTCTCCTGAGTGAACACAAGGGATGTAAGAGAAAGGCTAGATTCAAAGTGGCTTATATTGCAGCTGGGCGTGGTGGCACATGCCTATAATCCCAGCACTTACACTCAGAAGGCTGAGGCAAGAGGATCCCAGGGAGTTCGAGGCCAGCCTGGGCCACACAGTGAGTTTAAGGCCAGTATTACCTACATAGTGAGACCCTCTCTTAGAAAATCCAAAAACAACAACAATACCCAAAAAGTGGCTTATGCTAACACTGGGTCGACTTTCTGGCCCAGGCATAGTCTTCACTGTGTTTGGGCCGCCACAGGTAGTGGAAGGTAGAGCTTGGGCTCTGGAGTCAGAATGATCGGGCCTTGCCACATGAAAACTTTGAGCTCAGTCAAACATAGTGGTCCACAACCATAATCCCAGCACTCTGGGAGGATGAGGCAGGAAGATTGCAAGTCCAAGCCTAGACTATGCAATTTGGAAACTCAGTGAAATCCTATCTCCAAAATAAGAAACAAAAAGTGATTAGGGATGTAGCTCCATGTGAAGGCCCTGAGTTCAATCCTTGGTACTGCAAAAATAAAAAAGCAAGCCAGCCAGCCAATCAGCTTGCCTGCCTGTGAGCTCTTGGGCATGTTACTAAACTTTCCCCAAATAAATATATACTTTCCTCAAATAAATATATATATAATTTCTTTTCCTTTCCTTTTTTTTTTTGGTTCCCGGGATCGAACTTGGGACCTTGCACTTGTGAGGCAGGCGGTGGCACCACTTATATATAATTTCTTTAATAAGCTGAGAAAGAAGAGAGAGGGAAGGAAGGAAGGAAGGAGAATGCCTTTGCAGTTACATTATTATTAATCTGACAGGAACAAGGAAAGGAAGGTATAAAAATGGAAGGAAAGGAAAGAGGGATAGAGAAAGAGAATAATTTGCTTTACGGAGGATAGCACTCACACTCACAGCAAACATTCCCATTATCCACTCCTAGAACTATGCCAAACCAGTCAGTGGATTAATTTAGTACTCACACACCTTTGATCCCAACACCACACACTTAATCCCAGCACCACACACCCTAGATCCAGCCACTTCCGAAAAGCCCCACCTACAACCCATGAGGCTTTGAGGGGACATCTGGATACAGCCCCGTAACAGTCATGAATACACTATGGACAAGATAAGTACCCAACTTTCTATCTTCCCTCTGGTACTAGAAATGCCTGTGTAAGTTGGGCAGGTAGAAGATGTTTTAGTAGTTTAGAGAAGTAGCCACCAAAGTGGAAGACAACACTGAAGGAAGCATATGGGATAATCCACTAGGCTTTAGGAAGAAAATATTTTAGAGCTTCCATTTTTGTTCACTTTTAAAAAAAGCTTTCTTCACTTTTAAAACCATCTCTTATGTTTCTTATAAAACATTACCTAAAACATCTACCATGTTTATAATTTATAAATTGATAATATAAATATATTTATCAATAAATACACATTTATTACAGGTTTATGCTTAAACCTTTGGAGAAATGTGATGAAACATTTGGAAAAAGCTAACTTAGTTCATAAGGCATGTTTCAGATATACATGCAAAGATGCTACACCTCCTCCTTGTCTTTCATAAAAGCAGGACAGAATCACCAGAAGAAGTGGCCTTGGCTGTCAGTCCAAAAGGAAAGGTATTTTTTGCATATAAGAAGGACCCATTATTCTCTTAAATTTTTCCGTTTCCCTTAAACTTTTCTGTAATAATTCCAGTGTCCCAGATCCCTGCTGACAGTGTTACTAGCCTATTCAGGCTTTCCCTGTTGCTTGGAATATATTAAAATTGACTTCTATTTTACCCTTCCTTGCTTTCTAGGAAGTTTTAAACAATCTTCCTATTTTGTATAAATTATGAAATTGACCTAAACAAGTAACTGCTGCATTTGCTTCCAGGGGCATGGACTGTGTGATCTCACATTAGAATCCTAGTCTTTTCAGGCCAGGGATTTAGCACAGTGGTTCCACTGCCTGCCTTGCAAGCTCAAGGTCCTGAGTTCGATCCTGGGTACCAAAAAAAATGAATCCTAGTCTTTTCATGTCCCTTTCATGGCTATACATCCAGTACCCAAGGAATACACAGCAATGGCATGAAGAGGGGATGCCCATGAGAGCTTGATACATGCTTTATAGCAAGTGCCCTTTGACTTAAATATTTTAGATCTTCTGTTATTCACGTAACAGGCTGAGACTGTTATTTCTGTGTTCAATATGTTCTTAGACAGAAAAAGTCAACACGGCTCCGAGGGGAAGGGCAAAGTCGATATAATGACCATTTCTCCTCTACTATTTTGGGTTATAGCTTCATAACTGTCCTTCAGAAAACTTTTCCCCTCTCGATCAAGTCTTCTTGTATTGCCAATCAAGGTGCTCCATCCATGACACATATGACTCAAAGTCAGACTATCTTTGGAAATCTTAAATGGAATTTACTCAAGGATAGAAAAATGGTGGGGGCTAAATTACTGAGAGGAACTCTAAAGAGCTTGCACATAGCTAATATATCTTGAATTAAGCTACCAAGGTTTGCCGACTGTAACAAGTAAACTGGATTGTCAACTTGATTGGCTCGAGAGTTCCCTAGGGAATTTACTAGTAAAGCACACTTCTGGTGTGTCTGAATGGGTCATGGAGGCATGACTTTTGGTACTATAACTGGTCCCTGGCCTCTCCCTCCCTGGTGCTCTTCCCAGATGCCATAAAGTGTTTTTTTGCCATGATTTTTCTGCCTTAAAGCCAGCCAGCCATGGACTGAAATCTCAAACTATCAGCCAAATTAAAATTCTTTAAATCATGGGTGTTGGGTGTTTTGTACCAGCAATGGGAAAGTTGACCAATACACTGACCATATGTGAGAGATATCCCAAATGACTACAGAGTCTCCTCATCTCTATTGACCTTCTTGGGCATTCCCCTTCTATATTGACTCTAAGTTTGATCATGGGTCTTTCTTTGGTTAAGATGAAATTCATACATTGCAAACAGAAGCAGGAGAAGTGCTTGTGCCTGGGGCTTGCCCTTTTTACCTGCAGTTGGAACCTGAGACCATCATGTGAGTGACCTTCCAAGGGATAAGCAACCATAGGGAGAAGAAGCAAGACACTGTTGCCAATCAGGCAACAGACTACAGACCCATGAGTATCCTAGGAGTTCAGCTGATCCTTGAATAGACCAGGGAATGTTTAAAACCCACTCAGATCGCTAACTTGCAGAACTATGAGCCAAACAAAATACTGTTTTCTCCAGCAACTAAATTTGTGGGTGTTTTTTAATGCTGTAAAAGCTGATATACTAACTTCCTGAAACTTGAGTGTTCAGCTTTTTTTCTGATTCTCAAAGCTATATTCTTAAAATAAATTCCTTTTGCTTAAAGTTAGTACAATTGACGTGTGTTGCTTGCTATGCAGGCTCCTTAGCTGTCAAGCTAGAGGTAGATGAAAAGATTCTTGTAGAAACTATGAGCAGGTATAAATTCCTAGAACCCTTAAAACTTGTCTCACTATTAAGCAAAAACATTTCAGTTTTCCTGTTTCTCTCTACTTTCTGGAACTCTTTCCACAAGATGATAGAACAGTATTATTTTGCTTAATACAAGAGACGTTCTTCCAACTTTAAGTCTGGAGGTAGGGAGTTTTAGGACTCTTGTTGGAAAAATCATCATCTTTCACCTGGATCAACCAACACATGGGAGAGAGATACGCCAAACTACAAGTCAACCTAGTCAAGAGAATGGACTCCATGCTCATTCATATCCTGACAACTCCATCTACTAACTCTGTGACCTTGCCTAAGTTAAAGTACTAGGCCTCAGTTCTCTCAACTGTAAAATGGAGATAGTAAAAGTATTTACCACTTAAATTGGTATGAGGGCTGAGTTCATGTATATAAGTGTATTTAACAAGCATTACACAAATATTTAATATTATTATTGTGAGTATTCCTTAGAGTCCATATGGCGTCGGGGAAGATCTTGGGAAAGAGACATTTGGCACTGTGAGGCCTTTGATAAAACCATGGAACAGAAGGTTTCATGTCGAATTTCATCTCTACCAAATGCTACTGTGCTAATTTCCTAACTATAACATGAAATAGCTGTAAGCTCTGTTTAATTCCACAGGGTTGTTTGGAAGCAAATATAAAATAACACATGTGAACATGCTTCTCAATATTCCACAGTCCTTAATCACTGCATGGTTAGGCCTGCAATTACTATTCAGATACTGAGGTCACTTTAGGTTCTAAATGAGTCCTACATTCCTCATTATTTCAGTGGGTCCATTCCGGGTGGGCAGTTGGTATATTGCAGAGATGTGTGGACAGCCTTCTTGGAATAAAGATTTATTTACAGATTTATGAAACCTAAACTTGTCTATACCAACTACAGCTCTGTCATGAGATGCTTATTTACATTATATAATTTTCAATACTTTTCTGGAGATTGTGTTTCTGAAAAAAGAACTGAAATCAAGTAATGAGAGAATAGGGGAAAGTGGGAATGGCAAGAGCACTTTTATGTATCTTTATAGACCCGAACAGATGGGTGTCACTTAATTTACCTGTTCCCCATCTGGTAATGGTTTGATTGTTACTGTGTCCCCCTGAAATTCATATGTTGGAATCCAAAATCCTAAACTGATAATGTTAAAAGGTGGGCCTCTGAGAGGCGATTAAGTCATAAAGACGTGGCCTTCACGTATGGGGCAGAACCCTTACAAAAGGGCTTTAGGGAACTAGCGAGGCCCTATTGCCCTCTCTCCTCTCTGTCAGGTAAGGACCAAAGCATTAAAGTGTCATCTTGGAAGGAGAGACCAGTTCTTCTCCAGATACTGAACCTGTAGACACTTTGATTTTCAACTTCTCGGCCTCCGGAACTGTGAGAACTGTGAGACCTGATGTTTATAACCAACCTAAGCTACTCTATTATTAATAGAATAAGCTACTACCTGTCCCTAGGAGCACAGGATCAAGTGTTCTTTGCCTCAGGTAGAAGTGACTCCTGATTTAAGGCATGCTGAATTGAATGAACTCACATGCGAATCTGCTTCAAAGCACATAAATATAAAAAAGATTAAACTTCTTGACTTTTAAGGAAGAAACTGTAAAATACTTAGAAGATGCAGAAGCATGTACCATTAAAAGCACCTAAATCCTGCTGTCACCCATGCTGATCATGACATTATCAGTGTTTCTTTCAAGCTGTGTACCCTGCACATACACAGTTATAAACACATACATTTATATGGATTACTGTACATGTGGGGTTTTACAGCCTACCTTTTTTTGTTTAATATTTCAGGATAAGAATTTTCATGAGACAGCATTCAAAGCAGGCTGTGGGAAGACACTGTGTCTGATTAAGTCCTTAGCATGTGTAATCTGTAAGCTTAAAGAGTTCAGAGAGCAGAGTAGTAAGTATATTAATTCTAGTTGTAAATGTAATATTTGGCTATCTCAGTGGGAGTATATATAGGATATGTTAAAAGCAATAGAGTCTGACATTGGATAAAGGATAATCAATGCTGATGCTTTGTTTCATGAAGTAAATTTGATTCCTGTTAACATTTGAAGTCAGGGACTTCCACAGACAGAGATGAGGTAATGGGATCAGGGTTGCTGTTTTCAAGTCTAAAGCTTCTTGCCCAACTGTGACACACCATGAAATATTGACAAACATGCTGCCTTCTGCTCTTTAAAGCTAGTAGCCTTTGTGTTCTACATTGAAGGCATTGCCTAGGACTCAGCTTGAATCTCCTTTGCAGTTAGGCACACAGCCAACTGATGTGTACGGTTATCTGCCACCTCCTCTTCTCCGCACATATGAGAGAAGTCAAGCATAGACTTAAGGGTGGAAGTGTCTGCCCACCACTAAGAACCTTAGCTGCACAGTGGGGCAGGTTCCGGAGTGGGGTGCCAAAAACCATGCTGCCAACCTTTGCTAACTCCATGGCTTTGTATATGTATGGTTGACTGACAAAGTGACACAGAAGGGTCTTTACATCATTTAATCATCAGATCAAACACCTGGAACAGGGCCGGGGATTTAGCTCCATGGTGCCACCGCTGCCTTGGAAACTCAAGGTCCTGAGTTTGATCCCCCGTACTGCAAACAAAACAAAACAAAACAAAACACCTGGAACAGCTCTGCAAGAAGAAGCGTGACAGAGAGACAGAGAGAGAGAGAGAGAGCACAGGTGTGCACTGTGCCACAGATAAGCTGAGGGTGACGTTAGGAAGATGATTTCAGCTCTCCAAGCCTCAGGTTCCTCACTCCCAAGACAGGATAATGGTGCCCTGTAAGATGTGTGACAGTTGTAATAATGTGGACAAGTGCTTGGCATAGGGCCCTGCAAAGAATGGACACCGGATAACTGGCTGTTTCCGTGATTATAATGAACACAATGCACTGCCAGCCACAGTTCTGCAGCGATACGGGGAGCAAGGAGGAAAAAGCTGTTACAAATTGATTGCTTTCGTGGGACAGACATGATGTCAAATGGCTTTTAGCCTGCTTATATGGAATGCAGCTCAATGAGGAGAGAGAGAGAAAGAGAGCGAGAGGGAGAGAGGCGGGCGCAGGGAGACACACAGACACACAGAGAATAAATATGAATTAGATGAGACTATGAGACAATGTGTACTGAGAAGAGGATATGGAGAAGAGAAAAGGAAGAAAAGTAGTGTCCTCAAGAAATGGATATACCTTGTTACTAGACAATAAGGTATAAGAAGACAAAGCCTTGAATGCTTCATTACTGTTCGCTCAGTCAGAGATGAAGATACCCAGTGAAAACATCTGCGTGCACACCTGGACACAGAACTGGGTCACTTGCAGGTGTGCCTGCTCGTGACACAGGAAAAGGAAACCCACAGTGCTGGTGTGGGGACAAGTGCCAAGCCATGGCTCCAATAAGCAGAAGTGCCCTTTGCCCCAGTGGCTGAGTCTCTGCACCACCACATGACACACTATGACAGGTCCATTCACAATGATGACAAAAGGTCATTCTCCAAACAAAGCAATGAACCCCAGACAGAGGTTCCAAACCTCAACACAGCAAACCATGTACGCCAGGGAGCTGATCATGTGAAGGACCTACTGCACTGTCGCACACTGAACAAGGTGTGCTACATACACTGACTTCTTAACCCTCAAGACAACCCTGTGGGAACTACAGTCTATAGGTGAAGAAAATAAAATTCATATAGGTATGGTAAAAAAAAAAATCAACTAGTTTTCAAAACCAGTGTCCTCTTCATGTACTTGAAGTAGACCACGCACACAGGAAAGTGTGCAAATCTCAGGTGCACGGCTCTGTAAATGTTCACAACTGAGCACATTCATGTAACCAGCATCCAGATGAGAAGCAAGGCCCTGTGGGCTTTTTTTCAGCCACTCTTACCCAAGGGTAACCACTAACCTGAATACTAACCACTCTTTTACCCAGAACACTCTAACCTACAGTAATCAATCCCCACTGAATTCCTCCATCTTTCTTATCTGTTTCACCCATTTGGAATTTCTCAATACTCTCTCGTGGAGTCAACTGTTTCTTCTTTTATGTAGCTTTTCTAATTATGATTGTAATCTCTTGAAGGCCAGGGTTTTATACAAGTTGAATGTTTGAGACCAGAAATGTTTCAGCTTTTGGATTTTTTTGTGTTTTGGAATATCTACATACACATGATGAGACATCTTGGGGATGAGATCCAAGTCTAAACACAAAACTCATTTCTATTTTATATGCATCTTACACACACAGCCTGGAGGCAACTTTATACAACATTTTTAATAATTTTGACATGTGGAATTTTCTACTCATGGTATCATGTCAGCACTAAAAAAATGTCTGGATTTTATACCACTCCAGATTTCAGAGACGAATTATGGATGCTTTGCCTGTATGTACTTCCTTATATTCCCCTAGCACATCTCACAGGGTGCAGCTGCTACATAATATATGTACAGTACCTAAGAGTTGTTTTTCTGTTTATTTTGTGTCTGACACTTTTAAATACTTTATGTGGATTATCTCATTTAATCCTCCCAATAACCCAATGAGGTAGGTAGGTACCACCATTATGTTCCTTTAACAGCGGAAAAAATGGAGGCACACCAGAGTTAGGTAATTTACCCAAGGTTGCACAGTTAAATAGGGATGGAGTCAGGACTCAAACCCAGGCCTTGCCTTGACACTCAACACATTAGGAAAAACAAGGGCATTTTCATCTCATTGCCTCCCAGGGAAATGAAGAAGGGGAAATCCTGCTAAAACTGGGGATCTTCCAATAAAGCAGACAATTTAAAAAGTACAACAGAATATTAACACTGACAATTAGCAGCAAAAATAGTTCTTCAGCTGTGCCTTAGCATAATTACTACCTTTTTCATTGTGGCTGCAATAACAAGCATTGATGATTTAAATGGAAGAGCAAACAATAATTTGAGTGGAACAGTAAAGAATGAACATTTCTAAATATAAAATCCATCCTAATGAACAAGCCACGGGGAGCGCATTCCTATGAAGCAGTGTGCTAACTGGAAGAGTACTGGAGAGGAATCTCAGGAATCATTGTCAGACCCTCCACATCTCACAAAACATAAGCACAGGCCAACATTAACAGGAGAAGTTATACCTCCAAATGAGTCTAGGTGGTGAGTCGTGCATATATTGAACTGATACAACTGTAATATCAGGCATTCCTGGATTGCATCATCTGGAAGCATTTTCAGAATGGGCACTGTTGTTTTCAGTCTGAAAGTGGTAGAAAACCTCCATTCCTTGAAGTTGACTGGATGTAATTTATCAAGAGTCAAAAGTTAAGAGTCAAAGCTAATGCAAAAATGTCTATAGTTTTATTTTCTTTTTTAAAAAGGGAACACAGTGGGATGTGGCAGCAGATTGCTGTGACCCCAGCATTCTGGGAGGCCGAGGCAGGAGGACTGTAAGTGTGAGGTCAGTCTGGGCAACTGAGCAAGACCCTATCTCAAAAAGAAAAATAAAAAGGGCTGAGGATGTACCTCACCTCAGTGTGAAGGCCCTGGGTTCAATCCCCAATACAGCAAAAAGGGAAAATATAATGTAGCAATATAAGAACTTGGGCTTCAGAGGTAGAGATGTGGATCTGAAGGACTCCTGCTGCTGTGTGACCTCGAACACAGGACAGTCTAGCTGAGCTTCAATTTCCTAACGCACAAAAAGGAACTAATACTCCATCTCATGGGAGTGGCTGACAAATGGGACAATGTATCTAAAGCTATTATAACTTTATCTTCTACTTCCACCTCCACCCTCCATACTAGTTGTTAAATGCATCCAAAATCAGGTTTTTTGGACCTAGAACCTTGATATCTTTTTTTTTTGGTGGTACTGGAGATCGAACTCAGGACCTTGGGCTTGCGAGGCAGGCAGTGGAACCACTGAGCTAAATCCCTGGCCCCTTGATGTCTTTTTTGATGAAATAAGGGAAATCAATATCTACCTCACAGTATTATGCAAATTAAATGAGATCTCATGAAAAGAATTTATTATAGCTGTCTGGCACATAGTAGTTGTTTAATAAAACGTTATTGGTTTTTAAACAAAGAAAGAGATGTCAAATATTGGATCTACATCATTAAGAAGATAATCTATAGATTGAGAGAAAAACTTAGTTTAGTCCAGATAGTTCTAGAATTTGGTTTGAAAGATTGCTATGTGGAATGTGTATTTTCCCCATATACTTTCTCTATACCTTCTTATTTACTACCTCAGAATGTTACGTGGTTAAGAGAATAAAATACTTAATTATCCAGGTCTTTTGCTCTGCAGATCTGACCTTTCCTTGGAGTTCAGAGGTACAGCACGGGGCCCTGCTATGCAATATTCTTACAGGGTCAATCTTCTGGCCCATGATGGCACTCTTGTAACTGTTTTGATTTCTTTTTTTTTTTTTCTTGGTACTGGGAGTCTAACTGTTTTGATCATGATTGACTACCTGAGAGTGCAGGGTCTGTGGGGAGTTATCCTTCGGTAGGAAAAACAGAAACTGTTCATTTTGTCATCACCACCTCTTCCGAAAAGCAGACAGATGTGTATTTTCTATGGAGAGTCAGGGATACCGCACCAAAGGCAGGAAGAGACTGGGCCAAGGGTGATATTATCTTACTTGAGAATCCTCCACACAGATAACCACTCTTACATTTCGAAACAATGGCTCTAAAATTGTCTTCATGTTCTGGTGACTCTGGGAGAGCCACAGGCCAAAAGGCCATGGAGCCAGGAGGACCCTGGATCAGGACTGGAAGCCCTGTCCTTCTGTCACTTGCAGAATTCATTTAACCACTTACCAGTCCAATTATTTAAATACAAGATGACCAAAAATTGCATTTTCATTAATTTTTTATAAGATAACATAACAGGAAGTTATATTATAAAATGTACTTGATACAAGAATGGACTGGTTGACATGACACCTGCTGAGCAACACTCAGGATTGTCAGTACGGAAACCAACGTGCTGCCAGGTGATGCTCAGGCCTCAGTTTCTACATTATAAAGTGAGGGGGCTGGATTAGAGGATCCTGGTTTAAAGAGAAAACAAATTCATATCCATTCTTTTACTTTTTGTTGTGAAAACCAACCACATAACACCCCCACACACACACTGTTGGCCAGAAAGAATTCAGAATATCACACTGCTTTTGGTGAGATACATATGAAAGAAACAATAAAATATGAATTCATGTTAAAGATAAAAATATGTATAGACAGTGTGGTAATGCTTGTGTCTAGATGTTCCCCCCAAAATCACATGCAATCACAGGTGGGGCTTTTTCAGAGGTGGCTGCGTCTTGAGTGTGTGATGCTGGGATTAAGAGTGTGTGATTACTAAATTAGGCCACTGATTAGTTTGGCATAGTTCTGGGTGTGAGTGCTACCCCCCCCAAGGGCTTAGCCTATAAAAGGACAGAAAAAGAGGACTGCTTATCACTGATTTCTTTCTTTCTTTCTTTCTTTTGGGGGGGGCGGGTACCGGGGATTGAACTCAGGACCTTGTGCTTGCAAGGCAGGCACCGGAATCACTGAACTAAATCCCCGGCCCCGGACTGCTTATTACTTTTGCTGCCTTCTGCCTACCATGAACTGTTTCTCCTTTGGAAGCCCCTCTGCCATGAGACTCTGCCTTGGAGCCAGCCGATTATGGACTGAAACCTCTACAAACTGTGAGGCAAAATAAACCTTTCCTCCTTAACTTTGGATGCTGGTTATTTTCTCTCAGCAACAAGAAAAGTAACTAAGACACAATGCCATCTTGCAGTCATCACAGGGACAAACCCCCTGTTCATCATCATGGGTGTCTGCTTGCTGCTCATTTTTTCTCTAAAAGGATTCTATTGTCTGTGAGCTCTTATGACAGATCATTTAATTCCAACCTAGGAACTGCTAAGACTAAGCGGAGCTGCAGACTGTGGGCCACTTCCTCCCCATCTACCATGGTCAATATGTGAGCAGTGGGTGATGTCAGGAACGGGATTTAAAGTTTAAGTTATGTATCGAGAACTGAGAAGTCTAATTAGCTGCCGAACAGCTGAGCATCCATGAGTTATTCAAGAGCTAATTATGGCTAACGGTTATCTAGTATGTGCTATATGCCAGACCCTGAAACCATATGCTTTATATGCATTATCTCATTTAGTTCCAGATTACTGTCCCTCATTGTGGATTAGGAAACTAGAGCTACCAAAGCTTTTTTAGGCCCTGGGCCATCTACTAAGCTACATTGTACTGACAGCTCTTTCAGAGCAGAGGTGGACAGGAAAGCTCCTGTTTCCTCTCTCCTGTGCCCTCTCTCCAGGTTTACATCCCTTCCTTGCATGTCTGAAAGTCCTGAGAGGTTCAATTGCTCAGAACGTTTGACACTTAAGCTGTACTTTGACTTTGTTTTGTTTGAGACAGGGTCTCATTATGTAGCTTCGGCTGACCACAAATTTGCCATCCTCCTGCCTCAGCCTCTGGAGTACCAGGACCACAGGCTTGTGTCACTTTATTGAGCTTTTTGACTTTAAAAGCACTTTCCTCTAAGTGTCAAACAGTTCTACAGTGTGACCTCCTCTAACTTCTACAATGAAGTCAACTGGTACCACAGATATCCTTCAAGTGTTTGATCAGGGTTAGGCATTAGCTCACATCTTAGATTTGGGTTAGGATTTGAGCTGAAGGACCTGGAGAGGGGAGTGAGCCTGGAACTTAGATTCACTTCTCAGACGACAGAGCTGAATGTATGTTCCCTTTGTGTTGCCCCTGGTATTGAATCCAGCCATCACCAGGTAAAGAGCAGGTGGCAAACTAGGAAAAAATCCCAGGGGGAGGAGAACAGAGACACAGAACCCCATCACTTCTCTTCCTGCCCCGCTGTCTCTGCTCCACTCCCCCTCCCTCCTCGCCTCTCCCCATACATAGCCCAACAGAACATCTGATACTGAGAAGCAGCAAATACCGAGGGCTGAAAAGGAGCAAAAGAAAAAAGAAGAAAACTGCATATCTATTATTAGTATCTATTAAAAACAAAAACAATTTAAAAATTCATACTGTATGCCAGGCTCTATGCAAAAAAACAATGCTGGGTGGTCTTATTTGCTTCTCACAAGAATTCTATCACAGAGATATTACTATGAACTTCATATAAAAGCAAAGAAAGGTTAGGTAACAGGCTTGTTTGGTGAGACAGAGCTGAGAGTTAAGAGGCTTTGCCACTGAAAGGGGATTTGCTTTGTAAAGGAAAATTTGTGTGTGTGTGTGTGTGTGTGTGTGTGTGTGTGTGTGTGTGTGTGTCCATGTCCCAGTCAGGTCCAGAAAGAGGCAGATCCCTAGAAAACCAAGAGCATGCTTACAGCAGACACTTGGAACTAGCCAGGGGACATCAGGTTGGAAAGCACCATATTCCCACACGCTACCTTTGTTTTATGTTCTTTTGTAAAGGATGGAGCAGCCATATTACTCAGTAAGACATCTGTGCCTTATGGCTTGGCTACTTGTCAGCCTAACACAATTACTTCCTGGTCTTCGGCCAACATGGCATACCATACTGTCTCTGCCCAAGTAAGTGAATAAACAGTGGATGTGTGTGGGTATGTACATGTTTGTGCACCATTTGTGCAGGGTAGGTATAAAACACACAAGGCACACTTTGCATTGTTGGCTAAAATTCCTTCCTCTCCATAAAGCAGAGCAATTGAGTGTCTCAGCTATTCTTTTCTTCCTGAAATGCCTCTAGGAAGGACAGAATCTGGCTGAGATTTAACCTGCCTAGTCCCGGTGGAACCAGGCCTAGAGGCAGGCTATGGATATGCTTTCTGTGCCTGTGGCTGCTGCTGAGAAAGCGACTGGCAACAACCATGCAGAGCAACCTGTCCTTTCCCACTGAAACTGAGCTCTTAGGGAGAGGAGTCAAAGAGAAACCTTAACCTGTTCTGCCTGCTCACAATGCTCTTATCTACGTACACCTGCTCGCAAGATAAATGGAGACTGCTTTGGCTTTCTGAAGCTACAGAGTTCATGCTTTCTACTGAAACTTAATTTACTCAGTAAACTTCATAAGCAACTTCCTCTACAAATCACAAACTCAGTGAGTCCCAAAGGGCTTACATCTTCGGATTCAATCAAGCTCCTCCCAAGCCTTCTGTTCCTGGATGGTGAACATCCATCACACCTCCAACCTAGGGAATTCTCTCTTCCCTCCCTGGTGTTCAGACTTTCACTGACTGCTTAGAATTAAAGTACCCCTCACTGTTCAAGGGCTAGCTTGTTTCAGGATTCATTTACCTGTACTGACCATAACTATACTGGTTTGCAGGAACTCGCCAATGTTTTGTCTGTTTTTTTGTTCTTGTTTAGACAGGCAAAATGATTTCTGGAGTCCAATGTAGTTAGTTTTGTGTGTGTGTGTATGCAACCATCTCTTAGTAGCAATTCTTTGTGCCACTACTAAACACTGCCAGCAAAAATTTTATTTAAGAAACAAGTCCTTGCTTGCAAAGCCTACTGGTCAAAAAGGAGGGACATTTATGAGCAAACTAAATAAAATGGCACAGCCCAATGTTTTTCCTTCTCCTCTTCATCCTCTCTCCTTTTGTCCACCCCTTCCATTCTGTATACTCCTGTAAATCTCCTTTCAAGGCCTGGCCTCATTTCATAGCCTCTGTCACAAAAGACTTATCAGTCCAATCAAGGAAAGTGAAAACCTATTAATGATCAGATCAATGACAACAACTCCGGGTCTTCTGTTTTCATTTCCTGCAGCAAACAGTATTTTCCTTCTGAGGCACGGAATAAAAAGAAAGAGAAGAAAAGGAGGGACTGTAAACCTTAAGATTTCTGAGGGCAGAGACTATGACCCTCCCTAAAGCCTGGTGCAACACTTCAGCTTGCGGCCAGGGTTTACTAAGCAACTCCTCTAAACAGAAGGGTGCTTGTCTCAGAGCCCTCAGTCATGAGCAGAGAGAAAATGGGGTTAAAACACGTGAAGTAGATCATTAGAAACTGTGGTGTGATGAAAGAAAGAATGCACTTACCAGGGAAGATAGACCTATAGTTCTGACCTAGTCTGGAGATCAAGGAAGGCTTCCCTGAGGAGGCAAAATTGAAACAGTGATCTAAAGGCTAGCGGTTAGGAAGCTCTAAAGGCTAGGAGTCAGGGAAAGGCAAACAAAGAGCTTTCCAATGCCTTGCAAATTACAAGATTTCAACAAAGTCAAGTCTGTTTTGTTGTTTGTAGTATTGGGGATAGAACTCAGGGGTACTCTACCACTAAGCTATGTCCTCATTCCATTTTTAAAATTTGAGGCAAGGTTTGACTAAATTGCCCTGGCTGGCCTTCAACTTGCAATCTTCCTGCCTCTGCCTTCTGAACCTGGTTGGTTCTTTGCTTTGGGGGTTTTTTTGTAAGGGGATGGAACACAGGACCTTGCATCTTGTGTTCTGGCTTTTTTTTTTTTTTTCCTGGGGATCGAACTTGGGACCTTGCACTTTTTGAGGCAGGTGGCGGAACCACTGAGCTAAATCCCTGGCCCCTGGCTATTCTCTTTTTAAAACAACTCAGGTGATACTTTTTTCTGTGTAGGGAGAGATGTGGGGAAATCCCAGAACTCTTTTTCAAGTCTTTCATTTTATACATAATGGAATTAAAATCCACTGATGAGCTGCCCAAGGCTACTCTCCTGGCTAGGACCAGACCCCCAGGCTTCTGGGTCCCAGCCCTGTCCCCTCTGACTACATAGCTATAAAGATGACAGTGTCAGTGGACACTAGGGACATCGAGGCTGTAATGATGGGACATTGAAGCTTATAAAAGAAGGGCTATTCAAATTGTACGTAAATGGCATACAAGATTTTTAAAGTCAAATTTAATAACAAAACCCAGTGCTGCTTCTGAAGAAAGGCTCAACCTGCTGTTATTTTTGACCAGAATGTGTTTGTAAACCAGGAACAAAGAATAAGCCAAGCAGATTTCCCTGTCTGCTTGCAGAGTGGTAGAAGTCATGATGTTCTTGTGATCATACGATCAGTTAACCCAAAGTGAGCGTCAAAGCTTAAGGTTTCATTCATTAGTCCAGAAAACACTAAAATTAGCCCCAAACTCTGATTATTATCACAGTGGAGCTTTCCTTGCCCCTCGCAGAGACAAGCAACAGCAGCCCTGAGTATCAGCCCTGGCATTTTTTAAGCATTTGTGAAGTTCCTGGGAACTTAATAGTGTTTAAGCAACTTTCCTCAGCAGCTTTTCCATTTTCCTTCTTCTCTTTACAACACTGCTACACTAAGTGAAAAACAGCACCTCTATTTCTCATTCTTGGTAAGCGTTGCTTCTTAGTAAACACCACAGGCACAGTGTTAGTTGGAAGGCCTGATAAATGCAGAGGAAAAGGCTACATCCCGGTCCATTCTGACATCTCCAAACTTAGACACAAACATAGGCAATAGTCCAAGAACTATCACTTCATTTCTTAGCAATGATATTAAGGGAAAGTTTTCCAAACATGGCTGGGGTGGGGGTATCTCTCAGAAAAGAGGCCTCACGAAAAAGGGAGAAAAAGATTCTATTGACAACAGAATAAACCTCAATTCTGTCCCTACCTCACACCTCTTCAAGGGACAAAAGATTAGAAACGTCCCTCCAATCAAAACAAGATCTCTCTGCCTCTCTCTCCATGATTCTTAGCCCCTGCTTTGCGGTAACCTCTTTGTCTCTGCAATGAAGCTGCTTCACTGAAACATCATAGAAAAAAAAACAGTTGTCCCCTAGACAATGAAGTCACTTGCAGCCAGGCATTTCTGTGTAGGCAGGCGACGACGATGCTGGCAGAATTTTCAACCTGTTGCTATAGTAGCAGAAAGAATGTGATTCAAGCTGCTCTGCTGAGATCCATATCCAAATCCCTCCTGCTCCTGCAGAGAACATTAACCCTTCACTACCATTTCGCAGAGGCAGAAATACCTGTGAGGAACCACTAATTCTTAGGGGCAAGAGGCACTCGTTTTAGCATTCAGTCTTTTACTCATTTAATACCTACTTATTTAGATTCTGTTACACTGGCTCTTAGGTTTTCATTGGTAAGCAAGGCAGACAGAGCTCAACACTGAGCAAGAAGGAGTAAAACATCAAATTACTGCTAAAATAACAACATATTATATAGCATTAGTGTATCTATAAGGTTTGCAGCAAAGACATCACCACAAAGCAAACAACCTGTCTGAGATAATCAGCTAGTCCATTAATTGTAACAGATCCCATATATTCTGGGCCACTGCAATTATTTGATTGCTTGAATATATAAATTTGACAAAAAAATACCTGCTCCCAGCCTATCGTGATTCCTATAAAGCATCAGTTAAAATGTGTTTAATTAAACCCATTTTTTTTACATGAAATAGAAACAGCATAATCTGTCAGAAAGCCATTCCACACAGCTGCTGAACATGAAGCTACGGTCCTTCATTTATAGTCACCAGGCAACAGAAATGTCAAGTGAGGGCTCCGAAACACACAAAAGTAGTACAGTCACCATTAGGACCTCTAAAACATTCCTGACCCCAATTTACTTCTGTGCTCAAGGCAGTCAGGAAGAAACTTCAGGAGATGTGATTTAGAAACGACCTATAATCTGGCTTTCTTTCCCTCACATTGGAGGATGGAACTCTCCTAGTGTAGAATAACTCCTTGCTAGACTTCCTTGTTTCTTATGGAGCACAAATAATACTAGGAAGGCAGGGTTTCTTAGGAAGATAAGCTCAGTGGGTAACCATATCCTGATAAGCTTTTTGTGAAGAAAGGCAGCATCAATCCGATTGCCAAGCAAAAGCTGAGGTTAAAAAAAATACAATCTCCCCCCAAACAGGTTGCTAACCTCAGCTGGCCACTAGACGTGATTTCAAAAGGTTGCATAATCCCTTTGTACTTCAGTTTCTTCTGCATCACATATATCCAAAAGCACAGAATGATCAACACCAAAGCCTATAAATCCACAGCCTGAAAATAAAGTATTCTATTATTGGTTTTGACCACAGTTTCTGCCCTGGAGTGTATGTGTGAGAATCTCAACCATATTTTAGGACACTGGTTTCCTGCCTCAACAAGACAGGCTCAGGCCATAAGCAAATGGAAAGATGAGCCAGCAGGGAAAGATATTCACTCCACCTCCTTTAACCACAGCAATGTTCAGCTAGTTTGGGAAAAGGTCATGGCAAAGTTCAGACTAGATGGAAACTGGTTCACACTACATAGGAATTGGTTACTTTTCACCAGAGAAAGCGGGGATACTAACCAAAGGATGTCATATGATTTAAAATAATCACTCCACTCAAATAATACCTCTCCTGGAACTGGACAGTCGACAACCAAGCCCAGAGACCCATCCCCTTCACATTCTGGAGGATAGGGTGCAGTGGAAATGGAGGCATTCTGTAGGGATCCCAATGGCATCTCTGCAACCATCAAGTTCTCTTTCCCTTTGAAATTCCACCAGATAAATCACAGGGGGAATGAGCCTGATGTTAGAAGGAAGAGGCCAGCTCCAGAACGTGAACAGTTCTCTGCCTCCTGGTTACTTCAGAATCCAGCTATGACTCCACAATCTTTCCAAAGATGGAAAAAATACAGCTCCATCACATGTCCTTCCCCTAGGAAAAGGGAGATTACTTTGATGGCTCTATTTCTTTTTTTTCATTGGTACATTTTAGGTATACAATATAATGACATTCATCATTGGAAATTCACACCTTTACATAATCTCTCTTGGTTCTTATTTTTCCCCTTCCCCTGCCCTCCCCTCAACCCCTCCATCCCTCCCTAGTTACAAAGATTTTGTTTCCATTTTTTTCATTTTCTCATATTAATTCCATTCCCTTCTTTCCTTTCCCCTACCCCCCCCCACTTCCCCTTCCCCTTTGCCCTTTTTCTTTCTATTTCACATTATCTATTATAGCTTTTAGTCCTTATTTACACTTTTAGTTTCTCACACTAGAGAAACTATTCGGTATTTACACGTATGTCCTATTTATTTCACTTAAGAGTATCACCTCAAAGTGCACCCATTTAGCTATAAATGTCTCTAATTGCTCATTTTTCATGGCCGAGTAGTACTCCATTTTATTAAAAAACCACATCTTCTTTATCCAGTCTCCAGTTGATAGGCACTTGGGCTGCTTCCAAGCTTTAGCTATTAAAAACTGTGCTGCTGTGATGATGGCTCTATTTCTTTACCTGTTATTACATTCATGCCATTTGTTACTTCTCAAGCTAAAAAAGTGGCTAACCGCAAGGTCCCGAGTTCGATCCCCAATACCAAAAAAAAGTGGCTATATGTCCGTTACCTTTGACACTGGGGTTGGCCCTGTGACTTGCTTTGACCAGTAGGATGTTAACAGATTAATGACCTGATTAGAAGCTTGAAATGAGCTTGCATAGGTGACTTGTGCTCTTGTCCCTGCCATCTTTATGAGAAGAATGTGCTCAAGCTGGCACAGGTACTAGGGATAGGACAGGAGACATTTTTGGGAAAAGCCACCCCTATCTGAGTTCAGAATAAGCCTAGAATCAGCTGATTTCCCTTCAACCTGCAGATATAAGGGTCAAGAAATGTGCATTGTTGTATGGTATGGAGATTATGCAGTTGTTTATAATACAGCATTACTGTAGTAACAACATATATCTACCACAGTCAAATTTTGCCTATACTTTAAGGGTTAAAATGCTGTTTGATTTTTTTCTTTTTGGTACCGGGGATCGAACTCAGGACCTTGCACTTGCCAGACAGGCGTGGTACCACTGAGCTACATCCCCAGTCCCTATTTCTTTTTTTTTTCTTTCCTTTCTCCATTAAGTTTATTGGTACATTTTAGGTATAAAATATCAATTTCTCTCAATACATAATAAGGAATGGATTTCTGTTAGTTTTCTCATTAGATTATAAGGTCCTCAAAAGCCATATCCTATTACATTCCCAACACCCAAGATTTACTTAGCCATGTGTTACACCCCAGTGGCATAATAATAACATAATGATAACAACTCTAGCCACCAATCTGAACCTATGATTTTTTTCCATCTAACATTGGGGTCAATATGCTTTTCTCCAAGGTGATAATAAAGTTTATTTCTACAGTAGAAAGTTTAACAAGCCAGTAAAGAACTCTAGACCAGCTAAGCATTATTTGGGTAAGTGCTGGGTGAATCAAAATCATTGCATCTTCCAGTTGAAGGGGCTGACAAGACCATTTAATTATGGTTTTTAATCCTGCCCAATCACTAGAGCTTTGTAAATTACAGATTCCTAATCCCCCCAACAAATACTTTATTGAATACTCACAGGAGGCCTAGTAATGTGTTGTTAAAAATGTCTCAAAGTAATGCTTCACAATCACAAGGATTGAGGATCCCTTCCCCTTCTCATAGAATCCCTCCACCTCCTGATCGACTCTCCTTCGTTCTGTTATTTTGAACTGTTTGTGATGACATTTATAAACTCAAAGTGAACACAGGGACCAGGGGCAGATAACCAGATGTATCATTTATCCTTAGCACCACAAACCACTTCAACCTAAGTAGCTAAAAACAACAAGCATTTATTATTGCTCCTGAGTATATATGTCTGGATAGGTCTGGCTGATCTGTGCTGGGCCCATGCAAGAGTCTGAGGATACCTGGCTAGTCTAAGATTACCTCAGTCACACAGCTTACATAGCATCACTGTCAGGTGGGATGACAGTCTTCGGACCACACCAAAGGCACTCAGGGGTGTCTACTTAATGACTGAGATTTCAAGACAGCAAGCAGAAGTGTGTGAGGTACCCTAAAACTAGGTTAAGAACTGCATATCTTTACTTCTGCATATTCCACTAGCCAAAGCAAGCGATAAAGCTAAGCCCAGATTCAGGCCCAGGAGAAACACTGCACCATTTGATAAGAGAAGTCATAAAGTCAAGTTGCAAGGGAATAGATTCAAAGAGGGGAGGACTTGGGAGTTTTTATGTGATAATCTATTCTATGGTATAATGGGGGGGGGACCCCCTCCAGCCAAGTGTGATTTCTAAATGAGAGCAAGTTTTCATTCTCACCTCTAAAAGATGTAGAGTACTTACTTTATTTCATTTTTTTTGTTGTTGTGTCTCACTATGTAGTTCAAACTGGCTTTACACTCACTATGTAGCCCAGGCTGGCCTGCAACTCAGGGCAATTCTTCTGCCTCAGCCTCTATTTGATATTCCTCATTTCTAGGTCTACCTGTGCTTGCACATGTACACACACACACACACACACACACACACACACACACACACCTTACTTGATCTTTAAGATCTCAGCCTCCAACTAAAGCAAAAGCAATCCATGTCCTCTCAGCGCTGTTTTATATCATTCTTTGGGGTATCTGAAGATGTGGATGACAGGACAACTTTATGAGAATTTGTTTAGGACAAATTTCTCTGTGATGTCTCCTCCTGAATGTAGGATGTGCCTACAGATGAAAAGTGACATTGTTCATCAGGGCTGCATCCTCCAAAGAACTGCACAGAATTAACATGAGGAGCACCGAAACATGAGAAGAAATATCACAGGAAAAAGATGACACTTAATTCCATCAAAGAGTCCCGAGGCGCAGGAAACTGGAGCTCACTGGAGACTGCAGTCAGATACTAATTATAATTCAGTCCTGGCTGCTGGCTAAGGTCTCTTCACTCTACCTCCCTACTTCACTCACCGCTACCAACCCTTACTGCTTAGGAAATGCACTAAAACTACCGGGCTGAATCCACAACTATTTTTCCTGATCTGGGCTCAAAGTATATGCAGCTTAGCTGAAAATACAGCAGCAGTTATTATAGTCTCCCTACAATTAAGGTACTCTTTTCTGGTTTTTGGGAAAATCTCCATGACCTTTTAGTTAGCTCCATTCACATTCTTTAAACACCTACTTGTGAGGTCTGGGACAGCAGGGGGCTGAAGAGAAAGGAATTCCAGAAACCAGAAACAAGGGATAGGAGGGGAGTGGCCAAGACTAGGTACTGCCTGAAGGAGAAAGTATACCCTGCTCCCCAACAAAGTAGTCTTCAGGGCATCATTTAATTCCTGTATATATGTCCAGTTTTCAATCTGCTTCATAGGATCACCGCTTAAAAGTCTAAGCAACAAGGATGGATGCAAAACAATTCAACAACAACAAAAATGCTAAAGTCATCGTAAAGATGCCTCAGGAAAGTCAGACTCAAGGAGGCACTGAATTCAGTTTGATTTATGATGGAATCCTAGAAAGTTAGGAAAGTGAAGAACAGGACATCAAGGGAAGGAATCACTACCCACACTCTTCTAGACTGTACTTTGTTCCTGCTCTGGACCTGGGAGAAAAGCAGGTTTGGTAGCAATGCCAGCTTCTTTTCCCTGTAATGTGTGAGAGCCAGAATGGCCACCAGTGCCCTTGATACTGCAATCCATCTGCTTTTCCATCACAACTTCCCAGGTAAAGCCGAATCTCTCCAGGGAAAAATCATCGTTATGGTTCCCACCTCCAATTCTTGCTCACTTGGCCTCAAAGTAAGTGGAATTCTTGGATCATCTTCTAATGAGCCAGCTGACTGGGCAGCAGTCAATCCCTGTTTTTAATTAGCCAAGAGGAAATCGAACTGGTAAGGAAGCAAACTCCTAGAATTATCACCATAGGAACACTGATAATGACAATGAGGAAGAAGCACCGATTATTTTCAGCAAGACACACTGTGCTTTTCCTGAGCTCAGGTGGCTATGCTCACCCTGCCTGTGCTCGCCCACACCAGCACACGTGGTCAACTTCAAGCTCTTCTTCCATGTCAGAAAGTTCAGATGCGCCCTCTTGGTGCACTACCTTTTAGGGTGTTGTTCACTGCTGCTCCAGAACTCCAGCTAAGTTAAGCATCAGCTGGTCCTTACAGAGAGAATCTTTCAGCTGTTTGCATAGAGGTGCTAAGAATGAACCTGCACTGCATTTACAGACACATGGGCCCGGGCCGAACATCCGTGTGCGTCATAGAAGCGCCTCTGGTTTGGCCAATTCTGTCCCAGTTTCCCCAGCTACTCTCCTATGGCTCAGTATTTTCACACTCTAATGTGATCATGAGGTAAAGCACAGGGATGTCTCGAACATACTGGGGTAGTGAGTTATAGGATTAACTTTACAAATATCCTTATCTTCCCCCTAACACTTATTTTTCTTGAATTCTTCCCAGGTATTAAACCTGAGGCTAGGCCAGGAATCAGTAGCAGCACTGTTGCCCCTTCACATGCCCCTGCAACCTAAGGCCTATGTTTAAATATTCGAAACAGAGAAGCCTGCTAACAATATAGCGCTTGATCACTCTGAATTATTCTCTCACTCACAACAATTGAGAGAGGAGCCTTTGGCACAAGCCCCAAGAAAAAAACCTGCTCTCCAGCCTCCTCTGTTTGCCTTCTGACTCTCCCCTCAAAGAGCTCTCAACACACCATACAATGATCTCAGTTTTCTCCCTTAAATACCACATGAATCCCACATGAATCCCACATTGAACATCAGACCTTTTTCTTCCAAAAGCACCACGGATTTAATTCAATAGTTCCACATTCACATGTATTTAATTAGACCAATTTATCTTGCAACGCTTTTTTCTTCAAACCCCACCTCTGGCATCTCTTGTTCCACACTGAAATCTACTTAACAGGCTTCTCTACTTGCTTGTTTTATTTGACATAAAATGTCATTTTGGCTTATTTAAGCTGTGGTGACAATTTGGGTACACTTTAGTCAGAGGTACCCAAGTATTAAAATACCCTAACCCTTAGCATTTTTCTTCCTTCCAACCTATTTGGTAAGCACCGTGCCCCTCAGCCATGGGACTATAAAAGGGAAAGTTATACCAATCAGAGGTAATTAATACGTTAGGTTTTGTTCCAAGGCCAGGCTATCAGGTTGCACATTCTAATAAACCTTGCTGGAAAAAGAAATTTCTTTAACTTGGGACCCTCCGGGAACTAACCAACCAAACCAAACACCTTTAGTTCTCAGAAATTCTCCCATCTAAATACAGTTGAAAAGAAAAGCCAACACTAAAGCAAATAAAGAAATGAAATGGTCCCGCCGCTGGCAGCCCTTACCCTTTGGAGCAGAGCCCCCCTGGGAACGCTGGCCCGGGCTCTGCCTGCTCCCGCCGTGGGGTGGCAGCGGCCGTGAGGGGTCCAGGTCGTGGGTGCGGGTGGAGGTAAGTTCCTCGAATGCTTCAACAGGGCTCACGCCGTCTGCCTGCCTGTCTGCCACTCAGGGCTCCCGTCTGGGTGGGAAGGGCCAGGAGGGAAAGAAATGAGCAGGTTACTCACTGGCCTTCCCAGGCAGACACACCCAGGAGGGCGAGGCCAGGCGCAGACTAGGAGATTCTTCTGAGGCGCTGCCTCAGATCTCCCTCTGATTCCCTTTGTTATTACTTCCTGAACTTTGAGCTGCGTCTGCAAGGTAGGGCATGAGTACTCAGAGGACGCAAATAACACTTGGTGATTAAATCCCACCACTGTTATACAAAGGTTACTTGGAGAAAGCAACCTTTAGCACGCACACCTTTAAATTTAACCCTAAAGTCTGTCTCCAATGTGTCAGAGCATTCACACTGTCACAGGCAAAAGAACGAAGGGTTGCCCTAGGGCAGGGGCCTGCAGGAGCCTGGAGAAAGCAATCTGGGATGTTATTTGAAGAGGCCATTTCTACAGTCTCACTTTTAGACTCGATTTTAGAGAAACAGGATTCTCAAGTCTTCCCAGGTCTGTGAACCTTGCCTCATACAAGAGGCATATTCTCGAAATAAGAATCTATAAGTGGAGATATTAGAAATGGATTCACATTGCAAATGCAAGAGCTTGTTACCTGATAGCCCAGTAGCAAATAAATCCTGAAATGAAGCCTTTTACAAACAGAGGGATCCTTCAGTAGTTGTCTGTTTAGGTAAGTGTGGGTGTTCATAAACAAAGTTAAGGCAGCCATGGTGCAAAAGAGATGGAGTGGAGAGTGAAGAGAGGGAACTAATATCATTGGCCACTGCTGGCCATATATATATATGACCTCATTAACCCTAAAATGTCCTTAGGAAGGAGGTATCATTCTTTCTCCCTCACATATGAGCACTGTGAAGCCCAAAGGTTTGGCCATGTGGCTGGTGCTCAGTTCTCTAGTGAATGGAAGACCCAAGATTTGAACCCATGTTTGACTGAACTCAAGACATATCACCCCCACTATGCCATGGGAGTGTCTGCCACCATCCCTAAACAGCACCTACCCTTATTCCACCAGCATTAGGCCAGGTCATGTTTTTGGTACTGGGGATCAAACTCAGGACCTTGTGCTTGCCAGGCAGGTGCAGCGCCACTGAGCTACATCCCTGACCCAGGTCACCTTTCTAAAATCTCTATATGCTGGACAAGGTTGTGCATGGTGTAATCCCAACATGCTGGAGGATGAGGCAGGAGGATCGCTGTGAGTCACGTCAGCCTGGACTAGGTAGTGAGACGTGTCGCAAAAAAAAAAAGGTAAAATTTCTATAGCTTTTCTAAAATTGGTATGTCATGGGATAGAATTCTGTGGGATATTAATTGGCATCACAAAAGTGAAAGAAAGTATAGGTTTCTTTACTGTGATTTCTCACAGCCTTTTACAAGCTAACATATATTGTGAATCTGAATCTCTAAGCTTAGGGCTTGGGTCTTAGGTGTGTTATGCATTCTTTCCCAAACTGTTTTTGTTTGTTTGCCAAGAGGGGATATTCTGAGTTTGGGAAACATAGAAGAAAGGGGAAACATAGGAACAAAGGAGGGGTATTATATTTTCCTCCCCGTCTTTAAGAAAAAGTTTCTGAGTTCACAAAAATTCATTATAAAATTTTCATGAAGTAGATAAGGGTATAAAATAAAAAGTAAATTCATTATCCACAACAACCAGTCCTGTTCCCCAGAAGAAACCACCATTAGCAATTTCTCATGTATCTAGTTCAGAAATTTTTATGCATATAAAGCATATATGAATGCCTTTTAAAAAATAACATACTCAGGATGAAAGTATACTCATGATGTGGTTGGTATCTGGCACTTTTAACTTAATAACATATTTGAGAGTTTCTACATCAGCATATAGAGCTACTGCTGGCAAATCAAAGTCAAGAAGAATAAAAGGTAGGTCTAAAATACAGGATTGCTGCTGAAGAAAGGGGTCCTCTCTGTGGGTCCCAGGAAGCTCCATGACTATGAGGGAATGAATGCCTGTCCTCCTGTTTCAGCTCTCGCTGTGAAGCCTCCATACTTATGGTTCATAAAGAATGGCGAATGGGCCAGGAATTTAGCTCAGTGATGCTGCCTCCTGCCTCACAAGTGCAAGGTCCCAAGTTCCATCCCCGGTACAAAAAAAAAAAAAAAAGAATGGGGAAGCACCTCACAAATCACCACAAAGATCAGTTAACAGTTACAATAACACAACATGACAACTTCAGCCACACTTACTGAGCCCTTACTCTGTGCCAGGCATTGTCTTAACGCTTTGTATGTATTCATGCAGCTAAGCCTTACCTTATTACAAAGAAAGACAGCCATCTCAGCATCTACCCAGCTCATAGCAAAGGCACAACACATGCTTGAGTAGCTGTATTAACAAAATAAACATGCTATGAGCAACCCTGATCGCTGCCACAATGTATTCCTCCAAGAAGCACTAGAAAGTGATCCCATTTCCCTAAGGAACAATGTTGTACTTGGGGATTCTATTCTAATGCTTCACCTTGCCTTCCTATAAATTCCAGATATGATCTATAACATCTTATAAAACCATACAACAAATTTCATAATCATTTAAAGTAATAACATGATGTTCCACGACAGAGATTTTGAGAGTGGCTCACATACCCCTCCTTATTACTGATGAAGGAAATACTATTTGGAAAACTATGTGGGTCTTCTGTAAAGGCACATACCTTGCTATTCTGTGACATTAACGAAGAAATTCCTAAATGTGCTGACATTTGGACCCATTACACAAGAAATTCTAACAGTCTGTGGTATCATATATATACATATCATCAATGCAAGATAATAGTAATATATCAGTTAGAACAAACAATAAAACATTTAACTATGAAAGGAGCTTTCCCCATTTGGCTCCTCAGAATTTTTTCAAAGTCTATTTTATTGGTACATTTTAAGTATACAACATAATGACATTCATCATTGGAAATTTGCACCTTTACATAATCTCTCTTGGTTATTTTTTCTCCCTTTCCCTGCCCTCCCTTCACCCCCTCCATCCCTATTTACAAAGACTTTGCTTCCATTTTTTCCTTTCTCCTATTAATTCCATTCCCTTCTTTCCTTTCCCCTGCCCCTCCCACTTCCCCTTCCCCTTTGCCCCTTTTCTTCCTATTTCGCTTTATCTATTATACCTCTTAGTGCTTATTTACACTTTCAGTTTCTCACACTAGAGAAACTATTTGGTATTTACACATGTGTGTCCTATTTATTTCACTTGAGTATTGCCTCAATGTGCATCCATTTAGCTATACATGTCTCTAGTTTCTCATTCTTTATGGCTGAGTAGTACTCCATTTTATAAAAAAAAACCAAACCCACATTTTCTTTATCCAGTCTCCAGTTGATGGGCAATTGGGCTGCTTCCAAGTTTTAGCTATTACAAATTGTGCTGCTATGAACATGGGTGCACATATATCACTGTGGTATGATTCTTTTAATTCTTTGGGGATGATACCCAGCAGTGGAATAGCAGGGTCAAATGGGACTTCCAGTCCTAGTTCTTTGAGGTATCTCCATACTGATTTCCACAGTGCTTGCACCAGTCTACACTCCCACCAGCAGTGGAGCAGGGTTCCTCTTTCCCCACAGCCCCACCAGCATTTGTTATTGGTTGATTTATTTCATGATAGCAGCCATTCTTTCTGGGGTGAGGTGGAATCTCAGTGTTGTTTTCATTTGCATCTCTTGAATGACCAGTGATGTTGAACATTTTTTCATGTGTTTATTTGCTATTTCTACTTCTTTGTCTGAGAAATGTCTGTTCATTTCAGATGCCCATTTTTGGATTGGGTCTTCAAATTTGGGAGGTCTGATTTTTTTAAGTTCTTTATAGATTCGAGATAATAGACCTTTGTCTGAAGAACAGGTGAAACTTTTTTCCCACGTTGTGCATTGTCTCTTCACACTGCTGGCTTCTCTTGCTGTGCAGAAGCTTTTTAATAAGAAGAGATCCCAGTTGTTGATTGATTGTGCTAGTTCACAGGCAACTGAGGTTTTGTTCATAAAATCTTTTCCTACATCAGTGTCTTCAAGAGTTCTACCTAACCTCTGATCCAGCCAGTTCAGCATTTCTATTTTAATATTTAGATCTTTAATCTATTTTGATTTTAGTTTAGTGGATGGTGAGAGATATAGGTCTAGTTTTAATCTTTGGCAAGTTGAAACCCAAGTTTTCCAGCACCATTTATGAAAGAGGCTATCTTTCCTCTAGTGAGGGTGTTTGGCTCCTTTGTCAAAGATGAGGTAGCTGAGTGTGTCTGGAATTGTTTCTGCATCTTCTAGTCTGTTCCACTGGTGCTCAGGTCTGTTTCTTTGTCAGTACCATGATGTTTTTATCACAGTAGCTTTGTAGTATAGTTTCAAGTTGGGGATTGTGATACCCCCTGCCACGTCTCTGTTACCTAGAATTGCTTTTGCTATTCTGGGTCTCTTCTTGTTCCAAATGAATTTTTGATTGTTTTCTCAAGGTCCATGAAGTATGCTGCTGGGATCTCAATTGGGATTGCCTTGGATCTATATAGCAGTTTTGGAAGTATGGCCATTTTCACTATGTTGATCCTTCCTACCCAGGAGCAGGGGATATCTGTCCATTTTCTGATATCATCTTCAATCTCTCTTTTCAAAGTGCTATAGTTTTCAGAGAAGAGGTCTTTGATTTCTTTTGTTAGGTTGATTCCTAGGTATGTCAGTTTTTTGGATGCTATTGTGAAAGGGAATTGTTTGCCCTATTTTTGTCACAGTGAGTCTGTTGTTCGTGTAGAGGAAAGCTATTGATTTTTGTGTGTTGACCTTGTAACCAGCTACTTTACTGAATTTGGTTATTAAATCTAGAAGACTTTTGGTGGCATTCTTGGGGTTTTCTATATAGAGTATCATGTCATCTGCAAATAATGACAATTTGACTTCTTCATTTCCTATCTTTATTCCTTTTATTTTTTTCTCTTATCTAATTGCCATGGCTAATGTTTCCAAAACTATATTGAACAGGAGAAGTAATAGTGGACATCCTTGTCTTGTTCCTGATTTTAGTGTGAAGGATTTCAGTTTTTGACCATTTAGTATGATACTGGCTGTTGATTTTTCATAGATGGCTTTTATCAGATTGAGGTAGAGACTGTCTATTCCAATTTTTTTTGTAGGGTTTTTATCATAAATGCATGTTGGATTTTGTCAAGTGCTTTTTGTGCATTGATTGGGATGATCATATGGTTTTTGTCCTTGGCTCTACTGATATAGCGTATTACATTGATTGATTTGCATATGTTGAACCATCCCTGCATCCCTGGGATGAATCCCACTTGGTCAGGGTGTGTGATCTTCTGGATGATCTTCTGCATTCTATTTGCCAGTATCTTAGTAAGGATTTTTGCATCTATGTTCATTAGTGAGATTGGCCTATAGTTCTCCTTTTTGGTTGGGTCTTTCTCTGCTTTGGGGATCAAGGTGATGCTTGCTTCCAGGACTGAATTTGGGAGTATTGCTTCCCTTTCAATTTAACTGAAGAGTTTAAACAGTAGTGGCAGTAGTTCCTCTCTAAATGTCTTGTAGAATTCAGTGGTGAAGCCATCGGGACCCGGGCTTTTCTTAGTTGGTAAGTTTTTGTTTTCAATTTCATTGATTGATATTGGGTTGTTTAGAATTTTTAGATCTTCTTCGTTCAACTTTGGTAATTCATACTTTTCCAGGAATCTGTCCATTTCTTCTGTGTTGTCCATCTTATTGGCATACAGGTTCTTGAAGCAGGTATTGATGATCCTCTGGATTTCTGCTGGGTCTGCTGTAATTTCACCCTTTTCATTCCTAATTGCATGGATTTGGGCCTTTTCTTTCCTTTTCCTGGTAAGGTTGGCTAAGGGTTTGTCAATTTTGTTGATTCTTTCAAAGAACCAACTCTTGGCCTCATTGATTTTTTTGTATCATTCTCTTAGTCTTCATTGCATTGACTTCTCCTCTGATCTTTATAATTTCCTCCTTTGTATGAGTTTTGTGTTCGTCCTGCTCTTCTTTTTCTAGAAGGTTGAGGTGCAGCATCAGGTTGTTTAATTGGGCTTGCTCTGTTTTCCTAATATGAGTATTCACTGCTATGAATTTCCCTCGAAAGACTGCTTTCATTGTGTCCCATAGATTCCGATATGTTGTACTGTCACTGTCATTTAATTGAAGGAACTGTCTGATTTCTTCTTTAATTTCCTCTGTGACCCATTGGTTATTCAGAAGTGTGTTGTTCAATTTCCATGTGTTTATGAAATTTTTGCAGTTTCTTTTGCTATTGACCTCCAATTTCATCACACTATGGTCTAATAATATACAGGGGGTAACTTCAATTCCTTTGCACTTACTTAAACATGTTCTATGTGTGAGTATGTGGTCTATTTTGGAGAATGACCCATGTGCAGGTGAGAAGAATGTGTATTCTGATTTTGTGGGGTGGCATACTCTGTAAACATCTGTTAAGTTCATTTGTTCAAGAGTTTGATTCCGTTCTAGTATATCATTACTTATTTTTGTCTAGTTGATCTATCTGTGACAGTGAGGTATTGAGATCCCCCACTACTATTGTATTAGTGCATATATGACTTTTCATGGATCATTAGAATTTAAAAGGTCATAACGGCATTTAAAATGAGGAAGAAGAAGAGGGAAAGGTGTAGTAAAGGGAAATAAAATATATGAGATATATATATACCAACTCCCCATGATGAATGTAATCATCATTTTAAATAAAAGTATTTATTTCTTACTCCTGTTTTTGGTCACATTTTATGTTCAATGATATATCATTAATATTTATTATGCTGAAGAGATGATTTGGTTTTTAAAAAAACTAGTCAGATTTGTGGGAGAAAATACCTGGAAAACATCATTTAGACACCCTCAGTCGACAAGTGGAGAAAGATGGGTTCATAGTACAACATTCAAATTCACTGATTCTACCATTTGTGCATTCTTTGACTTTGGTCAAGGGTTTTAATCTTCTTCCCATCAGTTTTCTTATCTATGAAATGAAGGTAACAATGCCTAACTTATAGCTTTCAGGAGAATTCATGAGATGTATGTAAAAACAATCCTTATTGTTTAGATCTGAACTATCCTCCAAGAGTCTCATGTGTTCACAGGTGGAGCTTTTGGAAAGTGATTGGATTATGCAGGTGGTATAATCATTGGTGGATTAATCCACTGATGAGTTCACAGTTGAATGTCCTGTGAGGTGAGGCTTGGTTTTAAGAGGTAGTCTCTGAGCATATGAGCTGGAAAAAACTATCCCCAGCTCCTCCCTTTGTTCCTCTCTTCTTTCTGGCTGTCATGGGTTGAGCAGTTTTCCTCCACCATGTCCTTCTACCATGCCATTTCTGAACCAACTATGTACTGAGCCCTCTGAAACCATAAGCCAAAATAAACCTCTCCTCCTTTAAGGTGTAGATGCCAGATATTTTTTCCCAGTGATGGGAAAGTGACTAAAATAAACATGTTTCTCACTCTGACAAAGAGTAGATGCTCAATAAATTATAGTCACTGGTTTCACCACTGTCTTCTCCATTCCTACCATAGTGCCTATGAACAGCAGCCTCTCAATAAATATTGGTAAATAAACAAAGGAATAAGTGACTTTGTCCCACACTGAAGATGACTTTAATATTTTAATATTATGAGCATGTAGAAATGAACTAACCAAAGTCTTCACTCATGAATTTATATTTAATTGGATGTAGGAATGGAAAAAGACACCATTTGCTCCCAGGTTCAATTATCACAGTTGGCTAATTTGAAGACAAGTACTGTTGGTAACCCACGAGGTCAGGGTGAGAGATCTGAAAAGACATCAGTTTTTTCTAAAAGAAAGATGTATCAGTAATGCTGTGACCTTTCACTTGGCCTGAGATACATTAAGATCTCACCTAGTGCTATGGTTCGGATACCCATGAAGGTTCATATATTTAAGGCCCTCAGGGTAGTGCTACTGGGAAGTGGTAGAACCTCTATGGGGTGGGGCCTAGTGGGAAGTCTAGGTCACAGGGGACATACCCTTGAAGGTCCTGGACTCCTCCTCTTTTTCTTTTTTGCTTCCTGGCCATGAGGTAAGAAAAACTGCTTACCCAGGCTCTCTTACCATGATGTACTGCCTCACAACAGGGTCAAAGCAGCCGGGTCAACTGATTGTGGACTGGAACCTCTAGAACTGAGAGTCAAAATAAATCTTCTCATAAGCTGATCATCTTAGGTATTTCATTATGGTAATTAAAAGCTGATTAACACATCTAGTATAGCAGGTTGAACTGTGTCCTTCAAAAGACAGGTTGAAGTTCTAACTCCCAGAACCTGTGAATGTGTCCTTATTTGGAAAAGGGGTCTTTGAAGATATAATCAAGATGAGGTCATATAGGATGAAGGTAGGCCCTAAATCTACTCATGGTGTCCTTTCTAAGAAGAGACACAAAGATAAAAGGGAAGAAAGCCATGTGAACAGGGAGGCAGAGATTGGTGTTTTGTTGCCAAAAGCCAAAGATTGCCGGCAACCACCAGATAACCCTATTGACAAGCTGATTTGGGGCTTCTAGCGTCCAAGACTGTGACAGAATAAATTTCTGGGGTTTTCGGCCACATAGCTTGTGGTAATTTGTTACAGCAGCTCTAGGAAATGAAAATATCCAGTGAACTCAGACTGAAAGCATGGCTCCATCAGGCCACCTGTAGCTTAAACCCTCTAGTGGGAAAGAGAAAAGGAGTGGAGGGGAATCCTACACAGAAGAACTCGAATCAGCTTTAACTTCTCTTACCTCAACTGGGCCCAAGGCCGACTGTTCAGGCTGCACAAGTACCAACAGGTAAGCCTGCTTTACCTGAAAAGCAGGTGGGCAGAAGCCACAAGAACTTGCTGGCACTGATACCTTGGGGATGATAATGCTCACTGTAGAGTTAAACAGGCTTCATCTTTTTCCACAGCAGGGAGAGGGCACTTTGACAGTGTTTCCAGGCATGGTGGGAGAAGCACTCTATTCTGAGCACCGCTGCTCTACCTTCATCACCTCTGGAAACTCGGTGGGATAAGGAAACCGCTACACACTCTACAGCAAGATGCTCCTGAGCCCCTCCTCTCCTTACCTACTCCTTACCTAACCATGCTGAGCCTCAGCATGCCCCCGCCCCCACTCAGCACTGTGAGAAAAATTCAACTTGGTAATGCGAAAGAGAACCTGGCATGCAAGCTAGCAGGGCTGGTGTGGCAGCCTTCACAAAGCCACGGTCCGGATATGAGTAACAGCAAGCAGTGCTAGTGGGCATTCATCCTCACTGAATACCCTTTGTGTGCCAGGCACTGAGCAGGACACTGGAGAGACTGCGAATGAGTTTCAGTCTTTGATAAAGGAAATATGTTGGGCTCCGTGTTTAGAAATTCATTCTCTCTCTCTCTCCCTCCCTCCCTCTCCCTCCCCGTCTCTCCCTCCCCATCTCTCTTTTAATGTTATAATAAGGTTTTAAATGAAATAGCTTAAAATTAAAATTGGTCTAATTTTTTAAAAGGAAAAAGCGCTGCCACATGCTTTTATTAAAATATAACTTTTGCACTATTGCTCAATCATTCAGCAAGGCACGGCACTGAGTACTGAGGGTAGCAGTGTCCACACTCACATTCACCCTCACCCACCTTGAACTCCAACCCTGGGTCAGTACCTCAGGATTTAGTTAGCATTTAATTGCCGGCTAATTGTTTCAGGTGCGCCAATTGTGTTTGCCCAGTTTAGTTCCCCTGGGGCAGAAACTACTTCCTTTCATGTGATCTTTTAACACCTTCTCCAAAACCCACCAATGTCCCACAATTAGCTGGCCTCACATTCAGGATGCTGCAATGGATTTCCTTTTACCTTTCTGGAAAATGGACCACTATAAGCTGCTATGTGATTATGTTAGGGCAGGGAAGGGAGTGGAAGAGACTATGAATAAGATTTACGCTTCCCATTGGGGTCTGCTAAATTGTGTCCTATTCTCTCTCCTTGAAATGGCATCACCAAGACCACAGGACAGAACACACAGGTGGGATTCAGAGATCTAGCTATGAGTCCAAAGCAGCTGGAACATGTGTGTGTGTGCGCGCGCGCACTGGCATGTGTTTGACACCTCAAGGTTAAAGCAACTACATCTTTTTTGTGAAGTGATTCAAAACCAGCCTTCCTCGGTGATTCCTGGAAGTTCAGGACTTCACAGGTCTTCTGGGTACTTGCTGGCTGCAACAAAGAGACTTCAGCCCTCCAAGTCTAAGTCTTTGGGAATGTGGACAAAGGTATTACATGCCAGCGCTGTGCTAACTTCTTTACTGTTGATCTTTTATTTGGTACAAAATAACACCAACTCTGTTCTGCTGGCTAGGAGGCCACCTAGAAAAGCAAGAGGTGGGAGCAGGTTGCAGGCCTGGGTCACCCTGGCATAGCCTCTCTGCATGACCAGGCCCCACACTACGGGAGGGAGGAGGGAGTCACAGACCAGTATCAGCAAGCCTGTCAGTTCCCAGCATGTCTGTCCTATACCCTCATCCGCTGCCCACCAATGTAGGCAGTGAAGCTTGACCAGAGACCTCACATCACTTCATAAAGATGGCTTCTCTGTGTAAGACCACCCTTGAATGCAGGGGGAAAAGAGAATCATATTGAAACTGCTGAACTAGAGTTACAAGCTGCATTCTCTCCACGCACAGCCACTAATTGGGGTTAGAGCCATAGAAACCAAACAAAAGGCCCTGAGGAGGCCACACCTCCTGGCCCAACTGCTGTCAGCCACTGTGGGAAGGGTAAGTGCCAACCCCCACCATTCCTCAATAGTTCAGTGAAGATTTGTCCCGTCATCTTCCCTAGAGACAAATTCCATGGCTGTCTGGGAGAGATTGATTTTTATTCTCTAACAAAACACTGGATCTTCCTTCAAGGCCAGAAGTCAGCAATAAAATGGGTCGTAAACATACGTATTTATGGGGTTATAACTCCCTTAGATTAGGCAATTGGATTTCTCCCAGACCCTGGGCCTGCCAGCACCAAGCTCCTGGGGAAGTTTCATTGTCATCACTGATGTGTGTGTGTGTGTGTGTGTGTGTGTGTGTGTGTGTGTGTGTGTGTATGGTTTGTGGAGATCATAGCTCTCACAGATTGCTGCCACTGATGGCTGTTCCTTAGGCGAGGACCTGCTCCCTGGTCTCTGGAAGGGATGGCCATATTCTCCCAATATCATTTATGAACACGAAGATACCCTGCCTGCTTTGCAGGTTTGGGATGATTCTGAGAAAAGTCACATTCTCAGTCTAAAATCTCCAAGATTCTATCACATAAATGACATTCAAAACTATAAGTGGCGATTGGGGATTTAGCTCAGTGGTACAGCATTTGCCTAGCTAGTGCAAGGCTGGTTTCTGCCCTTGGGACCAAAACATTTTAAAGGAGAGTAATACAGATGTTTCCCATTTTAGCGACCTACCCATTTAATGAAGCACAGTGTTCAGACTTACAACCCATCTTTTCTGTTCTTTTCTTGTACAGTTCTGTACATCTTGCTGAAAGAACCTCAATGTCTTTTTGTACAGTACACCTTGTTTATATGTACTGTAATTTTTGCTGATTGTATTATACAGTACTGTATTGTAGTTTTATGTTGTTATACATTATATGCAAGAGTTATGCAAGTAAAAGCAAGGAGTTTCTTTTGACCATTTCTTTGTTCTGAATATTGTAATGTACATACTATATACAATTCCTCATTTAACAACCAATTCATTTAATGATCCAGTCCCAGGAATGAAACTCGGTAATTAAACCAGGAGCATCTGTATATACATCATAAGCAAGTACTAGCTTTAAATGCAGCAAAAATGTAAAATTTAACATTTAAAAAGAGCTTAACCATTTTTTTATTCATTAAGTTTATTGGTATATTTTAGGTATACATTATAATTATAATCACATTATCACATTCATTACTGGGAATTTGTACCTGTACACAATATATCTTGGTTCTTATTTTTTCCCATTCCCCATGGATGCACCTTGAGGCCATACTCTTAAATGAAATAAATAGGACACACATGTGTAAATACTGAATTATTTCTCTGGTGTGAGAAACTAAAAGTGTAAATGAGGACCAAAATTTATAATAGATACTGTGAAACAGGAAGAAAATGTTCAAAGGTGAAGGGGAACTAGGGAGAGAAGGCGGAGGAAAGGAAAGGGGAAAGAAAAAGAATGAAAAAAAGGGGAAAAAACATTTTTATTAGACTTTATTATTTTTTATTAGATTTTATTATGCTTTAAAAATTTCTCTTTTGGGGATAGAAATTCCAAGGAAAAACTCATTATTACTCAGATATTAAAAATATTTTACTGTTGAGTTCTTCAAGTTGGCTGGAGCATACTACAACTTAAGTTTAGTTCCTTGAACTTTATTATCTTGTACAAAATTTTGTCTTCTTTGTAGAATTAACTTGACAAATAGACTGTGGAACCGAGGATATTTAACTATTTTCAAATAGAGAAGTAATTACCACATGAAAAAATATTAGATTTGTTCTCTATGCATCCAAGACATGCTGATAATAACAATGAATTTCATAATTATTATGAATAATAATTATGATAATATTTTTCTACTGGAAGAATTGATATCCACTAGCACATTTATTAAATCAATCATTTTTCTAACAGCTCTAAATACATTTTTTTATTCAATCTTCACAACAACCCCCATGAAATTGTTCTAATTTTATAGATGAGGAAACTAATGCTCATAAAAGGTAAGTGTCTTACACTAGATCAAACAGCTAGTAAGAAGGGAAGCCAGTAGTGGAACCAGGGAGTTTAGTGGCCAAAGTTAAATGGCAGAATAACCTTAGATCATGACAATATTGTGTGAACCTGGAATGGCAGCCTCTCTAGAGAACAAATCTTTCAAATCAAGAGGCACCCAGAGCCATAGTGACAACTTAAGCTTCATTTGGGACAGTGGCAAGTCACCCTTCATGTCTTTGCTGATGCTGAGTTCATATTCTATTGTAATGAGCTACTTAACAGCAACATTTTTTTTAGCTTAAACATACTCTGCTGTTTATTTTTCATCTTTGTCAGGAAGTTGTTAAAATATTATTCAAAAATCACAACAGGGGTCCTTCTGTCATTATAAGAGATATTCAGACCTCCACCTGTTCTGAAACCACCTCCCTTTTTTCCTCTTGGCAGCAGATGGTTAGAAATGTCTTTGCTGACCAAGCATGGTAGTGCATGCCTATAATCCCAGCAACTGCTGTGAGTTCAAGGCCAGCCTGGGCTACAGAATGGGTTCAAGGCCAGCCTGGAGGACATAGTGAGATCTTGTCTCAAAAAAAGAGAAAGAAATGTGCTTGCCAGAGTTTCTGTTCTAAAGCCAAGAAGCTTATCAGTGAGCCAGATGCTACACAGCACCTGCAGCGCGTATGATTCTTAAGTAAACCCCACTTAGAATGATGTCAAGGATCAAGTGTGGCAGTGAGGCCAGAGGTGCCTAGCCCTGAACGGCCAGGTGAGAATCCACTAAGAAGCCCTCTCCAGTCCCTGTGCCACCACCAGGGCCTTGGTGGTGGTCAAATCTGATACCCACTTCCTCTCTGCTGGACGTGTTGAGTCCTGGAAGCATCCCTAAAGGAGAAGTGAAATCAGATTTGCTGAAAGACTGATCATTTTGTCTTAAGGACTTTTCCCCTCTGAATCATTAAGAGACGAGAATCTTAACCAAGTTTCTAGAACCAACTAGGCGTAGGGGTGAACGGCTGTAATTCCAGCACTTGGGAGGCTGGGGCAGGAGCATCACCATGAGTTCCAGGCCAGCTTGGGCTACATAGTGAGTTCAAGGCCAGCTCGAAATGCATAGCAAGACTCTGTCTGTAAAATCTGTTTTCAGGGCACCAGAAAGGAAAGAGGAACTTGTTCTTTAGTAGAGATCTGAATATTTGGCTGTTGTTACTTCCACAAATGAGTCTGAGCAAGGAACCACTGGCAGCCATAGGTCAGAAATAGAGCAGAAGACTGAGAAAGGGCAAGACAAGTGGGGAAGAAATGTCCTATAGTAGTCAGGGTGCCATCACAGTTAGCCAGGCTGCACTTCTGAGCAAAAACTTTCTGCAAATTTTAATTACAACATTATAAATGGTGACTCATCATCATATAAACACGGACCAGGTACTCTGGAAGGCTGAAGCAGGACAGTCACAAGTTCAAACCCAGTGTTGGCAATTTTGCAAGACCTTGTCTCAAAGTAGAAAGTAAAAAAGGGCTGGGGATTTAGCTCAGTATAAGTATTAATCATGACACTCTCAAAACTAACCAAGTGCCAGGTGTGGGGTGAACGCCTGTGACCCCAGCACTCTGCAAGGCAGAGGCAAGAGGATTACAAGTTCAAGCAACTTAGCAAGGGCCTTAAAATAAAAAATAACAGAGGACCGGGGATGTAACTCAGTGTAAAGGCCCCGGGTTCAATGTCCAGTACAAAAACAAACAAACACCAAAACAAAACCGACCAAGTGCAACCTGTCCCACCCCGAACATTCCTTGCAGTTTCATTCTCATGAGAGGTGCAGGGGTGGTCTAGGGAGAGTCACACAACAGAAGAGGAAGCTGCTGGGGAAGTCTTCCTCACCTCTAGTTCTAGGGACATAGCTGGACTATCAGCTACACTGACACGGAAATTCTGCATCTACAAAGAAGACAAAAGAGAGACCTGAAGGGAGAGAGAGAGCGAATGTGGAGGAAGACCCAGGTTTCAGACTATGGCAATGGGCCCCACAAGTTTCAGAAATAATATTTTTGAATTTATTATGGAGTCAGACCTGCCTATATCTACACTAGGCCTTGAAACCTGGGGAAAGTTATTCAAAAATATCAACATGAGAAGTAGCAGGACCTTCTCCGAAACCATTTTGTTAGGAGTATTACTAATGGAGCAGGTGTAGGACAGAGAATCTAGATGAGAAGGGGAGAGATATACACACACAACATGCAGGGGAAGGCACTGGAAGGAGCAAGGTTCTTGAAGAAGCAGCAGGATTCATTCATTCAAGACTTTTTGGTCCTCAGTAGCACTCAGAAGCACAGAGGTTGTGGGTGTTTGGTACTTTAGGAATAAAAACTGACCAAAGGAGTATGGCAGTAGGTCAGGGAATCAAAGAATTCTTTCAAAGCCAGCCTGAACTATGCAACAAGACCTTGTCTCAAAAAACATCAAAATCCAATGCATGTAATCCCACCACTCGTGAGTTTGAGGCCAGCTTGGGTTACACAGTGAGTTCAAGGCCAGCCTGAACTACATAAAAAGGCCGTGTCTCAAAAAAACCAAAAAAGAATAATTCTAAGGTTGTTGGTACAAGCACTGAGGGGGAAACTGCCATTGAGGTCCAGGCTGAGTCAAAAGGCAAGTAAAGCCAGGAGATTACTGAGAGAAACATGCCCTGTGAAACTGAGATCCAGAGCTTGGCATTTTGTAGAACAGTGCAGAGAATAATTTCAAATAAAACGATGCCAGTGTAACAGTCGCTGTTTAAAAGGTAACTTGGCATTTCACACCTCTTTCCCCAATAAACCCGTGATGTAGTTGGGTAGCATGGGGACCATTATCACCACATTTCTGGTGAGAAAAGAGGCTCAGCCAGGCAGGGTGACTTCCTGAGGACTTCTGGCTACTAAGAGGGAGAGGGTGGTGTCGCAGTTCAGTGCTCATTCCATTGTACCATGGCTGCAGAGTAGCGGAAATACCATCAAGGGGCAGATGGGTTTGGAGAAGTCTCCAGCCAAGGGCTAAATTCAGCAAGTCAAAGAACATGACCTTGGCAGGGGTTGGTGGAAATAGACACTGTGTACTAATGTGAACTGATGGCAGCCCATCAATGGGATGAAAGTAAACTGAGGAAAGATTATGCCAATCCTTCCAAGGGGAAGAAATTAGGGCCATGGGTAGAAAAGGGGGGGAAAAAACTACTCTAGGAGGAGGAATTACAAGGAGTCCATTCTGCATAAGGAGAACATGCATAACTACTTCCTTATTGTCAGCAAGGGTTCCCAAGGTACAAGATGGCGCACACTGGAGGGAGTGGATAAGCAAGTAAATGAATGGCAGGCAAAGCAGAGGGGCTCTGATGTTGGATGAAGGACAGAAGGAGCACAGGGATGAGGAAGAACATGGGTTCAGAAGAGGGTAGGAGAAGTTGTGGAAATTTCCCAAGGTTCCTAGTTGCAGTTCTAATGTAGTAACTGGAGCATTAGGTTGAAGATTTGAAAATTATCACAAGCTTCACGGAGACAACATTAGTGAAAGTTTGTGATTGATGGTGCCTGAAACGGCAGTTGAGGCTTGGGGGCCCTGGAAGATTTGCTCCTCCATGTTGGCCTTTGTCATTCAGCCAATACATACTCTAAACTACTATGGAAATGTGTCTGAGGTGACACTGCTTTTACGCTCCAGGTTCACATCTCCTACAGATGAAGGTATAACGTGCTACTGAATATTCATTTGTTTTACAAATAATTATTGTGCACCTCCTTCTTCAGGCACTAGTTATAGGCCAGAGATAGCAGAAGGTCCCTGCATACATGGAGTTTATGTGACACAGCAATCAGAAAAAGACAAATAATTTCAAGGGGGTTGAGTGCAATGGGGAAAAAACAAAAGAAGATAAATAAACAGGTCAAGAATAAATAGGCACAGGAGACCCTGTTTTGTTTTATTTTCATTTGGTTTGGTGTTTTTGAGACAAGGTCTCACTATGTAGTTCAGGCAGGCCTTGAATTCACTCTGTAGCCCAGGCTGGTTCTGAACTTGTGGTGATCCTCCTGCCGCAGCCTCCAAGTGCTGGGATCACAGGGTGTGAGCAGGCCACCACATCCAGCTAGGAGAGCCCATTTTAGATAGAGTGGTCTGGGAAGGCCTCTAACAGGAGGTGACAACTGAGCAGAGAAATGGAGTGAGGAAGTGATGTGTATCAGTCTTAAGATATAGCCTTCTAGACAGAGGGAACAGCAAGAGAAAGAGCCCTAAAGAGTAAGAATAGTAAATGTGAGGGTGTGAATGCAAAAAGTAGTGAGCAACGTGCAGCTGTTGTGACAGAAGTGGGTCCCACCTTGAATACAGGTATATGTGTGGGAGCATATTGCGGAAGAAGAAATACATATTTTGTCTTTGCCTCAGTCTCCAAGACACAGTTCCTAAAGCCCTTGCAGAGAGGGATGCTAGGAGAATTTTTTGTTCTAATATTTGGTCTTTTACCCCAGTTCTTGACCCAGAGCTCCTAAATCCCTTGGAAATTCCTGGGTGATAGAAGCAACTTTTTCACTGAGGAAGTGGTTTGATGGCTCCCAGTCAGCCTCAGGATGGGGCTGGTTGCCAGGAAACCAACCGTGTAATTAGAGGGCTGGAATTTCCAGTCCCACCCACTGAGCTCCAGAAAGGCGAGAGCTTAAATTGAGCGGACAGCAATAGCCAATGATAATCTACCATGCCTACCTCATGAAGCCTCCACCAAACCCAAAAGCATTCAGTTTCCAGGTAACTGAACACAAGGAGTGTCCTGGAAGGTGGCATGGCCAAAGATGGCACAACACCACTGCGGCCTTCCCACATACTTTGTCATACGCGTCTTTCCCAGCTGGCTATTATCCTTTATAGTAAATGTAAGCACAGTGTTTCTCTAAGTTTTCTGAGCAGGAGGACCAATTAATCAAAACTGAGGATTGGGTCATGGAGCAGCACATATTTAGGTGACCACCTATTACTTCTGTATTGAAGCGAAGGACAGTCTGTGGGATCTGATACTATCTTGATGTAGATAGTGTCCAAAATCAGTTAAATTATAGAACATGAATATCCAGTTAGTGTCTGCTGGATAACTGGTTGTTGGTGTGAAGAAATCCTCACACATTTCGGTGACCAGAGGTGAGGCATTGTGCATCGAGATAAGAGTGTGAAAAATAAAAATACCTTATAGAGGGCAGGATGAGGAATCTCAGCAGACTTCCTAGAGGTGCTGGCTTTTGAGTTGAGCTTTGCATACAGAGGGCAGCATTTGGGCTCAGAAGAAAGGAAGGTACAAACCAAGGCCCAAAGGAGGAAGGCCAGGAGTGTGTGCAGGGAACAAAGAGTCTGGCATGGATGGAGAGCACTTTCGATAGAAGAAATTGTATGAAAATCAGGCAGGGTGGGGGCAGGCAGAAAGGGCAGAAAGAAAGGAAAGCTTAGAGTCTGAATATGTATTATCCACCTGGCACTGTGCTATGTGGTTTGCATTGTCTCATTTAATAAACACAGTTACCCCCTTGCACTCCATTTGAAAGATGACAAACAGGCTAGGAAAGCTCAAGCCCCAAAGAGTGTTGTGAGTGTCAGGTAAGGAGGTCAGAGTTGAGGTAGAGGAAATCCTGAAAACACCTAAGGGACACAGTCAGGATTAGCCCTGCACACAGCAAGGAGCACAGTGCCAGAGCTGAGGACCAGCAGAGGACAGATCTCCGGAATTGGCAGTGAACCACCGTTTCTTCTGTATTCTCAGACCCTGGGATAGGATGTTAGGTCCACACCAGGGAATCAGTACTTGATTAACAGTCTACCCAATTTCAAACTCAGACAAAAAGCACATAGCTCTAGCACAAGCTAGTACTTTTCCTGTGACTGGACAAATTAGAGAAACTATGTTGGGATTCCATCTACATAAAATTCTTGAAAATGCAATCTAATTTGTAGTGATGGAAAACAGAGTAGTGGGTGCTTGGGTAGGGGGTTAGGGACAGAGAGAGGGCAGGGGATCACGAATGGACACCAGAACTTCGGGAGGAGAAATATTCATCATCTTGATTATGGAGAAGACTCCACAGGTGTTCAAGTGTCAAAACTCATCAAAATTTGGGAGGCTAACGCAGGAGGATCACACTGAGTTCGAGGCCAGCCTGGGCTACATAGTGAGTTCAAGAGCAGCCAGAACTGAACTACAAAGCAAGACCCTGCCTCAAACAAACAAACATCATCAAACTATACACTCTAAACCTGGGGAAGAGCACAATGGTCCAGAGATCTTAAACAAGGCCTACTAATCAGGGAGACAAGCAGTACAAATTTTAATAATGTCTGTGGTACAGATTTCTCATGCTTATTTTTCTTCCAGGCAGAGCTGGGCATCACTTTTCAGTCATTCTGGCAATAAAGTGTGGCCAGCCCCTGAGTTCTGGCCAACAAAATGGGTCCTTCTGCCTCCCTCATAACAGACCAAAGGAGACTCTGAGGACCCAGAGAAGCTCCAATCCCTGTGCCATGGGGCTCGGCACCCCCACAGTGAGAGCTGATACCAATTACTGATAATACCAAGAATGGAAATGAACATGAAGTGGGCTGAATCGCTAAATCTTGGAGTTGTAAAAGCTTCCTGGACAAGACATTATATAAGGTATTTACTATACATTCATATGTAAAATATAGTACATTACAATTAATCATTAATAAATGTGTTTATGATACATATTAATATATAACTGATATATTAATATTCCTAACAGTATTGCTGGTAGAACAGAGCAAATCAAATGTTTTTTCTGCTTATTTCACAAGCTGTAATAAAGAACACATAAAAACACGTATTTAAAATCTTTCTGAAAATGAACGTTTTTTCACGTATTAGATAATGATCATCACAGCTGTCACAAATGCCTGAATTTGTCTTTCTCAAGTTAAGCTTGTGGTTCTACTGCGAGTCCTGCGAGGACTAGGAGACATTTCTGCTTCTCTGCAGAAGGACCTTATTCTCAGCTCCACAGTTCTCTCCCATTTCATAGGATCTGATGGGGTCTAAAAGCTGTGCATTGGAGCAATTCTTTCTAACACAAGGTGAGAGATGAATGTATGAATACATCCAAATGTAAATTAAGGACTACATTAAAAAACACTGTCAGCTACTCTCCATGTTTTACTTATATTTTATCTTTTTTTTTTTTGTACCGGGGATCAAACTCGGGTCCTTGTGCTTGCGCAGCAGGTGGCGAAACCACTGAGCTAAATCCCCAGCCCTTTTATCATATTTTTTAAGGAGGGGTTTCTTTTGGTTCACATTTCAGTCCATAGTTGGCTGGCTCCAAGGCAGGATTGCATGGCACAGGGCTCTAGTTATCATTTTATCAGGGTTTCCCCCAACAAATCTGTCTCAGAGTCGTCACTTCTGAGAAATAGATGCATTGCTAAACTAAACTATCGCTACTAAAAAGGGGGCCTCAAAGTGTATTCGAGGGCTAGCAAATGAGAAGCATTGACAAGTGCACTGGATGTGTACTGAGTACATACTTGCTCATTTCTTCCAGACTCTTCTGGACAGTACAACTCTGCCCAGCACAGTATCACAAAAAGTCCTGCCACTATCACGTTTAAATTGGGCAGACTCAGACACCTTTCAGTGAAGGTCACCTCCTCATTTTGGAACCAGTCACTTTACATTATGCCTCAGTAAGAGATCATCATAGAATCTCAGGAATATACAGTCACAAAGATTTATTTCACACTCGACACCCCTGGAGGGTGAGCTGCAGCTCAGTTCTATGTCTTCATTTCAGGGCTCAACCCAAGAGAACAGCCCTCTCTAGGCTATCACACTTGTTCCTGGCATTCCCAGGCACTGGCCTAAGAGTTCAGATGAAGGCTCATAGGAGATATGTCTCTGTTGAGACAGGGTCTTGCTATGCAATTCAGACTGGCCTTAAACTCACTATGTAGCCCAGGCTGGCCTCAAACCCACAGGGGTCCTCCTGCCTACCAATTGCAAGGATTACAGGTGTGTGCCACCCCATCTGGCTTGTTTTAGTATCTGAAAACATAAACCAAGCTAAAAGCTGCTAAATAAAGTATGTCCTACTCTTGATCATCAAATGTTCTTAACCCAGAAGGAATCTTGATTTCTGGGACTCCTGGGAGTCCCCACAGAAACATGACAGTATAAGGAGAAGTGGCTCCTGCCCTCCCACCATTCTGGATTGTGCAGGTTCTGGGTGCTTGCACACGGCCCCCCAACCACACATCCATGTCTATTCCCAGCCCCCCAAGTCCAAGGGTGATGACCAGCAGTGTGGTCACAAGTGAGCCCACGATCCCAGAAGAGGCCTGGAAGTGGGCCCGAGGCTATTTAGGCAGCACATTCTGGAGTCCTAGCACATGAACCATCATCTAGAAGATGGGCATGCGTCATGCAAAGCTGGGGGTGGGGGCACCAGAACAGAGTCCAGCCTAGATCTGATGGTGGCAGGCACGTAGGGCAGTAACAGTGACTGAAAGGGGAAAATGTGAGCAGTGGGGGAAGCACATGGGAGTCCATCCTGGAAGTGACACGTCCACCTGGATTTCAGGGGCCCTAAAGTAAGTCGCATGGCAAAGACGGATGTCACTGGGGCAGGAGTAACATCCTGTTTGAAAGGGGGTCTACGTCATAGGGAGGGCCAGAGAATGTTTTCACCAGAAACATAATCCTTTTCTTTAGTCACTCAGGGTTAAGGAGTGAGGACAAAGTCCAAGAATGGAAAAGAAAGACGAAGGGCGCGTGCCAGTGGCTTTCCAAATGCTGCGAATCCACTCAGTGCCCTGCACACTCAGTCAGAGGGGTGGGACCCGAGCTGAAATATGCCAAAGTGGAAAATGTCCCTACAATTCCAGCAACCTCTGCAGGGGGAAAAAGGACAGTAACTTGACAAAAGCAAGAGCAGTAAGTCTCCAGGGAGACAGGCTGGCTCACACAGCCCATCCTGAGGAGGGGAGAGAGGACCACTCCTGCAAGAGAACCTGGTACAGCTCTGTCCCTCACCCCGCCCTGCTGCCTCACCCTGCTCTTCTCAGAAAGCCTTGGGACTGCAGCCTGAAACAGAACGCCACAGACATCAGCTGCTCCTCAAGCATGTTGGGTGGGCCACCCTTCAGTCATGAGAACTGAAAGAATAAAATAAACCGCCCTTTGTAAAGCCAGTTTATAAAAAATGGGCCAAGGACAGTCAATGAGACATTTTTTTAGGTAGACACAGCTGCTTTTCTACAAGTTTCAAAAATTTTCTTTCCACTCACTAAAATTTAGCTTCAAAATATACAGACTTCTGAAAAGTACAGCATACTGCTATCATCATAAAAGCCACTCCTTGCTATGCTCCAGGAATTTTACGTGCCTGATTTCACTTAATCTTCAGAATAAAACTACAAGCTCATTACTATTACTATTCCTTGTTATTGTTACTATTTCCATCTGTTATATTACAGTTGTATGCAGCTAAGTTTGATAGAGATTAATTTATAGTCAGAGAGGGACTGGGCTCTCAAGAAAGTCAGCAAAAATAAAGACGTCAGAATTGTGACTGGAGGCGCATCTGAAGAAGATTAGGGCTCAAGATGAAGATGCAGTGACCAGGCCTACATGCCTCCCTAAGGGATAAGCAATAACTTGAGATTATACTGTAACTGGTTATCACTTGGTCCAGTAAAGTCCAGACAGCCATCAGTCATCCAGGTGGAGAACCAGAACCTCTAGACTCATTCCTTCTCCAAGACGCCTTTGTTCTTTCCATGTACCCTTGCTACGTGACCGGCTTCCCTATTTTAGGGAAGGCTAATTGGACCAATATTAGCTAAGCAGCTATACTTGTAATCCTATAGGTTGATTATAGTTTGACCCACGTTGTACCCTCATTGTGACTTTGGAGGATAAATTACCCCTGACAAAGGGCCTCAGTAGCCACCCACTTTGGGGACCCCTCCTACCTCTCAGGAGCTATCACTCAATAAATTTTCCTACTCTTAACCTCCGTTGTTCCTTGGAATTCATTCTTCGATCTCAGGGGACATGAACTCGGCATATCTGACATCTAGCAGGTTGGGAGTTACAGTTTCCCTTACATCAGTTAGATATAGGTGGGCCTGAGGGAAAAATAGGGAGGGGTGGGGGTAATCCACAATAGCATGTGCTGCCAATTAATAAAGAAATAAAGACATCAATTTATAAGCCATCAGACCTAAGGTGATCCCACAGAGCACAGTGACATTTCACGGTTACATACTCTGCACCATTCTTCTGATACCTGGCTACCTGGCTACCTGGTGCCAGAACAAGGCGTACAACATTCCTGGCTATCCTCACCTACAGCCCAGTGACACCAGGAAAGGTTCTTTAAGGAACCTCCTGCCTTAGGCTTGCACTTGGTTTAAATTAAGAATTTATCTTTCATAAGTTTCTTACATGATTAAAGCCCCTGAGGAAACAGTGACCATCTAAAAAGGGTAGGAAGTAGGTGTGGTGGCACACTCCTTTAATCTTTGCACTTGGTAGGTTGAGGCAGGAGAATCACCCTGAAGTTCAAGGCCAGCCTGAGCTACATAGTGAGTTCAAAGCCAGCTTCAATTGCATAGCAACTCCCTGTCTCAATAAATAAATAAATAATAAACAAATGAATAAAATAAAAATGACAGGAAGACATTTTACAATTCCATAGTAAATTCTAAGTAAAATGTTGATAAGCACCATAATTACCCCAGTTTCCCACCGGCCAAGAGTAACTCTTGGGTGCATAAAAATGTATCCAAAATTTAACTTGGTGCATGTCTTCCTGGCACTTCCTACTTTCTTGCTGTATCTACTTTGCAATACATTTTACCTATACTTCTGCACGGCCGCCTTTGTGTCTTTATTGAATTCTTTCATCAAGGACTGAGGACCAAGGAAGTGAGAGGCTGATTCCTCATTGTGTCAGGACCTGACTTCTCCATGACACACTCTACAGTTATGGAAAGCAAAGGTCACTGAGGTGAAATGATTTGCCCAATATAAAGAGCAGGGAAGTGGCAGAGCTGGTATTACACCCTGGTTGGTAGAACCCTGAAAATGACAGCTTTCCACTGCACTGAACCTAATTACCAAAAGGATATCCAGCTAGCATTATGCAAATGAAAAGTTCAAACAAGCACACGGCTCTGTTCCACAGGGAAGACAGACATATACGAAAGATTAGTTCTCCCAAAGTGGTGTCCAGCCTCCAAGCAAATAGGCTAGCCCCCAAACACACTCAACATAGCCATTATAAAAGAAATTTTAAAATAGCCCGTTACATATTTTATCTACCCCCCTCCCCCAACTTTTTGGTACTGAAGATTGAACCCAGGACCTTCAAACTGAGCTACATTCCTAGTGCTTTTTAAGTTTTTATTTTGAGACAGGATTTCACTAAGTCACTAAATTGCCGAGGCAGAGCTCCAACTTCTGATCTTCCTCCCGCACCCTCCCAAGCCCAGGCTCATATTTTATTTTTAAAGGGAAACATTTTTGTTATTGTATTTTCTGATTTTATGCTTATTATAAACAATGCATATCCTATAGAAATAAAAGCACTAAAGGTTCTACCCTATACCTTCAAGAAAAACAACTATTAGCACCTTGAGAGATAGCCATCCTATCAGACTTTTCTTCTATAAATTTAGAAACACATACACACCAATACAATTATATAAGCTAATATACCAAAATTATTATATGCTCTAGTCAGTAGCTTACCTGTTCAAGAAAAATATAATTGGGATAGTTTCCATGACTACATAGCAATCCATTGTATGACTGTATCATGCTTTATTTGGTATTTCCTTGGGAATGTGGGCTTTGTTTGCTTTTTACTGATATAAACAGGGCTGTATTGCACACACAGGAATGTCTAATTATTTCCTTGGGATAAACTAATTGTTCAAGCATATGAAATTTAAACTGACACAGATCATCAGAATGCCCTCCAGAAAGCTCTGCCCATAATCCTTGCATGTGAATTCCCATCTCTCCACTCTCAACACTAGGTATTTTCAATCACTTAAACTTTACCCAGACAAAGGACATTACTGTGTAACCAGCTTACCTGATATTAGAAATCATCATCTTTTCATGTCAGTTATGCATTTTTCTGTGCGTGAACTAATACATTTAAATTGGCATGTTCCTGCAGGATAAACTAGTCCTGAGGTAGGAAAGAAGAAATAAAGACAGGCAGAAAGGAGACAAGGAAAATTGTACTTTTAGGAAAAACTGCACCTTCAGAACACAAATGTTGTCTAATTAATTTTCTATGCCAGGAAACTCACTCAAACACACAAAAATATTGTAAGGGCCTTAAAGACACAATAAGCCTTGGCCTGTGCTTTTCACCTGTAAATAGTGCTTTTCACCAGTAGAATGCCTCATTATTTTTCCACCCCTGGATGATCTATCCCTTTTTCATCTATGAATAGGCCATCCATTTTCACCTGTAAAATGGGCCTTTCTTTCCCTTATGAATGGGCCACACTCTTCGTCTGTGAATGAGTTATCAACTTTCTCAAGAAAAAGGATCATTGCCTTTCACCTATAAATCAAACTCCCTGTGTCCATAGATTCCCACCCCCCAAAATCACACAACTATGCCCTTTTGCTGGAGGGCACAATGTCTGTCTGTCTCTCTCTCTCTCTCTCTCTCTGTCTCTCTCTCTCTCTATCTGTCTCTCTCTCTCTGGTCCATACTTTATTCTCTTTAAGTGTTTGCTTTTTAAAATTCTACCTAATGACTGCCAGGTGTGATGGTGCACACCTGTAATCCCAGCACTCCAGAGGCTGAGGCAGGAGGATCACCAGGAGTTAGAGGCCAGCCTGAACTTCATAGTGAGATCTTGTCTCAGAAAAAAAAAAAAAAATCGACCTAACAAACCTCTTTATGCCTCTTACTGACACATCCTGAAAATTCTTTTTCTGGGATGGAAATTAGCAAACCTGCAACCTGCCCTGTGGGGGGTGAACCAAGGTTCCCTATCTCTGATTTGGGGAACCACCCAGGACTGTGTCTGGCGGCAACCCTTTGGTTAGTCACCAAGTCATTCTGTAGATAAGCAGGTAAAAAGGACAGCTAAGGGTTTTGTTAGGTGTAAACAAAGCTTTTCTCCTCACTATAGCTGTGGGAAGTAGGCTGTAAACAGAACATCAAATCCCAGATCCAGTTTCCCCAACAAGTGGCACTGCCTGTGCTAACTCCAGATTACAGGGATGGGCTTCCTGCTTTAACCTGTTCCAAGCAGGGACTTCTGAACTGTGTGCATAAAGTGCTATGGGCTGGACTGTGTCCCTCCCAATTCTTATGTTGAAGTCCTGACCCCTGGTACCTCAAAGTGTGATTGTGTTTGGTGATGCAGTCTTTTTTTTGGTACCGGGGATCGAACTTCGGACCGTGCGCTTGTGAGGCAGGCGCCAGAACCACTGAGCTAAATCCCTGGCCCTGGTGATGCAGTCTTTAAAGAGGTAACTAAGTTAAAATGAAGTCACTGTGGCCCCTAAGCAACATGACTGTCCTTAGAAGGGGAGGACATTAGTCCAGGACACAAAAATGGAGAACCCAACTGTGTTAAGGCCCCTGGGGAAGCCTGGCCTCAGAAAAATCCACCCTTCTGACACCTGGACCTTGAACTTCTAGGCACAGAAATGTGAGAAAATAGCTTTCTATAGTTTGAGCCACCGAGCCCTAGCGAGCTGTTACTCATTTCTCAGGCCTGTACACCCACCGCTCTCCAAGAACGTGGGAGACAAGCTTCAGTGAAAAAGGAAGAAGGCTTCATTCACAGCTAGCTCCAAAGGAGATGGAGGTGCCTCTTGTCTCAAGTCACATCTCCAGTGTTCAGGTGTGTAAAGGTGAGAAAGAGAAAGGAGGAATACAACAAGGCAACAGAAATTTCCACAGCTGCTGCATCCCCTGGGTGTTGCTAGCTTCCTTCCTTCCTTCCTTGTGGGTAGGAATCTGAGCTCTGACCTCCTGGGGCAGCACCTGCACATTCTTTCCAGAGCTGGTACTTTCTGTCCATTCCTGTGAGTGGAGGAGGGTAGTGACGGTTTATACTCTCAACATGAGGATGTCTGGAGAAACAGCCCACCTCTGAAACAAAAACTCCTAACTAAAAAATCTATTTTACCCTCTCAATTACAAAGCAAGTAGTTCATTGTTATGGAAGCCCTAGCAAACTGATACACAATGGACTAAGAATTGGCTATCAATTCCATGTTAAAAAAAAAAAAACACATTGGGCCGGGGATTGAGCTCAGTGGTTCTGCCGCCTGCCTCGAAAGTGGAAGGACCCAAGTTCGATCCCCGGTACAAAAAAACCCAAAACAAAACACCACAACAAAAACAATGAGCATTTGTGGTGCTGTCATTATAGCTAAGTTAGTTAAAATATTATAGGTAGTCAGACAGGGCTGGGCCCCAACAGAGTCATTGCAGAAGATAAGAACATATTATAACTATGGGTAGAGGCACATTAGTTGAAGGTCAGGCTTCAAGACAAGGAGAAATGACTATACCCACATACTTCCTCTAGGGATGAACAGCAGTGACTGGTATTCTAAAGAGGCCAATCACCTTGGGTGGGGGACTCAAACCTCCCTAGCCCATTACTTCCCGGAAAATCCTTGTTCCTTGCATGTTTGCTTGCTATGTAACTTGCTCCCCACTTTGATCCTCATTTAATCAATACTACCTATGGACTATACTCGTGGTCTTCTTGGTAGGTCATGGTTTTGTCCCACCTCATACCCACCTTTGCTCTTCCATGGGATCAATATTACCTAAGCGACTATACTTGGAATCTTATTAGTTGACTATAGTTTTGTCCCACCTTATAACCCCACCCCTGGTGGTTTTGCTCTATAAAACTCCCTTAGGAAGCTGGAGTCCATGGGCTACCCACCTTCCAAGCCCCTTCTGTCTCTCTTGGACAGAAGCTATCTTTCTCTCAATAAACATTTCCTACTCTAGGAATAAGCATTTCCATTGTTGCTAGGATTCATTCTTTGATTTTAGAGAACGTGACTCAGCATATAGCACATCTAGCTGGTTGGAAGTTAAAATATTTCCCTTATATTATTTGGAGGTCCATATATCATCCCTATATCATACACCCTATATCACTGTCACTGGACAGGACACTATTTTGCATTTGTAACCCTGTTTACACACTTGTCTCTGTGCACTACAAGAGATGAGAACATCCATGGACTTCACGCTGGATGTGCTCGACATCAGGGAATTGCAACAAAGACAGCCACTCTTGTCCAGCAGTTCAGCCTCTTGACCCAAGGAATGTTTCCCTCCTTTTATCCAAGTTTAAGCTTCACGATCTCTTTTGAAACAAACATGAAAAATTCGACTCCTATTAATACAGGAAAAACTATATAAATACAATAAGTGGTTTTTTTAAAAAAATCTGTAAGTGGGTTTTTTTCCAATGTCTGTAAGTGGGTTTTTTTTCCAATAGTGGGGATGGAACCTAGGGCTTTTTCATTGCATTACATTCCCAGCCACTTTTAAAATTTTTGAAACAGGGCTCACTAAGGTGCTAAGCTTCCCTGGCTCGGTTTGAACTGGCAATCTTCCTGCCTCAGCCTCCCTCAGTGCGTGGGATTACCAGCATGTGCATAACACCCAGCTGTGAGACATTTTGTATTTTATTTATTTTTAAGACCTGAGTCATCTGGGAATGGGAAGAGGAGCTGCTTCTGTGGTAAAGCCAGTGAGAATGGCTCCCTCAACTCCAGAACTTTAGCACATATACAATGTGAACACAGCACTACAAAAGAGACCCCAAAGAGAATTACCAAGACCAGACCTTGCCCTCTTTGGGACCAGAGATGGAGATGCAGGGTCTAAAACACATTAGCCTAGCAGGGTGTGGTGCAAATTTCAGGCCAGCCTGTGCTACCTAGGGAGTTCAGGGCCAGCCTGAACTACACAGCAAGATTCTGTCTCAAAACTAAACAAAATAAAACAAAACAACAACAAAACACATTAACCCAGCTGAGAAACTCTCTAGGGCTAAATCTCATTATAGGGTCAAGCTGGCTGTTAAGTTAAAAAAATGTTTTCTGGGATCTGAAGGCTTCCATTTCTATTGTCTGCTTCTAACTTTCTGCCTGGGTGAACTGAAACCTTTCAGGAAGGTGGTCCATTGTTTAATTTGGGAAAATTAAAAAGAAGAGTTTTAGGAAAGAATGAAATGAAAAAATAAATAGTTGTGCTTGCCCAATCTCTAAGGCTTTTATATGCTTCACAAAATAAATGGGGACAAGAAATTACAAAGCCACATTCTGCTCCTAGGTCTTGGCTTTCTCGCCCAGAAAATGTGAAAAAATAGTCTAAGTTTCTTTTACTCGTAATTAAAGGCCTGTGATACTTAAGGAAACCAAACAGGGCTGGAAGTGTAGCTCAATGGTACAGCAAGCACATGCTTGTCATGTGTGAGGCCTTGGATTCAGTCTCCAGTACCAGAAAAAAGAATAGGAAGAGGGAGAAGAAGCCTCCAATTGCTATGATCCTAAAACCAAACAAGACATTAATGTATTTGGAGAGGCTTTGGGGCTAATCAAGTATTAATAAACACTTGAGCAGGTACTCTGCACCAGCTACTATGGCTTGAGTACTTGATGTCCACAGCTATTTTGTTGAGTTTAAGTTAACATTTCATTATCTGAAAATACCACAGTACACAATTCTCTTTGAAGACTGAATTTCTGAGTGTTGAACAGTTTGCCCAAGAGCCTTAGTGAGTGTTAGGAGTTGGATCTGAAATGTCCTACAAAATCGCCTGAAGGGCTTGGTCTCCAATGCAGCAATGTTCAGAGGTGATGCTTTTCAAAGGTGATCGGATCACAAGGACTCTAACTTTATCAGTGAGTTTAATACATTCATGGATTAATAATTTCACACCATTACTGAGAGGTGATGGAAACTTAGGAGGCAGAGCCTACTTGAAGGGAGTGGGTCTTGGGGGTGTGACCTTGGAAACCATATTGTCCCAGCCCCTTTCTTCTCAGGCTCTCTCACAGCTTCCTGGTTGCTATGAGATAAGCAGCTCTGCTCCACCATGTGCTCCTTGCCATGATGTTCAGCCTGGCCCAGGCCAATCAACCAGGGACTAAAGCCTCTGAAACCATGAGCCAAAATAAATCTTTCTTCTTTTAACTTGATTTATCTCAGGTATTTTGTCACAGTGACAGAAAGCTAACATAGGGAACAACTTCTGATGTCCCTTAAATGAATACTGTTATGTCATTCATCTGGCAAGCTAAAGTGGGAGGCACCATCCTTAACAGGTGAATTTGATGATGATTCAAAAGCTACCTACATTTGTAATACTGGCATTCAATAAAATAATTTAGGATTATGACCAAAAGAACTAATTTCTATTTTTTCCCTTTCTAGACTCAAGTACTTGGAACTAAAGTATTTTGAAGTAAGACTTTTATTTTCAGGTGGGAAGCAAGGGTGTAGGGCTAATGCAATCTGGCAAAAAGAAATGTCATACAAACATCTGTTGGACAGCTCCTTAGTCCTGGGCATTGTGCTGGAGGTCAGAATACAAGACAATACAAAAATAAAAACATTGCTTAGGCCCTGGAGGACCTAAGAGTTTGGTAGGGAGATGACATTCAAGCAGAGAGCCCTCCTGCCAAAGGCAGGGTAGGTGGATGTTATGTCTTGTATCTAGATGTCAAAGTCACATGTAGTCACAGATAGGGAGTTCAGAAAGTGGCTGGATTAGGGTATGTGAATGTAGATTAAGAGTGTGATACTGGGATTCGCCTGTATTCGCGATGAGTTTACCCCTCAATCCCAAACCTTTCCTCAACGGATTAACAGGAAAGCCAGTGATGGTGAAACTGAAGTGGGGAATGGAGTACAAGGGCTACCTGGTCTCTGTAGATGGCTATATGAACATGCAGCTTGCAAATATGGAAGAATACATAGATGGGGCATTGTCTGGACATCTGGGTGAAGTTTTAATAAGGTGTAATAATGTCCTTTATATCAGAGGTGTTGAAGAGGAAGAAGAAGATGGGGAAATGAGAGAATAATGTCTTTTGTGTGTTTTTATATATATATTTCTAGACAATAAAGATGTACTGTTTTTCAAAAAAAAAAAGGAGTGTGATACTGGGATTAAGGGTGTGGATAATGGAAGCCCCACCCTGGGCATGAGTGGCACCAACAGCCTGACAACCTGGATGGAATATAAAGGGAGAGAGGGCAGGCAAGCTTGCTGCTGCTGCCTGCTGCTGCCTCCTGCCTGCCCTGCCATGCCATGAGCTGTTTCTCCTCTGTGATGCCCTTCTGCTGTGCCATCCTGTTTTGGAATCAACCAAATATGGACTGAAACCTCTACAAACTGTAAACTGAAATAAACTTTTCCTCCTTTAACTTTGGGTATTGGGTATTTTGTCTCAGCAACAAGAAAAGTGACTATTGTGGTACAGAGCACATGACCTGGATCAAATTGAAGAAGAAAACTGGCTTGGTTGGGGTAGCTTACTTTGAAATCCCAATACTTAGGACCACATTTGACACAAAATAAAAACTTCATGTGAGAAAACATCACCTGAATTTCATCTTAATTGAAGGGCAAGAGTAGAGGCATACATATGGAAAGTTTTTAAGCATACAGAGACACTGTTCAATTGGGATTCTATGTATCTGAAATACATTTAAGTCTGTTCAGTTTTCTCTAACCTAGTCCAGCTCCCTGATCCAGGCCATCATCTATCAGCATGTTGCCTGGATACTTTCCCAGTGCCTAACCAGTGACACTATTGACATGGACAGTGCACCATGACACTATTTTCTGTATCTGACAACATCATTCATTCCTATAATTGAAACCTTTCTTGGCTCTCTACTGTTCTGAGGAATGATTTCAAACTCTTTCAAATGAGTTTGTCTACAAGGTTTCATATGTTCTGTCCCTACCTAGAGTCTGCAGTATTATAGTATCCAGCACATAGCCACTACTAATATGTGGCTATTTAAATTTAAATTAATTTAAATTGAGAATTAAATTCTTGGCTGGGCATGTTGACCACACCCCTGTAATTCCAGCACTGTGGAAGTCTGAGGCAAGAGAATTGCAAGTTTAAGCACAGCCTGACAAACTTAGTGATTAGCAAGTCTCAAAATTAAAAAAAAAAAAATTAAAAGGGCTGGGGTGGTAGCTGTGTGTGAAAGTCCTGGGTTTATTCCCCAGTACTGCAAAATATATTAATAAATAAATAAATTCTTCCCATTAGCCACATTTCTAGTGCTCATTAGCTACATGTGGCTAATGGCTACTGTACTGGACACCACATGTACAAGACATCTCCATCATCCAAAGGTACAACTGGACAGTTCTAGCTGGACAAATCTGTCATCATCCATGGATGAACAATATGTTTTAGTCAAACCAAGGTACCATCAACTCACTGAACTTAATGTTTTATCTGTCTTTAAGGCCTTCGCAAATGTTGCTCCCAATTCAGCTAGCAGTTCTTAGCTTTGAAATCAATTCTCTAGAGAACCCTCCCCGCCCACAGGTTTGCAGGCAGCTTCCTTCTGCTGTTTCCCTCTAACTCTCTCAACCTGCCCTATCGAGAGACTTCTCTCTCAATATTCCAGTTGCCTTTACTCATGATCAAATATAACCATCACCCCCACAAGATTACAGGCTGCTTGAGGACAAAGCCTTGCCCCTCTTGCTCATCATTAGTTAGGTCCTGGCCTGGTCCCTGGCACACACAGATCCTCATTTGTGGAATGAATAAGTCAGTGAGTATAAAATCAGTCTGTGCTTTGTTGCACAGGCATCAGAGGGTCACAAACACAGGGCTTCTTAACTGTATTTGGTGTCATAGACCCTTTGTCAGTGTCATAAAACCTATGGACTCCTCAGAACACTGTATTGAGTGCATGAACAAGGACACAGAAACTGTTTACATTGAAGTATTTATCAAACATTAGAAAACAATTCCTTGAATTTTGATATAGTAATTCTGTACTTCTTTCTTAACACATTAGCAATACATTGTTAATACCATTAATACAACCATTAACAGAGCCACTGACAACCATCATTCACAAGTTGGAATGACAAATAATGAAAGATACATGATATTTTGAATCCCAGGCAATAAAATTGCAAGTTCAAGGCCATCCTAGGTGACTGAGACCCTGTCTCAAAAACAAACAAACAAAACAAAATAAAAATACTTTTTCAAGGGTTAGGGATGCAGCTTAGTGGTAGAACGCTTGCTTAACATTTGTCAGTCCTGGGTTTGGGGTTGATCCCTAGCACCAAAAAAATTTTAAAAAAGACAGATACATGCTATTTTGAGATAACTGTCACTACTACAATGTGGTGTGGTCACTAAGTGAAGGTACTGCTAATACACTGTGGTTTGTTGCCCACATACATAATTCAGGGAAATTCTCACTTCACTGACCTCCCTAGAGGCTGAAGACAATAAAGATGTCAATCATCCAAGCCCGTGGGCCTTCTGCATTTTAAGCAGTTCCAAATAACTAGTTTTGATTACTTGCTTGGAACTGAAAAATCACAGCATCTGAAACTTGGCCCTGTGGGACTGGGCCAGAGTTGAGGGCAGAGGGCCCAGCCACAGGAGTGGCAGGGCTGCATATAAGTCTGGGTATCAGTCTTAATCTTGTTTTGTTTTGCAATGCTGGGAATTAAACCCAGGACCTCACACATGCTAGGCGAGGGCTCTACCACTGAGCTACCTTCCAGCCCTTTTTAAAATTTTATTTTGAGACAGGGTCTCCTTAAGTTGCCCAGGTTGGCCTAGAACTTGTAATCCTCCTGCCTCAGCCTCCCAAGTAGCTGGGATTATAAGTATATGCACAGGTTTAATTTGTTTCTTAACTAATGTGAGACTTTGGAGATTGATATCTTCAACTATAATGGGAGAAATGTAGCATAAAGAACACACAGAAGGTAACCAATCAGTCACATAACAGTCCTCCACTTCTCTTCAGAATTAGTACATGTGCAGTTCTAAAAGGGATCTGCAAAATCTCTGGTTGGAGACCACAGGTTTTTTTTATTAAGAGATTCCAAAATATCTCACTTAGATCATCTGTTTGCAACACAGCATTTTAAACTCTGCCACTCTTTCCAGATTTTGTTCTGCACGGACGGTTCAATAACCACAAAGATCAGTTTGAGTACCACAGCAAAGCTTTCCCCAACTCACCTTCTTGGCACCTTCTGAGGTAAATAGAGAAGGAAAATGTGGTTGCTTTGGTCAAAGAATATATAGGACAGCGAGATTCTGAGATATCCAAACTTAAGAGAGCTTCTCCCCACTATACCTACACATCCATATATAATACCCTTTTTAAAAAAGTACTTAAAAGATTATGGTAAAATCCAAATGAGAATAGGAAAAATAAAATGAAGGGAGACCACTGGATAACAGTCTAACCTGGTAAACATGAAAAACATGGGAAAAGTCTTATTTCCATACTAGTCCCATCTACTTGTTCTCGTAATTCTTACAGTCCTGAAATTACATTTCAGCGGCAAACACACTTAAGCCCAGGTCCTTGGAGAAGAGGTTCGGGAATGAGGGCTCTCAGAAGGTCAGTTTATCACACAAATATCCACTGTGTAAATTCAATCTGCCAGGCAGCGTGCCGGGGCTGCAGAACGGACTAGTTTCCTGCTTCTAAGACGCCCTGGTCTACTGGGGAACGCCTAACCAAGCAGGAGTCCTCGGTGAAATAAGTGCCACAGGAAGTCTGTACATAGCTCCTGGAAATGCTGAGGAGGCACAGGCCTGCGGGAGGTTCTCTACTCATTCCTTCCCATGCCCCGTCGAGTCCATGGACTCTGCCATCAACAGCACAACAGGCAGGGTGAGCTGAGGAGGCAGACTGGACCCTCTTTAGTTGTGTGACTTTGGCCAAGTCACTTAACGGTTTTAGTTGTTCTTTCTGCATCTATAAGATGGGACAGTAATATACTTCAAGAGATTGTGGCCGTGCCTGGTGGCACACACCCATGATCTCAGCTACCTGGGAGGTTGAGTGAGGAGGATCTCAAGTTCAAGGCCAGCTTGGGCAACTTTGCAAGACCTTGTCTCAAAATAAAAAATGAAAAGGGCTGGGAAAGGAGCTCAGTGGCAGAGCATCTCTAGAGTCCCTCTCCAGTGCCACCAATAAAAGAAGAAAAGTGAAGGTTGAATAAGATAATGCATGTGTAATGCAGCATATTCGTGGCACATGACATGTTCTACAAACAGAAACAGTTATAAAAATTCTTTTAGTGGCATCTGTTTATAGATAATTAGTTCTTTATGAGAAAATAACTCCTTTTTTCCGTATTCACAGTGACCAGTAAACTCAATAAATATTTGTATTCTAAGAAACTTTTGAACTTCTCTGGAGAAACTTTCAGTGAAAGCAATGATTAGTTTTTTGTTTTTTGTTTTTTGCTTTTTGGTACCAGAGATCGAACTCGGGACCTTGCGCTTTTGAGGCAGGAGCCGGAACCACTGAGCTAAATCTCCAGCAGTTTTTTTGTTTTTAAACACTGATTAAAATCCCAAGTGGACAGCTAATAGACACAAGAAGAAATAGGAACAGAAACAAGGTCAACTCTGTATTTGCTCATGAAAGGGAAAAAAGATGTAATTTATTTTTTAAAATACTCTGTTGTGCTGGGCCTGGTGGTGCATGCCTGTAATCTTAGGACTCAGGAGGTAGAAGCAGGAGGATCACTGTGAGTTTGAAGCCAGCCTGGGCTATACAGTGAGTTCAAGACCAGCCTGAACTACATAGTGAGACCCTGTTTCCAAAACAAACCACAAAAAAATCCTGTTGTTCTTTCATTTTGATAAGCAAACTACTGTATAGGAAAAATATGAATATCCTGGAAGTTTATAGCTAGAAGGAAGAATTTTGGGGATTTTTGGTGCTAGGAATCGAACTCGGGGCCTCATGCTTGCCAGGCAGGCATTACACTACATCCTTACAGAGCTACATCCCTGGCCTGAAGGAAGAATTTTTAGAAGTTAATTTATTTTTGTTTTCTAAGCAAAATATATTCAAGGTTTAAAAAAAACAGAGAATACAGATGTGTCTTAAGAATAACAAAAATTCCTTATGATCCCAACCTGCACATGACAATCACTATTTACCTATAATCTAAACCCCTAATTCTGGGTTAAGCCCCACCAACTACAGTAAAATTCAGACAAAAGAGGCAACAGAGAAGTGTGGTATGTCTTATAAAAAGACACACAGCCTTACCTAAGGGTAGGTGATGTTCTCATACTACTCTTAACAAAAAATGCCAAGAGAACCTGCCTAAGAATTTAATATTTTATTGCCATAAAAAAAATCGAAGTTCCAGTCCATAACTTTCTACCAGGCTTAAATGCTTATTTCTGAGGGAAAAAAATCTAGTACAAAATCTCTAGGGGTATGCTACTTCATTGGCAGAATTCCACTGTGATCAGATAAGTGCAAATGAATCAAGAATACTTTGTCTAAATTTGTTTTAAGCCCATGAGGTTTGACACACAAAGCAAGTTTCTCCAAAATGCAGTGTTAGGATTTATGAATCTAGAATTATTTTTCTCTTAAATTCATGTCATTTTATTTTTTATTATTATATGTTTGTGATACCTAATATGTAATTAATTTATTTTATATCGGTACATATACGTATCATATCTTAATCATTTTTACTTCCTGGATCTAGAATGATTTTTAAAAAAGAAAATTTATAAGGCCAGCCAAGAAGCTCAACAGAAAATGGGACAAAGTAGGGCTAACTTTATAAGGATAACTAATCCAGGGAAGTTCATCAAAATATTTCTTTCTGGGTTCTCTGGTTTACAACTTTTTACTGAAGGCATATACTTTTCAATAAATTGGCAAATTTACATGTGTTTAGGTTTCCATTCACTGAGATCTGCCCAGGTAGGCATAGGGGTTAATGGAAAAACTATTTATTTATATATAGCTATATAAATATATGTGTATGTAAAGACATACGGAAATGTACACATGGTACATATAATTTCAGGACTTCTCAAAATCTTCTAAGCTAATGTTACAGGTAGCACAGTGTGCCTAGTGCATGGGCTCTGCATCCCGGTTTTCTTGGGCTGCTGCAGGGGACACTTGGGGAAATACTGGACTCAAATCAAATGGGACACAAAGGTCTGGGCTACAGATGACTTTGCTACCTGTATTCTCACACCATCCATGTAAGGATCCCTTCAACAATTATTAAACATCCTCTGTGTAGTTCATACATACCTCATCCCGTCTGGACACTCCTCACTTTGCATATATCTGAGCATTCTGATCCCACACTGAAATCCACACTATTTTTTTTGCATGGAGAAGAAAACCAAAACTGAGGCTGCAGCTTGTGCTACTGCAGACACTGATGTGTTTCCACTTCCGTGGTTGGAAGGGACTTCAAAGACAGAGGCTTGCTTTTGCTCCCTCAGTCCTCTTACTGTTTACAAATCCAGTAAGTCAGTGACATTCCACAGCTACTCTGCCTGGTGAGAGTCTCCTCTAGGCAAAGGGGGCCCCTGTGGAGATGCCGGGACAAGAGAAAAGCAAGCATTATTTGGGATCTTGCCTGCTTCTAATTTTGTTGCCATTTACTCTGGAGAGCTGAACCCCACAGCAAACACTACCTCCAGCTCTGCCACACACCCTGTAATCTAACCAAGGTGAGGGGATTTGTTTGCTTTCCTCCTCTAATTATCCCCTGGTGAGAAAATGAGAAGAAAGAGTAGGCTGATCATAGTCTTGCCCTGCACGCTGAAGCTGGGAATCAGACTGTCACGGGGGCTGCCAGGTCCCTGAAGAACTCCTGCACAGAGGACAGGGAGGAGGCCGTGGCCCGGCTCACCATGGAGTGGTGGGGCTGAGGAAGCCAGGCCAGGCCTGGGCCACCACAATCTCTCTTCTCACAGAGGCGAAGCACAGAGCGTCGCCCAGCTGTTATCCTCACACACTGTCTGGCCAGGGAGAGCTGGGTCAGCTCTTCCGTGACTCGAGCTCTTGCTCCCTCTATAACCAGTGCTTTCATTAAACTCTTTCCGAGTAAAGCCTTTCTAGGGCATTGTGTGCTTTCTGCCAGGACCCTGACCAGAACAACCAGGAAGGAGGTCTTGTTGTTGTGAAATGTGACACTGTTAGAATGACTTTAGAAAACGGAGATGCTAAAAACTATTAGAAACTTCAGAGGCAGATTAACAACCACCAGCTCAGGAGACAGGGATGTAGCTCTTATGCTAGAGCTTGGCTAGCATGCACAAGGCCCTTGGTTTGCTCCTCAGCAGTCCGAAAACCAAAACAAAATAATAATGATTATGTCTAGTTTAGGCTACGACTCTGAATGTCATTAACAACCTGCAAGAATTACGGCCAGTTCCCCCTGATGAAGACGTCTAGAGGGCACTAAATTAACAGCCTCACTTTTCCTTCAGTGCAGACCCAATTTCTACCACCCCTAAGCAATAAGAACCCTGCAGCAGGAAAGGGACGACATTAATCCCTGATGTCAATTGTTCTGTGTCAGACATCGTGTAAAACTGTTCTACATAAGTCAACTCACTTGGAGCTGATGACAATTTAACAAGACACATACTAATATTATCTCCCTTTGTCAGATAAGGAAACTGAGTCACGCAAATAGTAAAGATCAGCCAGTAATGGTGGTGCATGTCAGTGATCCCCAGACTCTGGGAGGCTGGGGCACGAGTATCAAAAGTTTGAACTCAGCCTGGGCATCTTAGTGACTTAATGAGACTCTGTCTGAAAATAAAAAAGGTCTGGAGCTGTAGCACAGTGTGTAAACCCTGAGTTCAATCCCCAGTACAGCTTAAAATCAAAAGGATTTGGGAGTGGGGACTGCGATGGTTTGTGTTTAGATGTCCCCCCAAAGCCTCATGTGGAAGAGGTGGGGCTTTCTTTTTCAGGGATAGTTGAATCTGTAATATGTGATGCTGGCGTTAAGGGCATATGATTACTAAACCACTACACGTGAGTGATTAGCTTGGCACCGCCCTAATCCCAGGAGTCTGAATAAGATAAAAGGGGCAGAAAGATGCTAGTAACTCCCCTTGTAACCTTTTCTACCTGGCCATGTTGTTTCTCCTCTGGGACGCCTGTCTGTCAGCCACTCTGCTTTGGAGCCAGCCAATTATGGACTGAAATCTCTATGAACTGTAAGCCAAATAAACCTCCTCCCCTCCAACTTTGGGTGTCGGGTATTTTTGTCTCAGCAACGAGGGGAAAGTAAGTAACATAGGGATGTAGCTAGGGGAATAGCTCAGTGACCCCCAGCACACAAAACAAAACAAAACAAACAAACCAATAAGTATCCTGCCTAATGTCACACGGCTAAGATACGGCAGAATTGGATTTGAACCTGAGCAGGCTGACTCCGGAGTCAGGGCACTCTTAACCAGTACATACAGTGTCTGCCTGTGCCCGGGAAGGCCTGGAAATGAAGTTACGGGAGGTGAAGAGGCAAGTGCAGCTTCTCTTCCTAAGAGCCTCAGCTGCTGTGGGTGCTACCCCAATCCTGCTGATAGCCATGTGGAAATGGGGTTGTGGGCATATATCATCACCCGAGCACTTGGAGAGCTGAGGCAGGAAGACTGCCCAAGTTTGAGGTCAGTTTAGACTACATACAGATCAAGGCCAGCCTGAACTATATAGTGAGACTTTGTCTCTAAAAACAAGCAAAGATACCCTGCAATATTGTCAAACACCAAGCCAAATCCTACCTGAACCCTTTAGTCTACACAAACGATGTACTCTTATACTTGTAGAATCCAGTAGCATAAAGCATGAGGGAAAATATTATCCAAACATGAAAAATGGCCTAGAGACTAACTCCTACAGAACATTTTTGAGTAGGGAAATCACATATCGTGGACACACAGGATAATTTCATCTGTAGAGAAACTAGCATAACATTTGGGCCAAACAAATAAAGCCCCAAGGCCATACTTCTTTCCAATGACATGCCAAATCCCTCCCCCAACACAATGTCTACTGGGAGGCCCATGTTCCACCTGCAAAGCAAGCCAGCACTGGAAAGCTAAATAAAGGACACGGTGGGACACCACAGACCGCCATATAGCTCAATCAAGGCACAAATGAACAACCATCTAACTGCAAAATTATCTGTAGCCTGGACATAGTGACTTAGTCCTGATTCTCATTCTGCTTCACAAAATATTTACTTTACTTTCTCTCTGCTTAAATCCACCTCCCTCCTTCCAAAGAGGCAAAATGTGTGGGTGGGAGGATGAAAGAGCCAGCCTTGTGCATGTTACATACAGTTCAGTAATCCAAGGAGAAAATAAATTGGCAGGGAATGGTACGCGTACCAAACAGTCAGAAAGTAACACATTAAGACATACTGTCAAATAGTTTCCCAGTCTGAATAATCAGCCCGCCAATCAGCCAGTCCATACATTTTTGCCAATGTGATCTCAAACCACTCTGGATGCTGGCTTTTTGACTGGGTGACTACACTTGAACTCATTCTGCAAAGAAAGCTGATGACAGGGATTGAGGAAGACCTGGAAATACTAAAACTAGAAAGGGCTCAGAGCTTGGCTTACCAGTTGAGTCAGCCCCGGAAGCCCTGCTGCTTGTCTGGTCCTCCGCATTGATGAGCTGCAGGTCTGTGTACGAAGGCCCAATGCTAGGACTGCTGGTGTCTTCAGAATGGGTGGTCCAGCTGCTCTCGGAGGTCAGAGGGCATCTCCGCAGGGAGTCAAAGGACGGACATGTCCAACAGGGCATGGTCAATGTGAGGGCTAGTAACAGACAGAAACCCAAGAGGGTATAATTTAAACACTGTCCTTTGTTTATTTGGAGTTCTTGTCTTACTCTGATGTCGCTCAGATCTTATAGAATCACAACAGCCATACAAGGCAAAGAAATACAGGAAGAATCACTTGTGATACAAACAGGAAATCAGATGGAGATCCAACAGTGAGTCACTGTCAAAACCAGCACTAAGACGAGCATCTCAGGACCCTCAATTCAAAGCAAATCTCATTAAGGAAATATGAGTTTCTTTAGGCTCCAATTTTATTTCTGAATTTAGCATTTCAGCTTAATTCAAGCCCAAACTACATGCTTCTTGCAATTTCACCTTTATCCTTGGATTTCCTTCACTTTCGGTGGCACACTAATAACCCAAGACAATGCTCCAGTGACACTGCAGAATCAGAGCCAGGCTGGTAGACACATGGCTGTCCATGGACTGTTATGTGCTATGCCTCTGCTTGGCTGAGTTTGACAGGAACTGAAGACTCACCAGAACATTATATACACAAATGGAGTTTGCTGGGACTGCCAGACCTTGGGCAATGCAATGAAAAATGTCCTTAAGGGGAAAATGCACAGGCTGTGGCTTCCTCTCCTTTTAAACCCACTTCACAAAGTGTTTTAACTTCAGAAGTCAGAATTTCCAATTCTCCTTATTTGTCCTTAGTTAATTGCCTACCATATGCTTTCTCCACAGTGCTGTATAAAAATCCTATCATCACAATTTACCATCAAGCACTGAAAACACTGTGGACAAGAAAGGACTAAAAATGAAAGAAATCACTCTATATTGAATGCCCATTCAAAGATCAAGCACTATTCCAAGTTACCTTGTTTTATCCTTCAATCCAGAGAAATAGGTAATGGTCTTATTTTAGAGAGGGGAAACAATCTTAAGGGTAAGAAACTTGCCAAGATCACAGTCATTCTTGGCTGGAGAACAAAAGTGCATTTGGGTTAAAAAATACAGGAAATTGAAAGGTTTTTTTGCTAACAAGGTTGGTTTTTTTTTTTTTTTAACTTTTATTAGTACATGTTTGCAGAATATAATGATTACATTCACTGTAGGGAATTCATACATGTACATAACACATTTTAATTCCCTTCTTTTCCCCCTCTCTCTGCCCCCTTTTTATTTTTCCAGCATCAGGTTCATTTATTTATTTTGCAAGACCTTATAAAGTTAATTATATATACAGCTTGAAAACCAGACTAATGGGCCAAAGAACACATAAAACATGTAAGACCATTGTACTAAGTCAAGGTACACTTTTTATTTTTTGATAGAGTCTCACTATGTAGTTCATACTGGCCTTGAATACACTATGTAGCCTAGGCTGGCCTTGAACTTGCAGCGATCCTCCTGCCTCAGTCTCCCAGGTGCTGGGATTACAGGCATGCCTGGTACAAAGTACAATTTTAGATACATTGCCTGTGCTAGATTACAATACCTCTTTTTCCTATTATCTTTTATTTCTTACTATATATATATTGAGTTTTTCATATAAGAGAAACCATGCAATATTTAAGCTTGCATGTCTGAGTTACTTCACTTAAAATTATGGTCTCAAAGCACATCCATTTTCCTATAAATGACTCAAGTTTATCCTTCGTTATGGCAGAGTAGTACTCCATTGTTTATAAATACCAGATTTTTTAATCCATTCATCTGTTGACGGACATAGAGGCTGTTTCCAATGTTTCATATTATGAAATGTGCTGCTATAAAAACAAGTATCCATACATCACTGTAATAGGATGTCTTTAACGCTTTGGGGAAGATACTTAGAAGAGAAATAGGTGGGTCAAATGGAATTTCTACTTTTAGTTTTCTGAAGACTCTCTATACTAACTTCCACAATGATTGCACCAGTCTGCACTCCCACCAACAGTGGAGAAGGGCTCCTTCCTCTCCACAGCCTCACCAGCATTTGTTACTGGATGATTTTTTTTCTTTTAATTCAAGGGAGTTTTCTTTCTTTTCTTTTTCCCCTCCATTAAGTTTATTGTTACATTTTAGGTATAAAATACATTTACATACATCATTGGGATCTTGTACCATTACATGAGTATCTTTGTTCTTATTTTTTTCCCCTTCCCCTGCTCTCCCTTCCCTGTTTGCAAAGACTTTGTTTCCATTTTTTTCCTTTTCTCATATATTTTCTTTTCCCTTCTTTCCTTTCCCCTACCCCTCCTACTTCCTCTGCTCCTTTAGACCCTTACTTCCTATTACACAACATCAATTATACATTTTTAAAATTAAAATATCAAGACCTAGGAGACATTACCACAGATTTTACAGAATTTAAAAGGATATAGAAAGCATATTTCAAAAATCTGTTTTGAAATAAATTTGAAAACTTCTGAGAAGTACCTTGGAAGACAAATTAATGAAACTAACTCTGGAGGAAATATGAAATTTGAATAGCACCTATTAAAGAAAGTATATTCCTAGCTTGAAAACCTACCTATATGACAACAGCAGGCTCATAAACATTTTAACTGATAAATTATATCAAACATTTAAAGCAGAAAAAGAAAGAAACACTTCTCCCCTCATTTTAGGAACTCAACATTGTGCTAATCCTAAAACTGGATAAAGATAATAGAAGAAAAAAGTATGAACATAGATAGAAATTTGTTTAACAAAACAAACTATTAGAAGTCAGATCTGGCAGGATGTAGAAAGAGGTTTTATTATGGGGATGGCAGTGTTCATTCAGCATTGGAAGATTCATCCCTAAAAGTCATCATTTTAGCAGAGGAAAGGAAAATGCCATATGATCTTGTCACTAGTTGGAGAAAAAGTATCGGACTCAATTCTACAGCTGCTCATGGTAAAAGCTATCAGGAGACTAGAAGTAGAACAGAACCTTCTCAACAGATTAAAGACATGTACTCCATACTTCCAGTGAGAACGCCTTATATGAATGGAGAAGATACATTGCTTTCTCAAGGTGGGGAACAAGGGCAGATATGCCTACTCTTCATCTGTCCATTAAACTTTGAAACCTAGGCTGCACCAAAATAGTCTGGCAATAAAATGACACAATTAGGATAGGATTGGCAAGGTAGAAGCAAAATCT